>NC_133327.1:203886491-204496491 GCF_042186555.1 Aquarana catesbeiana
ACCATGTCCTCATGAGGATTCCCTCGAACTGTTTGACCACAGTGTTGGGTACATGCTCCAGGAGGATGCCCAGCGTTTGGAAGGCTCTGATGACGATACTGAGCTCGATGAAGGCAGTAACATGAGCACGGACAGAGGGGGTGCCCAAGAAGGACAGCAATCTGGCAGTCATGCTCCCCCTGCTGCAGCATACTGCCAGGTTTGCTCCAGTGATGAGGAGGGAGGGGATGATGAGGTCACTGACTCAACGTGGGTGCCTGATAGGAGAGAGGAGGAGGAGGAGGAGGAGGAGGAGGCGGCGGCACATCACCAACGAGGCAGGATGCCCTCCAGGGGCCAGCCTAAGGGCAGCACATTGACTGCATCACACCCCAAAGCTCCACATGTGCAGGGCGCTGCAGTCTCTGCGCGTTATTCAAAAAGTTCTTTGGTGTGGGCCTTTTTTGAGACGAGTGCATCAGATCGCACCGCTGCTATTTGCAACATATGTCTCAAGCGTATCTCGCGTGGCCAAAACATCTCCCGCTTGGGTACCACATGCTTGACCAGACATATGTTGACCTGCCATGCAGTTCGTTGGCAAGCGTATCTAAAAGACCCACACCAAAGAACAAAGAGGATCTCTCCTTGCTCCTCATCAGCTGAGATTTCCAACCCCACTAGACCTTCAGTCCTCTCTGAGACCTGCAGTGAGAGGAATGAAGGTGTAGAATTAGGTGTGTCACAGCCAAGTACTTGTGGGCAATCTGCTTTTGGTACACCGACGTCAGATTGTACCAGGCAAATTTCCCTGCCCCAGCTGCTGCACCGCCGAAAGAAGTTTGCTCCCAGCCATCCACATGCCCAGCGGTTGAATGCTGGCTTGGCAAAATTGCTAGCACTTCAACTGCTGCCTTTTCAGTTGGTAGACTCTGCCCCCTTCCGTGAGTTTGTGGAATGTGCGGTTCCTCAGTGGCAGGTACCCAAACGCCACTTTTTCTCACGGAAGGCGATTCCGGCTCTCTACCGGCATGTGGAAGGCAATGTCCATGCCTCGCTGGACAGGGCGGTCAGCGGTAAGGTGCATATTACCGCTGACTCATGGTCCAGCAGGCATGGACAGGGACGTTACCTAAGTTTCACGGCGCATTGGGTGACTCTGCTGGCAGCTGGGAAGGATGCAGGACAAGGTGCAGTAGTGTTGGAGGTTGTTCCGCCACCACGCCTCCAAAATGCTGATTGTGACACACCTCTCTCCTCCACCCCCTCCTCTTCTTCTTCCTCCATGGCCTCTTCCTCGGAACCAGCGGTGCTCCGTAGGCGTTCAAGGGGCTACGCAAGTACGCAGGCCAAAAGATGCCATGCGGTGCTTGAGCTGGTGTGCTTGGGGGACAGGAGCCACACTGGGGCAGAGGTTTTGTCAGCTCTGCAGGGGCAGGTTCAGAGGTGGTTGACGCCACGCCAACTTAAGGCAGGAATGGTGGTTTGCGACAATGGCACCAACCTCCTCTCTGCCCGCCGACAGGGACAAATGACCCATGTGCCCTGTTTGGCTCACGTCCTTAACTTGGTGGTGCAGCGGTTCTTGGGCAGGTACCCGGGCTTACAGGATGTCCTGAGGCAGGCCAGGAAAGTCTGTGTGCATTTCCGCCGGTCATATAATGCCAGTGCTCGGCTGACGGACCTCCAAAAGGAGTTTAACCTGCCCAAGAACCGCCTAATCTGTGACATGCCCACCAGGTGGAACTCAACGTTGGCCATGCTGCAGCGGCTGCACACGCAGCAGAGGGCCATCAATGAGTACCTGTGCGACTATGGCACCAGGACAGGGTCAGGGGAGCTTGGTTTTTTTTCCCCACGCCAGTGGGCCATGATCAGGGATGCATGCACTGTCCTGTCACCATTCGAGGAGGCCACGAGGATGGTGAGCAGTGACAGTGCATGCATCAGTGACACTGTCCCCCTTGTCCACCTGTTGGAGCACACGCTGCGTGGAATAATGGACAGGGCACTTGAGGCAGAACAGAGGCAGGAAGAGGAGGACTTCCTTAGCTCTCAAGGCCCCCTTTATCCAGACAGTGTTCCTGCGTGCCTGCCGATCACACAGGAAGAGGACGAGGAGGAAGAGGAGGAGGAGGAAGATTGTGTCAGTATGGAGGTGGAGCCTGGCACTCAGCATCAGCAGCAGTCTTTAAGGGATCAGTCCCAAGAAACACATGGACTTGTACGTGGCTGGGAGGAGGTGGCTGCGGACCATGTCGTTCTTAGTGACCCAGAGGACTCCGGACCGAATGCCTCAGCAAACCTACGCTGCATGGCCTCCCTGATCCTGCAAAGCCTGCGTAAGGATCCTCGTATTCGTGGTATCAAGGAGAAGGACCAATACTGGCTGGCAACCCTCCTTGATCCACGTTACAAGGGTAAGGTTGCGGACCTTATCTTGCCATCGCAGAGGGAGCAGAGGATGAAACATCTTCGGGAGGCCTTGCAGAAAGGTCTGTGCAACGCGTTCCCAGAGACTGGGAGGTTACAAACTCCCGTTTCTGGACAACGTGTTGCTGAGGCTTCGGTTAGTCAAAGAAGGAGCGGTGGAGAAGGTGGCCGTCTGACCGATGCGTTCAGACAATTTTTTGGTCCGCAGCCCCAAGGTATGATCGGTTCCAGCAACCATCGCCAGCGTCTGTTTTACATGGTGCAGGAATACCTAGGGGCAAGATCAGACTTGGACACCTTTCCCACCGAAAATCCTCTGGGTTACTGGGTCTTGAGGATGGATCACTGGCCAGAGCTTGCACAGTATGCAATTGAGCTACTGGCCTGTCCTGCATCCAGCGTTCTTTTTCGGAACGCACATTCAGTGCTGCTGGAGGCGTGGTAACCGATCACAGGGTGCGTCTGTCCACCGACTCAGTCGATCGGCTGACCTTCATAAAAATGAATGAGTCTTGGATCACCACCAGCTACCAAGCACCTGATGCTGATGTAACCGAATAATTTTTTTTGAAATCTCAGATCCCTTCAAAGACTGCCTATGCTGATGCTGAGTGACTATCCCTGAGTAATTATCCTCTTCCTCCTCAATCATCACGCTGATAGCTTGTAAGAACATTTTTGGTTCTGGGCGCCACCACCAGTGCCTAAGGCACAATTTTTCAGCCCCTGTTTAACAGGGGCGTGTAATTACAATTTTTGATGTAATACTTTGCAGCAGGGCTCGTTCCTGCATTCCAACTAGAGTGTCTGTGAGGGGTTGCAGTGTTGTGGCACCAGCACCAGTGCCTAAGGCCCAATTTTTCTGCCCCTGTCTAACAGGGGCGTGTAATTACAATTTTTGATGCAATACTTTGCAGCAGGGCTCGTTCCTGCGTTCCAACTAGAGTGTCTGTGAGGGGTTGCAGTGTTGTGGCACCAGCACCAGTGCCTAAGGCCCAATTTTTCTGCCCCTGTCTAACAGGGGCGTGTAATTACAATTTTTGATGCAATACTTTGCAGCAGGGCTCGTTCCTGCGTTCCAACTAGAGTGTCTGTGAGGGGTTGCAGTGTTGTGGCACCAGCACCAGTGCCTAAGGCCCAATTTTTCTGCCCCTGTCTAACAGGGGCGTGTAATTACAATTTTTGATGCAATACTTTGCAGCAGGGCTCGTTCCTGCGTTCCAACTAGAGTGTCTGTGAGGGGTTGCAGTGTTGTGGCACCAGCACCAGTGCCTAAGGCCCAATTTTTCTGCCCCTGTCTAACAGGGGCGTGTAATTACAATTTTTGAAGCAATACTTTGCAGCAGGGCTCGTTCCTGCGTTCCAACTAGAGTGTCTGTGAGGGGTTGCAGTGTTGTGGCACCAGCACCAGTGCCTAAGGCCTAATTTTTCAGCTCCTGTTCAACAGGGGCATGTAATTACAATTCTTGATCTAATATTTCACAGCAGGGCCCTGTGAGGGCTTACAGTGTTGTGGCCACAGCAACACCTAAGGCCCAAATTTCTGCTGAGTATATAGGGCAGGACCCTACTTTCAAACATCTAACTTACAAACGACTCCTACTTGCAAACGGAAGGAGACAACAGGAAGTGAGATGAAATCTACCCCTAGGAAGGGAAATTCTTTCCTGTAAGAGTTAATATGGGAAAACAATTTCTCCTTTCCACTGATGCTTTCCAATCCTTGTTCCACAAAAAAACCCAAATTTTCAAAAAACATTTTTCATTGGGACAAAAAAGTGAGGTGAAATCTTCTGAAGAGGAGGAAAGACAGCAAAACAAATGTCACAGGGGTGATAACCCTTCCCTATGTTTTCCAAAAAGCTTAGAAAAGATTTTTTGGCTGGAGCTAAACACGTTAAAAATGTTCAAAATTACAAACAGATTCTACTTAACAACAAACCTACAGTCCCTGTCTTGTTTGCACCGCCTGTATACTGCTGTTCAGAGTATATAGGGCCTGGTGGCCCCACACCTTTCCTTATTTTAATTTGGGTGCGGGGTTCCCCTTAATATCCATACAAGACCCAAAGGGCCTGGTAATGGACTGGGGGGTACCCATGCCGTTTGTCTCACTGATTTTCATCCATATTGCCATGACCCGACATGACATTAAACCCGCAAGCAGTTTTAAATGAGATTTTTTCCTTTAAAAATGACATTTGGTGCAGGGACTGTTCTAAACATGGGAAACACGCGTCACTTTACAGGCATACTATAGACACCCCCCAGGTACGATATTTAAAGGAATATTTCACTTTTTTTTTTTTACTTTAAGCATCATTAAAATCACTGCTCCCGAAAAAACGGCCGTTTTTAAAAGTTTTTTTTGCATTGATACATGTCCCCTGGGGTAGGACCCGGGTCCCCAAACCCTTTTTAGGACAATACCATGCAAATTAGCCTTTAAAATGAGCACTTTTGATTTCGAACGTTCGAGTCCCATAGACGTCAATGGGGTTCTAACGTTCGTGCGAACTTTCGGTCCGTTCGCGGGTTCTGGTGCGAACCGAACCGGGGGTGTTCGGCTCATCCCTAATGTAGAGGATCTAGAAGTAGAGGTTTCAAATGACTATGCAATGTTGCAGGGTTGTGGGGATCACATCCATTTGCTCCATTTGTATTTTAAAGACCTTCTTTTCTCATAATCTTCTGGTACCAAAATACTAATAAACCCTCTTTTATATCATCTAGATTAGGAGTAAGATTAGTTTTAAGAGATTGTTTTATCAAAACTCTATGGTATAACAACAAAGTAATAGCTTAACTGGTTTCGCCCACTGTATTGTAAAATTATAGTTGGGTGGGACTGCTCTTGTTTTGGAAGGAAGTCATATCACCTCTTCCGAATCTTGCCACGCATGTGTGCCCTCGGGGGTGCGCAGTACGGCGAACGGTAGTGAGCTGTGTCCCTTGGACACAGCAAATCACCGATTGGGGTAGAGTCAATGACAGCAGCTCTTTACCATGTGATCAGCTGTGTCCAATCACTGCTGATCACAAATGTAAACAAAGACCGTGACACGTACCATAGGAGTAGGGATGAGCCCGATGTTCGAGTCGAAAGTAAGTTTGACTCGAACATCAGGTGTTCGCCTGTTTGCCGAACAGCGAACAATATGTGGCAATTCGAAAGCTGCGGAATGCCGTTAACGTCTATGGGACACTAACATAAAAAACCAAAAGTACTCATTTTAAAGGCTTATGTGCAAGTTATTGCCATAAAAAGTGTTTGGGTACCTGGGCCCCAGGGGACATGTATCAATACAAAAAAATTTTTTAAAAATGGCAGTTTTTTCAGGAGCAGTGATTTTAATAATGCTTAAAGTGAAACAATAAAAATGAAATAATTGTTTAAATATCATGCCTGCGGGGTGTCCTTAGTATGCATGTAAAGTAGCGCATCTTTCCCATGTTTAGAACAGTATCACAGCAAAATTAAATTTCCAAAGGAAACAAAAGTCATTTAAAACTGCTTACGGCTGTAATGTATTGCCGGGTACTGGCAATATACATAAAAATCATTGAAAAAAATGGCATGGGTTCCCCCCCAGTCCATTACCAGGCTCTTTGGGTCTGGTATGAATATTAAGGGGAACCCCGTGCCAAAATTAAAAAAAAAATGGTGTGGGGGTCCCCCCAAAATCCAAACCAGACCCTTATCTGAGCACGCAACCTGGCAGGCCACAGGAAAAGGGGGAATAAGAGAGAGCCCCCCTCCTGAACCGTACCAGGCCACATGCCCTCAACATGGGGAGGGTGCTTTGGGGTCCCCCCAAAGCACCTTGTCCCCATGTTAATGGGAACAAGGGCCTCATCCCCACAACCCTTGCCCAGTGGTTGTGGGGGTCTGTGGGTGGGGGGCTTATCGGAATCTGAAAGCCCCCTTTATCAAGGGGACCCCCAGATCCTGCCCCCCCATGTGAATGGGTATTGGGTACATTGTACCCCTACACATTCACCAATTCACCAGGGTCTGGTATGGATTTTGGGGGGGATCCCATGCCATTTAAAAAAAAAATTTGGAGCAGGGTTCCCCTTAATATCAATACCAGACATGAAGGGCCTCATATGGATTTTGGATTTATGGATTTTCCCCTTAATATTCATAATGGACTGAGGGGGACCCATGCTGTTTCTTTCAATGATTTATATGTATATTGCTGGGACCTGACAATACATTACAGCTGCAAGCAGTTTTAAATGACTTTTTTTTCCTTTAGAAATTTAATTTTGCTGTGGTACTGTTCTAAACATGGGAATGATACGCTACTTTACAGACATACTAAGGACACCCCCCAGGCACGATATTTAAAGGAATATTTCATTTTTATTGTTTCACTTTAAGCATTATTAAAATCACGTAAAATGCGTCCCTGACATTGCCCCCTCCTTATGGGCAACCTAAGGGTGCCCAGAAGAACCCTCTTTTGAGGATGGCTGTGAAAGAAGGCCTGCTTGGTTTCTCAGGAGTTCTCTTCTGGACTATACCCCCTCCACTTGATAAGATATTGCAGCTGGTTTCCTCTTCTTCTACAATCCAAGACAGCCTCCACCTCAAACTCCTCATCCCCATTGACAATTATGGGTTCAGGTGGCCCCGATCCCCTGTTTGGGAAGTGATCCGGCGCTGTAGGTTTTAGTAGTGACGCATGAAATACTGGGTGGATTTTCAGTGAATCAGGTAGAGAAAATTCATATGAAACTTCATTTAATTTCTTCTCATGGAAGAAACCAATGAATTTGGATGCCAGTTTCCTTGTGGGTCAAGTCATTCTGAGGTTAGTGGTAGACAACCATACCTGATCACCCTGTTGAAATCACAATTCCTCTCTCCTCTTCCTGACACACAACCTTTTTATTAGTTGCCTGTGCCCTGATCATGGCTTCCTGTTATAATTTGTTATTATGATTCAGGAAATCGACAGTGTTCTGAACTGCTGGCACCGGAGATTGGGGAAAGAGATCAGGTAGGAGGGTCGGATGGAATCCATAGTAAGCGAAGAATGGAGACTGACCTGTAGCCGAGTGACTGGCATTGTTGAATGTGAACTCCGCCAAGGGCAATAATGCTACCTAATCATCCTGGACAAATGTGGTGAAACACTGGAGATATTGCTCAAGTGTTTGGTTCTTCCTCTCAGCTTGCCCAGTAGTCTGGGGGTGATAGGCAGAGGACATAAACAGTTCGATCTTTAGAACCTTGCACAATGCTTTCCAAAAGGTGAGAGGTGAACTGCACCCCTCTATCCGAAACAATATTTGTTGGAACCCCAGCTAGCCTTACAATCTCCTTTATGAAGACCTGGGTAGTTTCCATGGCAGAAGGCATGTTCTTCAGTGGCACGAAATGAGCCATCCTAGACAGGTGATCAACCACTACAAAAATAGCCAAGCAATCTTCTGATGGGGAAGTTCTACTATAAAATCCATGGCAATCATTATTCCAGGGTCTGTCAGGAATCGGAAGAGGTCTGAGTAGATCCCAGGCCTTGCTTCTAGCAGTCTTGCTTGGGGTACAGGTGGCACATGAATTCACATATTCCCTGCAATTCTTTTCAAGATCTGGCCACCAAAACATACGCTGTATTAATTCCAGAGTCTCATGTATCCTGAAATGGCCAGCCAGGAGATGGTCATGGCACAGACCTTACACTGTACCTGGATATCTTCTGGCACAAAAATCTTATAGTCCTTCCATAGCAGCCCATCCTTGGATAACAGGGTAATTCCAGGAGGACGGGGCATACTTGCTGAAGCTTGCTTCAAGCCAGACATCAGGTTTGTTTGTAAGAGTAATAAGTTACCTTATGATAGTATGGTATCTGGTGCTGACACTTCCTTTGGATCATCAAAAATGCGAGAAAGGACATCTGGTTTGATGTTTTTAGAGACGGGCCGGTAGGTAATGTGAAAGAAAGAGAATCTGGAAAAACAATGCCCACCGTGCCTGGTCAGGTCTTAGACGCTTGGCAGCTCTCAGGTACTCCAGATTCTTATGGTCTGTATAAATGAGTATGAGATGCGCCGCTCCTTCCAACAGATACCTCCATTCCTCAAGTGCAGCTTTGATGGCCAGTGGCTCTCGGTCCCCCACGTCATAATTCTTCTCGGCTGGAGAGAGATTGCGGGAGAAGAAGGCTATTGGGTGCATCAAGTCCTTGAGACCCTGGCATTGGGAAATAACTGCCTCTAGCTCTGTCTCTGAAGCGTCTACCTCGAGTAGATAAGGCAAAGCAGGATCAGGATGACTCAGGATAGGAGCAGACGTGAAAAGTCCTTTTAATGTTGCAAAGGAAGCCTGTGCCTCGGCAGTCCAGTGGAACCGAATATTCTGTCTCATTAGCTGAGTAATCTGGGAGATAATAGCGAAGAACCCCTTGATGAATCTCCGGTAGAAATTTGAGAAGCCAACAAAGCGCTGCACCCCCTTTTTATCTGAGAGTGCAGGCCAGTCCAGAATGGCTGCAATCTTTTGTGAATCCATCTTGAATCCCTCTGTAGATATTACCAGGCCTAGGAACTGGATACTCTACCGCTCAAACTCACATTTCTCTTGTTTGGCATATAGCCTATGCTGACGGAGCCAGCAGAGTATGTTCTTGACATGTTCCCAGTGCTGTTCAAGAGATGTGGAGAAAATCAAAATATCATCTAGATAGACAATTACGAAGATATCTAAACAGTCTCTGAAAAAGTAATTGACTAAATGTTGAAAGGTGGCAGGTGCATTGCATAGGCCAAAGGGCATTACCAGGTATTAATAATGGCCAAACCTGGTACGGAAAGCTGTCTTCCATTCATCCCCTGTGTGAATGCGGGCCCAGTTGTAAGCCCCCCTGCAGGTCTAGCTTGGTAAATACAGAAGAAGTCTTCAGTCTTTAAAGAGTTCAGGCACTAGGGACAGAGGATACTGGTTCTTGACAGTGGTCTTATTTAATTCTCGGTAGTCCACACAGGGCCGAAGAGAGTGGTCCTTTTTTTCCACAAAAAAGATTCCTGCCCCTGCCGGAGAAGTGGAAGGTTGGATAAACCCCCTCTTGAGGTTTTCATCCACATATTCCTTTAGCACCTCTAGCTCTCGTTCAGATAAAGGAAAGATTTGTCCAAAGGGGATCTCAGCCCCTGGGAGTAGTTCGATTGGACAACGTTATGAACGATGGGGTGGAAGAGTTTCAGCCCCCCACTTACTGAAGACATCCAAAAATCCATGGTATGGCTCCGGCACAGTTGAACATATCTCTGAATCAGATTCCAGGCACAACAGAGGACCAGAGGTGCTGAAACGTGAAGGCAGGCAGTGATGCTGGCAATAAGATGACTGGAACTTAATGTCTCTGGACCCCCAATCGATCTGCGGATTGTGGGCCTGTAACCAGGGTAGACCCAGGGTGACTGGAAACGGGGGGTGCAATTGCATCCAAGCTTAACAGTTCTTTATGGTCTGTGGAGGTAGTTACAGGTAGAGGAGGGGTTTCCTGGGTCACAAATCCAGACTTGATACGAGACCCATCTGCCAAAAAGATAGAAAGTCCTTGGGCTGGAGTGGGATGTGTTGTTGAGCTGCAAAGTTCAAATTAATGAAGCAACTACATGCCCCAGAGTCAATTTTTGCGGTAACCGTAATTATTCTTCCTGGAAGCTGGAAAGAGATGGGAAGAGCCAGGTGAGTGGAGTTGGCAGGAGAAGATGGGTAGTTGGAAGGAGACATAGACAGGCACTTACGCAGCTTTGCTGGACATGAGTGAACATAATGGCTGACTTCCCCACAATACAGGCATAAGTTATTCTGTCGCAGGCTTAGCCGTTCTTCAGCTGACAGAGAAGGTCTCATCAATCCCAGTTGCATTGGTTCGGAGGTATCAGGCATCTGGTTAACAGGTATGGGATTAGCTGGAACAGGACTGATGGAGGCAGGGTAAGCAGGAGCTGGCACCCAGGTAACATCCAAGCTGGACAGGGCTGCTGGGTAGCTCTTTCTGTTCTGAGCTCCCGGAATGGTTGGTCTATCTGGATAGACAAGGTGACTAGAGCCTCTAGAGTATTTGGAACACCGACCCAGGCTGGCTCGTCCTTTAAACCTTCGGATAGACCAAGGCAGGACTGGTGCTGCAGGGCTGCATTGTTCCACTGAGTACCCGTGCTCCAGCGTCTGAAGTCAGCATCATAATCCTCGACAGCTCTACGGCCTTGCAGGAGCGTGTGGAGGGCAGCCTCTGTGGTGGAAGTTCATTGGGGGTCATCGTTTAGTTTGCCCATCGCATTGAAAAAGGGTGACAAAGTACAGAACTACATGGCGTTCTTCAAGCAGATGATGGGCCCTAGTCTGAGGTTCACCCTGCAGCAGAGAGATGATGAACCCTACTTTGGTGACCTCTAATGAAAACATCTGAGGTTGTAATGAAAAGTATAGTTCACATGCGTTGCGAAATGCCTAAAATTTGCTTCGATCCCCAGAAAACCTCTCTGGAATGTGCAACCTTGGTTCAGGAGACAGCATCATCACAGTGGGTGCGGTAGTAGTTGTGTCTGGTGCCCTGCCAGTGGAAGGGGTTGAGACTGAAGAAGGGTTCACAGCGGTGGCCAAGGTTTGCACTCGTTCTTCCAATTGGACGTAGACTTCACGGCCTGGGTGAGGGCTGCAAGGTGCTGGCAGATGTCATCCAAAGGCAAGGTCCCTCTTGCAAGCTCAGACATGGCTGTTTTGATACTGACACGTACCTTAGGAGTGAGCCTGATATGCAGAGGGAGACCTCTCGTACAACCCCGGCTCGGAGACCACTGGAGTTGAGACAGGGGTTGTAAAATCATGGTGGGGTAAGAGTGCCTGCAGGGTTCTCTTAGCTGGAAGTGGTGGTGCCAGATAAGAAGCTGGAACAGCTGGTGCAGGAGTGCTGCAGATGCAGGGCAGCGGATGCAGGACAGCAGATGCAGTTATGCTGCAGATGCAGGGCAGTGGATGCAGGTCAGCAGGTGCAGATATGCTGCAGATGCAGGATACAGGACAGCAGGTGCAGGTATGCTGCAGATGCAGGATACAGGACAGCAGGTGCAGGTATGCTGCAGATGCAGGATAGTGGATGCAGGTCAGCAGGTGCAGGTATGCTGTGATTGTAGGATGTAGGACAACAGGCTAGAGCAAGGTCAGACAAGTCAGATCATACACAGGAGAGCAATCAGCATAAACAGCATGCAGAGAGTAGTCAGAGTTCAGGCTGGGTTTGGCAACAGGTAATCAGGCTGACAGACAGGAGGAAGCAGGGTCAAACAAGCCAAAGGTCAAAACTGGAGATAGTAGCGTGGTCAGGAATCTGGGTCAATACTGGAACAGGATACAAGCACAGGATAAGGATAAAGGGGACAGCTGCAGATCAAACAGCAAAGACCTAGCTCCCCTGAAACATCTTTATAGGCCACTAGATGTGGCCATCTTCTATAGGCCACACCAAAGTGCATCTAACACACGTGCCTGCACACATAATTGTGATGTGATTGTGATTCACACATGCGCATTGACACACGTCTCCTAAAACCGGCAGTGCATCCCTGACAGACAAATAACTCACTATCACTGGCTTCTTCTCCTCACACACAGATCTCATGTAAGGAGAAGAAAGTCAGGAATTGTGAGTTAATGCTCTGAAGACTGTATAGTGTGCAGAAAAGCACACACATACACACACACACAGTTAAGAGCACCTGTCACATCGCCCATCAGCAGTATTACTGTTGCCCGTCAGTGTATCTGTTGTCCATCAGCAGTGTTACTGTCACCCATCAGTGCCCATTAGTGCACCTGTTGCCCATTAGCAGTGTACCTGTCACCCATCAGTGCCAATCAGTGCACCTTTCACCCATCAGCATTGTTACTGTCGCCCATCGGTGCCTATCAGTGTACCTGTTGTCCATCAGCACTGTACATGTAGCCTATCAGCAGTGTACCTGTCATCCATCAGTAGCCATTAGCAGTGCACCTGTCGCCAATCAGTGCCTATCAGTAGTGTACCTGTCCCACATCCCCCATCAGTGCTGTCATCAGCAGTGGACCCGTCACACAACTGTCCATCAGCAGAGTACCTGTCCTACAGCTGGCCATCAGCAGAGTACGTATCACACAACCTCCCATCAGAAGAGTACTCATCACACAGCCAACATCAGCAGTCTACCTGTCCAGTGTCACCAGAGCCAGCCATGTCCGAAAAAGTTTACACTAGTGAGGAGGCATTTTAAATACTCAGTAAGATGGATGAGAGCAGCGGGGAGCTCTCACTGTCAGATTCTGATTTGGTATATGAACTGGTCGAAAGTAGTGGATCAGCAACCGAATCAGAGGAGGGAAGGATCCCCCCTAAAAGTATAAGATGCTCTGAAACAAGGCAGCCACCAGTAGTGCCATACACCCCAATGGTCAATCAGGAAACGCCAACGGTGCTGGACCACCGAATTGAAGGCCCAGTACCAGCACAACAGACCCCAAGAATCAGGGCCCAGACATATCTCCCAGACACACTGTCGAACCCATTATGGCTACCTTCCAACTTGGGATCAGCTACAAAATCCCCTTTTGCACAGCCAGGTGTGCAGGTCAACACTTACAATTTTCCAGAAATAAATTTTTTCTATTTATTTTTGCCTGACACTTCAGTTTATCGTGAACCAGTCCAAACTTTTTGCCCAACAATATATTGCTAACAACCCCAGTTTATCCTATGCCCCTCCATTTGAATGGAGACATCTTACATTGGAGGAATCCAAGTTAGTTATTTTCAGGCCTCACCGTTAACATGGGGCTTACAAAAAAATGCTTACTGGTCCACCCACCCCATCCATCACCTGCTCATTTGTTCTGCTGTAATGCCCAAGTCATGCTATGAGATGATCATGTGCCTTTTTCATTTCAGTGATAATACCCAGTGCCCTCCCCAAGATCATCCCAACTATGACAAATTATACACAATTCACCCACTTCTTAATTATTTTCCCATAGAGTTGCTGAACTTTTTGGATGAGTCCCTAGTCCACTTCACAGGATAGCTGGGGATCAAGCAGCACATTCCAAGCAAAAGGGCCAGATATGGAACAAAGCTCTACTAGCTTTGTGAAAGAGCCACAGGATATTTGTATGTGTTGCCCCCTGAGTGCCCAACCTACATCGGCACAAGTGAAAAAATTGTCTGGGACCTGGCTTTTCCATTTTTCCAAAAAGGTTATCGCATCTACCTAGATCATTTCTATACCAGTCTGCCCCTTTTCCACCACCTGTACCTTGAGAAAACCTGGGCCTTCTGTGCCACCCAAAAATATAGGAAGGGTTTCTCACAAAGTTTAGTGACCACAATGCTACAAAGGGGGAATCAGCAAGTCTAAGCAACGACTTGTTGGCCATGAAGTGGAAGGATAAGAGAAATGTATAAGTCCTGTCCGCCATCCACAAAGACACCTCGGTGGAAATTTCCAGAAGACACTGTCCCATCCAAAAGCCTGCGTGCATCCAAGATTATAATCTCTACATGGATAGGGGGGTGGATTTCAATGATTAGATGTTACAGTCCTATTTAGCAACAAGAAGGTCCTGTTTCTGGTATAAAAAAGTTGCAATTTATCCTGTTCATTTGGACATTAAGCCCAGGTTTACACTGAGCTGCGGGAATGAAGCCGTGCGAGTTGAAGGGGGGAAGGGATCACCGCTCCAGGTGGATGTATGGAAAAAAGACTCTCCTCAGAACTGGAACACCAGGTGCAGGTTAAGCATTTAGTAAATGAGGCAAGAAAAAGTTCTGGACAGCCGCACTCCGGAATATAGCCTTTATAGTTAAATATCAAAAATACAAGCCACAGCAGAAAATGGGACAAACGAGCTGACGCGTTTCCCACTTATTGGGAGTCTAATCGGGAGTGAAATTGTGTGAGTTCAGCTGAACTCGTCCGATTTCACTCCTGCATGTCAGTCCCGATTTCGGCCACGAGTTCAGAGACATCTGTGCAGGTTTCTGCACAGATGTCAATGTAAATTGCAGCCCGAAATCACAAAAAGTAGTACAAAAACTACTTTTTGAAATCGGCATCGCACCGATTAGGGTGGTGTCATTGACGGCAATTGCCACTGATTTGACATACGATTTGAATGTCAAATCGCATGTCAAAATGCTCCAGTGTGAACCAGGGCTTATAGTTTGTATGTCACCTACACCAAACCCACCACCTTCCTCAAATTTATAGAAGAGATCATCATGTCCTTTATCTACCAGCAAAGATCCCCCCCTAGAAAACATTCGCTCTGATTCCGTGAGCAGATTTTATGAGCGCCATTTACTTAAGAGCATTCCACCAACAGAAACAGGTCGAAGATGCCAAAAAAGATGCTGGGTATGCAGCAGAGGGGAAGTTAGAAGAGACACCAGTTTCCATTGTTCCCAATGCCCCTCCTAACCAGGCCTATGAATCAGAGACTGCTTCAGGCGTTTTCACACATCACTAGAATATTAGCCCATATTTCTAACAGCCTGCCATTTTCCCATTTTCAATATCTGTGCTGATCATTTGCCTGCTGCTTCAACCAACCATGCCTCTGCTTTC
This sequence comes from Aquarana catesbeiana, assembly GCF_042186555.1. Taxonomy (NCBI): domain Eukaryota; kingdom Metazoa; phylum Chordata; class Amphibia; order Anura; family Ranidae; genus Aquarana; species Aquarana catesbeiana. The sequence goes on from NC_133327.1 coordinate 203,901,519, forward strand.
CACCTTAATTGACCCTTGCCTGTTTATCGACTATGCCTCTGCCTACTGTCTGCATTATTTATCCACCACGTTTCTACCTACCACCTAAACTGACTCTTGCCTGTTTATTGACTATGCCTCTGCCTGCCATCTGCATTGTTTATCCACCACATTTCTGCCTTCCACCTGAACTGACCCTGGCCTGTTTATCGACTATGCTTCTGCCTGCCATCTCGATTGTTTATTAACTGAGTTTCTGCCTTCTACCAGTACTGACCTTGGCCTGTTAATCGACCATGTTTTTGCCTGTCGCTTGGACTGATCTTTTGTCCTCCTACTGTAGTAGTGGGATTCAAGATAAAACTGGGATCTTACATATGTGAGGGGCTTTAGAGTAGAGAAAAACAGTTTTTGTTTTTCTCCAGATTTTGTAATTCTTGGATCAGGGTCTGGAGTCTGGAGGCTTTGAAGAGATTGGGTAGGAAGAAGCCTCTACCCCTGTGCCCAGGTCTTGCCTGATGAGGTCCTAAGCCTGATGCTCCTGCCTGCTGCCTGGACCATAAATTTGGCTGTGCTGACCATATCTCTGCCTACTACCTGTACTGACCCAGGACCATTTATGGACCATATTCCTGCCTGCTGCCTGGACCAATACTCTGGCTGTGCTGACCATATCTCTGCCTGCTGCCTGTAATAATCCAGGAATTTTTATGGACCACATTTCTGCCTGCTGCCTGGATATCAGCTTGCTGCCTGTACTGACCCTGGCATGTTTATGGAGCATATTCCTGCCTGCTGCCTGGATGATTCCGTTGGCTGTTGCTGACTATATCACCTGCTTCCTGAACCAATGCTCTACTCAAACCACAGGTAATCTTTTATTTACCCTTTGTTCAGCCTCCTATACGTCCTGGCCAGTGAACATAGTATTGTGCTATGGGTGCAGCCACATACCAGTAGATGTGCTTGGCTTTTAGGAACAGGAACTGCTGTAGGTGAAGCTACACTATATTATATTCACTGACCACTTTTACAGAGGTGACCATTACAGTACATTGTCTTCTATACAGTGTTTGTTGATGTTTGTGTTACACGGGTTGTAATGTTGGGTACATAATCTGTTCAGATATTAAAAAGGTCTTGCACATGTGGTATCCACATAATCAGGAGGAGTAGCAAATTGTATTTTGGGGTGTAATTCTTGGTATGTCCATGCTGTTTGTTCTAAATATATTATAGATTGACAACTTTGTGTTAAAAAAAAGAAATGTTCATTTTCTTTACACATTTTCCAAAAACTTGTGTAAAAAATGAAATGTTCAAAAGACTCACTGGGTCTCTTAGAAAATACATTATGGTATTTGCCTTTCAAAATGGGGTCATTTTGTGGGTGTTTCCACTGTTCTGGTGCTCCAGGGCCTTCAAAAATGTCATAGGTAGTCAGGAAATTAGATGTGTAATCTAATGTAATATAACGTCTGGAAGTGTTACTTAGATGTTGGGCCTCTGTATGTGGCCGGGCTGTGAAAAAGTCTCACACATGTGGTATCGCCATACTCAGGAAGAGTAGCAAAATGTGTTTTGGGGTGTAATTGCAAGTATGCCTATGCCGTGTTTAAGAAATAAATTGTTAGTATGACAATTTGTGTAATAAAAAAAATCATTTCTTAATATTCCCAATAATTGTGGGAAAAAAAACAACATAAAAAAACTCACTATGCCTCTTACTAAATACTTTGGACTGTCTACTTTCCGAAAAGGGGGGTATTTGTACTGTCGTGACATTTCATGAGAAATGAGATAGGCAGTCAGTACGTCAGGATTGATGAATTTTCAATGATACATAGTATAGCAGACTAAATAATGTACACTAATTTGGGTTATTTTTTACCAAAGATATGTAGCAGTATAAATGTTGGCCTACATTTATTAGAAGAAATTACTAATTTTCAAAATTGTATAATAGGAACGAAAAAAAGTGTTTTTTTTTTTCAAAATGTTCTGAATAGTTGTCATTTAAAGTGTGAGAGCATTGAAAGCTGAAAATTGGTTTGGGCAGAAAGGGGGGAAAAGTGCCTTATATTGAAGTAGGTAAAACACATTCATTCATGTATGGTGTCAACAGAAGTCTGTAAAGCAATGTATATAAATGTATATAACAATCTGCAACACAATTATTTGAAAATAAGCAAAGCTTTGTTTCTAGTATGTACTGTTTAACTAGTTACTAGTCTTTAATGTGTTAACATTCAAAGCAAGACACATCTGAAAGACAACAGTAAATAACAAATTGAAGCCAAACAAGTGAATGTCAGCCTGGAGACAGTGACAAGTTATATGAACCTACAGGACTATTTATCAAGCCTGATCAATGTCACAAACAGAAAAACAAGGGTATTTATAATAGTAAAAGTACACAGTATGCCGTATTTTATATATGACAGCTCTAAAGGTAACACTTTTGGCTATCTATTAGTGGATAAAAAACAGCACTGGGAATTTAAATACAATTGCTCAAATAGGAAAATAATAGAATCTCGTTCATTCTAGTATAGTAAAAATAATAGAAGTAATCTGATTGGATATAAAAGTTATCCTGAGTTCACAGGAATTTCCCAACTTTTTTTAACTTAAGTATGACCTTTTTCCCATGGTCAATAACCACTCTAGGAGTAATGGGTCCCTGTAGTGGAAAAGCCATTGAATGCTAGTTACAATGGCAACTAAAACAATACATTTTGTTTGATACTAACATTCTGTGAGTACACTACCAAAGGAAACAATTACCAACGTAGCACATCCGTTTTGATGTTCCTATGGTGAACACAGCATGTGCCCTGTTCAGCCAACTGAGAAAATAAAGCATACTAATTATACTGAGTCCAGTGAGAAGCACTGGTAAATATTCATAGGAAATAGGTGACAGAAATATCTGAAGGCACTCAGGGTAAATCAGACAAAATGGCACTATGTAAGTTAATTGGTTGACAAGGGCACCATCGAGGGCTAAGTGGCTAGCAAATTTTATTTGCAGAGCTTGCCCAACTATCACCAGAATATTAGAGAAAAAAATGGTGTCTAACCAGTTAATAAATGTGATCTTGAGGTCCTAGCTAATACGTTAGTTACATAGTTAGTAAGGTTGAATAAAGACACCAGTCCATCCAGTTCAACCTGAGTGAGTGTGGGTGTGTGTCTACAATCGTCCCTATCCCTGTACATTGTGTCTCATTAAGATGCTCCTCCATTATATATTTTTTTTATTTTAAGGTACCCATATAGCGCTGTCAATTTACGCAGTGCTCCACACATACATCACACACTCACATCGGTCCCTACCCTCAAGGAGCCCACAATACAAGGTCCCCAACTCACATACATATACTATGGTCAATTTTGAACAGAAGCCAATTAACCTACCAGCATGTCTTTGGAGTGTGGGAGGAAGCTGGAGTACCCGGAGGAAACCCACGCAGGCACAGGAAGAACATGTAAACTTCAGGCAGGTGGTGTCGTGGTCAGGATTTGCACCAGTGACCCTTTTTACTGCTAGGTGAGAGTGGTAACCACTACACAGACGGGCTATTTTTATTCATACTTTGTTGCCTTTTTTCATTCCCTCATGAATGGCTGTGTTTTTTTTCTGTGAGGGGTTTTTTGGCTGTGGCAGTAGATCAAGATGTTATATTTATTCAGTCATACCATCTTAAGAGCTTCCATATTCTTTTTGTCTAATGCTGAACTTCTAGGATTTGTGCAGGTCTGTGCCAATGTTGTATGTTTTTGGGATTGTCTGGGGATTCACATGCCTAAGAATGTAATTCAAGGGCCATTTAGACTATTATTTTTAATTTATCAGTTGTATTTTTTCCTTTGCTATTTGTATTTTACAGCTGATGGGCCTGATATTTCTGTAGGGTCTTCTCTTCTCTTTATGTGTGCTCCCACACTTGCCCCAGGATTTATATAAGACAATAGTGCATCCGAGCCATCCCACCTCTCGTTGTTTTTAGTGAATTTTATACCTCTCTGTTTGTATGTATTTAAAAGATCTACAATACCTTGAAAAAAAGTATTTATACCCCTTGAAATTTTCCACGTTTTGTCATGTTACAACCAAAAATTTTATTGGGATTTTATGTGATAGACCAACACAAAGTGGCATATAATTATGAAGTGGAAAGAAAATGATAAATGGTTCTCCGTATTTTTTACAAATAAATATGTGAAAAGTGTGGCATGCATTTGTATTCAGCCCCCCTGAATCAATACCTTGCAGGACCACCTTTCACTTGAATTACAGCTGCAAGTCTTTTTGGGTATGTCTTTACCAGCTTTACACATCTAGAGAGTGACATTTTTGCCTATTCTTTGCAAAACCTCTGTCAAATTGGATGGAGAGCAGACTATTGTATTTTACTTATATTATTTTGTTTTTTCCTTGCTATTTGTTATTTGTACAATTTGAAATAAGTTAGTAATCATTTTATATTTTTGGTGTTCTGTCCTTGGGGAACCGATAAATTGCATCTGTTTTTGATGTTTTTATTCTCAACTATCACCAGAAACAAAATTTGCCTTGCAATTATGTGTGTTCTCACATATATGTGAGTTTCCTTTAGATAAACCAGTTTGCTTCAGGTTAAGTGGTTTGTGACTGTTTTTATAACTAAAACTGCAACATTAGATTACAAGCCAAACACACAAAACAAGCCAAGTGCAGCACTGTCCCCACTATTCCTATTCCAACAGTAACAGTCTGAATGTATGTTCTCCACTCTAGGTGTTGCAGCTCTCCCACAAGTCCACTGGGTGGCGGACATAAATCTGAAAGTATATAAGGCAAGAGAGAGCGCACGCCAGCCCTAGTGGATTACCGTTTAATTGATAAAATACAATATCTAGAAACGTGGGTTGCACTCACAAACATCCGGTGTAAAAAAGCATGAACAGCTCCATAGAAGCCTCCTCTCCTGGTCTGTAAAGATCAGTTGGCTCACAGCAACTTGCGGCGTGATGAAGGGATGTATCTGTAAGCACAAGCCGCCTACTTCCTTATGTCACACGCCACTCAAACACTCGCACGGACCAGCTGGTGCTGCGTGACGTCACTCGTGGCCGTGGAGGGGATGCGCAGTGATACAGCTAACTCCTCTAGCATGCTTCATTCGGTTGCTATGACATGTTTTGGAGGCGTGGCCTCCTTCTTCAGGTAACGCCCTCATCTCCTATGATGATCTTATATGCTAGAACCTCCCGTCCCTCCTCAAAGTCAGCTAATGGCATCTCACAGACCAGGAGCACAGAGTACACAGCAAGAAGCATATGCAAAATGGAGGTATAACAAAATGACAAAAGAGGTAGACACACACCGAAAGTTAAACATGAGCATGCAAATAAAAATATAAATACCAATAGAAATAAAAATGGAGAGAACTGCAATATGATTAATACAGTAACTAATCCTGTGTGTACCCAGGATAATCAAGAGAGAAATGTGAGACCTGCCTACACCATATTAAAAATGAATTCAACAAAACCTTTTACGCTATGGTGCATGCAGACTTTAGAAAACTTTGTGAGTCACCACATGGAAAAGTCAATATGCATAACCTCTCAAAGCAAGAAAAAGACGCCCTACTTGCATTTAAAGATAATCATGATTTAGTAATCCGCACAGCAGACAAAGGAGGAGGTATTGTTATTCAGGATAGGGTGGAATACCTAAAGGAAGCATATAGGCTCCTATCTGATAATGCCACTTATGAAATACTGCAAAACAACCCCCTACCAGAATATAAAGTGGAATTAATGGAATTGATGAATCAATCCTTCACCCAGGGTCTAATACAGGAATCAGAGAAACAATTCTTTTAAACAAATTACTTCAAGACGCCTTACTTCTACCACACTCCTAAGGTCCATAAGGACCCGGTATGTCCACCTGGTAGACCGATAGTGGCTAGTATAGATGGCATCACTAGCCGAGTCTCTCAATATGTGGATGCTTTCCTCCAACCTCTTGTTACTTCCCTCCCTGCATATATAAAGGATTCTGCACATGTCCCGGACACCTTACAGCAATACAAATGGGAGCCAGGATACTTATGGTTATCCTTGGATGTGAGTTCACTCTACACATCAATTCTCCATGAGGGTGGTCTAAGGGCAGTCGAATACTTCTTATCCGAAGCAGACTATGTGAAGCCTAACCAATCTAAATTCATTTGTCAATGCACTCAGTTTGCCTTGGAGAGGAATTACTTTTCCTTCCAGGGCAAGTTTTACAGACAGATAGCTGGCACATCTATGGGTGCACATTTTGCACCATGTTACACAAATTTGTTCATGGGGTATTGGGAAAAATCTTGTATTTGGCACCATAACCTGTTTGCCAAACATCTGGTATACTATAGGAGGTATTATTATTATTATTATACAGGATTTATATAGCGCCAACAGTTTACGCAGTGCTTTACAACATTAGGGAGGACAGTACAAGTACAATACAATTCAATTCAATACAGGAGGAATCAGAGGGCCCTGCTCATTAGAGCTTACAATCTAGGAGGGAGGGTCAAGTTATACAAAAGGGTAATAGCTGTGGGGATGAGCTAATGGAGAAAATAGTGCAGCTGTTAGATGGAGGCAGGATAGGCTTCTCTGAAGAGGAAAGTTTTCAGCGATTGCCTAAAAGTGGATATATTTGGAGACAGTCTGACAGATTGGGGTAGGGAATTCCAGAGGATGGGGAGGCTCGGGAGAAGTCCTGGAGGCGGATATGGGAGGAGGTGATGAGGGAGCTAGAGAGCAGGAGGTCCTGGGAGGAACAGAGAGGGCGATTAGGTTGGTATTTTGAGACTAGGCTAGTGACGTAGCTGGGGGCAGAGTTATGGATGGCTTTGTAACTTATTGTTAGTATTTTGAATTTAATTAGTTGGGCGAGTGGCAGCCAATGGAGGGATAGGCAGAGAGGGGTAGCAGACACTGAGCGGTTTGTAAGGTGGATGAGTCTGGCAGCAGCATTCATGATGGACTAAAGGGGGATAGTCTATTTAAAGGTAAGCCAATGAGGAAGGAGTTGCAGTAGTCGAGGCGAGAGATAACCAGGGATTGAATCAGGAGCTTTGTGGTTTCATTGGTTAGAAAGGTTAGTTTAGAGATGTTGCGGAGGTTGAGGCGGCAAGCTTTGAAAAGTGATTGGATGTGGGTCCGAAAGGAGAGTTCAGAATCCAGGATAAAACCCAGTACCCTGACATGTGGGGACGGGTGGATGGTTGTGCCATTGCTCTTGACAGACAAGTCAGGGGAAGAGGCACGTGGGGGAGGAAATATTATAAGCTCGGTTTTGGACAAGTTGAGTTTGAGGAAGTGGTGTGACATCCATACAGATATGTCGGTTAGTAAGTTAGTGATGCGTGAGGAGACTGATGGTGTGAGTTGAGGGGTGGAGAGATAGATTTGTGTGTCATCAGCACAGAAATGATATTGAAAGCCGTGAGAGGCTATCAGCTGACCCAGGGAAGAGGTGTAGATTGAAAATAAAAGAGGTCCAAGAACAGAACCTTGGGGGACACCGACAGAGAAGGGAAGAGGAGTGGAGGAAGTAGAATTGAAAGTGACACTGAAGGTGCATTGGATTGGTAGGATGAGAGCCACTGAAGAGCACAGTTACGGAGACCGAGGGAGTAAAGTTTTTTGAGGAGGAGGGGGTGGTCAACCATGTCAAAGGCAGCTGAAAGATCCAGAAGTAGGAGTACAGAGTAGTGTCCATTGGTTTTTGCAGTTAGTAGGTCATTTGTGAATTTTAAAAAAGCAGTTTCTATGGAGTGTTGGGGCGAAATCCAGATTGAAGGGGATCAAGAAGGTTGTTTTTAATGAGGTGGTCACTCAGTTGGTTGTAAACCAGGCGTTCAAGGAGTTTAGAAGAAAAGGGGAGCAAGGAGATAAGGCATAGGTTGTTAAGATTGGTAGGGTCCAAGGATGGCTTTTTAAGTATGGGGGTGACCAGTGCATGTTTTAGAGCATTGGGGAAGATGCCAGAGGTGAGGGAGAGATTGAAGATGTGGGTTAGAGAGTGTAGGATGGAGTCAGAGGGCGATATGAGAGGGAATGGGGTCCAGGGGACAGGTGGTTAGGTAGATGATAGAAAGGAGTTTAGCAACTTCGTCTGTAGTAGAAGATTTGAATAGGGGGAGTGTCAGTTGTACCTGTTGACATGGGGTCTTAGCTGGGGGAGATACCTGTAGAGTGGAGATTTCATCACAGATTGTATCAGTCTTGTTTTTGAAGTGATTAGCGATCTCCTGGGCAGTGAGTGAGTCAGTGGGTAGAGGCGGTGGAGGACAAAGTAGAGAGTTGAAGGTAGAGAAGAGTTTACGGGGACTGGATGAGAATGTGTTAATAAGAGTTATAAAATAGGTCTGCTTGGCAGTGTGGAGGAAAGAGTAGTATTTTTGGAGGGCAGATTTGTATTGGTTGAAGTCTTTGAGAGACTTAGTCTTGTGCCACAGACGTTCAAGAGCGATACTACGTTTTTGGAGAATTTTAGTGTAATCTGTTTGCCAGGGTTGTAGGGGTTGAGGCCTGATTCTGCGTGTAGTGAGGGGAGCGAGCTTGTCCAGGGTGGAGGACAGGGATTTATTGTAGATGGACATGGCTTGGTTGGGGCAGGACAGGGGAGAGATTTTGTCATAGAGGTGGTCAGTAGCAGAATAGAGGAGAGAGGAGTTGAAGTTGCGAAAATTTCTACGGGTGATGGTTAGGCGATTGGAGGGAAAGGTGATGGAAGACAGGGGGAGAGAGAAACTAATAAGATGATGGTCAGAGAGAGGAAAAGGATTGTTTGAGAAGTTGCATGGAGTGCATAGGTAGGAGAATACAAGGTCAAGGGTGTTGCCATCAGAGTGAGTAGAAGCCTATACCCATTGCTTCAGGTCAAGTGAAGAGGTTAGACTAAGAAGTTTAGAAGTAGCAGGAGTGTTTGTATTAGCAGGGATGTTGAAATCACCGAGAAGGATTGTGGGAATTTCCGAAGAGAGAAAGTAGGGTAGCCAGGCAGAAAACTCATCAAGGAAAGTTGATAATGGTCCAGGGGGCCGGTAGATCACAGCAATTCTTAGGGAAGTAGGAGAGAAAAGACGTATAACGTGGGCTTCAAATGATGAGAGAGAAAAAGAGGGAGGAGAGTGAATAACCTGGAAGGTGCATTGGGGGGATAGGAGGAATCCCACTCCACCTCCCTTGCGTCCATTAGGCCTAGGGGAGTGAGTCCAGTGAAGGCCACCCTGGGATAGGGAAGCAGGAGAAGTGGTGTCATATTCGTGGAGCCAGGTTTCAGTGAGAGCAAGTAGATTAAAGGAATTAGTGACAAAGAGGTCATGAACAGCAGTGAGTTTGTTGCAGACAGAGCGGGCGTTTCAGAGGGCGCAGGAGAGGAAGGGTGGCCTTGGGAAGAAGAGGAATGGAGACTAAATTGCGTAGATTGCGACTACTGCCAGAGGGTGTAGGGTTATGGTGATGGGTGTGTTGGGCACAGTTTAATAAGGGAGGCCCAGGGTTTGGGGAAATATCTCCAGCGGTTAGGAGAAGCAGAAGAGTAAGGGAGGTAATATGAGAATATGATTTGTATGAGGGGACATGCTTCAGTATCCTGGGGGGGTTTGTTAGCAAGTGGGCTTAGAATTAGAAAAAGGTGATGAGTGCAGTATTAGGGGGAGGGGAGAAGTGAGGGTGATATGTACAGATTGTGGGGTGGAGCAGAGGGGTGAAGAAAAGACAGTTTGAGGAGAGAGACAGCAATTGTGAAAAGGAGGAGAGGTAAAGAGAGCATGTTTCAGAGAGGAAGGTGAGATAATTTGGAATTGAGGTCATCTGCAGTCTGTTGTAGTTTACTTTGTGCAAATCGCTGAAGTGCAAGAGCAGAAGTGCCACTTATTTAAAGAACCCTACTTCTTTGGAAGAACCCCTGTATGTGCAGCCCCCTGTATGTGTTCCCCCGTAAAGAAGGCCTTGTTTTTATAATGTGTGTTGGGTGTGGATAGAATCTGGCAAGGGGACTAAAAGGCCAAAATTATAAAGATAAGGGAACCCATAATTTAGGTAAGACTTAATAGCTAAATAAACATTAAAATAATGTGAGCATGGCTACAGATGGAGTTGAAACAGTGGTGACAAACACAGGTTTACCAAATATGCATTTCAGCAGTCAGTCAATGTTCAGTTTAAGGTATATGGAGGTATAAACGCAGGTTTACCAAATATGCATTTGAGCAGTCAGTCAATGTTCAGTTTAAGGTATATGGAGGTATAAACGCAGGTTTACCAAATATGCATTTAAGCAGTCAGTCAATGTTCAGTTTAAGGTATATGGAGGTATAAACGCAGGTTTACCTGTGAAGAGAGAAGAAAATGTTCAGATGGATGGTGCAAGAGTAGAAGTGCCACTTATTTAAAGAACCCCACTTCTTTGGAAGAACCCCTGTATATGCAGCCCCCTGTATACTCATTATTTGGGATGGACCACTTGATATTGTTGACAAATTTGTCTTATATTGTAATAACAATATGTTTGATATTCATTTCACCCATGTAGTAGATGCTAATTCCTTGGTCTTCTTGGACCTTGAACTGGGTAGTGATGGAGATAGTAACATCACATCCAAAACCCACTTCAAGGAAACTGCTGGCAACTCCTATTTGCAACAGAGAAGTTGCCACCACTCTAAAAGGAAAGACAATATACCCTACAGTCAGTTCTGTAGGCTATGCAGAAATTGTAGTAGTACTAAGGACTATGAAGACCAGGCAATCATATTGTCAAAAAAGTTTTTGGAAAAAGGATATGCAGACCACCACGTTCAAAAGGCAATAGACCGATATAGAGAAGGTATCCAGAATAAGAATATGTCTACATCTGCAAAAGACCACTTGATATCTTCTTTATTACAACATTTAATGATCAGCACTGGGCTTTCAAAAGGGCCGTCTAAAAGCATTGGCCAATTTTGGGGCAGGACAAGGAAAATCCTCCCCAATAAACCTCGGGTAGTGTTTTGACATGCGAAAAATGTGAAAAGTTTTATTGCCCCTATCCGCCTTAAAGATAAACAAAACCTGAAAATGCAAAACATCCCTCAATTCTTTAATATTACAGGATGTTATAGATGCAAAGGCACTAAATTTAAAGCATGCAAATTCATTTCTCATGGCCAAAAGTCATTTAATTGTAAAGATGGCCGCACCTTTTACATTAAACAATTCATATGTTGCAACACTCAGTTTGTTATCTATGGGTTGAGGTGGGGGCCTCTATGTAGGTAGAAAGGTGGGGGCGATGAGAACCCGCTTTGGTGAACACCGTAGGTTAATAGAAAAAAAGGTTGAGAAGCATAATGTGCCACGTCACTTCAAACATAAACATGATGGCAGTACTGTAGGTTTGGAACTATTTGGTATAGAATCCATACCTATGTCTATCCCGGAAGGTGAACGTTTTGCTCGTTTATGTAAACGTGAATCTTTTTGGATTTTTACTTTAAACAGCATGACACCGGAAGGGTTAAATGAAGAACTTGAAATAGGTACTCTTATATGATAATTTCCTATTTAAATTTAGAGTTATAATAATTTCTAAATCATTTTAATGGTATATTACAATATAATGCTATTCAATCGTCATTACCAAGTTTTTATCCTTTTTTATCCTTTCTAGCTTTATTTACTTTTTTTAAAAATGTTATTTTATATACCTATTTATATATAATTAATATATATTACAGTTTCACACTATCATTATGTATAACGAATAATCAGACAATCATGATATTTGATAGAGGTCTGTCTCGGTATAAGACCCCACTATATACACTACAATATATATCTCCTTCACATATAATACCAATAAGCTAAAAAACAAAATAATACACTTTATATAAATACTATAAATTCATTTTAATTGGATACATTATCGTGTATGTATTATGTATAATTGTGAACAATGACTTTCTACATCTTTATTTATATGATGTTGTATAATACACTATGAATTCATTGAAATGTATGACAATGTTCTCCCAGCGTGTTTTTCTGTTGTTGATGATATTAATATAGATAAAGTATGTTTTGTTTTATATTCTATATAGTATTTTTTAAATGTTTTTACAGATTCTAATAATATGATAAAATTATTCTTGTCATTATTAGGTTTCATATTAAAGTTAGTGTAATTAATCTATATACAGTTGTACAAATATTAGTTTAGGATGCTGTTGCTATATAACACGCTCCGCTTTGCATATGCTTCTTGCTGTGTACTCCGTGTTCCTGGTCTGTGAGATGCCATTGGCTGACTTTGAGGAGGGGCAGGGGGTTCTAGCATATAAGATCATCATAAGAGATGAGGGCGTTACCTGAAGAAGGAGGCCACACCTCCGAAACATGTCATAGCAACCGCATGAAGCATGCTAGAGGAGATAGCTGTATCACTGCGCATCCCCTCACTGGCCACGAGTGACATCACGCAGCACCGGCTGGTCCGTGTGAGTGTTTAAGCGACGTGTGACATAAGGAAGTAGGCGGCTTGTGCTTACAGATACATCCCTTCATCATGCCACAAGTCGCTGTGATCCGACTGATCTTTACAGACCAGGAGAGGAGGCTTCTATTAGATTGCAAGCACCTCTGGAGCAGGCAATAGTATGAGTGGCTCTGTGTACTGTGTAAAGCACTGATTAACGGAGAGTACTAACACGGTAAATAAATAAATAAATAATGTTAAGCGAAAGGATAACATTCATGAAATAGGCCTGGTCTTGAAGTGGTTAAAAAAGTGAACTTATCCTTTAAATGTGTTGAGGAAGATGTTAATTGTTCAAGACATGACTTAAAGCATAAACTGTTCTAATTAATAAAATGCCATCTCTACTGTGCTGGGGCGCCAAAAAAAAGGCATACGTAAGTCGTGCCCACAAATGTAAACAGTGTTCAAATAACACATGTGAGGTATCGCCACGATGGTTAGAGTGAGAGCAATAATTCTAGTACAAGACCTTCTCTGTAACTCTAAACATAAGTTCTCTACTGAGTCAGAGCTCTAGCTATGCTGTCAGCAAAGCTCATCCTCCCTGCCAGTTGACTCAGCAGGGGGCATTTGGGCCTCTGAAAGGAAATAATTGCTTCTCCACAGAGAGTACATGTCCCACTCTGTGGAATGCTAGCAGGAGAAAGGCTGATTAAATAAAGGGGGATTTGCACATCTTTTTTTTTTTGCACCTGGAAAGTACTTAGCTACGTTAACTGAAGGAAGTTAGTCAGATGAGAGAAGATGAGAGAAGATATGTCTACATATATACTAAACAAGTACAGCTGATCCTGGCTAACTGCTGTTAACAACAGAATGACCTGGATAAAGGAAAGCCTTCACATCCTCATTTGACAGTGAAGGGGCCAATCACCAGACTCAAACACTGTGATAAGATTCTGAGATGGGGGGGGGGGTGTTTGTGACTTCATTCCTTGTTCTAAACTTTGACACCAGTGGACACTTGTAGCTTGAACAGGCTGGGATGCTGCAGCAAAGAGGTGGTGAGGGTGCATTGCTCAGTAAAACACTGTCACATTGCCCTGGATGTGCAAAGTGACAGTTTTTATTTGGGTTCACGCGAGCTCCCAAACTTTGTGTTTTTTTATTTTTATATTTTATTAATTACAAAAAATAAAAGTGTAGCGCTATATATCAATAAATGTGTACATCAAAAAACCCATACATACATGTGTACAGTGAATCAGTTTTGTCAAACCTTTTGTCAAACACATACAGCTATAAATGTGAATAACACTATATGGTAAGTCCACAACGCTATTAGGTGAAGCAATAAATAGTACACCTTATAAATATAATAGTGACTAATATAAAAAATGACTCCCAAGTATGCAGGTGGGTAGTTACACCAATTCTGGCAGAACCCACCTGCATACTTGGGAGTCATTTCTTCATCATTTTTACATCATTGCTTATGCACTACCCCCATAGACTCTTGGTGGTGTTTTTCACAATGTTTTCACAACTTTGAAATGGACTATTACATTTCAGGTTTTCCATATATTATTTGAGTTGTTGAGTTTATGGAACCATCACTGTTTCCTGTATATTAGTCACTATTATATTTATAAGGTGTACTATTTATTGCTTCACTTAATAGCGTTGTGGACTTACCATATAGTGTTATTCACATTTATAGCTGTATGTGGTTTGACAAAACGTATTCACTGTACACATGTATGTATGAGTTTTTTGATGTACACATTTATTGAGTTATAGCGCTACACTTTTATTTTTTGTTGTTATTTTTACCCTGAGTCTATAGGTGTGTTAGCTGCTGTCTCAGTGTTCCTTTTGACTTAGCGCAGCGCTGTACTTACCCTTTTATCTGTTCCTATATTTTATTATTTGTTCCCTCATACTAGCATATTTCTAACACATACATCTAAGGGAAAATTCTTATGAAGTAATTGAACTTATAACTGAAAAACATGGTCACAACCATCACATTAAAATAAAAGTATTTAATTCTTTAGCAAATAGCTTTTCTTGGTTAACATGTTAAGTTTTGCTTACATCTCCTGAAAATTTGTAAACGTTAAATTTGCAGCTTATGGCCCAAAACACAATCTGAAGGTTACAGACTCCTTGTTGAAAATTTTTAGTGTCAATTTCACAAAAAAAAAAAAAAAAAAAAACATAGTGTGTGTGGCAGAGTCTCAATGTATCAATTTAATACTAATTGTTTTTCTGAAAATAAATACAAATTTCTCTTTTGTGACATTTAATGTATATGATATTTCAACCAATGACATTTATGCGCAGTCAGAGAGCCTAAATACCATAAACTTTATTGTGATTGTCAGGTTATGTGAACCATGTTGTTTTACTGCATCGTTATTTGATTTCTCCAGTTTTTATTTTTTAGCATTTTCTTGACATCTGCGTAGAAATATCGAGGGCCCTAGAAGTTATTTATGTCCTTAGTTGAAATGCATTAGGAATCAGTAAAACTACTGTAGAGTAGAGAGAAAGCTGGAAGTCTGCATGGGTGTATTACTTATGTACTCCTGAAGGTCAAATACAAATGATATTTCACATGCATAAAAAGTCAAAGACTTAGTCTGTTACTCAGTGCTTCTGCCTCTCTGGAGAGTGTTTGGCATTTTCGCACAAAACATATTTATGAGAATAATATTCATTTTAATAATGTAAAACTCAATTTCATGCAAGGAGCAAACTTTTTGAGAAAGTCAGAAAATCTGCGTCTTTCTTTCTTCATTAAGTATACAAAAATCAGCTACCTTTTCAAGATACTTAAAAATTAAACTGAACTTTTCTATTTTATAATTGTTACAGCTATTCCAGCATTATGATTTACCAGGGCATACATAAGAAAAATAGCATTAGTCACATGATGATTTCAAAGAGAGGAAATTCAACCAGTTTAGATCTATTGGGTTGAATGGAGAATATGGTTTTGCCTCTGTGGCCCCAAGGCCCCCACTAGGCGTACAGTTGGCTGTAATTTTAAGACATGGTGTTGTGTTAGGGAAGAATCAGTTGTTTCATTGGTTAAAAAATACCAAGCAAACCTGTTTCAGTGACTTGGGGTACCCTTAACCTCAGGGCTTGTGTGTTTATTATGTACCGTGTCATTTGTGCTCCATACTGCCACATGGGTTAAGCAACCACTAAATATACCTGATATACTTGCTACAATTGAAATAGAAACCTCAACAAAGACCTTAACACACATATGAGCAAACAAAGATCCGGATAGCCGCACTCCAAAAAATAGTTGTTTCCTTTATTGTAGATACAATCCGTAAAAAACAGATTAAAATTGCAAACTGCTAACGCGTTTCACAACACTCTCACTGGTGCTTGATCATAGCCAATGCAAACATGGTATATATACACATATTCAAAAAATGAAGATCCAATCAGGGGGCAAGCTGACGCCCTCATTCACATGCAAAGATCCATCTTCAATTAAGTTGATGAAGCAGCTGATGCTACAACTCTATGAGTGGTATATTAACGCTTTATGCATGGACATACCGGGCCTTCATGTTGAATTTCATGATTGAAAAAAGATTTTTATTTGAAGACAGACACATTCCACATAGTCTAAAAAACCTAAAAACAAAAATGAAAAATAAAACCATACCATAAATGAATGCATTTGTTTGCAAGTTTGACGAGTTACTAGCCTAGATTGCATGATATCAATATTAATATTTCAGTTTGTTCAAAACATTACAAATAACCAAGAAATAATCAATTGATCGGCTAAGTTTAAACTCGATTGGTTTAAGCGAACTCTTCTCACAGTCAGAGCATACGGCCACGTTTTATCAAATGTAATATTATAGCTAAATGATTTATACAGTCATGGCCAAAAATATTGGCACCCCTGCATTTCTGTCAGATAATGCACCACTTCACCCAAAAAATTGATGCAATCACAAATGCTTAGGCATTCTCATGTTTATTTCTTTTGTTTGTATTGGTATGACACAAAAAAGTAGAGAAAAAAAAAAAGCCAAATCTGGCACATTCCACGCAAATGAACTTGACAAAATTATTGGCACCTTCTGAAAATTGTAAGAAATAATTGCATTCCAAGTTTGTGATGATTCTGTAATTTGTAATTAAACTCACCTGTATCAATTAACAGGTTCTGACTGTTGGAGATACAACAGCTTTCAGCTTAGCCTATTGACTGCAGTTCTCAAACAGGACACTAGATGTCGCTAATGCTCAGTGGTATGCTGTGCTGTGCAGTTTTCTATGATATGTTGTATTTCCTGTGTATAGTGTTGTACTTGTTTTTTTTTCCTGTCTGTGTACTTCTTGCCAGTTATGTTCCAATAAAGAAGTCAGTTCCTGTTACTCCACAACTTCTGATCTGAATTGACTCCGCTGCACCTAGCAATCACACTGTGCAATAGGTTATGGGCCCAGTGTCCGGATAAAGTCATACAACCAGGTGCGACCCAGGAAGAACAAAGCCTCGAACGGGAGACAGTGTCGCTGATGCGGAGATCGACATAAGGAAGGTTTCCAGTGACATCTCCTACAGACAAGTAAAACTGTTTGTATATAAAGGAGGGAAAAAATGGCCAGAAATTCAGAGCTTAAACTGGGACAAGAAAAACAGACAGGCATGGGCCACCATAAGTTTATTAGTGGAGGATGATCAGCTCATTCATATACGTCATGAGGACACAGCGAAGGGCATGTAGGACGTACTGAAAAGACTGCATGAAAGATCCAGTTTAAACAGCAAGCTGTTTTTGCTGCGGAAACTTTACATAATGAGACTTGGCAGAGAACAGGACATGCAGGAGCATATAAATGCAATGCTGGAAGTGATTGTGCAACTCAGATCAATCAAGGAGAATATAACAGAAAGTCATACTGCAGCCATTTTCTTATGCAGTTTGCCTGATACATATACTGCACTAATCAAACACTGGAGACACAACCTGGGACAGATCTGATGCTAGCATTTGTAAAAACCAGGCTCATAGATGAGTATCAGAGAAGAAAGGAATTAGTGCATGACTCCACAGAAACCGACACCAGCACCGCTCTTATGCCCTGTACACACGGTCGAACTTTGTTTGGACATTCCGACAACAAAATCCTAGGATTTTTTCTGACGGATGTTGGCTCAAACTTGTCTTGCATACACACGGTCACACAAAGTTGTCGGAAAATCCGATCGTTCTGAACGCGGTGATATAAAACACGTACGTCGGGACTATAAACGGGGCAGTGGCCAATAGCTTTCATCTCTTTATTTATTCTGAGCATGCGTGGCACTTTGGCCGTCGGATTTGTGTACACACGATCGGAATTTCCGACAACGGACTTTGTTATCGGAAAATTTTATCTCCTGCTCTCCAACTTTGTGTGTCGGAAAATCCGATGGAAAATGTCCGATGGAGCCCACACACGGTCGGAATTTCCGACAACACGCTCCGATTGGACATTTTCCATCGGAAAATCCGACCGTGTGTACGGGGCATTATAGTTACAGATGCAAAGTTACACAGGAAAGAGACCAGAGTGTGTTTCAGATGCCACAAACAGGGACACATAAAGAAAGACCGTACTATATGGAAAGCAGAGCAAATGAGACAGCGTCCCTCTTATGCTAAACAAAAGGTCAAAACCATAATCAATGATCCATGGGAAGGAAACTGGAATTCCGGATTTAAAACGACAGGCAACAACAAATGCCAAGGCTGGTGCATTGATTCCGGGGCAACCAGTCACATGACGAGTGATAGAAGTTTCTTCACAGAACTTAATCTGAACAACAAAAAAACTATTTAACTTGCAGATGGAAGCAAAATACATGCAGAAGGATATGGGCATGGAACCCTTGTATGCCCGGATGATGCGGGACACAATTTAGCCATATCAGTGAAAGATGTGCTTTATGTTCCCAATCTAGAAGAAGGACTCTTATCTGTGAAGCGTCTAACAGCCACAGGACTCACTGTAAAATTCCAAGGTGACAAGTGTTCTATTCTAAACGGCAAACAGACAATAGAAAGTGCCAAGCTGGATGATCATCTATATCACCTCGACACAGTGAAGGAAAAGGTGAGACTATGTACACACAAGCACAATGACTGTATACATATATGGCACAGACGTCTAGGTCACAGACACCCAGAATGCATACAGGAACTACAAAGGAGGAATCTAACAAGGGATCTAACAGTATCCCCTTATCCAGTTACTGTTAAGTGTGAATGTTGCAATAAATCCAAAGCGACAAGCGACAAGCAACAGGTACATAGTGACTTTCATAGATGACTATTCAAGATACACAGTCAACTACCTAATGCAACACAAGAGTGAAGTTTTTGACAAATTAAAAGACTATATAACAAAGACCAGTAACAAGTTTCAGAGGAAGCCTCTCATACTTCGGAGCGATAATGGAGGTGAATTCACAGGTGGTAAGATACAAGAGTACTTAAAACAGAATGGAAAAGAACATCACAAGACAGTCCCGTATACACCAAAACAAAATGGAGTAGCTGAAAGAAAGAATAGAACTCTGACTGAAATGATCAGATGCATGCTGACAGACTCTGGACTACCACAAAAATACTGGGGTGAGGCAGCCATGACAGCTACATATTTGCAGAACAGACTTCTTTCCAGAACAGGGGAGAAAACCCCACATGAACTATGGCACAATGAGAAAACACCTAAGAATTTTTGGATGCAAAGCATTCATCTACATACCTGAAGAAAAATGCACCAAACTTCAGAACAGAGCGTTTGAAGGTATCTTCGTTGGATACAGTGACAATGTTAAGGGATACATAATCCTAAATTCCAAAAACAACAATGTTACCATTAGCAACAGTATAACTTTTGTTGAAGATTTAAGAGACAATGTAATGACAACAGTAGAAGCGAGAATAGAAGACTGACATTGACCAGTCCATCTCTGTAACTTCCGAACAAACAGTTGAAGTAAGTGCAGACTCAGCCAGCACTGAAGAGCAGAAACAAGAAGACTCAGACACAAAAACGAGACGTTCAACAAGAGAAAACAATGGTGAACCACCTATACGTCTCTCATACAAAGCAAGTACTGCCAGTATCAACGAACCTGTGACCTGGGAAGACATATCTCAACTTCCAGAACAAGAAGCAAGTGAATGGATAAAGGCTGCTGAGGAAGAGATGAAATCCATGCATTACACCAAAACATGGACACTTACAGAACTACCACCCGGAAGCAAAGCCATAGGCTGTAAATGGACTTTTAAAGTGAAATACAATGCAGATGGCACAATTGAACGGTACAAAGTAAGACTAGTAGCCAAGGGCTATTCTCAAAAATACAGAAAGGACTATGATGAGACGTTTGCACCAGTAGTCAAGCACACTACAATACGGACTTTACTGACAATAGCCGCCATAAGGAAAATGCAAGTGAAACATTTTGATGGCGATTTAACAGAAGAAATTTTCATGGAACAGCCACCAGGATTCAAAGATGAACAAAGGTCAGACCTAGTATGCAAACTTTGCAGGAGTATATATGGTCTAAAGCAAGCAGCCAGGGCTTGGAATATAAAAATAAATGAAGTGCTTACACATCAAAACTCTCTAAGGATTAAAGCAGATCTCTGCTTATACACAAAGAAATTGGCAAATCGATGGGTCTATATGCTTATTTATGTGGATGATATCCTGATTTATTTTGAGCAAGAAAGGGATGAAGCAGAAATACTGGAAAAACGAAATCAGCACTTTGACACCAAAGATCTTGGCAACATAAAGAATTACCTCGGTATCCAGATCGAGAGAGAGAGGAAGATGGCAGCTTTCTTCTGAACCAAAGGCACAAAATACAAGAAATAATTGAAACATTTGGAATGGAAGATGGCAAACCGGTAAAGTCTCCCATGGAAACCAACTACCTAAAAGAGATGAATTGTCAAGATAACCCATTACCTAGTAATACTCAATACAGAAAAGCAATAGGGAAATTGCTTATTCTTTCTGTCAGGTGGTGCCATCAGTTGGACTAGTAAAAAGCAACTCTCTGTAATGCCCCGTACACACGGTCGGATTTTCCGATGGAAAATGTCCGATCGGAGCGTGTTGTCGGAAATTCCGACCGTGTGTGGGCGCCATCGGACATTTTCCATCGGATTTTCCGACACACAAAGTTGGACAGCAGGAGATAAAATTTTCCGACAACAAAATCCGATCGCGTCAATTCCGACCGTGTGTGGCCTGTTCCGACGCACAAAGTGCCATGCATGCTCAGAAGAAATTCCGAGACGGGACAGCTCGTTCTGGTAAACTTAGCGTTCAGAATGGATACAGCACTTTCGTCACGCTGCAATGTTCAAAATGGTTTAATACAGCGCACTCTCTTCTTCTTTATAATGTGACAAGAATAAAGTAGTTTTGCTGCTCATATTCACACACACTTCTCACAAACTTCTTTCATTACTATTTATCGGGATTCCCTCAATATATTTTGATTTCTCACATCTGACAACATATTTTTGTATATTTTATTTTTTTTTTTTGCCTTTAATGTAGAATCTTTTTTTGTGTTTCTCTTTGTTTTTTTTGGTGATTTTGATTTGTACTCCCTAAAATGTTTGTGTGTTTTTTGTGACAAGTTCCCACAACACCATTGATATGTTGTTCTATTTAATCTGTAGGAGATTGTTTGGTGTTGTTGTCCCTTGTTAATTTCACATTTTATGTTAGAAATGTACCTGAATCGTCACCAACAAACTGTCCTTTTTGGATGAAAACACACACAGGAGAGTAGAATTTACGTAAAAAATTTTATTAAGGGGTCACAACTATAAAAAAACAAAGAGGGAGGCAACGCTGGAAAAACTTCAGAAGTGGGTGAAGCCTTGGACCCCCAGGGCAGACATCAATTATTTAAAAGCAAAATTGGTGGCCTGAGGAGTCCTTATCTAAGGGAGAATACAAGTAAAAAGGCGCAAAGCACAGTTACCTTGAAAGTAAAACCGATTAGTCCAGAAACTGAAAACTGTAAAAATGCATGTGTAAGTTCATGCATATATACTGGGAGTATATACAAGAGGTCAGTCAGGGCGGCCACCAAAGGAACCAAAAGCAGGGTCCAGCAAGCTAAAACAACAACAAGGAGAGGGGCGCCTCTGAGTATAAATCATAAATACATTTTATTAAAACAACAATATCCACTCACATGGAAGTTGGAGAAGTTGCATTAGGGTCGGTTGGCTGGGCTGGAGAGATGCGGTGGAACTACAGGTCACAGCGGTTCCTGCAGGGCATGCCAGGTCCAAAGAGGATTAGTTCTTGCAGCCGGGTTCAGTCTCTTGCAGCGAGCAGTCCAACACAAGTCCTGCTGGGTTGGGAGCCAGGTTATGTCCCAGATGCACAGATAGGGGTTCCAGGGAAGGAAGGGAGAGATGTGTAGGACGCCAGAGCATCCGTTCAGCCGTGCTGCTGCTCACTGATAGAATGGTGTGAAGCCTCTAGGAAGGGAAAAGGCCGGCCGAGCCGAAGATCTCAAACGAGGCTTGGAGAGCAAGTACAGCGTGGCGCCCGGTGATGACGTCTCTCGTAGTACCACAGCCTGGGGACACTCAAGCATGCTTGACAAAGGAATGCGGCCATTCGTCCACCAATGGCAAGCCTATTCTGAAAGGCATCGCATGCATGTGACGTCATCACCGGGCGCCACGCTGTACTTGCTCTCCAAGCCTCGTTTGAGATCTTCGGCTCGGCCGGCCTTTTCCCTTCCTAGAGGCTTCACACCATTCTATCAGTGAGCAGCAGCACGGCTGAACGGATGCTCTGGCGTCCTACACATCTCTCCCTTCCTTCCCTGGAACCCCTATCTGTGCATCTGGGACATAACCTGGCTCCCAACCCAGCAGGATTTGTGTTGGACTGCTCGCTGCAAGAGACTGAACCCGGCTGCAAGAACTAATCCTCTTTGGACCTGGCATGCCCTGCAGGAACCGCTGTGACCTGTAGTTCCACCGCATCTCTCCAGCCCAGCCAACCGACCCTAATGCAACTTCTCCAACTTCCATGTGAGTGGATATTGTTGTTTTAATAAAATGTATTTATGATTTATACTCAGAGGCGCCCCTCTCCTTGTTGTTCTTATCTAAGGGAGGGCAGTCTGGTCCAGAAGTCCCAGAGATCCGGAAAGCAGCAGATGACATCTGTGTCCCCAGGCTGTGGTCATACGAGAGACTGCAGCTTTTGTCAGACCAGACTCAACCCAGGGCAATCACTCTTTGGTCTTCCTTCCACGCTTCCTTACAGGCTTTGGCTGTGGTGGTGGAGTTGTGGCAGCAGGAGGAGGAGGAGGATCGTCGATCTCAATGACATCCGTCTTGGGTGTCAGTTCCCCACTCTCCCCCTTACGTAGGACTTTATAAATCAGGTCTTCAGAGAGCTTGCGTTGGCCCTCTTGCATGCCCTGCAATTTAGTGGCAGCCATGCAGGCAAAGGCCTCTGCAGGACTGGGGAAGGCTCTGAGGGACGCAGAAGCCTCCTGGATCAGCCTGTATGCTGAATCCTGCACAGGACTGGGAGTGGCCTTCCTGGCTCGTTTATGTGGCAGGCGGAGGGGAGGGACCTGAGACTCAGTCAGGCTGCGACTTGTCCCAGGCTTCTCTTGGCTGACACTTAGCCCCGCCTCCTCCTGGCTGACACTAATCCCCGCCTCCTCCTGGCTGACACTAATCCCCGCCTCCTCCTGACTGCCACATTCCACAGCCTCCTCCTGGCTGAGGTCTTCCTGTGTATGAAAAAGGGACATAGTTTTAGTATTTTTTACATCAATCACACACAATTTTCACCTCCTGACTGCTGCAAATTGAATGTTAACAAATATAACAGACTATCCTTCTGAGCCCAGCATTTTGCATTCTTGTCCCAATTTTGGGTGCCCACTACTGTCTATTGATATGTAAAACACTTTTTTGAATCAGCAATTAGTGATCAATAATAGCGTCTAGTAAACATCATTTATTTATTGCCCAGAAATCTGTAGAAGAATGCTATACCTGACTCCAGCTGGGCTCCTCCACTTCTTCCTGGCTGGAAGGCCCAGGTTGGACCTCGGAAGCCTCAGCTGGGGTGGAAGGAAGAGTGGAAGGAAGAGTAGAGAGGGATTCCCTGACTTCAGTGTGGTCTGACAGAAATCGCAGTCTCTCGTAGTACCACAGCCTGGGGACATAAACGTCATCTGCTGCAGCTCCGGATCTCTGGGAATCCGTGACCTTCTTGCGCTCCCTAAGATATGTGCTCCTCAGGCCACCAATTTTAGCTTTTAAGGGATGGTTGCTGTGGGGACCACCGGCTTCACCAACTCCAGCAGTTTCTCCAGCTCTGCCTGCCTCTTCTGTTTGTGGTTATAGTGGGGGTGTCTCACCCGCCACAGACAGGGCAGCTCCCTGTACTTGTCAATAAACAGGGGCAGGAAATTGTGGTCATTGAACCCAACCATTTTCTCTGCAAGACACAACACAAGACAAACCCTAATGTCAGGCCAAACTCCCCTAATCTTGTTACAATATAGGCTTCCATTTCGAAGCAGTATAGGCCCAAGTTTAGATCCTACCTTCGTTAGCATGATCGGCGTCTCCGATGCTCCTTCCTCCGCTCACAGATCGTACGTAAGAAGCGCGCGTGTTACGATTTATACACACTGCGCATGCGTATAACTCTGCCCGCCCCTGACGTTCTTTCTAGTCTATTCCCCGCCCCTTTTCGTTCGACGCAGTGGGGGAAGAGCACATGGCGGATAGACAGCAGGTGCGTGCTAATTGTAGCAACGAGGAGGAGGAGGAGGAGGAAAGGCCGGAGCCTGAAACGTCCCGATCCAGAAGGAGATTAAAGGACTCAAATATGTCCTTTGGGGAGATGTTGGAGATGGTGGACATCCTAAAGAAGGCCGACTATGATGGAAAGTATGGGCCTTACCCCAACCCCAATGTCTGAAAGGCCAAGATCATGGCGAAAGTGGTCAGGAGTCTGCACCGGAAATTCAGGGTACGACGATCGAAAGATCAGCTCAGGAAGCGGTGGTCGTACCTGAAATTACGAGAACATGAGCAGTACAGAAAGATCCGGAGAGTGCTGCAAAAAAGTAAGTATTTGTGCTGTGTTCCTATTCTTTTTGTGTTTATTACGTTCGTGCTGCTCCATGTGCTTTTAGGAACTGTTGTACAGTTTAAAATGGCAACTTTCATGTTCATGGGCACATTATTCGTTCGGATCACACATTTTTATTTCGGACTTTAAAATACCATTGTTTAGGCCATATGCATTTGGCCACCATTTTGACGCCCTATACTTGGCTTTAAAGAATTGGGTTGTGTAGATGGCTTTGTTACTAGAATGAAATGCAAACTAGATTCTGTGTAAGGAGAGGACACTCAGCAGCTGTTTTCACATCTGGACACTGGAGCACTAGTATGGGACACAAGAACACCATTTTTATTAGGGGGCCACACAGGTGCTCCAGTGTATACTATAGGGGGGTCTCCATCGGTGAAGCTTGTACTAAACAGGTAAAGTATTGCAGCTTGACAAAGGACACTAAAAAAGCTACATCTTGGAACTCAGCTAAAATAGATAATTGTACCCCACTTCCAAGCAATGTTTCCTATTTCTAGTTCTGCCATCAAATATCTGTGTGCTAAGTATACCTTTTTTGTTTTACATAGGGGAGAAAAGACTCGGAGGACACCCCTCATCCGAGGAGACCAGAGACCCCCCACCTCTGGAAGAAGGGGAAATCCCCCCAACACAAGAAGAGCAGGAGGAAGAAGATGTGGTGGAACTAGTCACCACAACAGGTGAGTGTCTGTGACCACAGGCTCAGATAAGAGATGGATGGCGGCATTTTTTTGAAACCTAATTTATTTTGGGTTTCCTCTCTTTTTAGGTGATCGTGAGGTTGTGGATGAAGATCCTTTCACATCCGAAAGTGCCCAGATCCTGATCGGGGAGATCATGGGGTGTAATTTACAATTGGAAAACATCAAGCAAAACATCAATGATGTTATTCCAAAATATAAAAACATCATTGATGTTTTGGGGCGAGTTTAAAGCCCCTCGAAATCACTTTCTTCTTTTGTGTGCTACAATGTGCAAAATGTTTTTGTGATTTTTCCCAAAGCCAAATTTGGAGGATGCACACAATGTGCCAACATGTGCTATCTGCCATCACGGGAGATCAATGGACGCGTTTTGGGGGTGCAACCCCTTCCTCAATAATAAAGTAGCGGTGAGGAAGGGCTTTCTCCCCCAAAACACGTCCCTTCATCCCCCGTGATGGCAGATAGCACATGTTGACATTGTGAAATTTGTGTGCATCTTCCAAATTTGGCTTTTCCTGGGGTGATTTCACCCCATCTGAACGCTATATCAAACACAGTTCCTAAATACTCATGTCTGATATTGCCTTCCAGTTCTACCAAATGTGAACTTTGTAAGATCAAGATTTGTGTCTTTCTTGTGGGTTTTACACAGGCCTGTTTTCTATAAAATGGACATTTAGATTTTGGATAATGACACCACAAAAATTGTTATACAACAAACATGTTGATTTGTCAGAAAAACCTTTGGTAAATGCACATGTGATTGTGCAGGTATTAAAAAGATTGTTCATCAAGAATGTGTGGATTATTGTCTCAACGCTACAACACTTTTGGGGTGATGTAATTGTTGTTTTCTGAGAAAATGGGGGTAATTTCCTAAGGGCAAATCCACTTTGCACTACAAGTGCAGTTTCAGTGCAGTTGCAAGTGCACTTGTAGTGAAAAGTGTCTTTGCATTTAGTAAATAACAGCCAACAGTGCTTTGTATAAGGTTACACAATCACAACATTTTCTGGACTCCACACATTTCTGTCAGGGTCAGCTAAAACAAACACAAACAGTAAATGTCCACCAAGAAGAGCCTGGGGGGAGATGCCTGTCGAGAACTTGAGGTCCTGCAGGCTTCTCCCTGTGGCCAAATACCGCAAGGTAGCGACCAACCTCTGCTCCGGAGTGATGGCTTGCCTCATGCAGGTATCCTGCCTGCTAATATAAGGGGTCAGCGAAGCCAACAAATGGTGAAATACGGGGTCCGTCATCCTGAGAAAGTTCCTGAAATCATCAGGATTATTCTCACGGATCTCACGGAGCAAAGGCATATGAGAGAACTGGTCACGCTGAAGCAACCAATTCTTGGTCCATGAACTCCTCCCCACCCTGTTCATGGACTGGACTTGTGTCAAGGTCAGGACCCCAACACCAAGCCCCCGCACAACACGAACTCTACGAGGAGTACACGTACGAAACATTGCTAGAAAACGGTCGGCTGCTCAGAATGAAGTAACAGAACGCACTGAAAAACAGCAAGGCCTGTGAAGAGCGACCTGAAAAACAGCAACGAGCAGGCAAGATCACACAGAAAACTCCAATACGAACTGACTGCACGCACTGAAGAGCAGATACAAACCCACAAGCACAAACTGAACGGCAGAAAACGATCTGAAAGCCACGAGTCTGAAAAAGCACGAATCGTCTCTCACCAAACTTTTACTAACACGAGATTAGCAAAAGGAGTCCAAAGGGTGCCACGCTTGGTTCTGAACCGGCCTTTTCTAGTCTCGTCGTATGTGGTGTACGTGACAGCGTGGTTGTCGATCGGAAATTCTGACAACTTTGTGCGACCGTGTGTAGGCAAAACAAGTTTGAGCCAACATCCGTCAGAAAAAATCCTAGGATTTTGTTGTCGGAATGTCCGAACAAAGTCCGACCGTGTGTACGCCCTATTATACTGTCATCTACTGAAGCAGAATATGTTGCTGCAGCGCAGGCAAGCCAAGAAGTTATATGGCTGAGACAGTTATTAACAGACTTGGGTCAACCACAGTTGGGACCAACAGAAATCTATGAGGACAATCAAGGATGCCTTGTACTTGCGCACATGGAAGCAGTTAATTCAAGAACCAAGCACATTGATGTGAAGATTCACTTTCTTAGGAATCTTCAAGAGCAAGGTCTTCTTGAGTTACTTTATTGCCCAACCGAGGATTTGACAGCAGATATCCTTACAAAGCCCCTGACCGCTGAAAGACATTCAAGGCTTACAAAGAAGATGGGTTTAACAGACTAAGCCTTAGCCGTTGAGAAAGGGTGTTGGAGATACAACAGCTTTCAGCTTAGCCTATTGACTGCAGTTCTCAAACAGGACACTAGATGTCGCTAATGCTCAGTGGTATGCTGTGCTGTGCAGTTTTCTATGATATGTTGTATTTCCTGTGTATAGTGTTGTACTTGTTGTTTTTTTTTTCCTGTCTGTGTAATTCTTGCCAGTTATCTTCCAATAAAGAAGTCAGTTCCTGTTACTCCACAACTTCTGATCTGAATTGACTCCGCTGCACCTAGCAATCACACTCTGCAACACTGACAATATAGAAATCACACTGGAAACCAGTTAAAATGGTGAAAAATGGACTCAACCTTTCTGTTGTGTGTCTCTGTGTGCCACATGGAGCACGAAGAAGAGAAAGAGCAGCAAAGAATTGTCTGTGGATTTGAGAACAAAACTTGTGGAAAAGCACGGACAATCTCAAGGTTACAAGTCCATCTCCAAAGATCTTAATGTTCCTGTGTCCACTGTGTGCAACATTGTCAAGAAGTTTACAGCCCATGGCACTGTAGCTAATCTCCCTGGGTGAAGACAAATGAGAAAAATTGATCAAAGATTGCAACAAAGGATTTTTCGAACGGTTGATAAAGAACCTCAATCAACTTCCAGACAAATTCAAGCTGACCTTCAGGAACAGGGTATAACTATGTCAAATCACACTATACGTCACCATCTGAATGAAAAGGGACACAATGGTAGGAGACCCAGGAGGACCCCACTACTGACACAGAAACATAAAAAAGCCAGACTGAAGTTTGCTAAAACTTACCTGAGGAAGCCAAAATCCTTTTGAGAGAATGTGCTTTTTGGTAAAGCCCATAACTCTAGTGTTTTCAGAAGAAGAAATGAGGCCTTTAAAGAAAAGAACACAGTCCTTACAGTCAAACATAGTCGAGATTCACTGGTGTTTTGGGGTTGTTTTGCTGTTTCAGGCACTGGATGTCTTGACTGTGTGCACGGCATTATGAAATCTGAAGACTACCAAAGAATTCTGGGGTGCAATGTAGGGCCCAGTGTCAGAAAGTTGGGCCTCTATCAGAAGTTATGGGTCTTACAGCAGGGCAATGACCCAAAGCACACATCAAAAAGCACGCAGAAATGGTTTAACCACTTGACGACCGCCGAACGACGATGTACGTTGGCAGAGTGGCACGGGCAGGCAAAAAGACTTACAGGTACGTCTTTGCCTGCCCGCGGGTGGGGGGTCCGATCGGACCCCTCCGGTGCCTGCGGCGGTCGGCAAATCCTCCCCGGCGATCGATGGTGAGGGGGAGGCCATCCATTCGTGCCCCCCCTCGCGATTGCTCCTGGCCAATGGTATTATTTCCCTGCCTCTGTATTGTACACAGAGGCAGAGGAAATGATGTCATCTCTCCTCGGCTCGGCATTTTCTGTTCCGGCACCGAGGAGAGAAGACTAGAATGTGAGTTACACAAACACACACATACAGTAGAACACGCCAGGCATACATTACACCCCCAATCCCCCCCCGATTACCCCCCGATCCCCCCCCTGCCACCCTGTCACACTGACACGCAGTTTTTTTTCTTTCTGATTACTGCATGGTGTCAGTTTGTGACAGTTAGTGTGGTGGGACAGTTACTGTTAGCCCCCTTTAGGTCTAGGATACCTCCCTAACTCCCCAATAAAGTTTTAACCCCTTGATCACCCCCCGTCGCCAGTGTCGCTAAGCGATCATTTTTCTGATCGCTGTATTAGTGTCGCTGGTGACGCTAGTTAGGTAGGTAAATATTTAGGTTCGCCGTCAGTGTTTTATAGCGACAGGGACCCCCATATACTTCCTAATAAAGATTTTAACCCCTTGATTGCCCCCTAGTTAACCCTTTCACCACTGATCACTGTATAACTGTTACGGGTGACGCTGGTTAGTTCGTTTATTTTTTATAGTGTCAGGGCACCCGACGTTTGTTACCGAATAAAGGTTTAGCCCCCTGATCGCCCGGCGGTAATATGCATTGCCCCAGGCAGCGTCAGATTAGCGCCAGTACCGCAGCATACGCCTCCCTTAGTGGTATAGTATCTGAACGGATCAATATCTGATCCGATCAGATCTGTACTAGCGTCCCCAGCAGTTTAGGGTTCCCAAAAACGCAGCGTTAGCGGGATCAGCCCAGATACCTGCTAGCACCTGCGTTTTGCCCCTCCGCCCGGCCCAGCCCACCCAAGTGCAGTATCGATCGATCACTGTCACTTACAAAACACTAAACGCATAACTGCAGCGTTCGCGGAGTCAGGCCTGATCCCTGCGATCGCTAACAGTTTTTTTGGTAGCGTTTTGGTGAACTGACAAGCACCAGCCCCAGGCAGCATCAGGTTAGTGCCAGTAGCGCTAACACCCACGCACGCACCGTACACCTCCCTTAGTGGTATAGTATCTGAATGGATCAATATCTGATCCGATCAGATCTATACTAGCATCCCCAGCAGTTTAGGGTGCCCAAAAATGCAGTGTTAGAGGGGATCAGCCCAGATACCTGCTAGCTCCTGCGTTTTGCCCCTCCGCCTGGCCCAGCCCAGCCCACCCAAGTGCAGTATCGATCGATCACTGTCACTTACAAAACTCTAAATGCATAACTGCAGCGTTCGCAGAGTTGGGCCTGATCCCTCGATTGCTAACAGTTTTTTTGGTAGCGTTTTGGTGAACTGGCAAGCACCAGCGGCCTAGTACACCCCGGTCGTAGTCAAACCAGCACTGCAGTAACACTTGGTGATGTGGCGAGTCCCATAAGTGCAGTTCAAGCTGGTCAGGTGGCAAGCACAAGTAGTGTCCCGCTGCCACCAAGAAGAAGACAAACAGGCCTGTCGTGCCCATAATGCCCTTCCTGCTGCATTCACAAATCCTAATTGGGAACCCACCACTTCTGCAGCGCCCGTACTTCCCCCATTCACATCCCCAACCAAATGCAGTCGGCTGCATGAGAGGCATTTTCTTTATGTCCTCCCAAGTACCCCTACCCAACGAACCCCCCAAAAAAGATGTTGTGAGTGCAGCAAGCGTGGATATAGGCGTGACACCCGCTATTATTGTCCCTCCTGTCCTGACAATCCTGGTCTTTGCATTGGTGAATGTTTTGAACGCTACCATACACTAGTTGAGTATTAGCGTAGGGTACAGCATTGCACAGTACACTTTCACAGGGTCTCCCAAGATGCCATCGCATTTTGAGAGACCCGAACCTGGAACAGTTAGTTACAAAAAAAAAAAAAATATATAAAATAAAAAAAAAATAGTTGTCTTTTTTTTTGTTCTCTCTCTCTATTCTCTCTCTATTGTTCTGCTCTTTTTTACTGTATTCTATTTTGCAATGTTTTATTGTTATTATGTTTTATCATGTTTGCTTTTCAGGTATGCAATTTTTTATACTTTACCGTTTACTGTGTTTTATTGTTAACCATTTTTATGTCTTCAGGTACGCCATTCACGACTTTGAGTGGTTATATCAGAATGATGCCTGCAGGTTTAGGTATCATCTTGGTATCATTCTTTTCAGCCAGCAGTTGGCTTTCATGTAAAAGCAATCCCAGCAGCTAATTAGCCTCTAGACTGCTTTTACAAGCAGTGGGAGGGAATGCCCCCCCACGTCTTCCGTGTTTTTCTTTGGCTCTCCTGTCTCAACAGGGAACCTGAGAATACAGCCGGTGATTCAGCCAGCTGACCATAGAGCTGATCAGAGACCAGAGTGGCTCCAAACATCTCTATGGCCTAAGAAACCGAAAGCTACGAGCATTTCATGACTTAGATTTCGCCGGATGTAAACAGCGCCATTGGGAAATTAGGAAAGCATTTTATCACACCGATCTTGGTGTGGTCAGATGCTTTGAGGGCAGAGGAGAGATCTAAGGTCTAATAGACCCCATTTTTTCAAAAAAGAGTACCTGTCACTACCTATTGCTATCATAGGGGATATTTACATTCCCTGAGATAACAATAAAAATGATTAAAAAAAAAATATGAAAGGAACAGTTTAAAAATAAGATAAAAAAGCAAAAAAAAAAAAATAAGCACCCCTGTCCCCCCCTGCTCTCGCGCTAAGGCGAACACAAGCGTTGGTTTGGCGTCAAATGTAAACAGCAATTGCACCATGCATGTGAGGTATCACCACGAAGGTCAGATCGAGGGCAGTAATTTTAGCAGTAGACCTCCTCTGTAAATCTAAAGTGGTAACCTGTAAAGGCTTTTAAAGGCTTTTAAAAATGTATTTATTTTGTTGCCACTGCACGTTTGTGCGCAATTTTAAAGCATGTCATGTTTGGTATCCATGTACTCGGCCTAAGATCATCTTTTTTATTTCATCAAACATTTGGGCAATATAGTGTGTTTTAGTGCATTACAATTTAAAAAAGTGTGTTTTTTCCCAAAAAAATGCATTTGAAAAATCGCTGCGCAAATACTGTGTGAAAAAAAAAATGAAACACCCACCATTTTAATCTGTAGGGCATTTGCTTTAAAAAAATATATAATGTTTGGGGGTTCAAAGTAATTTTCTTGCAAAAAAAATAATTTTTTCATGTAAACAAAAAGTGTCAGAAAGGGCTTTGTCTTCAAGTGGTTAGAAGAGTGGGTGATGTGTGACATAAGCTTCTAAATGTTGTGCATAAAATTCCAGGACAGTTCAAACCCCCCCCCAAATGACCCCATTTTGGAAAGTAGACACCCCAAGCCATGCCTCTCAGCAAATAGCTTGGGGTGTCTACTTTCCAAAATGGGGTCATTTGGGGGGGTTTGTGCCACCTGGGCATTCCATGGCCTCCGAAACTGTGATAGGCAGTGAAGAGTGAAATCAAAACTTTACACCTTTAGAAATCCTGAAGGCAGAGATTGGTTTTCGGGGCCCCGTACGCGGCTAGGCTCCCAAAAAGTCCCACACATGTGGTATCCTCATACTCAGGAGAAGCAGCTAAATGTATTTTGGGGTGCAATTCCACATATGCCCATGGCCTGTGTGAGCAATATATCATTTAGTGACAACTTTGTGTAAAAAAAAAAAAAAAAACATTTGTCACTTTCCCGCAACTTGTGTCAAAATATAAAATATTCCATGGACTCAGCATGCCTCTCAGCAAATAACTTGGGGTTTCTACTTTCCAAAATGGGGTCATTTGGGGGGGTTTGTGCCATCAGGGCATTTTATGGCCTTCAAAACTGTGATAGGTAGCAAGGAGTGAAATAAAAAATTTACGCCCTTAGAAATCCTGAAGGCGGTGATTGGTTTTCGGGGCCCTGTACACGGCTAGGCTCCCAAATAGTCCAACACATGTGGTATCCCTGTACTCAGGAGAAGCAGCTGAATGTATTTTGGGGTGCAATTCCACATATGCCCATGGCCTGTGTGAGCAATATATCATTTAGTGACAACTTTTTGTAATTTTTTATTTTATCATTTTTTTTCAAAATTTTCGGTCTTTTTCCGTTTATAGCACAAAAAATAAAAACGGCAGAGGTGATCAAATACCATCAAAAGAAAGCTCTATTTGTGGGAAGAAAAGGACGCAAATTTCGTTTGGGTACAGCATTGCATGACCGCGCAATTAGCAGTTAAAGCGATGCAGTGCCAAATTGGAAAAAGTCCTCTGGTCCTTAGGCAGCATAATGGTCCGGGGCTGAAGTGGTTAAGACAAAGCGCTGGAGAGTCCAGATCTATATTCCGTAGAGCACCTGTTTAGAGGTCTCAAAAGAGCAGTTGGAGAATTATCTTGTGTTGCAATTGTTGAATGTTGTGATCTTAGATGTTTTATTAACTGCTACTGAATGGTATCACCTTTCAAAATATGAGTGCAACATAGGCATCTATTTGAACCACACCAAAATGTGCCTTTAAATTGTAGCCAGTGGGTCTGTGATTTACTACTACTGAAAAGACTAGGTGACAACGTTCCACCCAAAGTGGGGGCCCTACGTGACACTGTCATAACTCCTTTTGAAAGGATTTGTGCAATAATAGGGTTATTAGACAAAACAGGTAAATATTTAAGAACAATATTTCTAAAAATCTTTTTTCAATCATGAAATTTAACATGAAGGTTCGATATGTCCATGCATAAAGGGTTAATATACTACTCATAGAGTTGTAGCATCAGATGCTTCATCAACTTAATTGAAGATGGATCTTTGCATGTGAATGGGGGTGTCAGCTTGCTCCCTGATTGGATCTTCATTTTTTGAATATGTGTATATATACCATGTAATTTTATGTTTGCAATAGCTATGATTAATCCGGATATTTATTTGCTCATATGCATTCTACATACTGAGCCAGCACCCTTGGCAAGAAAGGTGTTATTCAAGTACAGACACCTAGAGCGAGTTCTCTCTTTACCTTAACACACATCCAGCACCTTCCTAAACATTAATGAGGGTATCGCCATCTGAACTGACTAATACTGCCCATTGGGACATCAGACTGCTAGTTTGAAAAATCACTTATCAATTTTTAAAATTCTGTACTTATTAAGTCAACAACTTGCAGTGAATCAGTCACTTTGACAAAAAAAGGAAAAATATCTATTAACAGGTAAAAAGTGTTGGCACCTAGACAGCCACCTCATGCTCAAATGCCAGGTAGCTTTGTCCATGCAAAGATTCAGCACTTCCTGATAATGTTGATGCTTACCTGTCCCTACTACCTCCCATACAATTGTATTTGCCCCTGAGGTGGCCCATCATAGTGATAGGCCAATATGAATGTTTGATGAGTGTGAAAGATTGGGGTAGCTTTGACATTACCATAAAATGTCAGAGCTTTGACTGATCTCAGCAGCTAGGGTTGTAGGTAGAGCACTGAAACTTGTTGCACCTCTAGGTGGCTGCACCTTTCAGTAGTATGTATGTGTCACCGGCGCAAAACCAATATTTACCGATTACTTTAATAGTGATTGCCTTAGCTGCTGCATCCAAAAAACTTCTCATAGAAATAGATTACAGATGCTGTGTGTGTGAATGCGCTGCTCCCATCTAAATACGCTTATATCCTATCCATAAAGTGCAAACTTATTCCATATACAACATGGATCCATATAGGATCATTACATTAGAAAATATATCAAAAATTATATAAAAAAATCCAAAAATTCAACAGTTCAATGATGTGTGTCACATTTGTGGCAAAGTCTCCCAGTGATGTATTCAAATCTTCTATCAATTGCCGTGATTGGCGTGCTCTTGTGCTAATTCAATGTACTAGTGACTTAGTGCTCCACCACCACCTGTGAGATTGGCCACTCACCAGATGTTTCTTTAAAACTACACCTTTGGTTCATTCATAGGGATAACCACTCCACTCAAAGGGAACTTCTTCAACAGTTATGATTGGACCTTAGTATTCCTCATAAAACATGAATAAAACGATCATCGCGCAATACCGTTTAAACTATTTATTGTAAAAAACAAATAAAAACTGTGCACTCACATTTATATGTGCCCTTGAGCCGGCACCAAGCTATTCCAACAGTTAGGGACGGGTAGGTATAGCAGTCTAGTTGTGTGCTGTGCAACCTCCGTTCCTCCCCTCGTACCCGTTCGCGTCCTCACCAACCTCGTTCGTACTTGATCACATGGGTGTGTATCTCCCAGCAGCCTCTACGCGTTTCGCAATTTGCGTCATCAGGAAGCTGCCATTTAATTGGTTCCTATTCTATTTATATTAAACATGGGCGGAAGTGCCCATGCCGCCATCTTAACTATGGGTATTCCCTTACCATGCTCTCTAGTAGGACTTCCTCCCACTTGGCGCCATTTTATCTGTGGGCATTAGCCCATTCCTGTAGTTGTGTATTGCGCATACCCTTTCCCCTGCTCTCTCTCTGTATGTCAGTGTTCCGGTCTGGTCCCTAATATACTAGAAATGTATGGATATATTTACAACTACCCCATCCGTATCTGTTGGAGAGGCTTTCACATACTATTAAATACTTGACCCTTGGGTTATATGACATTTAAAACGTCTTTGTACATATTATTATTACGCATCAATTGTTGCACGATTTACAATATGGAACAGCAAAATCTTCCACATTACTTTATTTTAGCGGAATACCTGTGCGCCCCTACCCTTTATTAAAATTAGTCTCTAACCTATGGTCAGTACTTAGAGATATCTTGCTACCAAGAAAAAATGTCTTAAACTGCTAAAAATAAAATAAAATAAAAAATAAAATTAAAAACGAAAAAAACGAAAAAAACGAAAAAAACGAAAAAAACAAAGAAAATAAAAAAATATATAAAAAAATATATAAAAATAATAAAATAAAAAAATAAAAAAATAAAAAATGAAAAAAATAGAAAAAAATATAGAAAAAATAAAAAACGAAAAAAATGAATGAAGAAATGAAAAAAATGAAAAATGAAAAAATTGAATGAAAAAATAAAAAAATAAAAAATAAAAAAATGAAAAATAAAAAATAAAAAATAAATAAAAAAATAAAATAAAATAAAATAAAAAAATAAATAAATAAAATAAAATAAAAATAAAAATAAAAATAAAAATAAAAAAATAAAAAAATAAATAAAAAAAAAAATAAAAATAAAAAAAAAAAAAAAAAATAAAAAAAAAATAAAAAATAAAAATAAAAAACGAAAAAACGAAAAAAATAAAAAATAAACAATAAAAAAATAAAAAAATAAAAAAATAAAAAAATTAAAAAAATGAAAAAAATGAAAAAATGAAAAAATGAAAAAATAAAATAAATTAATTAAATAAATAATAAAATAAAATGAAAAATGAAACAAAAATAAAAATAAAAATAAAAATAAAATAAAAATAAAAATAAAAATAAAAATAAAAATAAAAAAATAAAAAATATTATTATTATTAAAATAAAATGAAATAAAATAAAATAAAATAAAATAAAATAAAATAAAATAAAGAATGTATGAAAATATAAAAATAAAGATATAACATATATGCTTAAACCCTCAACATTACAGCAATTACATGTTAATAATCTTCCAAAAAGCAATTTACATCAAGTTCCACGTTCAACCCCTGTGGCCTCATCGTGTCCAATCTAAATATCCAGTGGGTTTCATTCTTTGAAACTTCTCTTTTCATATTGGTGTTTCTCCAATTACGTACTACTCTGTCTATTCCATAAAATTTCAAGTGTTGGGGATTTCTATCATGTACCTCTCTGAAATGTTTTGATACGCTGTGATGTTTGAATCCTTTTTTGATGTTTCTGACATGTTCACCTATTCTTACTGATAGGGCTCTAGTTGTTCTACCCACGTACTGTAATCCACAACTGCACTCCAGCACGTATGTAACATGAGTACTGCAGCATGTTATCAACTTATCTATTTTGTATACTTGCTCCTTGGTGTTTGACATAAAGCTTGTGATTTTCCTATCATTCTTGTTAGTGGATCTACAAGCTTTACATTTCCCACACCTAAAAAAACCCCTCTGGTTGAAAAGTGTTGAGAAATCTTTAGGGGGGTCTGGCACATTTTTTACCAATTTGTCTCTAATCCTTCTTGCTTTTCTATATACGAATGTTGGTTTCCGGGGTAGTACCTTACTTAATTGTGGGTCACTGCTAATAATCGACCAATTTTTCTTTATGATATCCTCTAATTCTTTGTATTGTGTGTTGAATCCCGTGATGAACGGTATGCTATTATCCTGATTATGTTTTCTTACTTTGTTCCTCAAGATTAATTCCCTGTCCATATTAGCCACTTTTGAACGTGTGTTCTCCAGTATATTTCTTTTATAGCCCTTGTCTATAAACCTATCTATCAGGATATCTGTCTGTTGTAAATAGTCCTCCATTCGATCACAATTCCGCCTAATCCTGATGAACTGGCTTTTCGGGATGGCTGCCTTCCACTGGGGGTGGTGACAACTCCCCATCGGTATATATCCATTCCGATCCGTTTCTTTAAAATGTGTTCTGGTTCCGAGCTTATTCTCATTTTTGTATATTTCTAAATCTAAGAAATTGATTTCATGTTGATGTACTGTAGCAGTGAATTTAATCCCATACTGGTTGCCGCTGATAAGTTGGATAAACTGTTCCAACTGTTCTCGGCTTCCCTTCCATATTATCAAAATGTCATCAATATAGCGTTTGTATAGCAGCAAGTGTGGCCAGCATCTTCCGTAAATGTCTTCCTCCTCCCATTTACTTAGGAAGATGTTGGCCACACTCGGTGCATACTTGTTGCCCATTCCTACTCCTTTGATTTGCCTATAGTATTTATGGTTGTGCCAGAAAAAATTGTTCCCCATGGCCATTCTTAATCCTTCTAGGATGAACTTTCTCTGTTTTAGTTGCAAATCTGATAAGTTTTTCATTCCCCATGCTACTGCTGCCAGGGCATCTGTCTGCTTGATATTGGTGTACAACGACTCCACATCTAGTGTTACCAGTAGTGTGGAGCTGTCTACATTTAAATTCTTTAGATTGTTGATAACATCTTTGC
Source organism: Aquarana catesbeiana (assembly GCF_042186555.1). Classification (NCBI taxonomy): domain Eukaryota; kingdom Metazoa; phylum Chordata; class Amphibia; order Anura; family Ranidae; genus Aquarana; species Aquarana catesbeiana. Next base: position 203,939,717 of record NC_133327.1, read on the forward strand.
TGTCTTTAAGAAATGCCTTTCCTTCTCCTGCTATAGGTTGAAGGAACACATCTAGGTACTCCCCCAGTCTAGAGTACACCGATTCAATGGCTGCACCTTTCAGCAGCTTTTTGCTTTGTAGAATTTGTAAGTATTCTTTTTATGAAAATTCACCCCACATGCACAATTGAGTGGATAAGAATATTGGAAGGAAATAAAATAGGGTTCGTGCAATTATATAGACAGAAGCCCTTGTGTGCAAATAGGAATTTTACCCAAAGCTTGGTGAAATTTCTCTTTGCAAAGAATACACAATCATGTGCAAGGAAAATAAAGAGTGCATTTTTGTTTGCACATGGTTGAACTATTGAAGTCAGCAGAGCTTCACCTTACTCGCTATAGGGAAACTTCCTCAAGTCCTGATAGTTTCAAAACATAGAACAACATCTATACAGTAGGCTGTTGCTCAACCTAAGCAACTCAAAGTCTGAACAGTGAGTTCTCCAAAAAAACAGAAAAGAGTCTGTCAAAGTGATTGTAAGGGTTTGTTTTTTTTGTTTTTTTATAACAAACATATCATACTTACCTCCACTGTGCAGCTTGTTTTGCACAGAGTGGCCCCGAACAGCCTCTTCTGGGGTCCCCAGGTGGCTCTCTTGGCTCCTCCCCACATCAGATAACCCCCTAAGAAAAGCACTCTCCCGAGGGGGTTACCTTGTGGGTGCACTCCCAAGTCCAGCATTCGGCGTCCGTAGCTGCCGAATGTATGACCCGGCCCCGCCCCCCGACACCCGCATCATTGGATTTGATTGACAGCAGCTGGAGCCAATGGCTGCGCTGCTATCAATCTATCCAATAAAGTGCCAAGAACCCCAGGCAGAAAGACAGCGTGTACCCGCCGGGTCAAGATCAAGGGCTCAGGTAAGTAAAATGGGGGGGGGGGGGCAGAGGGGCCGGTCACTGCCAGGGGTTTTTTCACCTTAATGCATAGGATGCATTAAGGTGAAAAAACACGAAGGTTTACAACCCCTTTAAGTCCTTAGCACGGCCTCTTCCTGAGAGGCTTCCCAGCACTTCTATAATGAATTATGTATTTTGGCAGGTGGACTTGTGGACCCGGAGGCTAAGCTGCGGACCTAACCTGTTTCTTCCACTCCAGGTCCAACAGAGGAACTTTACTATAAGCCCCTTCACATTACAAAATTCCTTCTGAACCACAAACACTATTGAAGTCGGAAGCAACCAATGTAATTTCTGCTTTGGGATTTCACTTAACTATTGTGGACACTCCTTTTGTTGGGTCTGCCAGCGGGGCACAAGAGTGAGAAAATTAGGGGTGAACCTGCTATAGTAGCCATTAATATCCAGGAAGGTTTGCATCTACCTTTTGGTCTCTGGCTGTGCCCACTCCTTGACAGCTCCTACCTCACTAGTCTGTGGTATAATAAGACCCCTGCCAATGATGTACCCCCAAATACTGGGTTTCCCCCATGCCTATAATACATTTTTGGATAGGCTATCACATGGCATCTAAGACCACCTGAACTCTGTGCAGATGACTGGACAGGCTGTACAAAAATGACCACATTGTCATGGTAGACAGCTTCCTACTTCTCGTGCGGCCAAAGAATCTCTATTAGACATGTGCACACTGAAATATTTTGTTTCGGAATTTTGTTTTCGTCCGAAAAATAAATTTATTTAGTTACTCCTGAAATTTGTTTTTATTTATTTAGTTTCGTTAAAAAATGCATTCGGACAAAAATCCGAAATAATTAAGGTCGAATCTGTTATTGAAGGCTTATGGTGTCAGTGGAATGTTCTAAGAAGATTCGACGGAGCAGCTAAACTGTACGACGCCGCAATCGTACATTTCTGGTCGAATGTTCCGCCTACAAGCTATAGTAGAATTCTAATGTTGTATGACACTAGTAATAATTATATTTATTAATTATTATTACTAGTCAACCAACATTAGAATTCTTCTATAGCCTATGGGCGGAGCATTTGACCATAAATGTCTGCTCGTGGCGACTGCTTCGTCGAATCTTCATGTCAAATCTTTTCTCTCTATGTCGAATAATCTTGGACTAATAGAGTTAGGTTAGGCACATTCGACCTTTTTTGCTATTGTCTCTATAGTGTTGAATCTTTTCTCTCTATGTCGAATCTTTTCTCTCTATGTAGAATAATCTTGGACTAATAGAGCTAAGGTTAGGCACATTCGACCACAGGTTCGATGTACACAGATCGCTATTGTCAGCGTCATGTCGAATCTCCTATCTATATCGAACTGTTGTCACAACGAAAACTAAAATAAAGCATTTGTTTATGTCAGATCTTTCGGTTCTCGGATTCTGCACGTTCGTTATCGTTTGTTAAAACAATAATGAAAATACCCGAAATTCGGATGAAAATGCATTTGGATGAAAACGAATGCACATGTCTAATCTCCATAGCCTCTTGAAAGTTTGTGGGAGACAGCATTTTCCTGTATCTTCTGCATCAAGCATTTTCTGAACCTCTTTTGAATTACATTTTCTCTCAGCTTCTGGTATTCAGTGTGGCTTTACTTGAACACAAGCCTGCAGTTCTCTGACTATGTATTGTTTCTCAGAAGTGCATCCTGGGAGATCTGGGAAGACCCCAGATTTCACTGCAGGAACTCTTTCACTTGCTGCTTATAAACTTTGTAGCCACTTTAAGTTCTGACACCAAAGAACTGGATGCTGGAAGTGGACTTATCTAAGGTTTCCAGACACTGAGCCACTGAGCCAGGAATGTGCTTTCCACAGTTGGGACCAACACCAAGACCTTGTCTCTAAGTGAAAAGGTTTTTTACCCTTGCTGACCTATTGTCAATCCTGGATTGAACCTCCCTTGCTCTTTGCACATGTTCGTGAACCACGGGCATGGACGCTGTGATTAAATCCTGCATCTGGGAGACAGCTCTTCTATAACAAGCCAGGTATTTCAGCAGGTGGACTTGTGGCCTGGGGTGGGAAGGCTCCAGACGCACCCAAACTTCCTAGGTGGAATCCATTTGCATACATACCACCTGAGGTATCACCCACACAGGATGATGAAAGTAAATAACTGACAGCAGAGAAAACAAATAGCTTAAAGGGTGGGCAGTGAGGATCAGAAGCAGAGGACTAGATGATGCTTGAGTTTATCCAGTACAGAAATTAGAAGGTTTCACTATACCTAGATCAAGCTTCTAAACATTCTATGGGACTCACAGTGTGCATAGAAATGAATAGACTTGTGCACAACGGGAAATTTCGTTTAGTTTTGGTTCGTTGTCATTTGTAAAATACATAACTTTGTTCTGTTATATTTGTTATTATGTTAATTTGTCTTCGGATAATTTGTTATTATTCGTAGAGTGTCTATATTCATTATACTGAATCTCGAATCATGTTGAATTCATTTGTTATATCCGCTATAATTTCTTTCGTATTAGTTGAAATTCGATATTTATGTATGTATATATATTCGTGCTAATGATTCGTAGTTTGGAAAGTCGTTGGTTTATTGAATCTATTAACACACACAATGACAATATCTCTTCTCTGCTCAAATACAATACAACACCCTTCTCACTCAGTTCTCAGGAAAGCACTTTGCCAGTAATCCAACCTCCAGCACAAAATTAATCAGCTGATTGAAATGTAACATTTACTTTGAGTTGACCTTTTGTTTCATTAGATCTTTAACGAACTACCGAATCACGTCAAATTAATTTGTTATATCCGCTATAATTTCTTTCATATTAGTTGAAATTCGATATTTATGTATGTATAATGATTTGTGATAATGATTCGTAGTTTGGAAAGTCGTTTGTTTATTGAATCTATTAACACACAATGACAATATCTCTTCTCCTATGCTCAAATACAATACAACACCCTTCTCACTCAGTTCTCAGGAATGCACTTTGCCAGTAATCCAACCTCCAGCACAAAATTAATCAGCTGATTGGACTGCAAGATTTATTTTGAGTTGACCTTTTGTTTCATTAGATCTTTAACGAATTACCGAACCATGTCGAATTAATTTGTTATATTCGGTATAATTTCTTTCGTATTGATCGAAATTAGTTTTTTTTTTATTCGGACATTCGGATGCATCTGAATGCCTGAAAGATGCAAAATTCGGCCGCATTTCGATTAATTACAAAACGTATTGCACATGTCTAGTAATGAAACTAATCGTTTTTATCATAGGAAATAGAAATTAGGAAGGTAAGGCTAAGGGTTCATCTTTCAGAAGTAGCCAGAGTGCCCCTCAATGCTGTTCTCTTCTAAAACACTTACACATACAGTGTATAGTAATGTATAGGCTTTGTTGGGCTATTGCAGCACTCTGTTATTTGTAAGGGAAAATCAAACAATTTATTTTATTTTATTTATTTCAGGTACTTATATAGTGCTGTCAATTTATGCCATGCTTTACATATACATTGTACATTCACATCAGTCCCTACCCTCAAGGAGCTTACAATCTAAGGTCCCTAACTCACATATTAGTGACAATTTAGACAGGATCCAATTAACCTACCAGCATGTCTTTGGAGTGTGGGAGGAAACCCACACAGGCACAACATGCAAACTCCAGGCAGGTAGTGTCATGGTTGGGATTTGAACCAGCGACCCTTCTTACTGCTAGGTGAAAGTGCTACCCACTGCACCACTGTGCCACCCATTCATAACCCACCAAAACTTTACCCCAAAGCTTTTGTTCTCAGCATAATGTGGACACCAAGTATATAGCCAAGCACTGGAACATTGTAGACATGACATGTTATTGTATGAGGAGGCTAATTTACTTAAGAATCTTTACACAATTGTGCTAAAAGCTCATTCCTGTTTAGTTATTACATCTTTACATTACAGAAGAATTGAAGTACATTTAAAAAATAAAAATCTTTAGCAAATACACCCTATAGTGTCTAGTTTATGTTCATCTAGTGTTCACTCTGAATAATTTCATAAACAAGAAATATTCAGCTTTGATTAATGTGATATACAAGAAATACTGTAATTATTATTATCCTTTGGTTTATATAAATATGGGGCACATTCCAGTTGACATCTAACCCAATGAAATGGATTGTTATCAACACTGCATAAGTCTATACACTCATGGCTATTTTGCCATGGGGGACACAGACAATTATGATGGCCCTGTAGCTTAACTAGTGGAGAACTATGGTACAGCTTTCAATGTTTCAAATAAGTATTTGAAAATGATTTACAAATTAGATTAGAAAAACTGAACCTGCTACATGGATTGTGAAAGCCAGGTGAGAAAATCGTATAATAATGATTCATCATTTGCTTCTTTACAATATTATTGAATTAACCTATGTAACTATGTAACATATAGCCAGGAATTGGTACTGCGCTTGAGTCTCATTAGTTGGTAATGGAGGAAACCCAACTTTACTAGGCAGTAGTAGTGCATACAACAAAAATTCCTCAGCCATTTGTGAGTGCAAAATACTTACATATAATAAAGCCTAACAATACAAAATAAAAGTGATGTCCTGAAACTATATAATACATTTAAGATATTGATAGGAATGTATGTGGAATACAATCCTATCACTATCTTAAAAATACCCAAGAATCATAAAGAATATCAGACATTATCTAATTGTTTAAATACAAAGCACTTTAATATTCCGTATTAAGTTTTCTATTTTTGGATACAATGTCACACTATACCTATAAGTTATCCTTAATTTCTAAATAATGAGGAAGTTAAAATCCTATTTCTTCTGAGAACTATGTTAACATATGCATCCCTATAATGAAGTTATCATTTCAAAATGCATGTTCTGAATGATGTAGAATTGTAATTAGAGTTGTACTGGTGTTCAATTAACTACTACCTGCTGTTACCCAGCAGAAGCTGTAAATTACTGACTGCTAATATTATCTCCCTATTACCCACAAAGGGTGCGACACATATAGAAGCCAGAATTTACTATGCAGAATATAATCATTTTTCAACTATGACATGAAGCAACCCCATCCTACTTATTTTTATATATTGTCATTTGTGAATTTTTCTTTAAAAATGTGATACTTATTTAAAACAATACTTCAAGGACAATAAGTTAATTTAACAACACATATACATTAAGCTATAAATAACCAATAGATGCACCCTTATGTCTGGATTTAAATATAAATGATCTTCCAAATACATTTTAAATTCTTATATAAACTTTTTTCGACCATTTTTCACACAAGATTAGTTTATTCAAGTTGAAATGCATGAAAACCCAAAATTTGGTTGAGTATTGAGGCTTATTGTACATTATGCTTTTTTGCACTTAGATGTATTGAGTGCCCATTTTTCAGACAATTCCAGTGACTTCCCCTTTGCCTGCTTACATAGTGCTGTTCTGTACAGAGTCTGAACTTCTACTCCAGAGATTTATAGAGGTTAATTTACTAAAATTAGCTAAGCAAATGAGGTGAAGAGGTATTGACTTAAATTCAGTTTTTTTTAATTTTCATTGACTTGGTATTTTTCCCAAAAGTGTATTTTTACAAATCAACTTTCTAAGGTGAAAATTCACTTTGCAAAGTTAACATGCTCTCTTCCTTTAATAAATATATCCCACTGTATTAATATATAGTATGCATACAGCAGTCATGTTTGTTGTCTCTAAATGTTATATTTAATATTATGTCTAGCAATTTTAAGTGAACAGGGAGTCCCTGAGATTAATTAAAACACAGGGCGAGTGCTATAAAAAGGCAGAAAAAAATATTAATGACTGGTAACATTTATTAACTCACAGAAATCAGAAATCACCTAGGTGAACAGTGACTTCAAAATGTTTGTCATTAGCTACAGAACATTATTGCTCTGTAAACGTCTTTAGCATTTTTTTACAAAGCTGCAAATGTGCATCCATCCATACCTTGACCATTCTGCAGGTACCGTCTTAAGTGCTCATGTCTTCAGAATTCTCTTGAAATAATTCTATTATTCCCCAGCTTGAGCTTGTTTTCTTTTCCAAGCTATTAAAGTTACCTTCATGCAATTTTAAAATAAGCTACAGCCTCTCAAGGGTATCAAGCTCTTTTCCAGAGCACCTGCTTAAACTTTTATTGCAATTAGATACTCCCATCTCAGAGTAAAGATGAATTCGTAACCTACTGTTTCCTTTCTTCCTCATGCTAGTTTTATTCACATAATTGTAATAATTTTTCAGCCTAGCAGCATAAAATGTAGAGGGAACGCAAGGATAAGCGTCAGTGTAATTATTGTGATTTATGATTTCCTTATGACTATCTCTTTTGTAATTTAGGTTCACCTTTAATTTATTATCCTGCTTGAAACTTGTGTATGACCCAGATAGTGTTATAAATAAAGCCTGTATACAATCCAAAGCAGTATCCAACTGCAATTTCTGTTGAAAAGTACCATTTAAGTGAAAGCAATAAAAATAAAGCTTAACACCCAGCATGACACCTATGAACACATTTAAACTGCATGGTAAGCAATGTATGCACTCCTTAGTGCCACTTCCCTCTATTATTCTATAAAAAAGTGTCATACCTGACCTATGTTTTCTTATTACACTGTCAGTATGATGAAAGGCATCCTCTTAGGACATCTGTCATTAGAGCAAATAGAAAATGCAGATCAAAAGTTGTTCCCTTTGTACTTTTTTTTTTTAGAACAACTCAGCTCAGCACAGAATCGGTTTAGCAATATCCAATGACAGCAATGTACTACTTTACATTGTCTAAAAAACTCACAGGTAATGCAACAGTGTAAACACTACTTTAGGTGAATTTTAAAAATATGTAAACATGGCAATACTTTCATAATCGGCCTCTTTAAACATGCCTACTACAAAAAATGTGATGTAACCCAAGCAGAATAAGCAACAATGTGCAATTATCAACTCTTAAACCTCATACACACGATCGGATTTTTCGCAGACAAAACCTCTTACTTTTGTCCGAAGGCGTGTGCCTGGATTTTGTCTTGCATACAAATGGCAAGGAATTGTTGGCCAACAAACACAAACGTACTGACTGATGTACTACGTGGTTTTTCAGCTCTTCAACACAACACTTTGGGCTCCTTCTGCTAATTTCATGTTAGTAGAAGTTTGGTGAGTGTTGATTCGCTCTTTTCATTTCGCGCTTTTCATTTTGTGCTTTTCAGTTCATTCCTGAATGGCCGTTCGTCAACCAGACATGTTGTGGAATCGGAGGAGATAACGTGTTATTTATTATTGGCCTTGGAGTTATTGCTTTGACCCAAGTCCAGTCCAGGAACAGGAGGAGGAGGAGTTCTTGGATCAAAAATTGGTTGCTAAATGCCTGACGGCACACCCTTTCCTAGTAGGTTCTTTGCCATTAAATATATGGAATTACTTATTCTCTGACAAACACCAAGCCAGGGGGACTTCTGTCATTTATTCAATTCTACAAGAAAAAGACACGTTTCAAAAAACCAAACCCCTCTACGACTGGGAAAATGATATACAAAAACACTTCTCTGACCAGCAATGGCAAACAGCAATCAAATCTATATACAAATACACGTCCTGCACCTCCTTGTGGGAACTTACACAAAAGCTACTAATGAGATGGTATATGACACCAGTCAAAGTAGCTAAATTCCACACCCATACTGCACATTATTGCTGGAGAGAATGTAACTTACCGGGCACACTTATACATGTTTTTGGTCCTGCCCACACATTCGACAACTTTGGACTGAAGTGGAGTTAATGTTATGAGACGTACTGCAGTTCTCCATCTCACTAACCCCTCAACTTGCTATCCTCAACTTGACCATTGACGACATACCACCACATCTCAGACTTGTAACCACACACATTCTCTTGGCAACTAAACTTCTGATCGCCAGAAGATGGAGGACAAAAGATGTCCCCAGACTTACAGACATAGTTACACTAGTACAAACCCACTGCTCTTATGAGACTATCCTCTCTCGCGGAAAACATACACATACTGATTTCATGAAACTCTGGAATCCATGGAACCTCTGGTACACAAAAAGATACAATCTTTGAATGAAAACTGCTGACCTACAATGTCCTATTGATGCTCTCTGCCCCTCCTCACTCCTCTCCCTCCCTTCTTTATTGCACCTCCATCCCTCCTCACCCTCACCCCCTTCTTTGCCTTCTCTTTCTTATCTAATATGCATTCTACAATTGATATATCTTCTGTTAATGTTACCTTTGCTAGAGTTACAACTATTAGCATACCTTGAAATGGAAAGTTCACACCCCGTTTGGTTTGTACCTTTTACAGATCCAGTTCAGTAATATGTCCTTTATATACTGTGTATTGCATTTCATTTCTGTACTTTCATAACTGTACGTTTGAAAAAAAAACTCAATAAAAATTATTTAAAAAAAAAAAAAATTGGTTGCTATATTAATCGTGACCAATTATGTCATATGCCATTGCTGCGGAAGCTCCAGGCGAATAATCCAGATGATTTTCAGAATTATCTCCGGATGACGGACCCGTGCTTTCACCAACTCTTGACATTGTTGACCCCCTATAGAAGAAGAAGCAGGACACATGCATGAGGCTTTTATTTAATTTTTTGGTTGAATAATGATTTGATTTGGTATATTTTCTATACTTTTGGATCCATAGAATGCACTTTTTGGTTAAGTTCTATTGGCAGATAGCATGTTTTCTTTTTTATTGCACAATAAAAAATTGTGTAGAATAATACTTGGCTATGTGTTTTACTTCAAATGACAGTTTGGGAGTAGGCAGTTACATTTAAAAAAATACAATGTAAAACTGACAAGGGACACCATATAATTGTATCTTTGATCTTAAAAACTATGAAATATTGGTGTTGTGGTAACTTGCCCAAATAAGAAAAAAAAAAGCATAATAATATTATTCTTGATATCACTAGAAAAATAAAAGCCTTTAAAAATGTGTTTGCAATAACTCCATCAGTATTACCAGCAAAGCAGCTTCATTAATATCCCATTAAAGAAGAAAAGAATGTATGCTGCATTTTGAGATTTCATAATTTGCCACATTACGAATGTTAATTCTCCATTACGAATGCTAGTTTACAAGACAAACTGCTTCTGGCTTGTCCTTGCTGCCGAGCATGCGTGTTTGTACTTTGGACTTTTGTCCGACGGACTTGTGTACACATGCTCGGAAAATCCGACAACAGACATTTGCCCACGGAAAATCCGACAACAATTTTTCGATGGAGCTTACAAACAGTCGGATTTTCTGCCAACAGCCAGTCATCACACATTTCCTGTTGGAAAATCCGATCGTGTGTACGAGGCTTTAGGTATATGTCAATAGCACCATATCTCAAGACATGAGAAATAATAATTATAGGTGCTAAATCCCTATCAAAATAGTGTTCAAACAAAATGGGTAAATAATTTAAGAACAGGACTTTTGATAACATGTTTCAAGAAAACATATATTACAATTTTTATTCATTTCTATTCGTAAAAAAAACATGTATACAGAGATTTGTTAAAAACAAATTTTATCGTAACAGTAAACTGTTGTACATCATACTATTGTTTACACATTCATGTAGCTCAACATGTTTTCTAGACATAGTCTACTTCTTCAGGAGCCAAAGGATCTCTGTGTTAACAATGTTCTGAATAAAAAAAAAATTGCAAATATAAACACATCAAAACATAACACCTCACTTTTAACCCCATACATATTTTCTGACTCTGAAATGTAATATCTCCCGGGTGTGTCACAAGGGGAGAGGAAGAGCACAGCACAGAAACCTACATGGGACACATACTGGCAGTTAAAACAACCCATGGGCCAACCTCCCCATAGTTTTCCTCCCAACCAAAAAAAGTCATTAAAATAAACATCTATATAAATAAGGCTCAGCACTAAATTCTATAAGCCAATAGAGTGGTATTTGGTATAGTTGTAGTTCAGACTCCTTGGAGCCTGTGCCTCCTTTCCCTTTAAAGGGGTTTAGGATGCCGGGAGGTGGGGCAGGGTTTATGGTCATGTGACCGCCGTGATTGACTGTTACGGTGGTTACATGAGCAGAAAGCTCCTGATCGCAAGCAGCAAAGCCATTGCACAGAGCAGGTAAGTATAACATGTTTGCTATTTTAAAACAACAAAAAAGAGCCTTTACTATTACTTTATGGTAAAAAATGTTTAGGTAAAAGGATCATCCCCTCACCGCCCCCCCCCCCCCCAATACTTACCTTGTCCCCACTTGATCCAGCACTTTCCAGTCTCATGAGCTTTGCTGAGGCAGCGGTAGCCATTGGCTCCAGCTGCTGTCAGTTAAATCCTGTGACAAGAGAGCAGGGGGCAAGGCCGAGCCACGCTGCCTGTGCCTATGGACACAGGCAGTGCAGCTCAAGACCAAGCCCACATGTATGCCATTATAGGAAGCGGCTTACTATGGTGGCACACCAGGAAGAGGAGGAGCCATAAGTGCCAGGCAGGGGATCTGAGAAGAGGAGGTTTGTGTCTGCTTGGGGTAATTCCATCAGAGCAGGTTAATATAAACCTGTTTGTTATTTACTATAAAATCACTTAAAATTTTCTTATACTGCATGTCTTGTGGGAATCACATTGACATGCTGGTTTGCTTAGATAGGTATATAGGAAGGAAGTTTACTCAAAAGTGCAGGAGTATTTTAATTTTGTTATAGTGTATGTCTTGTGGGAATCATATTGAAGTGCTGGCTTGCTTAGATAGGTAAATAGGAAGGGAGTTTACTCAAAAGAGGAGTATTTTCTCTACTTATTTTTTGGTTGTCTAAAACTATAGCTAGCTACTACCTTAAAAATCAATAATCCACGCTTGCAGCCTGAAACTAAAGGGCTTGAAAAGCTATTCAAAGCTTTTTACATACATTATGAATGCATTTATTTTAATCTATTGCAGGTATTTATATAGCGCTGATCATTTACTCAGTCAGTGATTTACATATTTTACAAATGTTTGTAAAGGAAAACTATCTTTATGTTAGCACATGTAATAACACTGATTTAGAACTTAACTATAACTTATTTACTAAGGAACTAAAGAATGTTCATACAGCAACTTAACGCTGTAAGCCCTGTCACCATTAAAAGCAAAACACTGTTGCAGATATGAAGTGCAGGCACCTAGAGATGACTGGACATGCCTGCAGTAGCTTCAAAAGGCCTGAAGATATGGATGAAAGAGGTATGAGATTCCTTCAAAAACAGCACTTTGTCATGTACATGATTGGATTGAAATACACTCAACTTCACTTTATGTTATTTCACTTGATTTTGTTTGCTATATCAACATTCTCTGTTTAGTCAAAGTCCATTTTTTTCTAGAAAATACTTTAAAATTCTCTTTTCTCTGGGTGAAACTGTATTTCTAACCTGATCTGCAACATTATCGAATCTACTGGGTTCAAAGCAGGGTATGCATGGACAGCCCCCCCCCCCACACACACACACACACACACACACACATTTACACAAGGAATGTGAATGCAGGGATCTCCCCATTGCTCTTTTGAATTCTGACAGTGGAGACCTTCCCATTTAGAATACACAGATCAGCACTACAGCCATCGGCTGCAAGCACTGATCAATTGTGTTTTTTTCAGCAGGACTGTTTAACAGAAGTCGGTCTGTTGAACAGACAGGGGTACACTCCTGCCAAAAGTTGGCTGATTCCTGCTGAAATGACCTAATTTTGATGCATGTATATCCAGTTTTACACTGAGGCCTGCTAGGTAGATTAGAAAAATTAAGGTTAGCAGTCTTTCTGCTGTATATCTATTTATGTGAATTCAATCTGGCTTTAGGGCGACCATACATGGATCAAAATCCCTGCTTAACTGGCCAAATTTCGATCCATGTATGGGCAGGCTGGTTGTACAGAAGTGAATCTACCGATCAACATCTATACCAGTGTTTCTCAACTCCATTCCTCAGGGCGTCCCAACAGGTCATGTTTTCAGGATTTTCCTCTGATGAAACGGCTGTGGTAATTACTAAGGCAGTGAAACTGATCCATTCACTTGTGCGAAATAATGGAAAGCTTGAAAACATGACCTGTTGGGTGCCTTGAGGACTGGAGTTGAGAAACACTGATCTATACAACCAACATGTCGGGTTTTTTTCCAAATAATCAGTGCCGCCAGCTATAGCTGTCAGCACTATTTGTGTATTCTGGCTGTGACGATGTCTCCCCACTGTCAGAAAACAATAGCACAGCTGGAGTAATTCCCCCATTCACACCTAGATAGAATCAGGTAATGTTTTTCATTCAACCCACTGGTTTAATAAAAAATGTTTAATGTATGACCAACTTAAATCTAGCCTACTGTTTCATTCATAAATGATCTATGATCTGCTTTTCCAGCACAACAAAAAAAGTGTAAACAGTCACAGTAGATATGCACTGACACCTACAATATCAGTAGAACATCAAGCTGCTCTCTCAGGAATAGGCTGGAAGCATGTATAATTTTATGAGGAGATCTCTTGACAAGTGGGTAGTGGATATGTGCAATGGTGAAGAAAAATACTGTATTATCTATATGATATGCAAAAGCACTTGTGTATTGCCAGCTTTAGAATAAAAAGTTAGTTTTATTTGTTTTGAACCAGTTGTCAGCATTAAGCGATTAGCTTGATTATTTACTAAGATAATTTGCTACATCAGCAATATAATGGTTTGCCCTGCATTCTAATCAAGTTTGATATCACCTTCTTGTTTCTACAAGATTATGTTGACAGCACTGCTAGTGTAAAAGTTGTAAAACAATCAATTCAGTAACCTTTGCCTGTGGTGATGGTGAGTATTCCATGACTAATTAACTGAAAGTTTGTAACCATGAAATATTTATTAGCAAAAAGGGTGAGTAGGTAGAATAATATACACTAAGGTTTTACGAAATGGAGCTTGTGATGGTGTCCTTTTGGAGTGGCCATTTAGAGGTAAATGTAAACTCTACAGGAAGTATATGGAGATGCAATATGGCCTTTTTTACCTTAGAACCCATGTTCTGAAATTTTCAAAATAACTGACATACAGTATATCATGATGTTCATAAAACAAAGACAGCAAATAAAAAATCCATGCAGTTGATTGTAGATTATGTTTTAGTAATGTGCTTCACACAACTGAAAATCAACTAGGATTGGTTATGAATCAGGGTCATTTGTACCAAATTACTTTCCACTATCTTTAACTGTAAATCTCAAAGAGGAAAGTTGGTTCCTATGATTACTTTATCTTTGTACACTTCCAAATGTGTACCACATTGACAATGCATAATCATGCAAGTTAAAGTGTGAAAAAGACCACAATTAAATACATACATACAGGTACAAACAAATTCAATGAACTCTGGTGTACTAATAGATGTGGTATTTCCTGGAATCAAGGTTGTAGCAATTTTTTAGGTGGCAAACTCCTGGTAGAGATAAATGGTTAGACAGGAAATAAAATAGATGCTATCTTTGAGCTTTTAGGTAGGAAAGTGCTGATAGGTTTCCAGGCCACTACACAACATTCAGCTATGCCAGTGCCACTACACACCAGGGTTTTTATTTGTCTGAAGCCACAGGAGCTGTGCCTCTAAGATGGGAGTATTTTGCATCTGTGGATGGGTGAGCATAAATGCGCTGGAGGTAGGGATGAGGTTTAGGTTCTTCATTACCATAGATTTGAGGAAAATCCTGCAGATTTGATAATTGCAGTTCCTGTATATTTATGTGCAGAGTCACCCAGGAGAATTAATTTAAACCATAATGTTCTTAAAATTGATGTAAACCCAATGTCATCCTTTCTAAACTACTGCCATAGGAGTTATCTATAAGGATATACATGCCTCCTGCATGTATCTTTACCAGTCAAATGTTTCCCTCCTGTCTGTTATGAGAGCCGAAAAACTGCAGATTCTGTGGGTGGGTCTGTTGTCTGGAGCTTGGTGGGTAGAGTCGTGATGTCAGTATACTCCCCGCCCACCTCTACACTCCCCTTGTCAATATGCATTTTCTCCTGTGTATTTCTTACACTGAACTTCTGCTATGATCTCTAACATCCAGTGAAAAGACAGGAAAGTAACCACATGACTTCAGCATGCCAAATCATGCTGAGGTGTGGAACAGCCAATCCTTGCAGAGCTGCTGAAGAAAGGAGTGGGGGTGGGAATTAAAAAATAATGCATGTCTTAGGCTAGTGCACGAAATATGTAAATCACCTGTCACTCACAGCAAGGGAGAGGATTTGACAAAGTTTTTCTCTGTTTGTCAAGTTTTATCTCACTGAACAATACAAGAGGATTGCTCAGAGCTGGATTAACTCTTTGTGGCAAGACTGGGCTCAAATGATAGGAAATCTTATACTCTACATCATGACATAAAAAAAAAAAAAAAATTTCGGATTTACATCTGCTTTAACCACTTCACTACCCGCCTATAGTCATATGACGTCCTGGGATGGGATCTCCCATCCTGGGTGTACGTCATATGACGTCCTGGGATTCCCGGCCGTCTAGGGGGCACGCGTGCGCACGCCCGCCGCGCTGCTCGGGACCCGGTGCGTGTGCCCGGCGGCCGCGATGTCCGCCGGGCACCCGCGATTGCCCGTTAACCGGGCCGGACCGTGGATCTGTGTGTGTAAACACACAGATCCACAGCCTGTCAGCTCTGAGGAGAGCGATCTGTGTTCCCAGAACGGAGGAACACTGATCGGTCTCCTCCCCTTGAGTGTCCCCTTCCCCTTCAGTTAGAATCATTCCTTAGGAAACATATTAACCCCTCCCCGCCCCCTAGTGGTTAACCCCTTCACTGTCTGTCACATTTACACAGTAATCAATGCAATTTTATAGCATTGATCGCTGTATAAATGTGAATGGTCCCAAAAATGTGTCAAAAGTGTCCGATGTGTCCGCCATAATGTCGCAGTCATGAAAAAAAATTGCGATCGCCGCTAAAAAAATAAATAAATATATAATTTTTAAAAATGCCATAAATCAAAAAGTATTTTGTAGACACTATAACTTTTGCGCAAACCAATCAATATACGCTTATTGCAATTTTTTTTTACCAAAAATATGTAGAAGAATACGTATCAGCCAAAACTGAGGAAAAAATTTGTTTTTTAAAAAAAAAAATGGGATATTTATTATAGCAAAAAGTAAAAAATATTGTGTTTTTTTCAAAATTGTCGCTCTTCTTTTGTTTATAGCGCAAAAAATAAAAACCGCAGAGGTGATCAAATACCACCAAAAGAAAGCTCTATTTGTGGGGAAAAAAGGACATCAATTTTTTTTGGGTAGAACGTCGCACGACTGAGCAATTGACGTTTAAAGTGCGACAGCGCTGAAAACTAAAAATTGGCCTGAGAAGGAAGGGGGTGAAATTGCCCTGTATTGAACCGGTTAATGCTTTGTGGCATACTGTAGATTCCACAAGGTATTGGAAACATTCCTCAGAAATTTTAGTCCATATGACATGATAGCATCATGCAGTTGCTGCAGATTTCTCGGCTGCACTTCCATGATGCCAATCTTCCATTCCACCACATCCCAAAGGTGCTCTATTGGATTTAGATCTGGTGACTGTGGAGGCCATTGGAGTACAGTGACCTCATCATCATGTTCAAGAAACCAGTGGTGAGATGATTGAGCTTTGTGACATGGTGCATTATCCTGCTGGAAGTAGCCATCAGAAGAAGGGGACACTGTAGTCATAAAGGGATGGACATGGTCAGCAACAGTACACAGGTAGACCGTGGCATTTAAACTATGCTCAGTTGGTATTAAGGGTAACAAAGTGTGCCAAGAAAATATCCCACACACCAGGGGTGTTGCTAGGTCTACAAAAGATCTGGGGCTAGAGCCCATAGTAGCGAAGTATAGAAAGTCATACGATTGGGTGGGCATACACATATATATAATATACGTATATACAGGAGATGTAGAGGCTGTGGACATGATACAGGGGATGCAGAGGCTGCGGACATGGTACAGGAGATGCAGAGGCTGTGGACATGGTACAGGGGTCAGAGGCTGCAGACATGGTACAGGGGTCGGAGGCTACGGACATGGTACAGGGGTCAGAGACTGCAGACATTGTACAGGGGTCAGAGGCTGCAGACATGGTAGAGGGCTCAGAGGCTGCAGATATAATACAGGGGTCAGAGGCTGCGGACATGGTACAGGTTTCAGAGGCTGCAGACATGGTACAGGGGTCAGAGGCTGTGGAGGGTTCTTATGGGCTTTGATGAGAGGTGCACGCCACCACTGAGACCTCAAAAGTGCCACTGCTGCCTTACATTTAAAAAATGGCACCACCCATTGCCATTATGTCACTGCGCATGGAAACCGCCTGTTCGAAAATGACCGAACATGTACGGGCTTGCCCAAGGCGGGCGGCGGTGCATGTGCAGATCACACTCCAGCCCCCTAATCATACAATACAGGGTTAATGTTCCTTTATGGTATGTGATGAGGCTTGGGTTTTAGTGGAGGAAGAGAGCAGTGCAGCTAGCTGGAGCATGTAAACAGGTAGGTGAAAGAGGCTCCCCCTTCCTTTCCTCCCCCCCACCCCCCCAAACACTGCAAGATTGGACTTTATTTTCATTTCCTGGAGATGGGCTGTATTATGGCACCACATCTTTTGCTTTTAATGCTCAAATTCATGAATATGTTAGAAATATACTGGGACTTTTCAGGTGCTACAGAGATATATTCTACATACATATTAAAAAGAATTTTGTGAAAATGCATCTACTGTATGTAGTACCTGAAAAGTCCCAGTATATTCCTAACATATTCTAGAATTTTAATTTCACTTTCACCATACCTGTCCTGCCGAAGTACAGAACAAGTTTAAAGCACAGTTTTGTACAGTGTGGAAGAAAGAACAGTTGTGACTCATAGGAGAAGAATGCAGTCTGCCATCCGTCCTCATATCTTCATTAAGCCTTGGGAGAGCTCTGGTGACTGCTTTATGGGTAGCAATGATTGCTACTGTGTTGTGCTGCTTGCCCTATCCTCCCCTGGGAGGGGAGGGAGGGGAAGGTGCTGACACAAACACAGGCATGAAAGAGATTGAGTTTCTCCTTTCTGGATATTCCTCTGCATGCTCACAACCTGCTCCTCCATGGTACATTAACCAGAGGGGTGTCCACATTGACAATGTCCAGGCTCCTGGGGTGGCGCTCTCCTCCTCCCTCACTCACTTGCTCAGCCCTGTCACAGCTCAGTGTCCAATCTGCGCTAGTTGTCAGCACTGACATTTCCTGTCCTTCCTCCAGCTAACTCGTCTCCTGCTCAGGACTCAGAATTGGCACTACAAATTCAGCTTCTCTGGAGCCAATGAGAGAGGAGGGGTGTGGATTGAAGGAGGAAGCCCCCCAATTAGAGAATAGCGAGCGATTTTCTCTCTTCTAGTTATACACAGCCACAGCACCGCTGCACCCGATAAGAGACTCGGGGCTATGGGCCCCAGATTCGGGGCTATAGTCCCAGTAGCCACCCCCTAGCGGTGCCACTGCCCCACACCATTACACCGCCACACCAGCCTGAAGGGTTGATACAAGGCAGGATGGATCCATGCTTTCATGTTGTTTATGCCAAACTCTGACCCTACCATCTGAATGTCGCAGCTGAAATCGAAGCTCATCAGACCAGGCAATGTTTTTCCAATCTTCTTTTGTCTAATTTTAGTGAGCACGTGCGACTTGTAGCCTCAGTTTCCTGTTCTTAGCTGACAGGAGTGGCACTTGGTGTGGTCTCCTGCTGCTCTAGCCCATCTGCTTCAAGGTTTGATTTGTTATGCATTCAGCTTTGATATTCTGCATACCTTGGTTGTAACGAGTGGTTATTTGAGTTGCTGTTGCCTTTCTATCATCTCGAACCAGTCTGCCCATTCTCCTCTGACCTCTGACATCAACATGGCATTTTCCTTCACACAACTGCCACTCACTAGATATTTTTTCTTTTTCAGACCATTCTCTGTAAACTCTAGAGATGGTTGTGTCTGAAAATCCCAGTAGTTTAGCAGTTTTTGAATACTCAGACTAGCATGTCTGGCACCAACAACCATGCCACATTCAAAGTCACTTAAATCCCCTTTCTTCCCAATCTGATGCTCGGTTTGAATTTCAGCAAGTTGTCTTCACCACGTCTAGATGCCTAAATGCATTGCGTTGCTGCCATGTGATTGGCTGATTAGCAATTTGTGTTACCCAGCAACTGAACAGATGTACCTAATAAAGTGGCCAGTGAGTGTATATATACAAACTCTTTCAGCCATGTCTTTATGGATCTTGCTTTGTGCACTGGTCCAAATCATTTGGTGGAGGGGGGATTATGGTGTGGGGTTGTTTTTCAGGGGTTGGACTTGGCCCCTTAGTTCCAGTGAAGATAACTCTTAAGGCGTCAGCATACTAAGACATTTTGGACAATTTCATGCTCCCAAATTTGTGGGAACAGTTTAGGGATGGCCCCTTTCTGTTCCAACATGACTGCGCACCAGTGCACAATACAAAGGTCCATAAAGACATGGATAAGTGAGTTTGAAGTGCAGAAACTTGACTGGCCTGCACAGAGTCCTGACTTCAGCCAAATAGAACACCTTTGGGATAAATTAGAGCAGAGACTGCAAGCCAGGTCTTCTCGTTCAACATCAGTGCCTGACCCCACAAATGTGCTTCTGGAAGAATGGTCAAACATTCCCATGGACACACTCCTAAACCTTGTGGACAGCCTTCCCAGAAGAGTTAAAGCTGTTATAGCTGCAAAGGGTGGGCCAACTCAATATTGAAGCCTACAAACTATGACTGGAATGTCATTAAAGTTCATGTGTGTGTGTGTGTGTAAAGGCGTACCAATAGTTTTGACTATATATATATATAGATGTATATATCTATATCTACATATATCTATATATATCTATATATCTACATAGATAGATAGATAGATAGATAGATAGATAGATAGATAGATAGATAGATAGATAGATAGATAGATAGATACTGACCTGTAACAAACTATACAAAGTAATGACATCCAGGGACTGGAAACTTGCACTGAACAGCTTTCAATCTAAAAACAGCAGGTAGAGAATGCAAAAGGTAAAGAGGATTTGACAGCAAATCAAAGTATAGTGATGGTAAGGACAAATCAGGTTGAAAAAAGATGTCATTAATGAAACAATGGGTGAGGATAGAATATTTTAACTCACTGCTACATATTGTAGATGTTATGCATTTTGATGCTCTGATTTGAATTTGGTGTACAAAGTATCCTTGAGCAGTCCTTGTACTTTGTGTAAACTTTCACTCTAGCGAATAATCTCAACATACATTTTATTACCTTCAATATTCTTGAAAACAACTTCTAAATCACATTATGTAAATAAATCTCTCTCCTCCGCTAAATATTAAAATCTTTTCTTTCATTGTAAAAAGAATGCAGTACAAACGTGTTCTGTTTCTAATTAGTGAAATCTAATGAAAAAACATAACTTGACTTTTTTGTTTTATAATGGAAATTTGAAATAGAGCGTATGATGCTTTATAGAGTTATTTCTGAAGCTGACTGGCAATTTCATTTTGAAACCTTTCCATCTCTTAATAAGTCAGGGAAAGTATTTCAGACAAAGGGGCAGGATTACTTAACAGAATGCACTATTGACTATTACAGTCTGGATTCTAAGTTAATCAGGACCTATTCTTTTAGAATGATTGTGAAATGATTACTTGAACTCTTCTTTATCCTGGAGAAAAAGGCCCTTTGTGTAAATAAATGCTGCTTCATACATTAGTAACCTTGGTTTTCATTTGCTTGGTATTCTGGGCCCAAAATCAGAACCAAGGAATATTTTATATTGGGCCATAATTAAGTCTTTGCAATGACTTTTTCAAGATCCTAACTTTCAGGTTGTTTTCCTTGTGTTATCAATCTACCAAAATATTTCAACTTTAATCTTAAAATGTATCATTATTTGAGTTTATGGTTCTGAGGAGCAACAAACAGAGGACTTTCTAAATCTACAGCTCTTATGTTTTCCTAATTGTGTTTGAAGTGTTTCACAGAGGAATGCATTTACTGTATTATCTTATTATATTATTATATGCTCACAGTTGGATGCAATTGTGTTCTTTGAGATTCTTTATATCTGAATGAATTGATTTAGTTCACCAATGCAAGTAAACTAAACTGGCACAAATAAACTAACTAACTAAATAAATAAACAATTAAACTGGAGCAAGCTTGAAACTGTTACTTATGTTGGCATTGGGGAATCTGTGCAGAGACAATTCTAGGATGGGGGAAATCAATGATGCATAATAAACTCCAAGAATTTCCCTAGCCCCATCCCAACCATTTAAATAATCAAACCACAATCTAAGGTCATCAGCTTGGATAGTCTGACATTTTACAGTTCTGTGTGGTGTGAAAATAGCTGTACCACAGGAAGTATTGGTTTAGCTCGACTGTCCAAAGGCCATTTTCTTGTAAACCGTGTCTAATTAGCTAGTGATTGGCCTTTAGCGGTGGTGCCTACGCTTCTTCTTTTCTATTTTTATCTTGTGAAATGCAGCATATGGAACTTCAGGATTACTGCCTGCCTGCATTTCAGGGGAGGGTAAAAAAACAGCTGTCAGCAAAGCTAGTCAGCCTCATTGTGCTGCAGTGTAATCTGTTGTCTATTAAAGTGATTGTAAAGTTTTGTTTTCTTGTTTTTTTTTTTAAATAGCAAACATATCATACTAACCTCCACTGTGCAGCTCGCTTTGCACAGAGTGGCCCTGAACCTTGATCTCTGGAATCCCCCAGTGGCTCTCGCAGCTCTTCCCCACATCAGGTAACCCCCTAGGAGAAGCGCTCTCCAGGGGGTTACCTTGCAGGCGCGCTCCCGAGTCCAGCCTTTGCATCCATAGACACGAATGCCGGACTCGCCCCCGCCCCCCGGCACCCACGTCATTTGATTTGATTGACAACAGTGGGAGCCAATGGCTGTGCTGCTATCAATCTATCCAATCAAGTGCCAAGAACCCTGGGTAGAGGGACAGCACTTCCTCGCCATTGGAAATTCCAGGGCTCAGGTAAGTAAAACGGGAGGGCTGGGGGGCCGGTGACTGACAGAAGTTTTTTCACCTTAATGCATAGGATGCATTAAGGTGAAAAAAAATGAGCGTTTATAACCACTTTAAGTTCAGGGCGAAACTAGGGGGGGCAGGGGGTCCATGTGCTCCGGGCACAGTATTGAGGGGGATGTCACAGCTGGTACCAATCCTCCTGTACCTGCTTCTCCACCTCTACCTCCCACTGGCAGACCGCTGTCCCCCACTTCTCTGTTCCCCCCACCCCGCAGAGCTCACCTCCTCTCCCTGGCTAGCTGTGCAGTATGTGGACGGGCTGAATACAGACATCATCCTCCACACTGAGAAGCTGATCACACGATCAGAAGGACAGGCAGCCACACACAGTTGTAACATACCCTTCCTCAGCACTCATTCTCCTGCTCTTTCCTTCCCCCGCTCTCCATCTAGATTCTCCGCGGCAGCAGATAGGATGGAGAGCAGGGGAAGGAAAGAGCAGGAGAGTGAGTGCCCAGGAAGGTTACAACTGTGTGTGGCTGCCTGTCTTTCTGATCATGTGATCAGCTTCTCAGTGTGGAGGATGTCTGTATTCAGCTCATCCACATACCGCACAGCTAGGCAGGGAGAGGAGGTTGAGCGCTGCAGATGGGGGGACCAGAGGAGCATGTGGGAGCATAGAGGAGAATGGGGGGAACAGAGAAGAATGGGGGGAACAGACGAGCATGTGGGGGAACACAGGAGCATGTGGGGGACCAGAGGAGCATATGGGGGACCAGAGGAGCACAGGGGGGACCAGAGGAGCATGTGGGGACCAGAGGAGCATGGGGGAACAGAGGGGAATGGGGGCAGCAAAGGACAATGGGGAATAGAGGAGCATTTGGGGGAACAGAGGAGAATGGGGGGACAGAGGAGCATGAGGGGGAACAGAGGAGAATGGGGGGACAGAGGAAACTGGGAGGGACAGAGGTGCATAGGGGGAACACAGGAGCATGTGGGGGACCAGAGGAGCATGGGGGAGACCAAAGGAGCACATGGGGACCAGAGGAGCACAGGGGGGACCAGAGGAGCACATGGGGGAAGAGGAGCACAAGGGGGACCAGAGGAGCATGTGAGTGACCAGAGGAGCATATGGGGGACCAGAGGAGCACAGGGGGGACCAGAGGAGCATGTAGGGACCAGAGGAGCATGGGGGAACAGAGGGGAATGGGGGCAGCAAAGGACAATGGGGAATAGAGGAGCATTTGGGGGAACAGAGGAGAATGGGGGGACAGAGGAGCATGAGGGGGAACAGAGGAGAATGGGGGGACAGAGGAAACTGGGAGGGACAGAGGTGCATAGGGGGAACACAGGAGCATGTGGGGGACCAGAGGAGCATGGGGGAGACCAAAGGAGCACATGGGGACCAGAGGAGCACAGGGGGGACCAGAGGAGCACATGGGGGAAGAGGAGCACAAGGGGGACCAGAGGAGCATGTGAGTGACCAGAGGAGCATATGGGGGACCATAGGAGCACAGGGGGACCAGAGGAGCACGGGGGTACAGAAGAGAATGGGGGGAATAGAGGAGCAGGGGGAACAGAGGAGTATGTGAGGGACCAGAGGGGCATGGGGGGACCAGAGGGGCACGGGGCACTAGAGGAGCATGTGTTGTACAAGGGGAGCATGTGTGGTACCAGAAGAGCATGTGTGGTACCAGAGGAGCGGGGGGGTACCAAAGGTGCAGGGGACCAGAGGAGCACAGGGGGCCAGAGGAGCACGGGGGGGACAAGAGGAGCATGGGAGGGACAAGAGGAGCATAGGGGGACCAGAGAAGCAGGGGGAATGGAGGAGCATGTAGGGGACTGGAGGAGTGGGGGGACCAGAGGAGTAGGCGGAGACCAGAGGAGCAGGGGGGTACCAGAGGGGCATGGGGGGTACCAGAGGATCAGGGGGACCAGAGGAGCATGGAGGGAGGGGACAGACAGCTGACTCAACAGCTATAGCTTTTTTTTTTCTCATAAAGTTTTTATTAGAGTAATCGAAACATACAAATATACATTTTCACAAATGATATTATAAGTACAATTAAGACATAACTGGTAGAAAAATAAAACATATGATCTGTCAGAGGTCTAAGGTCAGCAAATGTAGGAAAAATAATAAGATCTGGTATATGTTTACATATCAAAGCTGTACATATATGTTTTATTTTTTCCCTGTAAGGACCTGAGGCAGAACTGGTTGCATGGTATTCATGTTTAACACTGAGTTTTAATAGGAGATTTTTGGGATTACAGTATTTTGGGGCTTATTTATTCAATCAAAATCCCAAATAAGAATGTACCTGAAAACAGGGTGACACTGTAGGTACAGTTAAGAATGGTGTGCCAAGACGTGTGCGGGGGGGAGGAGCTGCTGACCAAGATGGCCATTTAGGAAGATCGTGGCCTGACATGCTGCAAACACTGGACGTCTATGCAGCCGGTACATACATTTGATATGCTGCCGGCCTCTCTTTGAGAAATTCCCCTCTTACTCATTCAGCTGAGACACAACAGAACCGTAATAACAGCGGGAGCAGTTGAGGCAGCATTTGCGGTTGAGAGGAGTGGAGATCTGTGAGCTGGGAGATCCGATAGGAGACAAGCCTGTAGGCTGCCGGGATTACTTCCGAGGACAGAGCCAGGAGACAGTGGGCGCGGGAGGGCGGGAGCCTCTGCGGGTCTGCGAAAGCGGACGGCAGGGGTGCTCGCTCGAGAGCATCCTCTCCGGCAGTGACATCGGGAGCGGAACGGCAGAGATCAGATGGATCCGGGATCTCCACAACGAAAGCCTGCAGACTAAAGGTTAGCCGCCAAAGCTACTATACGACACATCTCATAAAACGGAGCAGCAGGTATGATACGGGAAGCACTATAAAGAGCTGTAATTCTCATCTTTGAAACACACAAAGGGACACAGCACTCAAAATAAATAGATATACATAATTGAAAAAATTCTAGCTGGACAGCTTTTGGTACAGATTTGATCATATCTTAGCTTCAAACAATTGAAATTTGTTGAACCAAAGGGGCTGTGAGGCAACAGGATTCCTTTAATGCCCCCCTACTCCCTTATTTCCCCAAAGGCAAATTTTCCCAAATGCAAATGCAAATAGAAAATATGAAAGAAAAGGTTTGATAAAGGTGTAAAGGTGTAAAGAAGTGTAAAAGGAAAGAAGGAAAAGAAAGGAAGAAAGGAGGAAGGAGAGAAGGAAGGAAGTGGAAAGAAAGAAAGAGAAAGCAAGTAATATGGCACCCAAGAAAGGCAGTAAAACACCGCAATCTCAAAGGGGTAAAAAGGGTTAAACAGAAGGCATTAACAAAAACACCACAGGGTCACAACCAACACAAACAACTGATATCAAGGAATTCTTTCAACAGTTACAGCCACAGCCACAGTCCCCTCATGGAATACAAGTACTACAAACATCACAAGATCTATCAAATATAGTGGAATCATCTGTAACATCTAGATCATCAGGGGAAGAGCAAATAAATCATCCCAAAAATAGTTCACCAATTGACACAACAGGGTCAATAAATGAACAAAAGGAGGAGGATAAAGAAAAATGGGATATAAGAGCATATATTCGTTCGCTCCCAACTAGGACAGATATGGATCAATATGTGCATAGGCTGGAAAAGTCATATAAAGCAGAGATTCTAGAGCTTAAAATATCCACAAAGAATACACAAGAAAAAGTGGATGTAGTGGACAGGAGAGTCTCAAAAACGGAACGAGAATTGGTGAAGATGGAGGAGGAAATGCAGAAGCAAGGAAATCAATTAAAACAAGTAATAAATAACTTAGACGAGCAAGAAAACAGAAATAGAAGATCCAACATAAGAATTAGAGGTTTAAAGGAGGCGGTGAGCCCAAAAGAACTTATAACAACACTACAAAAAATTTTCCAGGAAATTGCTCAGGATGTTCATATAAAAGATTTAATTGTTGACCGAGCGCATAGAGCAGCAGGAAAAAGGAAACCAGGCCTAAATAAGCCTCGAGACGTTATTTGAAAAATGCATTATGCCCATATCAAGGATAAAATTATGCTCGCAGCCCTTCAAAATAAAAATATCCAATATGAAGGAGAACCTCTATTGCTCTTTCAAGACATATCAAACGCTAGACCACAGAAGAGCGCTAAGGCCCCTTGTGGAGCAATTAATTAAAAATAACATTCAATACAGATGGAAATTTCCATTTCAGTTGCAAATTCAAAAGGAAGGACATATTACATCATTTAGAGATTTGGAGGACTTACCGGAATTTTTAGAGATCCTTAAAATTTCAGAACTAGCATTACCGGATTGGCCCATTATTTATATGCAAACATTCAAGAAATCATAAGAGGGCCTCCAATGGGGAGGAGGGGAGGGATGGGGGATGGGGAAACGAGATTCAGTAATTAGGTAATTGAAGCGAATTAGAAATATTTAATGATTTAATTTTTTTTTTTTGGTATGGTATAATAATTTATAATATGAACAATAAGCACAAAGGAGATAATATTTATGTTTCTTGTATGTTTTTTGTATTAGGATATATATTTTATTTTTTTTTTGTGGGGTGTGGGATAACAATTTATAAAATGAACAATAAGCACAGAGGAGATAATATATATGTTTTTTTTTTGTTTGTAGGTTTTTTGCACTAGGATATATGAAATGGAAAAAATGAATTAAGAGGGATTATAAAGTATTTTTTTTTCTTTGGGGGGTATGGAATAATAATTTATAATATGAACAATAAGCACAGAGGAGATAATATTTATATTTATGTTTTTTGCATGCTTTTTTGCACTAGGATATATGAAATGGATATAATGAATTAAGAGGGATTATAAATTAATTCTCCTTTTTTTTTTGGGGGGGGGTATGGAATAATAATTTATAATATGAACAATAAGCACAGAGCAGATAATATTTATATTTATGTTTTTTGTATGTTTTTTGCACTAGGATATATGAATGGATATAATGAATTAAGAGGGATTATAAATTAAATGTATTTTTTTTTTTTGAGTATGGAATAATAATTTATAAACAATAAGCACAGAGGAATTAAGAGGGATTATACTTTTTTTTTTGGGGGGGGGTATGGAATAATAATTTATAATATGAACAATAAGCACAGAGGAGATAATATTTATATTTATGTTTTTTGTATGTTTTTTACACTAGGATATATGAAATGGATATAATAAATTAAGAGGGATTATAAATTTGTTTTTGTTTTTTTTTGGACAAATATTTATAATATGAAACAATAAGTATAGAAGAGTTAATATTTCACTTTCTGATATGGATTTGGAAGTACTACAAAGATTCCCCCTTCTACCCCCTCCCCCCCCTTTTCTTTGAACCAGTTATATGGAGATGGGAAAGAAAAGGAGAAGGAGAGGAAAGAGAGAGAAAAGAGGGAAATAGAGAGATAAAAGAAAATAGAGATGAAAGAAAAGAAAACCACTTGTAAAAGCAAATGACTAGCATTTAAAATGCAGCAGGAGGTTGACGATCGGGCGGTGATTTCTGGTCACCAGACTCAAAACCCTCCATAGTAGGGAACTTACTTTAGATAGTAAGAAAGACTTTCTTTTTAAGTCAAATAGATATATTGTAGATTGAGTGCGTGGGGAGTGTGAGTGTGTTTTTTCTTTTTTTTTTTTCTTTTCTCTACTTATGGGTGAGATCAAGTTTTGTTCCTTCAATGCGAGGGGCCTTAACAACCCTAATAAAAGAAAACAAATTTTAAATTCATTTAACAAACAAAAAAAATCAATATTATACTGTTTCAAGAGACACACTTTCGTTCAAATCACATTCCAAAACTAAATGATCAAAACTGTAATAACTGGGTACACGACACATTTTCTTATTCTAAATCAAGAGGGGTATCCATTGCTTTCCATAGGAATGTACCCTATCAAATAATACAAAAACATATGGGCAAGGATGGCAGATCTTTGGTTATAAAGGTAGCGATATACGGGAAAATTTTTACAATCATTAATATTTACTTACAAAATTATGATCAAATAAGGATGGGGATGAGAGCCCTAACCAATATAATGGAGAAAGCAGAAGGTGCAGTGATTATGGGTGGGGACTTTAATTTTTTTATGGATATAAAAATGGATACAACTAATACCCGCGCTCACAGAAACAACAATCAAATAGAGGAACTTAAAGGGCTATTAACGAAGTACCATCTGGTGGATATCTGGAGGGCCCAACATCAATTGGATAATAATTATTCATATTATTCTAATGTACATGACTCTTATCATAGGATAGATTATTTTTTTATTAACCACTCTGGAATGATGATGACCCCATCATCAGACATAGGCGGGTTCTTATGGTCAGACCACGCCTCGTTATATTTGGATATCAAAGTAATAGAACGAGCAAAAATAAAGGGAAATTGCGGATTAAACAATAACTTGTTAAAAGATAAAGAGTGTGTAGAGGACATACGCAAAACAGTAAGGGAGTTTTTAGAAATTCACGAGAAAGATGAAACATCAATCCCCATGCAATGGGAAACATTGCGTAGTAAGAGGGATGTTCATTAAGCATGGTTCAAGATTTAAAAAAAAGAAAGGAAAAAAAGAAATCCCAATTAATAATAGAAATAGAGGAACTGGATAAAAAACATAAACAGAACCTCAGCTCGTCTGATAAAATAAAATTAAAAGGGAAGAGAATGGAATTACAAGCAATGCTCGACGAGGAATCACTAAAGATCAGGGATCGAAATAGAGCACAATGGTATCAGCAGGGAAATAAGACAGGGAAAGTACTGGCTAAAACATTAAAAGATCAAAAATCTATAACATCTTTAATAAAAACGGATGGAGAATATACATACGACCCAAAAGAAACATTAGAGGAATTTTATACATATTACTCCAATCTGTATAATATTAAAACGCTTCGGGGGGCTAAGGAGGAGGAAGTGAATAGGCAGAAAATTAAAAAATATATTGAAGAAACAGCCCTGCCGGGGTTCCCTAAAGAAGTGATAGAGGCCCTGGAAAGAGATATCTCAACAAAAGAGATCCAGCAAGTTATTGTAGAATTAGTGCCAGGAAAAAGTCCAGGACCTGACGGGTATACCACTAGATTTTACAAGAATTTTCAGGATATTATTATCCCCATATTAAAAAAAAACATACAATTCCATATCTAACATACAAGGCTTTGTACCACAAAGCACAGAAGTTCATATTACTTTGATTCCAAAACCAAAGAAGGATCATACACTATGTAAAAATTACCGGCCCATTTCTTTAACCAATATAGATATAAGGCTATACTCTAAAATCATTGCGAACAGAATAACACCAATCCTACCTGATTACATAAAATTAGATCAAACCGGATTTACAAAAGGGAGAGAAACTAAGGATAACATCATAAAGACTTGTACACTGGTGGAATATGCCCAAAGAACAGCCATCCAAACATGTATGATGGCCGTAGATGCAGAAAAAGAATCTGATAGGATAGAATGGGGTTTTCTTGAAGAAACATTAATACAGTTAGGTATGGGCCCAAAAATGCGTAGTAGGATCTCCGCTCTGTATACAAACTCAAAAGCAAAAGTGAGAGTAAATGGAATATTATCAAAAGATATAAAAATATCAAATGGAACCCGTCAGGGATGTCCACTTTCCCCTTTACTGTTCACATTAATAATGGAACATCTGATAACAGCAATCAGAAGTAATAGGGACATTAAGGGGATAAAAGTGGGAGATGAAGAATACACAATAGCTGCATATGCAGATGATCTGTTAATATACATAACTAACCCTATTATAACTATCCCAAATTTAATGAATGAATTTAGAAGATTTGGGGAATTAAGTTATTTCAAAGTAAATTATGATAAATCAGAAATATTGAATATATCAGTAAATGAAAAAACATATTTACTCCTGCAAGAAGATTATCCATTTAAATGGAAACAAAATGCAATTAAATACCTGGGAGTCTTTATAACCAAAGATTTGAAGCAATTACAAGGGATGAACTATGAGGAAACAATCCGAAAAGCCATTAAACTGTTACAAAAATACGATAAGTTAAGGTATTCATGGACAGGGAGAGTCAATATAGTAAAAATGGATATACTACCAAAACTATTATATACCTTTCAAACAATATCATTAGAACCCCCCAAAAAATTGATGAAGGAGTTAAGAAAAGCTATAGTCGAATTTATATGGGCTCATAAAACTCCCCGGATAAAAAGAGAAAATTTAATAAGGAAAAAAAGGAATGGAGGGCTAGCGTTACCGGACTGCGTAAAATATCTGCAAGCAGCATCATTGACCAGGATAGTAGATTGGTTTCATTATAAAGAAGCAAAACAATGGGTTAGTATGGAAGAGGAAATAATAGGACCCCAATTAAAAGTTCTCCTATGGTTAAAGCCCCATTTAAGACCAAAAAGAAATGAATTAACACTTTTTGTAAATGCTACATTAAAGATATGGGACGTTATAGTGAAAGGGGGGAAACTCTCCACAGAGATCGGACCAATGACCCCATTGTTTTTCAATCCCGAAATCCCTCCAATCATGGGGATTACAAATTTCCTGAAATGGAATAGAACTGAACATATAAGGTTGATACAAATTCTTGATAAAGGGAAAATACCCAGGTTGCAGGAATTGGGATTGGAAAACAAGAATAATTGGCTGCAGTACCAACAATTACGGATGTTTATAGAGCCTAAATTAGCTAAGATATGTAGACCATTAACTAAATTTGAAGAAATATTGCTGGGAGAACAGGTTCCAATAAAGAAATGATCAAAGATATATGATGAACTAATTCCGAATAGTCCCCTTAATGAGATAAAAAGTATAAAGAAATGGGAAGCAGAAATGGGTAAATCTTTATTAGAGGAAGAATGGGAAAAAATTGTCTAAATCATACATAGAACCACCACTGCAACTAGATATCAAGAAAGAAATTACAAAATTGCAAAGAGATGGTATAGGAGCCCAGTAGCTTTAAATTTAATTAATAAAGGAAATACAGATCTTTGTTGGAGATGTAAAATAGAAAAAGGAACGATGGAACATATATGGTATGGATGCCGTCTGGTGAGAGGATTCTGGAACAAGATATTTGAGATATATTATAAAGTATCGGGAATAGAGCAGATCCCAAATGTGGAAATTGCATTATTGTCCCTGATACCTAAATCAATAAAGACAATTAAAACAGATATTATCCACCATACAACATCCGCCGCCAGAACACTAGTAGCAAGAAACTGGAAAAAAACAAAGAGCCCAACAATAGCAGAATGGATATGTGAAATGAACGAAATTCAATATATGGAAAAACAGATAAGAGACGAGGGGTATATAACAAATCAATTACCAGCAATATGGCAAAAATGGGAAGAGTTTCGGATATCGAAAGAAGTGAATTTCTATAGAGTATACAGAAGGAACGAATACTATTTTTTTTTTTTGTAAGAAAGAGACATGGATGTAAATATAGGTAGGGGAGGGTGGGATAGGGGAGAGGGAGGTAGAACCTACGGGTTAGAGATGGTTGATCAGGTTTGAAAATAGATGCATTTTTAGTTTATAATGATGGTTTTAGTAAAGGAAAAATTATTTTTGTACCTGAAGTATGGAGTATATGATGTTAACGATGAATTGGGATGTAATGGTATTTATGAATGTATATATAAAGTGAAAATCTAATAAAGAGAGATTGAAAACAAGAATGGTGTGCCAACGTCCCGGTATTGATGTGTAAAAAATAAATAAAAGCTAATAAATTTGGACTTTAAGGGCACACAAGTAATTTAAACTATAAAGAGTATAAGAGATAAAAATAGTTTTATTTTATTATATTTAAATTTTAAAATTATATATGTGATTGAGAGTTATCAAAAATACAATTTACATATAGTAAGGAATTATACATAGATAGGTCACATCCTGCGTGCTAGTTAAACCCAACCATTTGGTGTATATATCCCGACATTCAAAAATTAGAGAAGAAAAAACAACTTCCCAAATGTAAATTGCAGTTCTGAATGTAGGAAACAGTATGGGTTGAGTTGCAGGTCAGGTAGGTGTTCTCTCTCTCTCTTAAATGCTCGACATAAGATATGGTGTATGCTGCTCCACCAGGGAAGCAACACCATATCTTACAAGTTCCCCATTAAACTCTAGAACCACTGATCTCTGCAAATCATTGCTAAAGACTTCCTTTCTACGTTCACTTGTACCGTGACATATTGGGGTCACTCGGGTTGCTTTCGCAGCGTTCTGGCATCCACTATTAACTTTTGTTTTAAAATGCAATCTTTCTACTCGGTCTGACCATATGGGCAGAATTACCTCAAGCTCCTGAAGAAGCATTATAAAAGCGCAACATGTCGAGCATTTAAAGAGAACACCTACCTGACCTGCAACTCAACCCATACTGTTTCCTACATTCATAACTGCAATTTACATTTGGGAAGTTGTTTTTTCTTCTCAAATTTTTTAATGTCGGGGTATATACACCAAATGGTTGGGTTTAACTAGCATGCAGGATGTGACCTATTGTATTTTTGATAACTCTCAATCACATATATAATTTTAAAATTTAAATATAATAAAATAAAACTATTTTTATCTCTTATACTCTTTATAGTTTAAATTACTTGTGTGCCCTATTTTGGGGCTATGTTTATTTTATAATTTTCAGAAAAGAGAAAGAGGGAGAAAGAAAAGAAAAGGAGGGTGAGGAGGTGAGGGGGGGGGGGAAGGTAAATAGAGGGGAAGGTGAGGGGGGGGAGAGGGGATTTCCTGGATTTCCCTCTCTCTTGATTCAGGATAGTGATGAGTAATAGGAAGTTTAAAGGTGTGTTATTCTTATTTATGTGCAGATATGTAGGTTCCATTTATCCAAAAGGATTGCATTAGGGACCGGAAGCGGTAATGTCAGGTTTAGTTTTTTTTAGTTCAGCTAGGTTCATGTGTTAACTGCCGTTCATAGAGAATGTATCTGTAGTCTTGAAGTGTTGCCAACTGTACCATGTAGATGTGAATTTGGGTAGTTTTAGGTGGGCAATGCTGATAAGTTCTTCAATTTTTTCTGTTATTGAGTCTGCAGTACCACTCCTCTTTCATTGGGGCATGTGGAGAAAGCCAATGGCATGGAATGCATTGTCTAGCTGCATTGATCACAAACATGGTAAGTGACTTGAAGTATCGCGTCTTGGGAATGTTGGTGTGATGGAGCACATAGACAGCAGGTAAGAAGTCAACTTTGTTTAAGGTGACTGAGATGAAGGTGTCGTGAACTTTCTGCCAAAATGGTTGGATTACAGGACAAGTCCACCATATGTGAAGCATTATTCCTTCCTCTGCATCACATCGCCAACATCTGTTAGAAGTTTAAAGGGGTGTTATTCTCCTCATTCTCCTGCTCTTTCCTTCCCCTGCTCTCCATCCCATCTGTTAAAAATTGAGCTTGAAAATTTATGAAGTAGTGCCGGGGTTCTATACCATCTTGAGATGATCTTAAAACCACACTCTTGGGTGGCTACATTGAGTGAACCCTTGTGAATATAGGAGCAGATTAGTTCCCATTAAGGATCAGTGAATTTTATATTTAGGTCATGTTCCCATGTAGAAAACGCCTTACTGGAGAACGCTGAACTATCTTTGAATAGTGATAAATATAGGGCAGATATTAGGTGTCTTTGGGGAAATTTTTTAGTACATAGATTTTCCAGAGTGGATAGATCTCTTCTCCAGTGGTGCATTGTTATGTTTCTGGACAGAAATTGTTTCAATTGCATTAGAAAAAAATATTTGGAAGGGAGAGAAAATCCAAAGCACCACATCCCAGAAAATATATTTGAAAAAAGACGGGGCATTGAGGCCTTAAGGTGGCCCCAGGGACTTTAAACGATGCTCAAATCAATAAAGTAGGGAACATAAAAAATTCATTTTTTATTTAACAATCTTTAAAAAAAACAGACATTGGCCAAAGACCACATACAGAACAGTATATTCATTGATACAGAGATTAATACCACTTTCTCAACATGTTTCGCTTTCCTAAGCTTCTTCAGGAGATATATTGTGATATTATGGTCAACTATGAAAATAAAGAAAATATGTATGTAAACAAATGTCTGCTTATAAGTTACAGTCATAATATATATTGATACATATTGGTTTGATCATAGGAAAAAATAAATTAATAATATATGAAGAATACAAAAATTGATAAAACGTATATATATATCATACATCAAAGGAATATATAACACATGTGTATCAAAAATAATAATAAAAAAAATATAATAAAAAACAAAAACAAAAAAAAAACAAACCACACCGACCACCAAGTCACAATTTACTTTTTCAGTCTTACCTTTAGAGAAAAAAAATTTTATTTAAAAAATAAAAAGTAGAAATTTGTGCGATAGCAGATGTTTTTGCTCTTATAGTCCCCACCTCATTGAAAAGGCATGCAGAGAGGAATAAAAGTAAATGAGATACTCTAAAGAAAAAATCACATACATGGGTATTATAATCGTATCAATTTTTATGTTCTAATAAAATTAATTAGCAATAGCAATGATCCAGAATGAGAAAATAAGAAGATGTACCTCTAATAGAATCAATTCATGAGTGGCGAGGGGTTACATCCAAAGGATGGTAAGGAGCCAAATTGCTGTGCATGTGGAAGGACGGTTCCTATACTGCAGTAGAATAGCAGTCGAAAAATGGGCAGTACACAGGGCCGGAACGCCCACAGACAACTGGTAGGTGAACCAGACCTGAAAATACGTCTGCAAACTATCACAGGGGACCTAAAAATATAGGCATAAAAATAGAGACTAAATATAGCGTCATATACAAAAATAGATGTTTGCTGAGGAAAATACAAACACTTACTCGTAATGGTCAGGATTGGTTTGAACCAGCGTTACCAATAGGAGCGTCCGTCTGCCCAGCGTATCAACAGGGAATGACAGAAGCTGGCGGTGAAAACCCCGCTTTTAAAGCCTCTCCAGCGGGACGGCGTCCGTCTAATCGTCACGCTGCGGACCGAAAAAGGCAACTGCGCATGCGCACGCCTCCCGATTTGTCAACAAGGATAGACGTCGGCGGCGTCAGACATATAAGACTGACCCGCGGCCATCTTGGAAAATCCTGTGCCCTCAATCTGGCACTACGGAAGTTCACAAGGTTCAAAATGGGAATTAAACTGATGGATATAGGGAAAGTGGGCGGCGTAGGAGACGTCTAGGATGACATAGCTCACCTGCGGCCATCTTTAAAAGTTCTATATCCCAAATATGGCACTAAAAAAGCCATAGGGCTAAGACTAGGGATATTAATACATAATGGTACCATATAGGTAAATAACCGGGAGAGGGAAAAGCAGCAGCAGATGTCAAGTGAAGGGCAACAGAGCAATCAAGACATTGTTTAGGAAAAGAATAGCTAAGTGCCCCGGGTGTCCGTGCATGCCAAGAAATAGAGGAAAAAGGACTAAAGGAAAAATAAGAGCAAAAGCTCATGCCGCACATCAGATCAAAATGTATAAATAATAATATACAAAATAACAAAATGTAATTGATAGTTAATTATATCCATCGACCAATTATAAAAGTATGTGAACAAATCCAGAACTGTATATATGTACGTACACATATATATATGGGTGGTGATGAGGGGAAGAAGAAAAAAAAAAACAAAAAAAAAAACAACAACCATTTGGTTTAATTACAAAAAAGGTTTGTAACTTAAAGCATCATTAAGGCCTGGATGTTTTAAAGCATTAAGAGTGACAATCCACTTGGTCTCGCGTTGTAAAAAGATCTTATCATAGTCCCCCCCTCTTTCGTTTGGGGGGACATGCTCCAAAGCATAAAAGTGCATTTTACTATCATCAAATTGGTGATGAAGACCCATGTGTCTGCTTATGGGAGTTTCCATCTTTTTTTTCTTCACTAGAGAGACATGGTCTCTGATCCGATGGAAAAAGGGACGTTTGGTTTTCCCAACGTAAAATGAGTTGCATTCGCATATCATTATATAAACTACGCCAATGGATTGACATGTGGTTTGAAAATTGGGATTATAAAGCTGACCATTAGGAAGGATGATATTGCGAGAAGCATAAATGTATCTGCAAAATTCACACTTGTGACAGGGTTTGGTGCCCTAATTTTGAGTATGAGTTGTGGACTTTGGGGCATAGTGACTATGGACTATACGATCCCTGGTCAACCGAGATCATCAGTAGGTAATCTCGGGATAATTTTTTAAATGTTTAGACACCTTTGGATCACCCATCAACAAATACCAGTGCTTTTGTAGCATTTCACGCATTTGCCGATGTTGTCTGGAAAAAGTTGTAATCACTCTTAGGCCTGGGTCTGATCTTAGTTTGGTATGCCCATGGATTAGTTGACTACGGTTGCTTTTTTTGGCCCGATAGAAGGCTCTTTTTAAACATTTATTGCTGTAGCTGCGTGCTTTGAGACGTTCTCTCAGTGCCCTGGCCTCGGATTCTAAATGAGCGTTCTCACTGCAATTTCTCCTTAATCTTAAATACTGTCCATAGGGAACATTGTTAATAAGTGGCAGAGGGTGGGAACTGGTGGCATGCAGGAGTGAGTTTCCTGCTGATGCTTTACGAAAGAGGGTAGTTCCTATGGTTCTATCTGGATTAATGAAGAGGGTGACGTCCAAAAACGTTAGGGTGGTCTGATTGGCTTCCATGGTGAAAGTTAAGTTGTAGGGATTAGTTTTTAAACCCTCAAAGAAACGGGAGAGATCTTCTCTACTACCGGTCCAGATTAGGAACACATCATCAATATACCGTTTCCATATCGGTATATTTTCCACCAGTGTTTGCATATCTTCCCTGAAAAAAAGTTTTTGCTCCCACTCCCCCAGGTACAGGTTCGCATAAGTGGGGGCGCATCTGGTCCCCATAGCTACCCCCTGCACCTGGAGATAGTGGGAGCGAGCAAACAAAAAAAT
This sequence comes from Aquarana catesbeiana, assembly GCF_042186555.1. NCBI lineage: Eukaryota > Metazoa > Chordata > Amphibia > Anura > Ranidae > Aquarana > Aquarana catesbeiana. Next base: position 203,976,877 of record NC_133327.1, read on the forward strand.
GTTCGTGAGGATAAAACTCAAAAGGTCCAGAATAAATCCCCTATATTTTTGAGGGACATCGCCATCGCGAGAGATGAAGCCCTCTACAACTGCCACCCCCAATTCATGGGGGATGGAGTTGTAGAGGGCCTCCACATCCAAAGCCACCAACCATGCTCCCTCTGGAATGGTCAAACCATCCAGATTTTTAAGAAGTTCACTGGTATCTTGTAAGTAAGATGTCAGGCCTTCCACATGGGGTCTGAGAAATTCATCTATTAATTGGCTAGCATTTTCAGTGAGAGATCCATTTCCGGACACTATCGGCCTGCCAGGAGGGTTATTAAGGTCCTTATGTACTTTGGGAAGAGCGTACAGTGTAGGAATCCGAGGACAGGGCACATTGAGAAACTCCCATGTAGATTTGGTGATCAAACCCTGATGGTAGGCAGTCCCAATTAGTCTCCTATAGCGTATAATCATGTTGGTAACATGTGTTTCTGAGACTTTCTTGTACCAGTCTCGATTTTGTAAAAGGCGTAAGACCATAGACTCATATTGTTCGGTGGTCATCACCACCAGATTGCCTCCTTTGTCTGAGGGTTTGATCACTAGACGGGAGTCTAACTGTAGTGATTTTAAAGCCATTTTTTGTTGATTTGTAAGATTTGATTGTCTTGTGCCCTTCCATTTGGTCCTCCAGATATCCTCTGTGACCTGGTGGATAAAGACCCAAACATTTGGGTTACCCTGTAGTGTGGGAAAAGTTTTGGATTTGGGTTTATATTCCCTAGGGATAAACGGGACCACTGGGTGGGGGGCGCAGGGCTCATGATTGGGAAGGTCATCCCGATCAAGGGTGTGGGCTTCCAAAAGGTCTGTCTCATCTATGTGACCCTCGTCCCAAAGCTCCATGAGCTCTTCCATTGCTTTGATTTCATTTAGTGTGATGTTTTCCACAGAGGATTGGGAGTGGGGTAACGTGGAGTTGGATTGTGCGGGTTTGTCAAACATAATGCGAAGCCTATATTTAGTCTCTATTTTTATGCCTATATTTTTAGGTCCCCTGTGGTAGTTTGCAGACGTATTTTCAGGTCTGGTTCACCTACCAGTTGTCTGTGGGCGTTCCGGCCCTGTGTACTGCCCATTTTTCGACTGCTATTCTACTGCAGTATAGGAACCGTCCTTCCACATGCACAGCAATTTGGCTCCTTACCATCCTTTGGATGTAACCCCTCGCCACTCATGAATTGTTTCTATTAGAGGTACATCTTCTTATTTTCTCATTCTGGATCATTGCTATTGCTAATTAATTTTATTAGAACATAAAAATTGATACGATTATAATACCCATGTATGTGATTTTTTCTTTAGAGTATCTCGTTTACTTTTATTCCTCTCTGCATGCCTTTTCAATGAGGTGGGGACTATAAGAGCAAAAACATCTGCTATCGCACAAATTTCTACTTTTTATTTTTTAAATAAAATTTTTTTTCTCTAAAGGTAAGACTGAAAAAGTAAATTGTGACTTGGTGGTAGGTGTTTTTTTTTTTTTTTTTTTTTTTATTATTATTTTTGATACACATGTGTTATATATTCCTTTGATGTATGATATATATATACGTTTTATCAATTTTTGTATTCTTCATATATTATTAATTTATTTTTCCCTATGATCAAACCAATATGTATCAATATATATTATGACTGTAACTTATAAGCAGACATTTGTTTACATACATATTTTCTTTATTTTCATAGTTGACCATAATATCACAATATATCTCCTGAAGAAGCTTAGGAAAGCGAAACATGTTGAGAAAGTGGTATTAATCTCTGTATCAATGAATATACTGTTCTGTATGTGGTCTTTGGCCAATGTCTGTTTTTTTTAAAGATTGTTAAATAAAAAATAAATTTTTTATGTTCTCTACTTTATTGATTTGAGCACCGTTTAAAGTCCCTGGGGCCACCTTAAGGCCTCAATGCCCCGTCTTGTTTCAATTGCATGTATATCCACTGTGGTACATATTTGGGAGATAATTTAGCATTGAGGTCTTCCAATGTTAGGAGGGCTCCTCTATTAAACATTTGCTTTGCTAATATGTCTCTGTGGGGTCAAATGTGAGCAAGGAAGTTGTCATTTGTTCGAGGGGGGAAATCTGGGTTGGCACATAGTGGAGTTAATGGGCTCAACCAGGGGGAGGGGTTTTGTTGCTTTGGTTGCGTTTTGGAAAATTGCAGAGTGGGGCCTATTAGGGGGTGATGTTTGGTTTGAGAGTGTATGAGTTTGGGGTGTAACCATGGTAGGGATCTCAAGCATTGGGGGTGATGGAATCTTCTAGTATCACTCAATCTTTTACTTCCTGATGGATGTTCCAGTCCACTATCCTTGTAAGGTGTGTTGTCCAATAATAACGGCGTAGATCTGGGAGGACTATTCCTCCTTTGTCTTTTGGAAGGGTGAGGCAGTCAAATTTGATTCTTGGCAGTTTGTTTCTCCAGATAAAGGAAGAGCAAGCTTGTCCAAAGGAGTTAAAGAAGGAGGTGGACATTTGTATTGGGATTGTTTGTAGTAAGTACAGGAAGCGGGGAAGAATGGTCATTTTGAGAAGTGACGCTCTGCCGAACCAAGACACATTTAGAATATTCCATCTTTTTAAATCTTCCCTAGTTTCTTTTATATCTGGGGTAAAATTGTATTGAAAGAGGTTAGAGAGAGATTTTAGTATTCTAATTCCAAAGTATGTGATAGAGTCCTTGGCCCAGGTGAAGGGAAAAATATGTTGGCATTGTGAGACAATCTCTGGCGGTAGAGTTATGTTTAAGGCATTTGATTTAGATAAATTTATCTTTAGGTTGGAGAAATTTTGGAAATCTTTTGAGTCTTTTAGCAGGTTTGGTATCGAGATATGTGGGTCTGCAGGAGGTCATCAGCAAACGCTGTGAACTTATAGGTTTTTTTTTTTGTAATTCCTTTGATGTCTGGGTTAAGTCTTATCAAGAGTAAGGACAAAGAGTATCTGGGACAGGGGGCATCCCTGTCTGGTGCCGTTGTGGAGCTGAAAGGCATTTGACAGATGGCAATTGACACTGACCCTTGCGGTGGATGAGGAGTATAAAGCTCTTATATATGATAGCATTAAGTTTGGTATACCAATAACTTCAAAGACCGAGTCAATATAATCCCATGCCACCCTGTCAAATGCCTTTTCCGCATCCAAAGGAGTTAAGCCAGTGGTGTATATTTAGGGTCCTGATGGTGTTGTCTCTACCCTCTCTTCCGGATATAAACCCTACTTGGTCGAGAGAGATTAGGGAAGGGAGAAGTAGAAGTAGGTGATTGGCAAGGATATTGACATATATTTTTACATCTACATTCATAAGAGATATGGGGCGATAATTTGATACAAGCGTCTTTTCCTTCTTTTATGTGTGCCTCTAGCAATTATGGGGGGGCTTGTGAGTTGTAATCAAAGGAGCGGAAAGTGGAGAGGAAGCAGGGTTTTAATATGTCTTTAAAAGTTTTATTTTAATGCTATATGCTATATTTTGTTTGTGTGACATTTCTAATGACCGACCGTATGCGTGATATACATGCTGAGATTTTTGATTGGTGCTCTCTTTTGATTTTAGAGGCAGTTTTTATGAATTCCCCCGGGATGATGCACTTATGAACTTCCCATTGAGTTATGGTAGATGTTTCTGTTGTGTTGTTTAGCGAGAAGTAGTCTCTAAGACTAGTTGCAAATTGTTCTATGTTTATTGGGTCTTTCAGTAAGGAGGAGTTAAGTCTCCAGGTTTTTGTCCTAGATATTGTTTCTGGAGAGACTAGGAGGATAGTTATTGGATGGTGATCTAAAAGTGTCATATTTTCTATTGTAATTTTTCTCAATAAGGGGTTACCTGGTTGGGAAATGAAAAAGTAGTCTATCCTTGAGTATTTGTGGTGTAAGGTTGAGAAGTATGTGTAGTCTTTACCTTGTGGGTTCAGTGTTCTCCGGGTATCGTGTAGCATGAGGCCTTGGAGTTGTAACTTGATCTGCTTTAATGCTCTTTGAGGCATAGCTGAGGTACCTGAGGAGGTATCCAGGAGTGGGTTGAGAGGGACATTAAAGTCCCCTCCAAATATTAGAATACCTGTTGAAAAGGAGGACAAAAGGTCACAGATATGCCTGAAAAATGCAACTTGTTTGGTGTTGGGAGCGTAGATGTTGGTGATTGTGATGGGCCGAGAATTGATTTTCCCCTTGAGGAAAATGTGTCTTCCTTCTTGATCACATAGTGAGTCTGTCATTTGAAAAAATGTGTTTTTGGAAATGAGGATGGGAACCCCCTTTATTTTGGAGTCTTTATTCATTGAGTGAAAGGCATGAGCAAATTCTTTATCTGAAAGTTTAGGAGTTTTTCCTGAAACAAAGTGGGTTTCCTGAATGCAAACAATGTTTGCTTTGAGTTTGTGGCATTCTCTTAGAATTTGGGATCTCTTTTCGGAAATGTTTAGGCCTTTGGCATTTATAGAGGCCATTTTCTGTGAAAGAGGAGTGGTGTGAGGTTTAGGTGAATGCTTGTTGTTATAAGTACAGTTGGAGCATTTATGGTACCTTGAGAATAACAAACTTAGCATATGTTTCTTATTGAAATGTGAGTTTTCTAGGTGTAGTGTAGATATTTATTTTACAGAGAGAGGGTTGTCCAGGAGATGGGGGGGGGGATTGCGAGAGAAGTTTGTGGAAGGTACTTTGTTAGAAAAGAAGGAGGGGATTAAGTGACCGGAGGAAGAAATAGACCCGCTATTCTTCTAGATGTGTATATTTAATCCAGATGGGTCAGAGAGGTATGGAATTTCTCTCTGATTGGGTTCGAGGTTTGGCTTTGTGTGGTAAATGACAGAATCCTGCATTTTTTGGAGCTATGCTTATGGAGGTTTTGAGGAGGGAGGTCTAAATTAAATTGGTATGTTAGGTTAGATGAGTGTGAGTCCATATTCTGTGGGGGAGACTTTATAGCAATTTAGAAGGTATAACATGCGTAGGACCTTGGGGAGGAAATTGCATTTGGTCTAGGTGTGTTTATCTACACCTCATTAATAATAAGATTTGGTTTTAAAACACAACCAAGTGGCTTAATCTAGATCTGTAGGTATTAGTGGGGTGATAGTTGGTTTCCATTAGGAGTGATGTTTCAGTAAATCTTTGGACCTCAATAGAATTGTAGGTCAAGTAAGAGCATAGTATTGAGAGGAACTGCATGCGAGAGTCTATAGTTAAGTGTAAATTGTTTGTAATACCTTGTTAGCTTCCTAAATCCCAAAAACTTAGATTGTGAAATTGAGGTAATACAGCTATACAAACAGAACAATTTTAACTTTAATGGTGTGTATGTAGATTTCCTGAATCAATCCTTTAGGTTGTTGCAGGATATCTGGTTATGAGAGAGCCAATGTTAAGGAAACTAAAACTGTATTTTTTAGCACTAAGAAGTATTATCACATTGATTGACATATAGTATCAACCTATGGTAGATTGAATTTAGTAGCTGAGCAATAGGTATCTAACATTTCTCTATTTTCCCGCTATGCCAAACAGTGCTTCTTATCCTTCCATGCTATTCCATTAATTAGAACAGGTACATGACATTATCTGTAAGATCAAAGCAGGATAGTGGTAAATTAGAAAGCAAGAACTTGAATATATGGCATAGCCCTAGTAGGCTTATAAAAAGGGGGGTCCTTCTATTGACCAATATCTTCATATGAAGGTGTTTTGAATAAGAGCTTCTTTATAAAGGCTTGTTGTATTCAACCTGTGTATTCAAGGTATTTTAAATGTCAAAAGAACAAGTTAACGAATCTATATTTATGTTTCTTGTGTATTTAAATGTCCAAAAGGACTCCTATTAAAGTGATTTTCCAACATTTCTGTGAGAGCATCATGTTGTATAGTTAGAATGTGGGCAGTTCATATAGCAGTCACTGGCAAGAAACAATACAATAGATTGACAGCAAATTTATACTTGCTGTGGGTGCAGAGGGTATAGTTCAGAATGGATACGAAGGTGTAGAAGGCGCCTTGTAGGTCAGGAAGGGTTGCAATGATCTTCTTGAAGTCTTTTGCATGTACTATGGAAGGAAAACTGGGTAAATAGCGATTGATTAATATCTGTAGTCAGTTAAGGGTGTCTGATCTATATTTAGTCTCTGTCAATCAACAGCCCCCAAAAGGACCAACATTCTCAATGGTCTAATAAAAATTAAAATTAAAAAAATAAAATAAAATAAAAAATCCATTTGGATCCTATCTAAAGAACTAAGCCCGGAAATCCAAAAATATGGACACTTGAGGCCACAACCACATTGGGAATTGTTGCCATCTAGTGGTGAAAACATAGATGTACAACATAGATGTCATTAGGATAAATCCTAACACCTTATAAATGTAACACTCTTGGAAGGTGCTAAAAACACCAGACCTTTGGTATAGAAACTCCTGAACTAGCTATAACTAGCATCACAAATAGGGATGAGCTTCGAGTTCGAGTCGAACTCATGTTCGACTCGAACATTGGCTGTTCGCAAGTTCACCGAACAGCGAACAATTTGGGGTGTTCGCGGCAAATTCGAATGCCGCAGAACACCCTTTAAAAGTCTATGGGAGAAATCAAAAGTGCTAATTTTAAAGGCTAATATGCAAGTTATTGTCATAAAAAGTGTTTGGGGACCCGGGTCCTGCCCCAGGGGACATGGATCAATGCAAAAAAAAGTTTTAAAAACGGCCGTTTTTTCAGGAGCAGTGATTTTAATAATACTTAAAGTCAATCAATAAAAGTGTAATATCCCTTTAAATTTCGTACCTGGGGGGTGTCTATAGTGTGCCTGTAAAGGGGCGCATGTTTCCTGTGTTTAGAACAGTCTGACAGCAAAATGACATTTTGAAGGAAAAAACTCATTTAAAACTACCCGCGGCTATTGCATTGCCGACAATACACATAGAAGTTCATTGATAAAAACGGCATGGGAATTCCCCAAAGGGGAACCCCGAACCAAAATTAAAAAAAAAAAATGACGTGGGGGTCCCCCTAAATTCCATACCAGGCCCTTCAGGTCTGGTATGGATATTAAGGGGAACCCCGGCCAAAATTTAAAAAAAAAAATGACGTGGGGTTCCCCCTAAATTCCATACCAGACCCTTCAGGTCTGGTATGGATTTTAAGGGGAACCCCGCGCCAAAAAAAAAAAAAAAAACGGCGTGGGGTCCCCCCAAAAATCCATACCAGACCCTTATCCGAGCACGCAACCTGGCAGGCCGCAGGAAAAGAGGGGGGGACAAGAGTGCGGCCCCCCCTCCCTCCTGAACCGTACCAGGCCACATGCCCTCAACATTGGGAGGGTGCTTTGGGGTAGCCCCCCAAAACACCTTGTCCCCATGTTGATGAGGACAAGGGCCTCATCCCCACAACCCTGGCCGGTGGTTGTGGGGGTCTGCGGGCGGGGGGCTTATCGGAATCTGGAAGCCCCCTTTAACAAGGTGACCCCCAGATCCCGGCCCCCCCCCTGTGTGAAATGGTAAGGGGGTACATAAGTACCCCTACCATTTCACGAAAAAAGTGTCAAAAATGTTAAAAATGACAAGAGACAGTTTTTGACAATTCCTTTATTTAAATGCTTCTTCTTTCTTCTATCTTGCTTCATCTTCTGGTTCTTCTGGCTCTTCTGGTTCTTCTGGTTCTTCCTCCGGCGTTCTCGTCCAGCATCTCCTCCGCGGCGTCTTCTGTCTTCTTCTCCTCGGGCCGCTCCGCACCCATGGCATGGGGGGGAGGCTCCCGCTCTTCTCTTCTTCTCTTCTTCTTTTCTTCTTTTCTTCTTTTCTTCTCTTCTTCTCTTCTTCCTATTCATTTTCTTCTCCGGGCCGCTCCGCAATCCATGCTGGCATTGAGGGAGGCTCCCGCTGTGTGACGGCGCTCCTCGTCTGACAGTTCTTAAATAACGGAGGGGGGCGGGGCCACCCGGTGACCCCGCCCCCCTCTGACGCACGGTGACTTGACGGGACTTCCCTGTGGCATTCCCCGTGACGTCACAGGGAAGTCCCGTCAAGTCACCGTGCGTCAGAGGGGGGCGGGGTCACCGGGTGGCCCCGCCCCCCTCCGTTATTTAAGAACTGTCAGACGAGGAGCGCCGTCACACAGCGGGAGCCTCCCTCCATGCCAGCATGGATTGCGGAGCGGCCCGGAGAAGAAAATGAAGAAGAAGAGAAGAAGAGAAGAAAAGAAGAAAAGAAGAAAAGAAGAAGAGAAGAAGAGAAGAAGAGAAGAGCGGGAGCCTCCCCCCCATGCCATGGGTGCGGAGCGGCCCGAGGAGAAGAAGACAGAAGACGCCGCGGAGGAGATGCTGGACGAGAACGCCGGAGGAAGAACCAGAAGAACCAGAAGAGCCAGAAGAACCAGAAGATGAAGCAAGATAGAAGAAAGAAGAAGCATTTAAATAAAGGAATTGTCAAAAACTGTCTCTTGTCATTTTTAACATTTTTGACACTTTTTTCGTGAAATGGTAGGGGTACTTATGTACCCCCTTACCATTTCACACAGGGGGGGGCCGGGATCTGGGGGTCACCTTGTTAAAGGGGGCTTCCAGATTCCGATAAGCCCCCCGCCCGCAGACCCCCACAACCACCGGCCAGGGTTGTGGGGATGAGGCCCTTGTCCTCATCAACATGGGGACAAGGTGTTTTGGGGGGCTACCCCAAAGCACCCTCCCAATGTTGAGGGCATGTGGCCTGGTACGGTTCAGGAGGGAGGGGGGGCCGCACTCTCGTCCCCCCCTCTTTTCCTGCGGCCTGCCAGGTTGCGTGCTCGGATAAGGGTCTGGTATGGATTTTTGGGGGGACCCCACGCCGTTTTTTTTTTTTTTTTTGGCGCGGGGTTCCCCTTAAAATCCATACCAGACCTGAAGGGTCTGGTATGGAATTTAGGGGGAACCCCACGTCATTTTTTTTTTAAATTTTGGCCGGGGTTCCCCTTAATATCCATACCAGACCTGAAGGGCCTGGTATGGAATTTAGGGGGACCCCCAAGTCATTTTTTTTTTTTAATTTTGGTTCGGGGTTCCCCTTTGGGGAATTCCCATGCCGTTTTTATCAATGAACTTCTATGTGTATTGTCGGCAATGCAATAGCCGCGGGTAGTTTTAAATGAGTTTTTTCCTTCAAAATGTCATTTTGCTGTCAGACTGTTCTAAACACAGGAAACATGCGCCCCTTTACAGGCACACTATAGACACCCCCCAGGTACGAAATTTAAAGGGATATTACACTTTTATTGTTTGACTTTAAGCATTATTAAAATCACTGCTTCTGAAAAAACGGCCGTTTTTAAAACTTTTTTTTGCATTGATCCATGTCCCCTGGGGCAGGACCCAGGTCCCCAAACACTTTTTATGACAATAACTTGCATATAAGCCTTGAAAATTAGCACTTTTGATTATTCATGTTCGTGTCCCATAGACTTTAACGGTGTTCGCATGTTCGAACGAACTTTTTTCCTGTTCGCATGTTCTGGTGCGAACCGAACAGGGGGGTGTTCGGCTCATCCCTAATCACAAACATATAAAAATAAATATAAAACTAAAAGGATAAAAAATAAATCAAAAATATAAAAAATAGTCCAGAGGCAATCTCATGGGTCAAGGCGTTGTTACCATGGGGGACTCCTGGAACTAAATGTAAGAGGCTCGGAACAACCTCACCCACTATCTCCTAATCAACCAAGGACCGTGGTACCGATGTGTGCTCAAGAATTAGGGATGAGCCGAACACCCCCCGGTTCGGTTCGCACCAGAACCCGCGAACGGACCGAAAGTTCGCACGAACGTTAGAACCCCATTGACGTCTATGGGACTCGAACGTTCGAAATCAAAAGTGCTCATTTTAAAGGCTAATTTGCATGGTATTGTCCTAAAAAGGGTTTGGGGACCCGGGTCCTACCCCAGGGGACATGTATCAATGCAAAAAAAACTTTTAAAAACGGCCGTTTTTTCGGGAGCAGTGATTTTAATGATGCTTAAAGTAAAAAAAAAAAAAGTGAAATATTCCTTTAAATATCGTACCTGGGGGTGTCTATAGTATGCCTGTAAAGTGACGCGTGTTTCCCATGTTTAGAACAGTCCCTGCACCAAATGTCATTTTTAAAGGAAAAAATCTCATTTAAAACTGCTTGCGGGTTTAATGTCATGTCGGGTCATGGCAATATGGATGAAAATCAGTGAGACAAACGGCATGGGTACCCCCCAGTCCATTACCAGGCCCTTTGGGTCTTGTATGGATATTAAGGGGAACCCCGCACCCAAATTAAAATAAGGAAAGGTGTGGGGCCACCAGGCCCTATATACTCTGAACAGCAGTATACAGGTTTGTTGTTAAGTAGAATCTGTTTGTAATTTTGAACATTTTTAACGTGTTTAGCTCCAGCCAAAAAATCTTTTCTAAGCTTTTTGGAAAACATAGGGAAGGGTTATCACCCCTGTGACATTTGTTTTGCTGTCTTTCCTCCTCTTCAGAAGATTTCACCTCACTTTTTTGTCCCAATGAAAAATGTGTTTTGAAAATTTGGGTTTTTTTGTGGAACAAGGATTGGAAAGCATCAGTGGAAAGGAGAAATTGTTTTCCCATATTAACTCTTACAGGAAAGAATTTCCCTTCCTAGGGGTAGATTTCATCTCACTTCCTGTTGTCTCCTTCCGTTTGCAAGTAGGAGTCGTTTGTAAGTTAGATGTTTGAAAGTAGGGTCCTGCCCTATATACTCAGCAGAAATGTGGGCCTTAGGTGTTGCTGTGGCCACAACACTGTAAGCTCTCACAGGGCCCTGCTGTGAAATATTAGATCAAGAATTGTAATTACATGCCCCTGTTGAACAGGAGCTGAAAAATTAGGCCTTAGGCACTGGTGCTGGTGCCACAACACTGCAACCCCTCACAGACACTCTAGTTGGAACGCAGGAACGAGCCCTGCTGCAAAGTATTGCTTCAAAAATTGTAATTACACGCCCCTGTTAGACAGGGGCAGAAAAATTGGGCCTTAGGCACTGGTGCTGGTGCCACAACACTGCAACCCCTCACAGACACTCTAGTTGGAACGCAGGAACGAGCCCTGCTGCAAAGTATTGCATCAAAAATTGTAATTACACGCCCCTGTTAGACAGGGGCAGAAAAATTGGGCCTTAGGCACTGGTGCTGGTGCCACAACACTGCAACCCCTCACAGACACTCTAGTTGGAACGCAGGAACGAGCCCTGCTGCAAAGTATTGCATCAAAAATTGTAATTACACGCCCCTGTTAGACAGGGGCAGAAAAATTGGGCCTTAGGCACTGGTGCTGGTGCCACAACACTGCAACCCCTCACAGACACTCTAGTTGGAACGCAGGAACGAGCCCTGCTGCAAAGTATTGCATCAAAAATTGTAATTACACGCCCCTGTTAGACAGGGGCAGAAAAATTGGGCCTTAGGCACTGGTGCTGGTGCCACAACACTGCAACCCCTCACAGACACTCTAGTTGGAATGCAGGAACGAGCCCTGCTGCAAAGTATTACATCAAAAATTGTAATTACACGCCCCTGTTAAACAGGGGCTGAAAAATTGTGCCTTAGGCACTGGTGGTGGCGCCCAGAACCAAAAATGTTCTTACAAGCTATCAGCGTGATGATTGAGGAGGAAGAGGATAATTACTCAGGGATAGTCACTCAGCATCAGCATAGGCAGTCTTTGAAGGGATCTGAGATTTCAAAAAAAATTATTCGGTTACATCAGCATCAGGTGCTTGGTAGCTGGTGGTGATCCAAGACTCATTCATTTTTATGAAGGTCAGCCGATCGACCGAGTCGGTGGACAGACGCACCCTGTGATCGGTTACCACGCCTCCAGCAGCACTGAATGTGCGTTCCGAAAGAACGCTGGATGCAGGACAGGCCAGTAGCTCAATTGCATACTGTGCAAGCTCTGGCCAGTGATCCATCCTCAAGACCCAGTAACCCAGAGGATTTTCGGTGGGAAAGGTGTCCAAGTCTGATCTTGCCCCTAGGTATTCCTGCACCATGTAAAACAGATGCTGGCGATGGTTGCTGGAACCGATCATACCTTGGGGCTGCGGACCAAAAAATTGTCTGAACGCATCGGTCAGACGGCCACCTTCTCCACCGCTCCTTCTTTGACTGACCGAAGCCTCAGCAACACGTTGTCCAGAAACAGGAGTTTGTAACCTCCCAGTCTCTGGGAACGCGTTGCACAGACCTTTCTGCAAGGCCTCCCGAAGATGTTTCATCCTCTGCTCCCTCTGCGATGGCAAGATAAGGTCCGCAACCTTACCCTTGTAACGTGGATCAAGGAGGGTTGCCAGCCAGTATTGGTCCTTCTCCTTGATACCACGAATACGAGGATCCTTACGCAGGCTTTGCAGGATCAGGGAGGCCATGCAGCGTAGGTTTGCTGAGGCATTCGGTCCGGAGTCCTCTGGGTCACTAAGAACGACATGGTCCGCAGCCACCTCCTCCCAGCCACGTACAAGTCCATGTGTTTCTTGGGACTGATCCCTTAAAGACTGCTGCTGATGGTGAGTGCCAGGCTCCACCTCCATACTGACACAATCTTCCTCCTCCTCCTCTTCCTCCTCGTCCTCTTCCTGTGTGATCGGCGGGCACGCAGGAACACTGTCTGGATAAAGGGGGCCTTGAGAGCTAAGGAAGTCCTCCTCTTCCTGCCTCTGTTCTGCCTCAAGTGCCCTGTCTATTATTCCACGCAGCGTGTGCTCCAACAGGTGGACAAGGGGGACAGTGTCACTGATGCATGCACTGTCACTGCTCACCATCCTCGTGGCCTCCTCGAATGGTGACAGGACAGTGCATGCATCCCTGATCATGGCCCACTGGCGTGGGGAAAAAAAACCAAGCTCCCCTGACCCTGTCCTGGTGCCATAGTCGCACAGGTACTCATTGATGGCCCTCTGCTGCGTGTGCAGCCGCTGCAGCATGGCCAACGTTGAGTTCCACCTGGTGGGCATGTCACAGATTAGGCGGTTCTTGGGCAGGTTAAACTCCTTTTGGAGGTCCGTCAGCCGAGCACTGGCATTATATGACCGGCGGAAATGCACACAGACTTTCCTGGCCTGCCTCAGGACATCCTGTAAGCCCGGGTACCTGCCCAAGAACCGCTGCACCACCAAGTTAAGGACGTGAGCCAAACAGGGCACATGGGTCATTTGTCCCTGTCGGAGGGCAGAGAGGAGGTTGGTGCCATTGTCGCAAACCACCATTCCTGCCTTAAGTTGGCGTGGCGTCAACCACCTCTGAACCTGCCCCTGCAGAGCTGACAAAACCTCTGCCCCAGTGTGGCTCCTGTCCCCCAAGCACACCAGCTCAAGCACCGCATGGCATCTTTTGGCCTGCGTACTTGCGTAGCCCCTTGAACGCTTACGGAGCACCGCTGGTTCCGAGGAAGAGGCCATGGAGGAAGAAGAAGAGGAGGGGGTGGAGGAGAGAGGTGTGTCACAATCAGCATTTTGGAGGCGTGGTGGCGGAACAACCTCCAACACTACTGCACCTTGTCCTGCATCCTTCCCAGCTGCCAGCAGAGTCACCCAATGCGCCGTGAAACTTAGGTAACGTCCCTGTCCATGCCTGCTGGACCATGAGTCAGCGGTAATATGCACCTTACCGCTGACCGCCCTGTCCAGCGAGGCATGGACATTGCCTTCCACATGCCGGTAGAGAGCCGGAATCGCCTTCCGTGAGAAAAAGTGGCGTTTGGGTACCTGCCACTGAGGAACCGCACATTCCACAAACTCACGGAAGGGGGCAGAGTCTACCAACTGAAAAGGCAGCAGTTGAAGTGCTAGCAATTTTGCCAAGCTAGCATTCAACCGCTGGGCATGTGGATGGCTGGGAGCAAACTTCTTTCGGCGGTGCAGCAGCTGGGGCAGGGAAATTTGCCTGGTACAATCTGACGTCGGTGTACCAAAAGCAGATTGCCCACAAGTACTTGGCTGTGACACACCTAATTCTACACCTTCATTCCTCTCACTGCAGGTCTCAGAGAGGACTGAAGGTCTAGTGGGGTTGGAAATCTCAGCTGATGAGGAGCAAGGAGAGATCCTCTTTGTTCTTTGGTGTGGGTCTTTTAGATACGCTTGCCAACGAACTGCATGGCAGGTCAACATATGTCTGGTCAAGCATGTGGTACCCAAGCGGGAGATGTTTTGGCCACGCGAGATACGCTTGAGACATATGTTGCAAATAGCAGCGGTGCGATCTGATGCACTCGTCTCAAAAAAGGCCCACACCAAAGAACTTTTTGAATAACGCGCAGAGACTGCAGCGCCCTACACATGTGGAGCTTTGGGGTGTGATGCAGTCAATGTGCTGCCCTTAGGCTGGCCCCTGGAGGGCATCCTGCCTCGTTGGTGATGTGCCGCCGCCTCCTCCTCCTCCTCCTCCTTCTCCTCCTCCTCCTCCTCCTCTCTCCTATCAGGCACCCACGTTGAGTCAGTGACCTCATCATCCCCTCCCTCCTCATCACTGGAGCAAACCTGGCAGTATGCTGCAGCAGGGGGAGCATGACTGCCAGATTGCTGTCCTTCTTGGGCACCCCCTCTGTCCGTGCTCATGTTACTGCCTTCATCGAGCTCAGTATCGTCATCAGAGCCTTCCAAACGCTGGGCATCCTCCTGGAGCATGTACCCAACACTGTGGTCAAACAGTTCGAGGGAATCCTCATGAGGACATGGTGGAGCTAGGGAAGGAGTCACTGATGACATTGAGCTGAGGGAAGAGGCCGCTGCTTTGCCAGACAAAGCACCCTGGGCATGGGTGAGAGAGGATGAGGAGGATGAGGACGGCTTGGTCATCCACTCGACCAAGTCTTCCGCATGTTGCGGCTCAACACGGCCAGCTGCCGAAAAAAAGGCCAAGCGTGTCCCATGGCCACGTGCTGATGAGGATGCACCGTCTCCACGACCAGCACTAGACACAGAGCCTGCTTGCCCTCTCTTATTGGCTTGTGACTGTCTGCCTCTCCTTCTTGGCCTTCCAGACATACTAATGGCCTGTAGCTGCACTAAGCTGGGATAGAACACCTGTAATTTTCTTCAAGTAGCTTTATATACTGTAACCAGACAAGCCTGCCTGTCAGTAGGAAGATAACAGGAACGGATCTAGCTGAACACTGTGAGCAGGACGCACTGTACTAAATGTAAATAGTCTAGCTGCCTGACCGTGGTACTAATAGGATCAAATAGAACACCTGTAATTTTCTTCAGGTAGCTTTATATACTGTAACCAGACAAGCCTGCCTGTCAGTAGGAAGATAACAGGAACGGATCTAGCTGAACACTGTGAGCAGGACGCACTGTACTAAATGTAAATAGTCTAGCTGCCTGACCGTGGTACTAATAGGATCAAATAGAACACCTGTAATTTTCTTCAAGTAGCTTTATATACTGTAACCAGACAAGCCTGCCTGTCAGTAGGAAGATAACAGGAACGGATCTAGCTGAACACTGTGAGCAGGACGCACTGTACTAAATGTAAATAGTCTAGCTGCCTGACCGTGGTACTAATAGGATCAAATAGAACACCTGTAATTTTCTTCAGGTAGCTTTATATACTGTAACCAGACAAGCCTGCCTGTCAGTAGGAAGATAACAGGAACGGATCTAGCTGTACACTGTGAGCAGGACGCACTGTACTAAATGTAAATAGTCTAGCTGCCTGACCGTGGTACTAATAGGATCAAATAGAACACCTGTAATTTTCTTCAGGTAGCTTTATATACTGTAACCAGACAAGCCTGCCTGTCAGTAGGAAGATAACAGGAACGGATCTAGCTGAACACTGTGAGCAGGACGCACTGTACTAAATGTAAATAGTCTAGCTGCCTGACCGTGGTACTAATAGGATCAAATAGAACACCTGTAATTTTCTTCAGGTAGCTTTATATACTGTAACCAGACAAGCCTGCCTGTCAGTAGGAATTTAACAGGAACGGATCTAGCTGAACACTGTGAGCAGGACGCACTGCACTAAATGTAAATAGTCTAGAAGATAACAGGAACGGATCTAGCTGAACACTGTGAGCAGGACGCACTGCACTAAATGTAAATAGTCTAGAAGATAACAGGAACGGATCTAGCTGAACACTGTGAGCAGGACGCACTGCATTAAATGTAAATAGTCTAGATAGAAGATAACAGGAACGGATCTAGCTAAACTGAATACAGTGTATATATATATATATGCAACACCTGGGATGCATATATATACACAATACACTGTAAGTGCAGCTAACTGACTGACTGTTCTGCCTAATCTATCTAACTCAAATCAAATGACACTGTCTCTCTCTCTCTCTATCTCTCAGCACACCGGAACACACACTACACAGGGCCGCCGTGCAGGCGGCCTTATATAGTGTGGGGTGTGTACTAAATCCCCTGAGCCATAATTGGCCAAAGCCACCCTGGCTTTGGCCAATTACAGCTCTCTCTACTGACGGCGCTGTGATTGGCCAAGCATGCGGGTCATAGTGCATGCTTGGCCAATCATCAGCCAGCAATGCACTGCGATGCCGCAGTGAATTATGGGCCGTGACGCGCCACACGAATTTAGCGCGAACGGCCCATAACGTTCGCAATTCGGCGAACGATCGAACAGCCGATGTTCGAGTCGAACATGGGTTCGACTCGAACACGAAGCTCATCCCTATCAAGAATTATTAATAAAAGCATTCACATCGGTATCAACATTGAGTCCGAATGGGACATAAGATTTGAGTCTATAGATCCAGGACATTTCACATTTAGAAATCTCCCTGACCAATGACCCACCCCTCCAATGGTGTCTGTACTCATCAATGCCCATATACAGTGTATTAGAGGGGTTCCTAGCATGTACCTCGTCATAATGCAGTGAAACTGGGTGTTTGTCGAAACCCCTTCTAATGTTATTTATATGCTTGGTCAGTCTAACCTTCAGTGCCCTTTTGGTCCTCCCCACGTACTGTAAACCACATGGGCACTGTATAAGGTAGACCACGCCTTCAGACGAGCAGGTTATGAATGGTGCCACCTCATACGTACGAGAGGTGCTGGTGGAAATAAACTGGCTGATTTTTCTGTCTCTACACCTATTAACGGTACAGATCTGGCATTTTTTACATCTGTAATAACCTGTGAGGTTATGAAAAAAATTTCTATCCAGACTTGGTGGGTCCTGGACAGTGGGGGCAATCTTATTACCAAGCGAGGATGCTCCTTTGAACACGACCTGGGGATTCTTTGGTAATACAGTGCCAAGGATCTGATCACTGGTTAGAATATGCCAATGTTTACGGATCAATCTCTTAACACTCTTGTGTTGTGTCGAGAACGTCGTAATAAATGGCAAAGAAAAAAGGGTGTTAGTCTCATCCTGTTGTTTATCCCTCAAGAACAACAGTCTATCTTTCTCACGTATAGATTTAAGTGTTCTCAACAGAACATCATCATCATAGTCCTTATCCGTAAATCTTTTGGTAAGGACAGCCGCCTGATTGTCAAAGGTGTCAACCTCAATGCAATTCCGCCTCAAACGTGCATACTGACCATAAGGAACTGCCCTTAACCAAGGTCTATAATGGCAGCTATCGAGGGGGATGTATGAGTTCTTATCGGTCGGCTTAAAGTAGGTGGATGTTATAAATTTATCACCTCTAACAGTGATTTTTAAATCCAGGAAGTTTATTTCCTCACGGCTGGGCTCAAAGTTCAATCTAATCCCCCTGTTGTTGTCATTAAGAAACGACATGAAGTCACGAAGTGGAACCTCACTGCCATCCCATAGGAGGTGGACATCATCAATGTACCTGGCCCAAAGGACCAGTTCCGGTCTAGCCTGGACATTGACGACGTCCTCCTCCCACTTGGCCATAAAAAGATTGGCCAAGCTTGGGGCATATTTAGCGGAGCAGGACAACGCGCTGACGTCACCTCCACACTGTGTATTCTTTTCCAATAGGACAGGTTTGTCCGTGTGTGTTCCGGCGGCACAATGGACTTTAGGCTTGTTTTCGGATGTTCTATGTAAGTGTGTCTTTGACTTTTTATACCAATAAATTAAAAAGGTTTTACACGATCGGAGTTTCCCACTTTGTGTTACATGCAAAACTTACCACTGCACTGATCGGGTCCCTTTGATGATCTGAGGCACAGCCGCAGCAGTCCAGCACGGGAGTTATACAGCTGACATGCCTGCTATGATCCTCTGTAATGGGGGATCATTTGTGTTCGGTAAGAAGTAACCCCTTTTATACTGGTGGTGGCTCACATCTCTGGCTGCATAAATAGTTGGAGAATTTCTTATGGATGGACTTTTGCAATTTGTGTTCTGCACGGGTGGACTATTCATCACATATTGAGAGACTTTTTTTCTTCTTTTTACTATCTGTTGTTTACATGTGCACTTAAGGTCTATTAATGAGCATAGAGCTATATATCAATAAGGCTATACTTATTGTTTTTTTTCATCACTGATTACCTGTCAATTTCTACTATCACTCATTAGCACGATTCAGGTGTTTTTTCTATTTTAAGTTCTTATCTGACATTTTTACTCCTCTAAAGTGATACTTGCAGAGCGGTTTTTCACTTTTTGGAAAAAATACAATTTAACCACTTGCCGCCCGCCATATAGCAAAATGATGGCGGCAAAGTGGTTTCAATATCCTGACCAGACGTCATATGATGTCTTCAGGATATTAAGCCGCTGTGCGCCCCCGGGGGTGCGCATCATGGTGATCATTGTTGCGGCATGTCAGTCTGACACCCCGCAACAACAATCTAGATAAAGAGTCTCTGACAGAGACTATTTACCACGTGATCAGCTGTGTCCAGTCACAGCTGATCACAATGTAAACAGGAAGAGCCGGTGATCAGCTTTTCCTCACTCGCGTCTGTCAGATGTGAGTAGAGCCAATCAGCTGCTCCTCTGACAGGGGGAGTCTGTGCTGATCGATTATCAATGCAGCCCCCCAAGGATGGCCACACTGGACCACCAGGGACGGTCTTTTTTTATTTGTTTAGCAGAAAATAAAAATCCCAGAGGTGATCAAATACCACCGAAAGAAAGCTCTATTTGTGGGAAAAAAATTATAAAAACATACAGGTACAGTGTAGCATGACCGCGCAATTGTCATTCAAAGTGCGAGAGCTCTGAAAGCTGAAAATTGGTCTGGGCAGGAAGGTGTATAAGTGCCCTGTATTGAAGTGGTTAATGAATTTTAGTGTAAGCAAACACAATATAATACCCATTTTTTTTTGTAATGTATAAAAGATGATTTACACTGAGTAAGTAGATACCTAAGATGTCATGCTTTAAAATTGCATACACCCATAGAACAGTGCCAAACTACGCTACCTAAAAAGCTTTGTAGGCAAAGCTTTAAAAGCATTTACAGGTTACCAGTTTAGAGTTACACAGGAGGTCTGGTGTTAGAATTATTGCTCTAGATAGAATGTTCATGGTGACACCTCAGATGTGTGGTGGAAACACCATTTACATATGCGTGCACAATCTATGTACAGTATATGTTTGCCTTTGCACTTTTTTTTATTTTAATCTATTTTTTTTTTTACACTGTCTCTTTCATTTTTTTAATCACTTTTATTGCTATCACAAGCAAATTTAACATCCCTTGTGACAACAATATGTAGTGACAGGGACTCTTTACTGAGAGATATGGAGTCTATTAGACCCCAGATCTTTCCTCTGCCCTTGAAAGCATCTAATCACAGCAAGATTAGTGTGATCAGATAATTTCATAATTTAAAAATGGCGCTGTTTACCTCTGGAGAACCGGGAAGTGACAAAAATACTCATAGTTTCCATTTTCTAATACCATAGAGGTAATCAGGGACTTTCCGGTCCTAGGATCCCTGATAAAATGGAAGAGCCATCAGAGAGCAGTGGGAGCTGCCGCTAGGATTGCTTTTACTTTACAGAGCATCGCTGGCCAAAAAAAACCAAGATGTTACCTGTAGCAGAAACTCTATGGTGTCATGTTTCCCCAAAACAAAGATGAATAAACAAATAATTTTAGGTGTCCAGCTATAACACAGCAACGTGTTCACAGTAAATATGGGAACGGTAAATATGGAAATATTTCTGAGTTACTTTGTTTTAGGAATAACAACTGGAAACATCTGGCAAGCTTAGCAAATAGATGCATAACATGGGCCTGTCACCTGCTTGGTAAGAGAGAAGGATGCAGGTTCCTGAATTAGCTAAATTGTGATAGACAGATAGTCCAATGTGCTGATCACCTAGGAAACCATGGATCTGAATCTAATAGACTAAGTGCTAGATTGATTGACATGTCAATAAAAAGAGAGTCTGGCCTACTGATAAAAGGATGACTCGACTAGTGGGTTAATTGACTGTAAATTAGCAGTCTACTAGGTTCATCATGATATGTCCCCAAGCAAGATTCCTTCATTCTCCTAATTTCTTCACATCTTTCAAATCCATAATTAATTTCCTAATAGTTTGCCCTTAATACTATGCAACGTTTTAAAGAGGTTTTCCTTTTGTATGTATTTTCTATAATTTGTGAAGAAGAAGCACCCACTGGCTATAAGAAGCAGGTGCCCATGGAATATCATTAACTTTGAGTACTGGGAGGTGGTGGGGGAAGGGTCACTGGGCCATACAGATGGTCAGTGATCAAGGTACTTAAAATCTAAATTATACTGTAAATATAATATATTTTTGCATAATGACAAAAAAAGAAACACCAGCGTAACAGCAACTGTACTTAGACCCTATTACCCATTTATGATCCCTCCCATTCAGCAAATCTGTTGAGGCTCCATCATATTATGTTCATCATACAATCATTGGAAAGATGCCTTAATGTTCACAACTTTAATATATTGCATGAAATATTTGTATATTTGTAAATGCACTTTTAAAACTACTTCAATACAATGTTATATTGATTTCTACTTACTTTCTGCTTTTTATGGTCTGCTTTCTGTATTTTGTTTTGTTTCTTTTAATATCCTCTGATTCCACATCTCTGGTAGAAATGAATTGCCACTGACTAACTGCCAAGAGTGACACAATACCAATGCATTGTCTCTCTTTTATGCTTTATTGAATTCCATTATAAGACAAACACATCTTTCAGTCATTAGGCTCCTCGCTGACAACACCTGTCAGTATGTCAACCCATTCAGAGACAGATACCGCAGTGCTTAATTTGGCAGCATTGTAAAAAAAAGGAGAGAAAATCAACCTGGGACACCTGTTTCCACAAAAGAAAAGATATAACTATTATTATCACCTTGTAAGGAAAGTAAGAGGGACATAAGGGGAAATGTGTTCAGTAAATCCATCTTCTTGTCTTCCATTACTAATGAAGATCCTACAATGAAAATAGTCCTACTGTCATAATTGAACATGTAAACTATGCCTTACTTAATCTCAGCACTTATTTCAAGTACCTAAAAAATATGACAATCGGTGTGTCTTTTAGCCTAAGACAGGAGTGGCCACATGTTCTATCAGCTAATTTTTAGAACAATATCCAAGACTAGTGTCCTGTAAATAAAAGTATGCTTTTGGCTCAGATTTGGTATTTCAAACCATTTGTTATTTACAGTGTAGGAGCATGGGTGTAGACAACATATTGCAAAGTGTACCTGCAGCAACATACAAGATGGCACAGCCAGGAAGCTTCCTTAGCACAGAGTAACCGCAAAGACAATCTCTCGCTGCTCTTGCCAGATCAACATATTTGTTTTGTGGAATTCATCTTATCATAGTTCCAAGCCTATCTCTTGGTGGCAATCAAGGAATCCAGAACATACTTCTGTGATCTCTCCTTGGAACTATAAAGAGAAAGACATATATGGAGGTAAAGATAAGAACACAACAGGCTAATCTGATTTATTCCATTGTGTATTGGTGTATCAAAATGTAATCTAAGCTCCTTGGGTGTATGCTATATGACCTGGTGATTTCCCCATCACAGCTGTTGTACCTGGCAAAATCACCCGTCAAGCTGACAGGTCCTGTTTTCTGCTATAGGGGCACAAGCAGTGGCTCCTTTGTACATTATGCCTTATGCCCTGTACACACGATCGGACATTGATCGGACATTCAGACAACAAAATTCATGGATTTTTTCCGACGGATGTTGGCTCAAACTTGTCTTGCATACACACGGTCGCACAAAGTTGTCTGAAAATCTGATCGTTCTGAACGTGGTGACGTAAAACACGTACGTCGGGACTATAAACGGGGGAGTAGCCAATAGCTTTAGTCTCTTAATTTATTCTGAGCATGTGTGGCACTTTGTGCGTCGGATTTGTGTACACACGATCGGAATTTAACCGATCGGATTTTGTTGTCGGAAAATTTTATAGCCTGCTCTCAAACTTTGTGTGTCGGAAATTCCGACGGAAAAAGTCCGATGGAGCCCACACACAATCGGAATTTCCGACAACACAATCCGATCACACTTTTTCCGTCAGAAAATCCGACCGTGTGTACAGGGTATAACAGAGTATACAGCATATTTAGTTTACTCCTTTTGCCAATAGAATACCAGCTTGTAACACTCTTTCATTACCAGGCCATTTTTCAGTTTCCAGTGCTGTGACACTTCTACAATTACATGGTCATAAAAAACACTGTACTAGAATTAACTGAACAATAATCTCCTGAGATGGATAACGCTTTATTTTGGTGGCACTCATAAACCACTCGGTGGGTTTTCTATTCTATATGTTATGAAAGAAAAAAGACAAAAAGAAAAAAATGCCTTACATTATGTAAGGATGATGGCAGGACAGTACAAAAATCTAGAAAATAAGCAGTTTTGGGAAATTCAACACCTCAAGTTGATCTAATTTTGTGCAACAATTTTCAGAAAATTAGAAAACATTCTGGTACTAGAAGGGTTAATGGTTCACTAGAAAAGTGTGTACAGGTCATACTTTGAGACAGGAGGAGATAAAGGGGTTAATTTACAGATTTGCAGTATAAGAGAGATGAAGGGTTAATATATAGGTCATTGAAAAGACAGGCTGGAGATCGTGAGGTGGATTTCTTAAAGATAAATAGACTGTGCACTCTGCAAGTGCAGTTGCACTCATTTTCCCTCAGAGCTTAGTAAATGTGTTAATGCTCTGCTGATTTCCATCATTCAATCATGTGCAAGCAAAAGTGTGTTTTTTTTTAAATTTCCCTGCACCTGATTGGGTATTCTTTACAAAGTGAAGCTTTACCACATTACATTTACCAAGGAAAATAAATGCAACTGCAATTGCAAAGTGTGCGGCTTGCTTGCCCTTAGAAAATCAATCCCCATACGTATACGAGAGAAGGGGGAGGGGGCAAAAGGATTAAACGTTACTTGAATCTGCCGCTGCCGCTAATCTCTACTGTACTCAGAAAAAAATGAACAATTCTTTCATTTGTTTCATTAATGTCAAAGAAATCATGTGATCACTGTAATTGTTCACTCTATGATCAATTACAGTGATCCTAAGGTACAATGCCGCTCAGATCAGCTCTACGGTGAATGGAAACGCACCGGACTCCTGCTGTGAGCAGCTGCGTTCTCCAGTGTGAACCCAGCCTTAGGCTTGATTCACACTAATGCGTTTTTTGATGCATCTTGCATTTTGCAGAAATGCAGGGAAATTTTTTAACATGGGTTCCTATGGAACATGTTCACATCAATGCATTTTTGTGCCTCTGCATTTTTGGAAAGGGTCGGGGACTTTTTTCCCACAAAATGCAGCGTTTTGCATGTAATTCAACGGACCCACATCCAAAATGCAAGTACCGAGTTTTTAGGCCCCATTCACACTAGCGCGTTTTTTGATGCATTTTGCATTTTGCAGAAATGCACGGGAATTTTTTAACATGGGTTCCTATGGAACATTTTCACATCAATGCTTTTTTGTATCTCTGCGTTTTTGGAAAGGGTCGGGGACTTTTTTTCATGCAAAAAGCAGCGTTTTGCATGTAATGGTTTTCAATGGACAAGCATCAAAAACGCAAGTGCTGCGTTTTTGCAGCGTTTTTGATGCGTTTTTGGTGCGTTTTTGGTGCGTTTTTGCCGTTTTTTTTTTTTTTTTTTTTGTATTTTTTTTTTTTTTGTAATTTTTTTGTAAGACTGTAAAAAAAAATGAAAAAAAAAAAAAAACGCAAAACGCTAATCGCGGCAAAAACGCGGCAAAAATGCGGCTCAAAAACGTGGCAAGCATGAAAAAAAAACCTCCAAAAATGCTCAAAAGCAACATGCATAGGTGTGAATCGAGCCTTACCGCGATTTTGCCGCGATATGCATTTTTTATGTCTTTTTTTACACTGTATATAGCTGGTTGCTAAGGAGGGGGCCAGGAAGCCGGCCGCCGTGTCCTTAACAACCGATGAGTCATCAGCTGTTAGCTGGCTTCCCGCTCAATGTAAAAAAAAAAATTCCGGCTAAATAAAAAATTTGTGAAAAAAACAGTGTGGGGTCCCCCCCCAGGTCCATACCAGGCCCTTGGATCTAGTATGGATTTGGAGGGGACCCCCATGCCAAATTTTTTTTTAAAAATGGCATGAGGGTCCCCCCAAAATCCATACCAGACCCTTATCTGAGCATGCAGCCCGGAAGGTCAGGAAAGGGAGGGGACGAGTGAGCGCCCCCCCCTCCTGAACCATACCAGGCCGCGTGCCCTCAACATGCAGGGATGGGTGCTTGCGCCCCCCCACCCCAAAGCACCTTGCCCCCATGTTGATAGGGACAAGGGCCTATTCCAGACAACCCTCGCCCGGTGGTTGTCAGGGTTTTGCGAGCGGGGGAGCTTATCGGAATCTGGAAGCCTCCTTTAACAAGGGGGCCCCCAGATCCCGGCCCCCCTATGTGAATTAGTATGGGGTACATTGTACCCCTACCCATTCACTAAAAAAAAAGTAGATCTGTTAATAAAGTTGTTAAAAATGGTCCTGTTGGGAGGTGCCTTTGGCACATAGATCGGGCCGATAGATGTCCAAGCATTGACTGTGTTCAGAGGCTCTGAATGCTGAATGTTGAATGCTGCCTCTGAACACATAGTCAACGTCTGGACATCTATCGGTCCGATCTATGTGCCAAAGGCACCTCCCAACAGGATAATTTTTTAACAACTTTTATTAGCAGCCCTGATGAAGGGGGGTCCTTAGTCCCCCAAAACCCGTTGGCCTCATTTTATTGCTGTAACTTCAAATAAAACCTATTTAATACCTGCATTTACTGGATACCTGGCAGTGGATGAGGCGGATGACCAAAAGTTCATGTGTGACAGTGCACAAAACTGTCTGCACTTTGGCAGGGAAAGTTTACACATATACAATACCTTGGTTGGTACATGGCCTCAATCTTGTGGTGCAGAGATTGGTAGTAAGGTGCCCTGACTTCCATGATGTCTTGCAGCAGACCAGAAGAGTGTGAGGTCAATTTGGGTTGTAATACTCAGTGAATGTTAGCCATGCACTGAAACTCAATTTTGGCCATGCTGCAGTGGGTGCACTTGCAGCAGCAGGCTGTCGATGAGTATTTGTGTGAGTATGGGAAATGGACAGGCTCCGAGGATCTGGGGTTCATTTGACCACATCAGTAGCTCTTGATTCAGGGTGTGTGCACTGCCTTGTCAACATTTGAAGAGGCTACCAGAATGGTGAGCCTAGACAAGACAGTCATCAGCGACACAATCCCTCTGGGGTTTCTGCTGGAGCACACACTGTGTGGTTTAATAGACCAGGCAATGGAGGCACAGCAGCAGGAGGAAGAGGAGGACTTCCTGGTGTCTCGGGGCCTGCAGGATCCTTTTTATAAACTTTTCTCCATACTACTTACATTTAACAAACCCCCAAGTTTCAAAACAGATTTAGCCACTGTAACAAGCCCCTTGCTCGCTCAGTTCCACTCTCCTGACACTCCTCTGGTGCTATAGAATCAGATTGCAGATCGCACCATCTGATTGCTCGGTCATCCAGTGCTCCGGGATTAGAATTACAGCTATGTGCCGTTCTAACCCAGTTGTGATAGCTCAGAACAAACACCAGGCAGGCTGTATGTAAGTTCAACCAGGAATCTCTCTTTATTGACAGGAATACAGTCTTATTTATAAAATAAAAAAGGAGGTGCAGACCTCCTGCTCATATTACTCTAACAATACAGCTGTAACCTAATTAACCTAATTAACCTAATTAACATGAGCTAATTAACTAATCCCTTTAGACAGCCTAGATGACTCAGACATGACCTTTAGGCCAGACTGGCCGTCTTGTAGTTCAGAAAATCCAATCACCATTATCACAAACAACATAGACTTTTCTTCACACAATAGCAGAGTTAATTAACACAAACAACAATGGGGATCTAATGACTCTTAGATCCCATACTATAGACTTATTTACAATACACATTTTAGCAGACAACAGACAGACAGGGGCTGGAATTTACATCAGCATCTCCTAACAGTATCTGTCCCAGCATTATGAATCAGCCACTATTCCAATATGGCAAATCCAGGGTCCCCAGAGTCTGTGTGTCCTGGGGGACCAGGACCCGAATCCACAGTAATACCACCTCAAGGGTTCCCAGGCATACAGCTCACAAAGAGCACCGTTCCCCCGAAATGCCAGGGCCCACGATCGATCGGCAAGAGGCTAGCATACAGTCCCCTCCAAAAGTCTCTCTCCCAGCTAGGTCTGTCACAGCCACCTTAAAACAACTGGGGGACTGTCAATGCAAGAATAAAATGGTATTACACTGAAAACAAAAAAAGTTAAATATTGCAGCTTACCAATCCTTAGTTCTTGTGGCTGCATACTTTTTTTTTATAGACTTTTTCCCCACTGTTTTTACCTAATGATTTGGCCAGTAACACACTCCTGTATTAAAGTGTCCCCACTCTGGATGAATGAACACAGAGGGCACTTTTGAATAACAGCATTGTCAGACTGGGGGGGGGGGGGTTCAATGTACTAGCATTTAGATGCACAAATAAATTGAAGCCAAATTCCAGGCCAATACTTCATAAGCAGGTACAGCAAATAGTTTGTTTACTTTTTGGGATAAAGGTTTTACATAAATAAATAATAGCTGATCATTGTAAGCACCCCTGTCAGTGTTAAATGGTTTGTACCATCCCTGTAACTGACACATTACTTTACACATTACATTACTGGCAGGATCACCAGGTGAACATAGAACAAAGAAAGCCTAAACAAGAAAATGAATGCAGCCATATCTTTGAAATGGTAAGCTGAAATATTTTTAATGTTTGCGTTTGGGTTTAATACCACGTCAAGTCTGGATCTGACTTCCTCGGCTATTATATTTAGTTTGAGTATTTCATTGCTACTATGCCCTACAGACAGAATAAATCAAGAGCCTGTGGGAGAAGTGATATCCAAACTGTATGTGTGGTTGAATTTGGCAACTCCAGAATTCCCTCACTTCTATAAAAGCTGTTAGAAGAATTTGAATTAACTGCCAGTGCGGCAGAGGGACTGTAGTTCTCAATGAGCACAACAGTGGTGACATCACCACACTTATAGTACATTGATACTTCCTCCAGCTCTGTACTGTAACTAAACTGGAGGAAGATCATGTCTTCAATGCTTTGCAGGATCAAATGTAAAAAAAAATATATAAATGCACATATTTTCTTGTTGCAATGTATCTGTATTTATATATTTTTTAGTGAAATGTGCCATTCTCTTTTAGGGATTTTTTTTGGAGATATCATATCATATCTGTCAAATTGAAAGCCTAAGGATAAAGATAAAATATTTTGCAACACACAATACACACAATACAAGTTATACCTGAAGCATTTTTATAAGCTAGTACATCAATACAGAAATAATCAGACACCAATCTTCTTATACTATGACCTTCTGAAACTTTATTGACTATAGTGCGTAAATGTAAAGTCAGGTCCATAAATATTGGGACATCGACACAATTCTAATCTTTTTGGCTCTATACACCACCACAATAGATTTGATATGAAACAAACAAGACGTTAACTGCAGACTTTCAGCTTTAATTTGAGGGTATTTACATCCAAATCAGGTGAACGGTGTAGGAATTACAACAGTTTGTATATGTGCCTCTCACTTTTTAAGGGACCAAAAGTAATTGGACAGATTAACAATCATTCATCAAACTTTCACTTTTTTAATACTTGGTTGCAAATCCTTTGCAGTCAATTACAGCCTGAAGTCTGGAATGCATAGACATCACCAGACACTGGGTTTCATCCCTGGTGATGCTCTGCCAGGCCTCTACTGCTACTGTCTTCAGTTCCTGCTTGTTCTTGGGGCATTTTCCCTTCAGTTTTGTCTTCAGCAAGTGAAATGTATGCTCAATTGGATTCAGGTCAGGTGATTGACTGGGCCATTGCATAACATTCCACTTCTTTCCTTAAAAATAGTCTTTGGTTGCTTTCGCAGTATGCTTTGAGTCTTTGTCCATCTGCACTGCGAAGCACGGTCCAATGAGTTCTGAAGCATTTTGCTGAAAATGAGTAGATAATATTGGCTGAAACACTTCAGAATTCATCCTGCTGCTTTTGTCAGCAGTCACATCATCAATAAATACAAGAGAACCAGTTCCATTGGCAGCCATACATGCCCACGCCATGACACTACCACCACCATGCTTCACTGATGAGGTGGTATGCTTTGGATCATGAGCAGTTCCTTTCCTTCTCCATACTCTTCTCTTCCCATCACTCTGGTACAAGTTGATCTTGGTCTCATGTTGTTCCAGAACTGTGAAGGCTTTTTTACATGTTGTTTGGCAAACTCTAATCTGGCCTTCCTGTTTTTGAGGCTCACCAATGGTTTACATCTTGTGGTGAACCCTCTGTATTCACTCTGGTGAAGTCTTCTCTTGATTGTTGACTTTGACACACATACACCTACCTCCTGGAGAGTGTTCTTGATCTGGCCAACTGTTGTGAAGGGTGTTTTCTTCACCAGGGAAAAAAATCTTCGGTCATCCACCACAGTTGTTTTCTGTGGTCTTTGGGGTCTTTTGGTGTTGCTGAGCTCACCGGTGCGTTCTTTCTTTTTAAGGATGTTCCAAACAGTTGATTTGGCCACACCTAATGTTTTTGCTATCTCTCTGATTGGTTTGTTTTGTTTTTGCAGCCTAAAGATGGCTTGCTTCACTGATAGTGACAGCTCTTTGGATCTCATATTGAGTGTAAATGGGATAATGAGGGAATAACACACAGCTGGCCATGGAACAGCTCAGCAGCCAATTGTCCCATTACTTTTGGTCTCTTAAAAAGTGTGAGGCACATATACAAACTGTTGTAATTCCTACACTGTTCATCTGATTTAATGTAAATACCCTCAAATTAAAGCTAAAAGTCTGCAGTTAAGGCACATCTTGTTTGTTTCATTTCAAATCTATTGTGGTGGTGTATAGAGCCAAAAAGATTAGAATTGTGTTGATGTCCCAATATTTATGGACCTGATTGTATGTGCCCTAGGGAAGGGGGCCCCCCTTTTTTATGGTAGGCATGCCCATTTCTTCCCTGAATCTCCCTCTGTTTAAAATATACAGTATTTAAAACCAAAACATATATTTTTTGTTTTGAATAAAGGAAGGAATGGCTATAACCTCTGGACACAGGCAGCAATGCAACATTAACAAAAATAGAAACAGCCCCTATTTATAACTAGCTTTAAGGCTCTGTTCACATATATGCGAATTGGATGTGGGTTTCCCCGCATCCAATTCGCATGACAGGCGATTGTTCACACATGTCTGGGGTGGCCGCAGTCCGGATTGCAGAAGGGGCTTGTGCATCTTTGGGTCAAGTTCAGGTGCGAATTCAGGCAAAAATTCAGACCTGAATCGCACCTGAACTGGTAAGCAGACACGCACCAGACCCCAGGCACGAACTTGCGGCCATATATGTATACATATGTGAACCTGGCCTTAGAGTAAGGTACACATGATAGGGCTTTGCAAAGAGCAAACAAAGCTAAATACATATCCCAGCACCCTCACCAGCATACTGTAAATATTACACTGTCTAACAATTTGATTTAAAACAGAGGTTTTAGTTGCATAACCATTGCAAATATACAGTATGTATAGGCTGCACTGTCTTGTGAAGGCCCCTCTGTATAATGAAGCCCTAACACTAACGCCTATAACAGCCTTGATGTTGCAGTTTGTATAGCAATGGAAAATTAAGGGCAGGTATGTCTTGAGGGGTCCATTCCTACTTAAAGGCACAGGGACACATTAGAAGTTCAGCACAACATAATGGCAGCTGAAGGCATCGAATGTGTCCCCACACCAATTCTAGCAAGCTAATAAAAAATGGCAACTGCTCCCATTGATAACTAGATTTTTAAAGTAAGGTGCACATGAAAGGGCTTTGCACAGAGCAAGCAAAACAAACACACTTAAAGTGGTTATAAACCTTAATTTTTTTTATTAATATAAAAAGGAGGGTACACTTACCTGCTCTGTGCCCCTCAACTTCTCTTCTGGGTTCCCCTACCGGAACTCTGCACCTCTTCTCTTCTCTCAATGCCCCCATAGCAAGCTGGCTGCTAAAGGGGGATGTGTGCAAGTGCCCTTCCCCATAGCCAGGCTGTGTGCATCCGTAGACACACACAGCACTACTCAGCCCTGCCCCTCACTTCCTCCTTTACAGGATTTGACTGACAGCAGTGGGAGCCAGTGTATTAAGACAGGGGTCTCCAAACTTTCTAAACCAAGGGCCAGTTTACTGTCCTTCAGACTTAAGGGGGACAGGACTGTGCCTAGTGGGAGTAAAACAATCTTTGGTATTGGTCAGTGGAAGGCATTATGCCCCATTGTTGGGGTCAGTGACAGGAATAATACCTCAAGGGCTGGATAAATGCAGGCAAAGAGCTGCATTTGGCCCCAGGGCCACAGTTTGGAGACAACTGCATTATAGTAAAACACAATTTGCCATTATAACTACTTTCATAGCTAACCAGCAAAAAAAAAAAAAAAATGGTGATACAGATAGCAATACAAATCTCTATATGTTTTCTGAAGACCATTGTCACTGAGTGCTTCTCGCTAGGACAAATGCTTAACTTTAGCCCCATACCAGCAATCTCCACTGCATGGTCTCGATCTGAGCTGTACAACTTTTCTCCTGCACTCAGTAGCCGCCAGTAATACCTATTGAAAACGCGCAACCTGATATCTGCCTCGCTCTAGTTTCCCTAAATGCAAATTCCGAATGAGGATTTTTGGCATCTGATTTTTTTTATATCTCAAACGCAATCTCTTTTAGCTGCAAGTTATAAATATTGTTGAACAGACATTGGATACCCTTTAGTTTTTGTCTGGAATTATGTATTCATAAGCTATAGAATTGAAAGTGGATATTGACAGAGATTCCCTCTATATCTTTATAGCTCTCACAGGTAAATAATATATTGTCACACAAAATTGTTTACCAATACAGGAAATGTCCAGTCAGATTTACCAAGAAATAAGAGGCACAGGTCACCAGTTCTTGGTGTCAAAGAGTGAAAATCCACAAGTTTAATAGAAGGAGAAATTCTAGGAGGAAGAATCTCTAGGAAGAATCTCTAGTTCACAATAATGACCAGATCTGTCACAGTGCTAAATAATGGTGTTTGGGTTGCTCGTTGACCATGACAAACTTATTAATCCCTAACTTTTCTACTGCTTAGAATAGATCCCATTATGTCTGGAATGGACCGTGGCATGACACACCAGATAGAAATCATTATTTAGCAATTGTAGTGCTTAACATGAGGTACAGGTATATTTACTCATCTAAACTCTAAAATACATGTTTTTTTGCAATGTCATGTTTCCTAAATACACAGTATATTATAAGTCTTGTTTCTGAACAAAAATATAAAAATTAGATTTTAAATGACAACAATGCCTGTGCTCTCTGTATGGTATCATGATGCAGACTTTTGTGTTATAAGCTGATTTCCATTGATGACATTGATTCAGTTATATTAAAAATAAAATTAGTTAAATAAAAAAAAAAATACTATAAATCTATCTATCTATCTATCTATCTATCTATCTATCTATCTATCTATCTATCTATCTATCTATCTATCTATCTATATATATATATATATATATATATATATATATGTGTGTATATATTCTTCATCAACTAACATTTATCCAACAGTCTGTTTTTTCAGAGACTTCATTGGGCCGAGTGTTTAGGCCTCTCTGGCTGCGAGGTTGTTGCCTGGAAGCACAGCACAAATGTATGCATTCTGCAGTGTCAACACTTCTTCATACTGCAGTGCACATTCAGTTTTAAAATGATGCAAGACAAGGCAAAACAAACACTTTTCTTAGTGACTGTGTATTTATAACACTTTTGGTACGCCTTGTGTCAGGGAACACTTGGTATACCTCATAAATGTTTCCAATGGCCATTAAAGTGCGTGAGTTGTTATGACTTGCAAAAAAGAAAAATAGTAAGTGTGTGGGGTGGGTAATTTGTTTTAAAAGGAATTATTAGACGTATGAGTAACTTCCAATGAAGTTACCAGCAAGGACCCAGCCATAAAGCTAATGTAGTAGCAGCAATGTTTTAGTAATTCTCAGCATTCTAACATACTATACACTTTGCCTTTCACACCTTTGGTGTATAAAAGTATCAATACTGAAATTACTGTTGTACTGAAAATAGAAATATTTGGCAACTTATGCAAAGTGGGCCGAATGTCAAAAATGCCAAGGTTGATTTTGAGTGTCTGTCCAGCCTTGATGCAGCAAGTGTTCAGTTGAAATTATAACCAGGACCTACAAACATCAAGGCAGCAAAAAGAATGCACATTGCTCAATAGGGAAATGGCGAAAAAGCAGATTTACTATTTTATTACTGCACCTTGTACATTGCAGGAGCTTTGATTAGATAACAGTTTAGTCTGCAGTAGGCTTTAACTCTTTATTCATGAGGCTCTTTGCGTCTAGTGCATTTGAAAGCTTTATCCGAGGTTATATAGTAGAGGGGAAAAAAAAAGCTTTGCAATACAAAGCAGTTCTAAAGAGGCTGTTATCTCTCATTTTCTCCTGCTGGTTAGATGCACTGCTATAAGCATCCTCTCAGCAGTCTATATCCTGGGCATGCTGTGAATCGTTTCACCACCAGCATGGCTTCTCCTCTCAATCTCTCATCTTTATGCTTCTCTCCAAAGAAAATAGAGAGTTAAATGCTCATTTGTTCAGGCAATGATCATATGTTTAGTTGAACAGATACTGACCAATTCTGTACTTCAATTAGTCATGCTGTCACTTTAAATAACTCAGACTGCTCTCTCCGGTTCCTCCGTTCATCTGCTAACAGTAAGTTTTACAAATGCTCTTCTGAAGATTGCTATATTGAAGGGGAATTTGCCTTATGCTCATGCTGGATCAACAGGTGAACCACATTGGCAGACAAGCTAATAGGCTCAATTCACTAAGCTATGACACATGTTTTTAACATAATGATTTTTATTTACAGCTATGTTGTTGCTGTGTTTAGAGTTCATTGGCTCTTGATACTGAAAATAATGGTCATTATAGTAAATAGTAATAAACCTAGATTTGTTTTTCTTGAAAAACTGGCATGGTTATACACCACACCTTTCTTACACACATATGTTCTGTAATAAGGTTATTCATTTGGGACAATAAAAAACCCAGAATATGTCATTCTCTCCTCACATTGTCCAAGCAATACAGTTGTATCGGCTTATGTAGAAAAATACTATAAGGCCCTACACCCTTCATCTATCGTGTCCTGGTAAGCATGTCCAATAGTTCAAAATAGGTTGAATAAAAGTGGAATAGGACAGCCCTCCTATACCCTTAGCTATTCCTGCGTGGCTCCCATCAAGTAACTGGAGAGCCCCCAAGGCCCTCTAAGCCAATCTTAGAGATGCACACCAAACATTAACTTTACCAGGGATCTCTATGCTTCCCTACTTCTTGACTCCAGTTCAAGGTTACCCTGATTTTCCTTCAAGCATTGAAAATAAACTCTTCAATTCAGAGTCACACACTTCATGACACAAACTGACTGGCTTGACCACACAACTATACAAAACCTGCCCCCCCCCCAACCTTTCAGGTGCTGCCTTTTCTGAATGTTCTTTAGAGCCTTTTCATTAACTCCTTTTGAGGGTAATGCCTACTCTCTGATCCCACCATACATTCAGGAATGGGAAACACAACTGCAAATGCACTTTACACAAAGTCAAATACACAGAGCCATTAAACTGAGGCATGAGGCTTTCATCTCTAATAGGTTTCAAGAGCATAAATACAAACTCTTGACTCTTGAGTCCCTGCCCTCCTTCACAACCTTATTTAACAGGTCCAGAATTTCTGTTGGAGATGTCAGGCAGCCCCAGGTACTTTCCAGCATATATTTTTGAGCTTCCCCCTGTTGAGTCCATTTTTGATTGAGATACATGACCTAATCCATAGACTTACTTCTGTAGACCTTGGGATCTAGTCCTCAGGGCTTCCTCTTTCACATTAACAAAGTTTCTGTTAAGAAATACAAGACATTCATGAATGTTCAGTTACTTAATGTTGCATACACATCTGTGTTTCAGTGCTGTGGAAATCCATGTCTCCTCCAACAACTCGCTTGTGGCTTTATAAAAGATATTACATTTCTATTGCATGCATGTCTTCTTTGATGTTATAATGTTCCTGTTACAATTAAAATTGGAAATCAGACAAACATTCATTGGCGATCAGTCTACTTTCTATGAGTATGGCATTCTAAGGGTAACTATTTCAACCCTCAGTAGAGCAGTCTTTGCTTTTCTGCTCATTACATTTTTCATAATTTTGTATTTTTGTGTCATTTTTCTGAATGCTTTGTACCTACAATTTATGTCATATGCCTTGTGCTATTCATTTTGTCTGAAATAAAGGATTTAAAAAACTAGCTTGGCACCTCTCACTATGCATTTATTTAACCCACTTGTTTATAAAATCCTTCACATCGATCCCCAAATGTTTTCATAGCCAAGTGATATTATGACTTTCAAATACATGTTCACACAAACCAACCTAACTGGCCTACCAGTATATTTTTGGGTAGGTAGGTGTGAGGAAATGAAGAAGCAATGGGGTAGGGCTATCTATAAAAATCAAATTTAGGGCAAACTGACAGAGTATTTAATTAGCCCACCCCCTGGCCCACTTATACTACTACCCCTACTTATACACCTACCCCTCCCTGCTGCTATGTTGCTCTGAAATTGAAAACCCAGTGCAAGCTCCAAGTTGGATATCATCTGAGTGAGTGGATCATGGTTCAATCACTGCATTCTGGTAGAGAGTCATATGCTAGTTCATACCTAGAAGAGCCAAGTGTTTGTGAAACATGTTACAGTGCAACCAAGCAACAGTCAAGTGAGATGTAGGTGCGCATACTGTGGGCCAGGGTATTTTAGTAAGATACCCTCTTACTGTGCACTGAATTGCTTTAGGTTTGAATTACAACACAATTGCAGGAAAATTCCAAGAGAATTGGAGATTTCAAAGTGGTTGTGTGCACTCAAATTATAATGTTTTTATAAATATAATTTTATAAATATAGATGTACATAATATTAAACATTTGTGCAAATGTATTGTGATGCAAAAAAAAAAAACTCAACTACTACTTTTATTTACTAAAGGTCCTCTGCTTTCAGAAAATATGCTTTGTTTTAGGCACTAAAAGTACAATTTCAAGCCAAAAATACACATTTTAGCATTTGTGTGAAAAATAGAAAAATTAAGTGGCAGTGAAAGTGTTAAATCATTTACTGAACTAGCAGGGATGGGCTGAACGTCCCCCTGTTCAGTTCTCACCAGAACTTTCGAACATCGCGAAAGTACAGAAAGGAATAACGAACCATATTGAAGTCTATGGGACCCGAACGTGAAAAATCAAAAATGCCCATTTTGAAGGCTTTTATGCAAGTAATCGAGCATACAATGGTTATGGGGGTCCGGGTACTGCTCTGGGGGACATGTATCAATGCAAACAAAGTTTGTAAAAAACTTCATTTTGAAATGAGCAGTGATTTATTGATGCTAAAGTGAAAGTATGAAAATGAAAAATTCCTTTCAATATAGTGCCTGGGGGGTCCCCTTAGTCCACCTGTAAGTGGTACATCTGGACTGTGTATAAAAGCTGCTGCAGCAATAATTGCATTTATAAAGCCCAAAAAATGACATTTTCCCTGCAAGATTTCTTTATTTTGTAAGCAACGGTTTGGGGAGCCAGTCTGTATGATGAGGCCCGATGTAGTACACTGGGAAAAAGATTAGAGATTTTTTGGATAAATTCTGGTGTCTCTACCACAGATTTTGGATTTCTACTTCTGTAATGGGTGCAGAAAAATTGCATTTTGGGTGT
This sequence comes from Aquarana catesbeiana, assembly GCF_042186555.1. Classification (NCBI taxonomy): domain Eukaryota; kingdom Metazoa; phylum Chordata; class Amphibia; order Anura; family Ranidae; genus Aquarana; species Aquarana catesbeiana. The sequence goes on from NC_133327.1 coordinate 204,013,341, forward strand.
CGGTGGCATCTTCACACCGTAACCTTATAGGGGTACTTTTGATGAAAACAAGAATTGGCCTTACTGTCAAAAATTGTAATGATATGCACCTGTCAATCAGGTGCAGAAAAAATGTTCTTTTGGTGTCGTTGCCGCCTTCATACCATAGTCCTATAGAGGTACTCTTGATGAAAGCAAGAATTGGCCTTGCTGTCAAAATTTTTTAATGATATGCACCTGTCAAACAGGTGCGGAAAAATTGTTTGACAGTACATGCCCAGCGTCTAAATGTAAGCTTGTCAATGCTGCTGGCTCTACAACTTCTGCCTTTCCATCTGGTGGATTCTGCCCTCTTCTGTGAATTTGCAGAATGTGCTGTACCACAATGGCAGGTTCCCAGTCAGTATTTCTTTTCACGTAAGGCCATTCCAGCTCTCTATCATCACGTAGAAAGGCAATGTTATGGCATCGTTGGGCAAGGCAGTCAGCCGCAAAGTCCACCTTACTGCTGACACGTGGTTCAGCAAGCATGGGCAGTGACGATATATTTCGTTCACAGCACACTGGGTAACTCTGCTTGCAACTCGGGAGGATGCAGGACAGGGCTCAGTGCTGCAGCTTATTGTGCCCCCACGTCTCTATACAGCTGGTGATGATTCGAGATTTATCAGCTCTACCCCCTCCTCCTTCTCCTCCATGCCCTCCTCTGCTGAATTGTCCTATGAACCTCAAATACCCCCTAAGCGTTCAAAGGGCTATTCAATGAGTCAGGCTAAAAGGTGCCATGCAACAAAGTGAAGTAACATATGCAAGAGATGACACAGCTGCACACCACAAAAAGCATTGCAAAATTAGTGGAAAAGTTTCCACAGGGGGCTTTTAAGCAGCAAAATATTTCTGAAACCATGTTAGTAAAAATATTATTTAATTCAGACATAGAATGCATTACATAGATACAATCAAAATTGCATAAAATTTCCAGTAGTCGACACAAGCAACAACAAAGGATCATCTCCCATGGCAATCAATTCATTCAAAAAGTTCTAATTGAACAGTTACATTGTATCAATACTATCCATATGAATCCCCATGAATACCCCAATGCATTTCGACCCTTTTTCCTCTTCTGGTCTTCTTCGGGGGGGGGTTTAAATTCTAAAGAGATACATCAAAAAGTCCCATTAAGGATTTTCTACAATATACAAAACATGATAGATCATTTCATGATATTTTAAAGGTTTTGAAAGTACATCTCCATACATATGGTGAAGTACTTACGATTTGGGGATGGGAAGGTGGGCCTGTGTCGCATAGTTAGAATTAGGGCGTGTCTATAGACCACGGGGCTTGCAAGGAGCCACGCATTTGGACCCAGTGGGGAAGGTGTAGGGCGAGACACCTGTAATTTGATATTTATAAAAATTAGTATGTGGTCACACAGTGTTCAGCTAAAACTAAAAGTTAGTGTAGTGCGACCTCTGCACAGTGTTCAACTAAAGCTACAAGTTAGTGTAGTGCGTCCTCCTCACAGTGTTCAGCTAAAACTACAAGTTAGTGTAGTGCGACCTCTGAACAGTGTTCAGCTAAAACTACAAGTTAGTGTAGTGCGTCCTCCTCACAGTGTTCAGCTAAAGCTACAAGTTAGTTTAGTGTGACCTCTGCACAGTGTTCAGCTAAAGCTACAAGTTAGGGTAATGCGTTCTCCTCACAGTGTTTAGCTAAAGCTACAAGTTAGTTTAGTGTGACCTTTGCACAGTGTTCAGCTAAAGCTACAAGTTAGGGTAGTACGTCCTCCTCACAGTGTTCAGCTAAAACTACAAGTTAGTGTAGTGCGACCTCTGAACAGTGTTCAGCTAAAGCTACAAGTTAGGGTAGTGCGTCCTCCTCACAGTGTTCAGCTAAAACTACAAGTTAGTGTAGTGCGACCTCTACACAATGTTCAGCTAAAGCTACAAGTTAGTGTAGTGCGTCCTCCTCACAGTGTTCAGCTAAAACTACAAGTTAGTGTAGTGCGACCTCTGCACAGTGTTCAGCTAAAGCTACAAGTTAGTGTAGTGCGTCCTCCTCACAGTGTTCAGCTAAAACTACAAGTTAGTGTAGTGCGTCCTCCTCACAGTGTTCAGCTAAAACTACAAGTTAGTGTAGTGCGTCCTCCTCACAGTGTTCAGCTAAAGCTACAAGTTAGTTTAGTGTGACCTCTGCACAGTGTTCAGCTAAAGCTACAAGTTAGGGTAGTGCATCCTCCTCACAGTGTTTAGCTAAAGCTACAAGTTAGTTTAGTATGACCTCTGCATAGTGTTCAGCTAAAGCTACAAGTTAGGGTAGTATGTCCTCCTCACAGTGTTCAGCTAAAGCTACAAGTTGGTGTAGTGCATTCTCCTCACAATGTTCAGCTAAAACTACAAGTTAATGTAGTGCGACCTCTGCACAGTGTTCAGCTAAAGCTACAAGTTAGTGTAGTGCATCCTCCTCACAGTGTTCAGCTAAAACTACAAGTTAGTGTAGTGCGTCCTCTGAACAGTGTTCAGCTAAAGCTACAAGTTAGGGTAGTGCATCCTCCTCACGGTGTTCAGCTAAAACTACAAGTTAGTGTAGTGCGTCCTCCTCACAGTGTTCAGCTAAAACTACAAGTTAGTGTACTGCGACCTCTGCACAGTGTTCAGCTAAAGCTACAAGTTAGTGTAGTGCGTCCTCTGAGCAGTGTTCAGCTAAAACTACAAGTTAGTGTAGTGCGTCCTCTGAACAGAGTTCAGCTAAAACTACAAGTTAGTGTAGTGCATCCACCTCACAGTGTTCAGCTAAAGCTACAAGTTAATTTAGTGTGACCTCTGCACAGTGTTCAGCTAAAGCTACAAGTTAGGGTAGTATGTCCTCCTCACAGTGTTCAGCTAAAGCTACAAGTGGGTGTAGTGCATCCTCCTCACAGTGTTCAGCTAAAACTACAAGTTAGTGTAGTGCGTCCTCTGAACAGAGTTCAGCTAAAACTACAAGTTAGTGTAGTGCGTCCTCCTCACAGTGTTCAGCTAAAGCTACAAGTTAGTTTAGTGTGACCTCTGCACAGTGTTCAGCTAAAGCTACAAGTTAGGGTAGTATGTCCTCCTCACAGTGTTCAGCTAAAGCTACAGGTGGGTGTAGTGCATCCTCCTCACAGTGTTCAGCTAAAACCACAAGTTAGTGTAGTGCGTCCTCCTCACAGTGTTCAGCTAAAACTACAAGTTAGTGTAGTGCGACCTCTGCACAGTGTTCAGCTAAAGCTACAAGTTAGTGTAGTGAGTCCTCTGAACAGTGTTCAGCTAAAACTACAAGTTAGTGTAGTGCGTCCTCCTCACAGTGTTCAGCTAAAACTACAAGTTAGTGTAGTGCGTCCTCCTCACAGTGTTCAGTTATAGCTACAAGTTAGTTTAGTGTGACCTTTGCACAGTGTTCAGCTAAAGCTACAAGTTAGTGTAGTGCGTCCTCCTCACAGTGTTCAGCTAAAACTACAAGTTAGTGTAGTGCGACCTCTGCACAGTGTTCAGCTAAAGCTACAAGTTAGTGTAGTGCGTCCTCCTCACAGTGTTCAGCTAAAACTACAAGTTAGTGTAGTGCGTCCTCTGAACAGTGTTCAGCTAAAGCTACACGTTAGGGTAGTGCATCCTCCTCACGGTGTTCAGCTAAAACTACAAGTTAGTGTAGTGCGACCTCTGCACAGTGTTCAGCTAAAGCTACAAGTTAGTGTAGTGCGTCCTCTGAACAGTGTTCAGCTAAAACTACAAGTTAGTGTAGTGCGTCCTCTGAACAGAGTTCAGCTAAAACTACAAGTTAGTGTAGTGCATCCACCTCACAGTGTTCAGCTAAAGCTACAAGTTAATTTAGTGTGACCTCTGCACAATGTTCAGCTAAAGCTACAAGTTAGGGTAGTATGTCCTCCTCACAGTATTCAGCTAAAGCTACAAGTGGGTGTAGTGCATCCTCCTCACAGTGTTCAGCTAAAACTACAAGTTAGTGTAGTGCGTCCTCTGAACAGAGTTCAGCTAAAACTACAAGTTAGTGTAGTGCGTCCTCCTCACAGTGTTCAGCTAAAGCTACAAGTAAGTTTAGTGTGACCTCTGCACAGTGTTCAGCTAAAGCTACAAGTTAGGGTAGTATGTCCTCCTCACAGTGTTCAGCTAAAGCTACAAGTTAGGGTAGTGCATCCTCCTCACAGTGTTCAGCTAAAACTACAAGTTAGTGTAGTGCGACCTCTGCACAGTGTTCAGCTAAAGCTACAAGTTAGTGTAGTGCGTCCTCTGAACAGTGTTCAGCTAAAACTACAAGTTAGTGTAGTGCGTCCTCTGAACAGTGTTCAGCTAAAGCTACAAGTTAGGGTAGTGCATCCTCCTCACGGTGTTCAGCTAAAGCTACAAGTTAGTGTAGTGCGACCTCTGCACAGTGTTCAGCTAAAGCTACAAGTTAGTGTAGTGCGTCCTCTGAACAGTGTTCAGCTAAAACTACAAGTTGGTGTAGTGCGTCCTCTGAACAGTGTTCAGCTAAAACTACAAGTTAGTGTAGTGCGTCCTCCTCACAGTGTTCAGCTAAAGCAGTGGTTCTCAACCTTCCTAGTGCCGTGACCCCTTGATAAAATTTCCCAAGTTGTGGGGACCCCTAACAGTAATATTATTTTCGTTGGTCGCGTTTGCTGGCACAGTGGCGGCGTTTGCTGGCACAGTGCTGACAATTGATGGGCACAGTGGCTGCACAGTGGGACGTTTGCTGGCACAGTGGCGACAATTGATGGGCACAGTGGCTGCGTTTGGCACAGTGGCAACAATTAAAGGGCACAGTGGCTGCGTTTGCTGGCACAGGTGGCGACGTTTGCTGGCACAGTGGCGACAATTTATGGGCACAGTGGTTGCGTTTGGCACAGTGGCAACAATTAAAGGGCACAGTGGCTGCATTTGATGGCACAGTGGCTGCGTTTGATGGCACAGTGGCTGCGTTTGATGGCACAGTGGTGACAATTGACGAGCACAGTGGCTGCATTTGATGGCACAGTGGCGGCGTTTGCTGGCACAGTGGTGACAATTGATGGGCACAATGGCTGCATTTGATGGCACAGTGGCGGTGTTGCTGGCAGTGGTGACAATTGATGGGCACAATGGCTGCATTTGATGGCACAGTGGCGGTGTTGCTGGCAGTGGTGACAATTGATGGGCACAGTGGCTGTGTTTGATGGCACAGTGGCGACAATTGATGGGCACAGTGGCTGCACAGCGGCAACGTTTGCTGGCACAGTGGCGACAATTGATGGGCACAGTGGCTGCGTTTGGCACAGTGGCAACAATTAAAGGGCACAGTTCCTGCGTTTAATGGCACAGTGGCGACAATTGATGAGCACAGTGGCTGCATTTGATGGCACAGTGGCGGCGTTTGCTGGCAGAGTGGCGACAATTGATGGGCCCAGTGGCGACAATTGATGGGCACAGTGGCTGCACAGTGGCGACGTTTGCTGGCACAGTAGCGACAATTGATGGGCACAGTGGCTGCATTTGATGGCACAGTGGCGGCGTTTGCTGGCACAGTGGCGACAATTGATGGGCACAGTGGCGACAATTGATGGGCACAGTGGCTGCGTTTGCTGGCACAGTGGCGACAATTGATGAGTACAGTGGCTGCATTTGATGGCACAGTGGCGGCGTTTGCTGGCACAGTGGCGACAATTGATGGGCACAGTGGCGACAATTGATGGGCACAGTGGCTGCACAGTGGCGATGTTTGCTGGCACAGTGGCGACAATTGATGGCACAGTGGCGACAATGGGCACAGTGGCTGCACAGTGGCGACGTTTGCTGGCACAGTGGCGACAATTGATGGGCACAGTGGCTGTGTTTGGCACAGTGGCAACAATTAAAGGGCACAGTGGCTGCGTTTGATGGCACAGTGGCGACAATTGATGGGCACAGTGGCTGCATTTAAAGGCACAGTTGCAGCGTTTTAATGGGGGTTTTTATTTTCAGATTTTTTCAGTTTGTTTGCGCCCCCACCACTTATTTATATATAAACGTCCCGGTTGGTTCCTCAAAAGTGGTTATTCCGTGCCAGTGCTAGATACACAAAGTGTATAGCACCCAAACATGTATCTAGCACTGGCACGGAATAAACACTTTTGAGGAACCAACTGGGACATTTATATATATATATATATATATATATATATATACGTTTATATATATATAAATGTTAAGTAACATAATGAAAAAAATGTTATCTTGTCAGCTTCTCCTGTGTGTCTGACTTACCAGATGTCACAGTGACACAGGTGTTCTTCTTCAGGTGTGTCGTTGCCTCCCTCTTGGTACACTCATCCACAGCAAGCGGACTTCGGTGGGTGTAACAAGATGTCCGCTTGCCGACTTCTAAGTCTAAGCATTACTGTGGACGAGAGTACCAAGATGGCGCCGACGGAACGTCACTTCCGTGCAGTCTCTCCTGTGCAGGAAGTGACATCTCGCTGGCCGAGACGGACGGACTCCGGCAGTAACTTCGGGTCCGTCTCGGCCAGCATCTCAGGCAGCATCTCGGCCAGCATCCGCGACCCCCTGGAGAATCGGCAATCGACCCCCCAGGGGGTCGCGACCCCCAGGTTGAGAACCGATGAGCTAAAGCTACAAGTTAATTTAGTGTGACCTCTGCACAGTGTTCAGCTAAAGCTACAAGTTAGGGTAGTGCGTCCTCCTCACAGTGTTCAGCTAAAGCTACAAGTTAGTTTAGTGTGACCTCTGCACAGTGTTCAGCTAAAGCTAAAAGTTAGGGTAGTATGTCCTCCTCACAGTGTTCAGCTAAAGCTACAAGTGGGTGTAGTGCATCCTCCTCACAGTGTTCAGCTAAAACTAAAAGTTAGTGTAGTGCGACCTCTGCACAGTGTTCAGCTAAAGCTACAAGTTAGTGTAGTGCATCCTCCTCACAGTGTTCAGCTAAAACTACAAGTTAGTGTAGTGCGACCTCTGCACAGTGTTCAGCTAAAGCTACAAGTTAGTGTAGTGCATCCTCCTCACAGTGTTCAGCTAACACTACAAGTTAGTGTAGTGCGACCTCTGCACAGTGTTCAGCTAACGCTACAAGTTAGTGTAGTGCGACCTCTGCACAGTGTTCAGCTAAAGCTACAAGTTAGTGTAGTGCGTCCTCTGAACAGTGTTCAGCTAAAACTACAAGTTAGTGTAGTGCGTCCTCTGAACAGTGTTCAGCTAAAACTACAAGTTAGTGTAGTGCGTCCTCTTCACAGTGTTCAGCTAAAGCTACAAGTTAATTTAGTGTGACCTCTGCACAGTGTTCAGCTAAAGCTACAAGTTAGGGTAGTGCGTCCTCCTCACAGTGTTCAGCTAAAGCTACAAGTTAGTTTAGTGTGACCTCTGCACAGTGTTCAGCTAAAGCTAAAAGTTAGGGTAGTATGTCCTCCTCACAGTGTTCAGCTAAAGCTACAAGTGAGTGTAGTGCATCCTCCTCACAGTGTTCAGCTAAAACTACAAGTTAGTGTAGTGCGACCTCTGCACAGTGTTCAGCTAAAGCTACAAGTTAGTGTAGTGCATCCTCCTCACAGTGTTCAGCTAAAACTACAAGTTAGTGTAGTGCGACCTCTGCACAGTGTTCAGCTAAAGCTACAAGTTAGTGTAGTGCGTCCTCCTCACAGTGTTCAGCTAAAACTACAAGTGAGTGTAGTGCGACCTCTGCACAGTGTTCAGCTAACGCTACAAGTTAGTGTAGTGCTTCCTCTGAACAATGCTCAGCTAAAGCTACAAGTTAGTGTAGTGCGTCCTCCTCACAGTGTTCGGTTATAGCTACAAGTTAGTTTAGTGTGACCTCTGCACAGTGTTCAGCTAAAGCTACAAGTTAGGGTAGTGCGTCCTCTGAACAGTGTTCAGCTAAAACTACAAGTTAGTGTAGTGCATCCTCTGAACAGTGTTCAGCTAAAGCTACAAGTAAGTGCAGTGCGTCCTCCTCACAGTGTTCAGCTAAAACTACAAGTTAGTGTAGTGCGACCTCTGCACAGTGTTCAGCTAAAGCTACAAGTTAGTGTAGTGCGTCCTCTGAACAGTGTTCAGCTAAAACTACAAGTTAGTGTAGTGCGTCCTCTGAACAGTGTTCAGCTAAAACTACAAGTTAGTTTAGTGCGTCCTCTGAACAGTGTTCAGCTAAAGCTACAAGTTAATTTAGTGTGACCTCTGCACAGTGTTCAGCTAAAGCTACAAGTTAGGGTAGTGCGTCCTCCTCACAGTGTTCAGCTAAAGCTACAAGTTAGTTTAGTGTGACCTCTGCACAGTGTTCAGCTAAAGCTACAAGTTAGGGTAGTATGTCCTCCTCACAGTGTTCAGCTAAAGCTACAAGTTGGTGTAGTGCATCCTCCTCACAGTGTTCAGCTAAAACTACAAGTTAGTGTAGTGCGACCTCTGCACAGTGTTCAGCTAAAGCTACAAGTTAGTGTAGTGCATCCTCCTCACAGTGTTCAGCTAAAACTACAAGTTAGTGTAGTGCGACCTCTGCACAGTGTTTGGCTAAAGCTACAAGTTAGGGTAGTGCGTCCTCCTCACAGTGTTCAGCTAAAACTACAAGTTAGTGTAGTGCAACCTCTGCACTGTGTTCAGCTAACACTACAAGTTAGTGTAGTGTGTCCTCTGAACAGTGTTCAGCTAAAGCTACAAGTTAGTGTAGTGCGTCCTCCTCACAGTGTTCAGCTAAAACTACAAGTTAGTGTAGTGCGAGCTCTGCACAGTGTTCAGCTAAGGCTACCTGTAGAAGGTTGGTGGTGCTTTCCTGATCCTATCACTACCGCAGGCAGCTAAATAAGCTACAAGTTAGTTTTTTGCGAGCTCTGCACAGTGTTCACCTAAAGCTACCTGTCGAAGGTTGGTGGTGTTCTCATACTACAGGCAGGCAGACATTCACAAGCCAATAAAAGAGGGCAAGCAGGCTCTGTGTCTAGAGGCAACAGTGCTGGTCGTGGAGACGGTGCATCCTCATCAGCACGTGGCCGTGGGACACGCTTTGCCTTTTTTTCGGCAGCTGGCCGTGTTGAGCCGCAACATGCGGAAGACTTGGTCGAGTGGATGACCAAGCCGTCCTCATCCTCGTCATCCTCTCTCACCCATGCTCAGGGTATTTTGTCTGGCAAAGCAGCTGCCAACGCGGCCTCTTCCCTCTGCTCAATGGCATCAGTGACTCCTTCCCTAGCCCCACCATGTTCTCCTGAGGAGTCCCTCGCTCTGTTTGACCACAGTGTTGGGTACATGCTCCAGGAGGATGCCCAGCGTTTAGAAGGCTCTGATGATGATACTGAGCTAGATGAAGCCAGTAACGTGAGCACGGACAGAGGGGGTGCCCAAGAAGGACAGCAATCTGGCAGTCATGCTCCCCCTGCTGCAGCATACTGCCAGGTTTGCTTCAGTGATGAGGAGGGAGGGGATGATGAGGTCACTGACTCAACATGGGTGCCTTATAGGAGAGAGGAGGAGGAGGAGGAGACACATCACCAATGAGGCAGGATGCCCTCCAGGGGCCAGCTTAAGGGCAGCACACTGACTGCATCACACCCCAAAGCTCCGCATGTGCAGGGCGCTGCTGTCTCTGTGCGTTATTCCAAAAGTTCTTTGGTGTGGGCCTTTTTTGAGATGAGTGCATAGAGATCGCACCGCTGCTATTTGCAACATATGTCTCAAGCGTATCTCGCGTGGCCAAAACATCTCCCGCTTGGGCACCACATGCTTGACCAGACATATGTTGACCTGCCATGCAGTTCGTTGGCATGCGTATCTAAAAGACTCACACCAAAGAACAAAGAGGACCTCTCCTTGCTCCTCATCAGCTGAGATCTCCAACCCCACTATACCTTCAGTCCTCTCTGAGACCTGCACTGAGAGGAATGAAGGTGTAGAATTAGGTGTGTCACAGCCAAGTACTTGTGGGCAATCTGCTTTCGGTACACCGACGTCAGATTGTACCAGGCAAATTTCCCTGCCCCAGCTGCTGCACCGCCGAAAGAAGTTCCCTCCCAGCCATCCACATGCCCAGCGGTTGAATGCTAGCTTGGCAAAATTGCTAGCACTTCAACTGCTGCCTTTTCAGTTGGTAGACTCTGCCCCCTTCCGTGAGTTTGTGGAATGTGCGGTTCCTCAGTGGCAGGTACCCAAATGCCACTTTTTCTCATGGAAGGCGATTCCGGCTCTCTACCGGCATGTGGAAGACAATGTCTTGGCCTCGCTGGACAGGGCGGTCAGCGGTAAGGTGCATATTACCGCTGACTCATGGTCCAGCAGGCATGGACAGGGACGTTACCTAAGTTTCACCGCGCATTGGGTGACTCTGCTGGCAGCTGGGAAGGATGCAGGACAAGGTGCAGTAGTGTTGGAGGTTGTTCCGCCACCACGCCTCCAAAATGCCGCTACTAATGATTGTGACACACCTCTCTCCTCCACCCCCTCCTCTTCTTCTTCCTCCATGGCCTCTTCCTATGCTTTGTCCTCGGAACCAGCGGTGCTCCGTAGCCGATCAAGGGGCTACGCAAGTATACAGGCCAAAAGATGCCATGGGGTGCTTGAGCTGGTGTGCTTGGGGGACACGAGCCACACTGGGGCAGAGGTTCTGTCAGCTCTGCAGGGGCAGGTTCAGAGGTGGTTGACACCACGCCAACTTAAGGCAGGAATGGTGGTTTGCGACAATGGCACCAACCTCCTCTTTGCCCTCTGACAGGGACAAATGACCCATGTGCCCTGTTTGGCTCACGTCCTTTAACTTGGTGGTGCAGCGGTTCTTGGGCAGGTACCGGGGCTTACAGGATGTCCAGAGGCAGGCCAGGAAAGTCTGTGTGCATTTCCGCCAGTCATATAATGCCAGTGCTCGGCTGGCAGACCTCCAAAAGGAGTTTAACCTGCCGAAGAACTGCTTAATCTGTGACATGCCCACCAGGTGGAACTCAACATTGGCCATGCTGCAGCGGCTGCACACGCAGCAGAGGGCCATCAATGAGTATCTGTGCGACTATGGCACCAGGACAGGGTCAGTGGAGCTTGTTTTTTTCCCCACGCCAGTGGGCCATGATCAGGGATGCATGCACTGTCCTGTCACCATTTGAGGAGGCCATGAGGATGGTGAGCAGTGACAGTGCATGCATCAGTGACACTGTCCCCCTTGTCCACCTGTTGGAGCACACGCTGCGTGGAATCATGGACAGGGCACTTGAGGCACAACAGAGGCAGGAAGAGGAGGACTTCCTTAGCTGTCAAGGCCCCCTTTATCCAGACAGTGTTCCTGCGTACCCACCGATCACACAGGAATTGGATGAGGACGAGGAGGAGGATTGTGTCAGTATGGAGGTGGAGCCTGGCACTCAGCATCAGCAGCAGTCTTTAAGGGATCAGTCCCAAGAAACACATGGACTTGTACGTGGCTGGGAGTAGGTGGCTGCGGACCATGTCATCCTTAGTGACCCAGAGGACTCCGGACCGAATGCTGAGGCTTTGGTCAGTCAAAGAAGGAGTGGCGGAGAAGGTGGCCATCTGACCGATGCGTTCAGACTATTTTTTGGTCCGCAGCCCCAAGGTATGATCGGTTCCAGCAACCATCACCAGCGTCTGTTTTACATGGTGCAGGAATACCTAGGGGCAAGATCTGACTTGGACACCTTTCCCACCGAAAATCCTCTGGGTTACTGGGTCTTGAGGATGGATACTTGCACAGTATGCAATTGAGCTACTGGCCAGTCCTGCATCCAGCGTTCTTTCGGAAGGCACATTCAGTGCTGCTGGAGGCTTTGTAACCGATCACAGGGTGCGTCTGTCCACGGACTCAGTCGATCGACTGACCTTCATAAAAATGAATCAGTCTTGGATCACCACCAGCTACCAAGCACCTGATGCTGATGTAACCGAATAATTTTTTTTGAAATCTCAGATCCCTTCAAAGACTGCCTATGCTGATGCTGAGTGACTATCCTGAGTAATTATCCTGTTCCTCCTCAATGATCACGCTGATAGCTTGTAAGAACATTTTTGGTTCTGGGCGTCACCACCAGTGCCTAAAGCCCAATTTTTCAGCCCCTGTTTAACAGGGGCATGTAATTACAATTTTTGATGCAACACTTTGCAGGAGGGCTCATTTCTGCGTTCCAACTAGAGTATCTGTGAGGGGTTGCAGTGTTGTGGCACCAGCACCAGTGCCTAAGGCCCAATTTTTCAGCCCCTCTTTAACAGGGGTGTGTAATTACAATTTTTGATGCAATACTTTGCAGCAGGGCTCGTTTCTGCATTCCAACTAGAGTATCTGTGAGGGGTTGCAGTGTTGTGGCACCAGCACTAGTGCCTAAGGCCTAATTTTTCAGCCCCTGTTTAACAGGGGTGTGTAATTACAATTTTTGATGCAATACTTTGCAGCAGGGCTCGTTTCTGCGTTCCAACTAGAGTATCTGTGAGGGGTTGCAGTGTTGTGGCACCAGCACCAGTGCCTAAGACCCAATTTTTCAGCCCCTGTTTAACAGGGGCGTGTAATTACAATTTTTGATGCAATACTTTGCAGCAGAGCTCGTTTCTGTGTTCCAACTAGGGTATCTGTGAAGGGTTGCATTGTTGTGGCACCAGCACCAGTGCCTAAGGCCCAATTTTTCAGCCCCTGTTCAACAGGGGCATGTAATTACAATTCTTGATCTAATATTTCACAGCAGGGCCCGTTTCTGCGCCCACCAAGAGCGAGTGAGGACTTACAGTGTTGTGGCACTAGCACCACCACCACCAAAGGCCCAATTTTTCTGCCCCTGTTCAATAGGGGTATGTAATTCCAATTCTTGATCTAATATTTCACAGCAGGGCCCTTTGAGGGCTTGCAGTGTTGTGGCCACAACAACACCTAAGGCCCAAATTTCTGCTGAGTATATAGGGCAGGCCCCTACTTTCAAACATCCAACTTACAAACGACTCCTACTTGCAAACGGAAGGAGACAACAGGAAGTGAGATGAAATCTACCCCTAGGAAGGGAAATTCTCTCCTGTAAGAGTTAATATGGGAAAAACGTTTCTCCTTTTCACTGATGCTTTATCACCAATCCTTGTTTCACAAAAACCCCAAATTTTCAAAAAACATTTGTCATTGGGACAAAAAGTGAGGTGAAATCTTCTGAAGAGGAGCACAGACATCAAAACAAATGTCACAGAGGTGATAACCCTTCCCTATGTTTTCCAAAAAGCTTAAAATAGGTTTTTTGGCTGGAGCTAAACACGTTAAAAATGTACCAGTTCAAAATTACAAACATATTCTACTTAACAACAAACCTACAGTCCCTGTCTTTTTTGCACCGCCTGTATACTGCTGTTCAGAGTATATAGGGCCTGGTGGCCCCACGCCTTTCCTTTTTTTAATTTAGGTGCGGGGTTCCCCTTAATATCCATACAAGACCAAAAGGGCCTGGTAATGGACTGGGGGGTACCCATGCTGTTTGTCTCACTGTTTTTCATCCTTATTGCCAGGACCCGACATTACATTGAAGCGCAAGCAGTTTTAAATGACTTTTTTCCTTTAAAAATGACATTTTGTGCAGGGACTGTTCTAAGCATGGGAAACATGCGCCAGTTTACAGGCATACTATAGACACCCCCCCCCCCCCGGTCCGATATTTAAAGGAATATTTCACTTTTTTTTTTTAACTTTAAGCATCATTAAAATCACGGCTCCCGAAAAAACGTACGTTTTAAAAGTTTTTTTTTTGCATTGATACATGTCCCCTGGGGCAGGACCCGGGTCCCCAAACCCTTTTTAGGACAATACCATGCAAATTAACCTTTAAAATGAGCACTTTTGATTTTGAACGTTTGAGTCCCATAGACGTCAATGGGGTTCTAACGTTCGTGCGAATTTTCGGTCCGTTCGCAGGTTCTGGTGCGAACCGAACCGGGGGGTGTTCGGCTCATCCCTAATGGTCGCACTACACTCACACTGAACTATCCCTAGATGCACACTAAACTGATATTCTACACTGACATCAGAATAGCACACTATAGTGCACTGTCTAATAGCACTAAACAGAGCCCTGTTCTATCTCACTCCACGCCGCTATCACACTACAAATGGCCGCTATGGAAAGAATACTTTTATAGTGTGGAGCAGGATTAAGAGCAATGAGTCATGATTGGATAGTCATCATGACAGCGTCCAATCATGGCTCTGACAGTGCTCTTTGCCCTGATTGGGCGAAGCTTTAATTTCTTTAGCCAATCAGGGCTTTCAATGCACTGTCGGTGGCGCAGTGCATTGCGGTTGTTTGGTGGGCCGAACAAACGGTCGAACTACCTTATAATTTGGTTGTTTGGAGAACGTCCAAACAGCCAATGTTTGGCCCGACATTGGCTGTTTGGACTGTTCGCTGTTTGGACTGTCCAAACTGTTCGCCCATCCCTATGAACTAGTAATGATGGGTCTTACATCCTATTTGCCTATTCATTCACTACAGGCATCACTGAGAATGCAGTCTATCCATTAGCTGGTGGTTGGCTTCTAAAAGCGCTCAACCATTGATAGGGGACAAGTGACATAATTTGGAATTAACAAACATACAGTATACTTGGCTGTTCCAGCTATGAGATAGCATATGACTCCCTCCCAGAGGTTTCTCATATTTGACTGGAATAGTGGAAATACTCTTTCAGACTGTTTATAAACAATAACTTTTTTATGAATCAGGGGGATTTGTCTATCAAATTGAATCACTGCGGACAAGGGATTTGTTTTTTAAGTAGATAATAGTTCCTACTGTGTCTTGATTTCAAAAGATTATGTTAATTATTGTTTCTAAATTTCAAAGATAGTGATCTTTTCATAATAATAAATCAAACAATTCAAACCACTGTTTACAAATATCAGTGGACACACAAGCCATATTGTCAGTAAATGCAATTTTTTCACAGAGCAAAGGAGCACAGGCAGGGATGAGGAGTTCAAGCAAGCAACACAATTACATGTAGCTATAGAATTAAGGGATAAATGCTAATAAGTATGTAACGGCCCAGAGGCGACTTTATAAGCTGATTGCTGCTGATCTCAAGCTTCTGAACTGAGATGATAATATATTGCTGCTGTCCAGGGTTTTTCCAGTCCAGCACTCCTCTGCCTCTGAGGTGAAATAACTGACTTTTTTTGCAGTGACCCTGGTTGAGCAGTATTAGTAGCTTACTCTGCAATATGTGTGCACTGACAAAGTGACCAGTGGAAAAGCTAGACATTCTTTCACCTGGGGCAACAGATCAGTTTGTCGCTCCCCCTCCCATAACGGGACAAGATTAGTCAGGAAAGAGGGGGGTGGTTTGGCCGCCAACAAACAATATGGGGACCAAATGAGCCACAAACTCACCTAAAATATGGGGAAACATGACCACACTCCCTCGGCATCCCGCAGCCTCAAATATCCGCTCTCGCAGTCCACAGGAAACGTACCTGCAATATTCCAAATGACAACGGGAGAAGGATATGTGGCCTCAGAGTTGAATCAAGCCTGTTCAGTGAACTCCCATGCAACAGCACAACGGGGTGGCAGAGGCCCGCCGGCAACTGCCACATACTCCCTATGCCTCACAGACCTTCAGGCGGTGGCGTCGGACATCAAGGCAACTCTGTCATCATGGATCTGAAAACCAACCTCCACTCCATAGCAGCAGGAATGGGGACAATGGAGTAATCTGTGAAAGGCCATGCAGATGCTATCAGGTAAGTCCAACGCTCAGCAGATACTAATCTATCTCATATACTAGAGATCCACCTGGAGGACATTAATAATAATAGAGGGCGCTGCCATTATATCCACATTAGAGGGATCCCAGAGTTTGTGGAACAACAGCATATTGAGCAGGCTGTCACTGGAGTTTTTAATGAACTGCTAGATAGGCCGGCTGACTCCCCTATAGAATTTGAAAGAATGCATAGAGGTCTCAGACCAAGGGGCTGTGAAAATGACCCTCCCAGGGACATAATATGCTGCCTTGTAAACTTTCCATTAAAAGAAGCAATCCTCAGGAAAGCAAGAGAGTGCAATCTAGTTGCATTAAATGGGACTGAAATAAAACTATTTCAAGACCTACCCATCATTACTGTTCAGCACAGGAGAGCTCTGCGTCCCCTGCTGGACCAGCTTCGCACAAGAGGAATTCCATACAGATGAAAATGTCCCTTCTGTTTGTCTGCCACGTGGAGAGGCCACACAGCTCATCTCTGTACACCTGATTATCTGCAGACATTCTGCGATACACTGAATATACCACTAATGCCACGTACACAGCCAGCAAGTATGTTCTCAATGTTTTCAGTCAGAAAAAGTTACGATCGGAAATTCCGATCATCTGCACCAATTCCGGCGCGCAAAATTCCTACGCATGTTTAGAAACAATTTGACGCATGCTCGGAAGCATTGAACTTCATTTTCTCGGCTCCTTATAGTGTTGTACGTCACCGCGTTCTTGATGGTCGAAAGTTCAGCAAACTTTTGTGTGACCATGTGTATGCAAGCCAAGCTTGAGCAGAATTCCATTGGAAAAACCATCCAAGATTTTTCCAACGGAAATTCCGCTCATGTGTACGCGGCATAACAAGTTTCAGAATGGTATAGCTCTTTTTCCATCTCTGAAACCTGGATTGAAGTTACCAACAACTGCACCCCAAGAGCACAAAGACAAAGGGACTGAAGAAAAACAGAAACAGCTCTTTATCTTCAAACCACACCCCGAGCCGCAGAGGGGAAGACCCCAGAAGCCCGGGCCAATCACCTCGCCAGAGAAGAGATCGCACGGACACCTAAAACCATACTTCAGCAATTATATCTAACAGAACTCTCTATCTAAATAGACCTGCATTGAGAACAAGGTCTTTATCCTACACCTCCACTTTAAAAAGGGCCCAAAATACATCCCTGGGAATTACAGACCAGTTAGCCTAACATCAATAGTATGTAAACTCTTGGAGGGGATGATAAGGGACTATATACACGATTTTAGTAGTGAGAACAGTATCATTAGCAGTAATCAGCATGGATTCATGAAGAATCGTTCTTGCCAAACTGATCTACTAATCTTCTATGAGGAGGTAAGTTGCCAGCTAGATAATGGAAGGCCTGTAGACGTGGTGTATCTGGATTTTGCAAAAGCATTTGACACAGTTCCCCATAAACATTTACTGTACAAAATAAGGTCTGTTGGCATGGACCATAGGGTGAGTACATGGATTGAAAACTGGCTACAAGGGCGAGTTCAAAGGGTGGTGATAAATGGGGAGTACTCAGTGGTCAGAGGTGGGTAGTGGGGTCCCCCAGGGTTCTGTGCTGGGACCAATCCTATTTAATTTGTTCATAAACAACCTGGAGGATGGGGTAAACAGTTCAATCACTGTATTAGTGTATGATACTAAGCTAAGCAGGGCAATAACTTCTCTGCAGGATGTGGAAACCTTGCAAAAAGATCTGACCAAATTAATGGGGTGGGCAACTACATGGCAAATGAGGTTTAATGTAGAAAAATGTAAAATAATGCATTTGAGTGGCAAAAATATGAATGCAATCTATTCAGTGGGGGGAAAACCTCTGGGGGAATCTAGGAAGGAAAAGGACCTGGGGGTCCTAGTAGATAATAGGCTCAGCAATGGCATGGAATGCCAAGCTGCTGCTAACAAAGCAAACAGAATATTGGCATGCATTAAAAGGGGGATCAACTCCAGAGATAAAACAATAATTGTCCCGCTCTACAAGACTCTGGTCCCGCCGCACCTAGAGTATGCTGTCCAGTTCTGGGCACCAGTCCTCAGGAAGGATGTACTGGAAATGGTGCGAGTACAAAGAAGGGCAACAAAGCTAATAAAGGGTCTGGAGGATATTAGGGATATTAGTTATGAGGAAAGGTTGCGAGCACTGGACTTATTCTCTCTGGAGAAGAGACGCTTGAGAGGGGATATGATTTCAATATACAAATACCATACTGGTGACCCCACAATAGGGATAAAACCAGAGAAGGGAGTTTAACAAGACTTGTGGCCACTCATTAAAATTAAAGAAGAAAAGAGGTTTAACTTTAAACTACGTAGAGGGTTCTTTACTGTAAGAGTGGCAAGGATGTGGAATTCCCTTCCACAGGTGGTGGTCTCTGCGGGGAGGCATTGATAGTTTCAAGAAACTATTAGATAAGCACCCGAACTACCGCAACATACAGGGATATACAATGTATTACTGACATATACTCACATACATAGGTTGGACTTGATGGGCTTGTGTCTTTTTTCAACCTCACCTACTATGTAACTATGTAACTACTACAACCAAATGTCTTAACCCCATAAAAGCTGATTTATTCAATTTATATGTTTTTTAATTGTGATTGACACTATATGTGTTTTTTATCATTTGCTATTGATTTTTGATTGGCAACTCTGTGATATGTTTTTGTCACATCTATAAAGGTTTTTTGTCAACAGGAATTTTTATACAATAGTTAATTTAACTTTATCCACGTGTACTAATCAACGTTGCAGGATTTTTATGTACACCAGTAATACTGGATGCCTTCTACGGGCGGAGCAGGACGATGCGCTCACGTCACCTCCAGACTGTGTTTTCTTTTCCAGTAGGACGGGTTTGTCCGTGTGTGTTCGGCCGACACAACGGACTTTAGGCTTGTTTTCGGATGTTCTATGTAAGTGTGTCTTTGGCTTTTTATACCAATAAATTAAAAGGTTTTACACGATTGGAGTTTCCCACTTTGTGTTACATGCAAAACTTACCACTGCACTGATCGGGTCCCTTTGATGATCTGAGGCACAGCCGCAGCAGTCCAGCACGGGAGTTATACAGCTGACATGCCTGCTATGATCCTCTGTAATGGGGGATCATTTGTGTTCGGTAAGAATTAACCCCTTCTATACTGGTGGTGGCTCACATCTCTGGCTGCATAAACAGTTGGAGAATTTCTTATGGATGGACTTTTGCAATTTGTGTCCTGCACGGGTGGACTATTCATCACATATTGAGAAACTTTTTTTCTTCTTTTTATTATCTGTTGTTTACATGTGCACTTAAGGTCTATTAATGAGCATAGAGTTATATATCAATAAGGCTATATTTATTGGTTTTATTCATCACAGATTACCTATCAATTTCTACTATCACTCATTAGCGCGATTCAGGTGTTTTTTCTATTTTTTCTATTTTTGATTGGGTATATATGTGTCATATATTTTGAATTGCAGCTTTTTATTGGTTTACGGTATATTGCTTTCATTTTTTAGCGCAGTTTTATTTTTTTCAAGAACTTAAAATAACATTTTGTAAACCTTAGAAAGCATTTCCCTCCTTTCTTGTCTTTCTTTCTTGTGGGGGAAGACAACTTAAGTACCACCAAGAGTTTTATAGTGCCCATGATGACACCCTTGGTTGAAAAAAATCGGGCCAAGGAACTTGATGGTCGTTCTTTCAAACTCACACTTTTTGGGTTGGACATACAGGCGATAGGTTTAAAGGTGTCCCGTAATATGATATGATTCCTCCTGTGTTGAACAGAAAATAGGAATGTCATCTGGAGATTACATGTCTCGTGACAGCTGCATGAGTCTGTGGAGACTGAGAAAGTTGAGGTGACTAGCGAGTCAGGGGACTGGAGGGGGTCTGTAAAGGTCCATACACACGAACCGAATATCATACGAAAACTGTCATCCGAGGAAGAATCGTACGATTTTCAGATCGTGTGTACACTACTTTTGAGAGCCTAACACGACAGTTCATCCGATATTAGTTGATCGGACAAGCACAAAAATTTTCCTCGTACGATACCATATCGTACAATTTTCGCTTAGTTAGTACAGTTGTTGTCCGAAAATACAATACAAATACATTACATCATGTCTGATTTTTTTTCTGTCGTACGAGAATTTTCATGACTTTAGTTACCTATTCAATTTCTTTTTTTTACTTTCAATACATTTTTTACTAAAGTTTTTAAATATGCATACACAAAAAACAAGAAACAAAGAGAGCCAAAGACATAAATCTGTGGCATAGTCAAATTTACATTGCTGTGCATAAGAACAAACTTTTAATGTATTATATTAACTTATCTTAACACAATTCATATTTACTCCACTAACCATAAGAAAGGTTCCAACTATACCTCCACCTTAACGCCTCTATTTGTACTGTATACCCATCCCCCACTTCACCCCTCCCTCCCCCCCTCTACACCTCCTATGTTGCAATATGGACATCCCTATCCGCACACCATGTTTATTTATATTGTGAGTATATTATATATGTTTCCCTCCACTTTCTCACACTCCTCTCCCCCCTCCCTGTCATCTCCATTCCCCCCTCATCTTCCCAGTCAGATCCACCTGATCTTAAACCGGCCTCCTAATACTATTCTGGCGTTCCATTACTTCTACTCTGTCCTCCTCGTACCTTCCTTTATGGTGGGTAACCCATTTTATCTATATACAAAAAGTGTAGCGCTATAAACCCCAAAAGAATAATTTTATAAATAAAACAATGTGAAGTGTATAATAAACTAATATTAAAGACTATGATGTACCCTATAGAGTACAATATTAGACAAAGTGGTATACTGTAAACCAAATATATTACATTGTGTAACAAATAAAGAAAAAAGTTAAAAAAAATGGTTTATAAGAAATAAAGATAAAGTCCAAAAAGTCAGAATGGAATTGACACCATTAGGAATTCTTATAAAGAGAGTCCACCAATGTTGATTGTAGAAATAGTGAAAAAAGGTGAAAAAGGCAGCCACCAAGGGTCTGTGGGGGCTTACCAAAGGCAGAGGACCGAAGTCCACTCAAACATTATAATAAAGGGATTAACTGGATCAGGCAGGTAAGTGGAAGTGTGGAACCAAAAAAAGGTGAGCAGGAGAGCTGTTGGTAATTCAAGAGCCGTCACCGAGGGCATCGAGAGGCTTACCAGAAGTTGTTGACTTGAAAGGACATACGCCATACAAGTCAAAAAGGCTTAATAATCAACTGGTCTGGATGATATGTCTTCTCAGATGTCTTCAATGGTTTGCAAATGAAGATAGCAATTCAACCTCCACAGTTATCCACACAGCATAAACAATCCAATAAAGGCCAAACGGATATTCATATGCCATACAAGAAATGGATAAAAAACTCACATAGCGTGATAACGTAAACACTGGTTTATTTAAAATAATAAAAATAGACTCACATGTTAGAAGATCATAAAAGGCACAAAGTACAAGTAGAGGTGATTGTGAGGGGTCCACCCAACGCGTTTCTGCTAAAGAGCCGTCATCTGGGGTGCCGAACCCCCCACCTCACCGCTTTATAAAACAATAATGACCCCTCATGAGAGTGTCATGATACCGGAAGTGCAATGGGATTGTATTACTTCCGGTTTAAGAAGACCTTTAATTGTAATCTGGCCCACATATAAATAAAAAGCTCAGGAGGTCTATGTCCCACAAGGAAAATGTAATCTTAAAATAAGCTAAACAACTAAAAAAACTGGCCATAATCGTTATTGAGCAAGAACTGGAATCAAGCCTCATTTTCGCAGCGGGCCATAAGAGGCTGCACAAACCAAGCCTCGTTCCCGCACGACGGTGTGATGTCACTGCCAACTAGTGCAGCGTCAAGGCGTTCCACACACACGAGACCAAGCCTCGATCTGAGGTCAGTCACATGACACACTGACGTGTCAGGCATGCAGAAAACAGCAGGCGGAGCCGAATAGTAACAACGCCGTATGTTATGACGTCCCTAGTCACAATGGCAGCATGACGGTGCCACACAGGAGGCAAACCAAGCCTCATTTTGAGAATGGTCATAAGACCTTACCTAAAAAAACAATAATATTCACTGGGACAGCGAATTTGGTTAAAACTATCTAGCGAAATCCATATAGAAAAATGAATTGAACATTTATTAATCTTGATCCCAGCAATTGGATGCAATCACGTCCAAAGTTGAAAGCCAAAAAAAATTATAAAAAATTATGTAATATAATATAAATAATAACAATAATAATAATAATAATATAAATAAAATGAAATTAATACCATAGCAACATGATCATATTAGAAAATAATACTTGTTTCAGAATGAGGTCCAAACAAGATAATGACTAAAAACCAAGGTCTAAATTCACTAGAGGTCCCAAAATTAAATACCTAAATGACACAACCAGTAGGGGTCACTATTGGTTAGCAAAACAATACAATTATCAGGCAGTATTGCAATAGTGAATATATTAACAATAACCATAAATATCAAATATATAGTAAAATAAGGACAATAAAATAGAAAAATAAGAGAAAGGAGAGAAATCATTCATATTAAGCTTGATTGATAAATGAGTTGATGTCCCACTCCACATTAATCCCCTGTGGAAAGTGGGACTGCAACTCATATATCCAATATGTCTCTAGACGAGAGACACCCCTTAAAGTAGCCCCACCAACCATGGGGCAACATATCTATCGATGATAAGAAACTGTGTGCCCATAGGGTTCCGATCGTGAAATTCCCTATAGTGTCGGGGAACAGTATGTTTGGTGTCTTATATGTTTGGAGACTCGCATCGAAAAAGATCTAATAGTCCGGCCCACATATTGTTTGCCGGGCAAGTCAGTAGGTACACTACTGCTGTAGTGGCACAGGTACAAAAATGTTTGATCTGATATGTACGGCCAGTTACGGTGGAAAGGAAGCTATGACTAGCTCTCCTACCACAAGTATTAAACTGGCACACCAAACATTTTCTACATGGATGGAAGCCAATCCAATCATGGAAAAAAGATGTTTTTTTCTGAGGGTCGATAATGTTGGGTGCCAATTTATTCCGGAGTGAAGGTACACCCCTAAAAACCACTTTAGGTATATCAGGCAATAAAGGGCCCAAGATCTTATCAGTCTTTAGGACATCCCAATGGTGCTCAAAGATTTGCTTGATCTGTTTGGATTGGATGGAAAAAGAAGTTAAAAAGGACCGTTTAAAGTCATTACTTTCCTGTCGAGGTTTATCCTCCAACAGTAAGGAACGGTTAATATCGCAGGTGTTATTAATCTCCCTATCTATATCTGAAGGGTCGTAACCCTTTTCAAGAAATCTTTCTCTTAAGATATTAGCCTGAACCTTAAAAGTATCTAAATCCGTACAATTCCTGCGCAACCGCAGGAACTGACTCTTAGGGACTGATCTAATCCACGATCTATGGTGGCAACTATCTGTAGGTATATACCCATTCCTGTCAGTTGGTTTAAAATAGGTACTAAATACAAATCTTTTTTCAGTTCTCTCAATGGCAAGATCCAAGAAATGGATTGAAGATTTACTTGCTTCGAAGGTCAGGGAAATACCCCTATCGTTGTCATTAAAAACCTGAAAAAAGCTTTTCAAACCTTCGTGGGTGCCAGTCCACAGGAGGAGGATGTCGTCTATGTACTGGGCCCACAGCAAAAGCTGTGGGTTGTCCATGGCATAGATGACATCCTCCTCCCATTTAGCCATGAACAAATTGGCCAGACTGAGAGCAAACTTAGCTCCCATTGCCACGCCCTTATGTTGCCGATAGAACCTTCCGTCAAACCAAAAATAATTATGTTGTGTGGCAAACTCAATCAAATCAACAATAAACTTAACCTGGGGAGAGGCAAGTGAGGCATCTCTATTGAGAAAGAACTGTACTGCATCCACACCTTTATGGTGTGGAATGCAGGTATAAAGGGATGCCACATCCGCAGTGGCCATAATTAGGTCACCTGAATAAGAAACATTAGACAATAGTCTTATCACATCCTTAGTGTCCTTCAGATAGGATGGCATGTTACGCACTGATGGCTGTAAGAAAAAATCTATATATTTCCCTATTTTAGAGGTGACAGAGTCGATACCGCTAATTATAGGCCGACCAGGAGGGTGAAGGGGGTCCTTATGGATGGGAATGCGTGGGGCAAGGGGATCAAGGAATGACTTCTCTTTCTTATTTAAAATACAAGTATCAAAACCCTTGGATACCAAATTTTGTAATTCCTTTTTATATTTGCAAGTGAGATTACTAGCTAATTCCATATAAGTTTCATGGTCTCCTAAAATGTGGTACATTTCTTTCATGTAGTCTGCCTTGTTCAGCAAAACTATGCCTCCGCCTTTATCGGCGGGGCGAATCACCAGGTTTTTGTTATCACATAAAGACTTCAAACCCGTTTGCGGTAAAGAGTTATAAACTTTACGTTTGGGCGGGATTTTGGCCAAATCCCTTAGCACTAAATCCCTGAACATATTAATGGTTGCTGGGAGTTGTGTTGGAGGGTTGAAAAGAGAAGGGTTAGATAAACCTGAGTGAACCATTCCGGACGTTGCCGCCCTGGCAACGTTTCTAGTTGGATTAGAAATAATATATCTTTGAACATTAATCTTTCTAATAAACTTATGTATGTCCACAAACGTATCGAACTTATTGAGCTTCCATGGAGGGCAAATTTAAGGCCCTTATTCAAAATGATTTTTTCTTCCTGAGTTAGGACCATATCACTCAGATTGAACACCCCCTGACATGTTAAGTTCGCTTTCTCTTTTCATCTCTGGATCCTCCTCCCTCCTCGGGACCCTCTCTTGTTTCTGGACCTCTTTTTTTGCCTTGAGGGTCCTCGTGAAAATCCCGAGCGGCCCGGAAACTAGAGTTGGGTTGTGGGTGTCTGTAGGGGGATGGATCATATCCAGCATTGGGGAATGGGTAGACATTCTCATTGTGTTGGTCACGTAAAGGAGAATACCTATTATACGTGGATAACGGTGGATGTCTATAATAGGGTGGGTTAGGATGGTGGGAATAATAGGGGGGGTCCTGGTAGCGTACCGGGGAACCCCGATAATAGGAATTCTCCCGGTCATAATGATGGTATTCCCCATGATTATGGTAGTTTCCCCTATTTCCACCTCTACCCCTACTCTTAGAGTGGTGACCCCTCCCCCTTTGGAAGTTTTTAGAAGTAAGTATACTTGGGAGTCGGCCCCTATATGGTAGGGGACCTCCTCCCTGGGCCTGTCCCTTATCCATAAAGGGCTATTCACTTCCATTCTTTAGCGCAGCGCCGTACCTATATTCTTTTTTAACCCATTTTATCTAGCCATGGCTTCCACAACTTTAAAAATCTATCAAAGTTCCCTCATCTAGTAAATACCACTTTTCCCTTCCATACAGTTGCATCCATCACCTTGACCCATTCTTCGAGTGTCGGGAGCCTCACTGATTGCCATTTCTGGGCAATTATCTTTCGTGCTTGAAATAGACACCTTAGTGCTGCCGTTTTAATATTTACAGATGCTCCCGTTTCCTCCATTTTTCCCAGCAGACATACACTGCCTACCAACTCCAACTTGATCCCAAAGGTTCTATTGATAACATCTAGTATCCCTGCCCAATACCTGAAAAGCTTTGGGCATCCCCACATCATGTGTATCAAGTCCCCTATCTCATGACACCTTGCACATTTGGCGTCCGCCCGGTAGCCAAACCAAAATAGCTTCTTAGGGATGTAGTAGACTCTATGTAACAGGAATAAATGCAACATTTTCTGTGAGGGGGAACTGACACCAGGGGACTCAGTTCTAATGTCCTCCTCCACTGCTCTGCTGTTATTGTTGCCCCCAGATCCTCTTCCCATCTTCTTTTGTTTTTGGCCAACCTTTCCCAGTGATGGTTTTACTACGTATCTGTTCATATAGCTCAGAAATCAAACCTTTAGAAGTTCCTGACTTGACTATTTTTTGAAGAAGAGGGGCTTTACACCATTCCACTGTTTGTATTTTGAAATGGGAATTCAGGGCGTGTCTAATTTGAAGGTACCTGTAGAATGAGTGGTTTGGAATACCATACTCACTCCTTAATTCCGAAAAATGATTTCAACATACTCCCCTCATATAATTGAGCGAGTCTTCCTATGCCGAGCACTTCCCATTCATTTATTTTTCCCATAGGAATCAAGTTTTGGAGATGTCTGTTATTCCAGATAGGGGCTTATTCTATTAGCCCCCTATATCCTATTACTGTTTTAACTGCCTGTCAGACTTTTGTAATTAATTTTAACGTGGGGCTCCCAGGGAGAAGAGAATCCACTTCCAAGGGTTCTACTATGCTGTTATGTATAGCTCCCTGCAGCATCATTCATTCACTTTTATCCCCCCCCCCAGGAAAACACATCCCCCCAAATGCTGCAACTGTGCAGCTAGAAAATAGCTACGGGGGTGTAGGACCACCATTCCTCCCTCTTTTGTTGGTAACTGCAATGTCTGTAAGCCTATCCGGGCCTGACCCTTCTTCCAGATTAATTCCCTAAACAGTGTTTCTATTTTCTTAAACCATTCCTTTCCTATCCAGACTGGGGAATTATGTAACTGATACAACAGTTGCAGCATCCAAATCATTTTAATCAAATTAATTCAGCCAGCCACTGACGGGGGGGGGGGGTGGCTCCAGATATCGCTCTTACGTTTAAGTCTAAGCAGGAGAGGAACTAAGTTGTCAACAATATACTGACTTGGATCCCTCATCAACCATATTCCTAGGTACTTCATCCTATCCACCACTCTCAATTGGGGAATTACAGGTGGCAGAGGATTTTTTAATGGGTCTACAGGCATCAGGGCGAATTTCTCCCAGTTTATTACCAAGTCTGAAAAGCGGCCAAAGTCCTCCATAACCATAACCATAATGTTCATAAACGCTGTTAAGGAAGAATCAGTGTCACCAAGGAAAAACAGGATGTCATCTGCATATAATGCTATCCTGTCTTCTTCCGTCTCCCTTTCGAATCCCTATATCCCCCCAGCTGATCTAATCGCTATTGCTAATGGCTCTATCGCCAAAGCAAAAAGCAGAGGTGACAGGGGACATCCCTTTTTCGTCCCTCTCTCAAGCTGGATCGACTCAAAGCATGCGTTGTTAATTCTTATCTTGGCGCATGGGGCATTATAAAGTGCTTTTAACCAGCCTGCAAAAATAGGTCCGAACCCAAATGTCTCCAAGGCCCGCCACAGTCCCACTCCAAGCTATCAAAGGCCTTGGCAGCATCCAAGGAAAGGACAGCTCGTGAACCCATATTTACCGTCGGAATCTGCAAGTTTAGATACACTCTCCTAATGTTGATACTAGTGGATCTATTAGGGATAAACCCAGATTGATCTGGGTGTATAAGCCTTTATATGCATTTATTCACCCTAGCTGCCAGCACTCTTGCCAATATTTTAGTGTCTGAACATAGCAATGATATTGGTCTTTAAGATGAAGTGTCCATTTGATCTTTCCCCTGTTTCGGCAGGACTATTATTGTGGCCTCTGTCATCGAGGAAGGCATCTTCCCCCCTGCTGCCCCCCCTAACATCCTCAGCCATTCTGGGAGCAATACCTCCCCATACTGCATATAAATCTCTGTTGGGAGTCCATCTGGCCCGGGAGACTTCTGATTAGCCATCCCGAGCCACTGCCCATTGCAGCTCCTCTAATGTTATAGGGGCCTCCAGTTTTATCCTGCTCTGAAAGGGCTGGTACCTCAATCCCCCTGAAAAAACGGTTCATTGCTCCAGCGACTTGTTACCGCCTAAATTTGTATAGGCTTATGTAATAATGTCTAAATGAGTCTTTAATTTCAGATGTTTGAGAGGAGATTTCTCCTCCTGGCGTCTTAATCGCTGCAATTGCTGATGGGGAGTTATCGGTTTTAACCAACAGGGCAAGCATACGACCTGCACTCTCCCCCTCAGCAAAAGCGCATTGTTTCTGAAAAATACGCTTATTCTCAGCCTTTCTTATGACAACGTTTTTGTACTTCTGTTGACTGTTGAGCCACCTCCTTTGTGTTTCTGGGGTTGGGTCTTCCACATATTGTTTTTCTATCTCTGCAACTTCTCTCCTAATATTCTTTTCCCATTCCCTGGACCTCCTCTTAATCTTTGCAACCTGCTGAATTAGTAGTCCCCTGAGGAAGGCCTTCAAGGTGTCCCACACTATCCCCACTGATGCAGTACCCTCATTCAGTGTTACAAATTATTTCAATTTTAACCCTTTCAAGACTAAGCCTATTTCTGACATTTGGTGTTTACAAGTTAAAATCTGTATTTTTTGCTAGAAAATTAATTAGAACCCCCAAACATTATATATATATATACATATATATATATATATATATATATATATATATATATATATATATATTTTAGCAGAGAATCTAGAGAATAAAATGGTGATTGTTGCAATATTTTATGTCACACGGTATTTGTGCAGCGGTCTTTTAAACGCAACTTTTTGGGGAAAAAGACACTTTCATGAATTTAAAAAAAAATGAAACAGTAAAGTTAGCCCAATTTTTTTGTATAATGTGAAAGATGATGTTACACATAGTAAATAGATACCAAACATGTCACACTTTAAAATTGCGCACACTCGTGGAATGGCGACAAACTACGGTACCTAAAAATCTCCATAGGCGACATTTAAAAAAAAATAATGGTTACCAGGTTAAAGTTACAGAGGAGGTCTAGTGCTAGAATTATTGCTCTCACTCTGACAATCGCGGCAATACCTCACATGTGTGATTTGAACACCGTTTACATATGCGGGCGTGACTTCCATATGCGTTTTCTTTGCTGCGCGAGCTCACTGGGACGGGGGCGCTTTAAATTTTTTTTTTTAATTTCATTTATTATTATTTTTTTATATTGTGTTTTTAAAAAAAAATGTTGATCACTTTTATTGCTGTCACAAGGGATGTAAACATCCCTTGTGACAGTAATAGGTGGTGACAGGTACTCTTTATGGAGGGATTGGGGGTCTACAAGACCTCCAATCCCTCCTTTGCACTTCAAAGTATTCATATCAGCATTTTCGGCGATTCTGAATACTGTATATTGTTTAAAAACTGGCGCCATTGGCAGCCGAGTAAAGAGGAAGTGACGTTGTCAGTCACTTCCATTCTTACAGAGAGAAGAGTCTCTCTCTAGCTGCCGGAAGAGTCGGATCAATGATCGGGACTCCCGGTGGGTTGGGAAGCCCGGTAAGAGTGGCGGAAAGCAGTGGGAGGGGGGATGTCCCCCCCCGCTCCTCCGGGATAACAACAGGGTGGCTTTTAGCCGCATCGGTTGTTATTCCTGGATAGCCGATTGCTGGCTCTAAAAAACGGTACTGGGATAATGCCCGCAGCTGCAGGCATCATCCCGGTATTACCCCTGAAAGCCGAGGCCACGTATCTTCTTATGCTCAGCGGCAAGGGGTTAATATTACCTCGGTTGGTTCCCCCATTATTCCAGCCAAAATGGGCTTATTTTCCAGTCTCTTGGGAAAAAAAGGGGACTGATTGGCAATTAACCATTTACTCCTCATCCTAAAAAACGGCCCGAAGAGGCTACTAAACACAACCCACATGTGCCCAAACCACACTCTGAACAGTCACAAATGGGTCCCAACATGGCTTCCCCTAGTGGCATTCACACAGCTACCAATTTAGGTCCTATAGCAGCACAGGCACTTAATTTGCTACATAATTCACCTGGCTCCAATTTAAACCCCACTCATGGTGGCGGTTCAAGCACTGCTACTACGACTACACGTTCTTTAGTGAGCACGTCATTACTCCTACCCAACTCAGGGGCACCTTTATCGATTCCCACTAAACAGAGCACTCTTGACCCCCATCTAGCATCTACAGTGACACAACCTACACATTTTCCCTTGTTCCCAACACTGAGCCCACACACGTAGAACTGGATATCATCAATCTTACTCCATATTCTTTTTCCAAAGCAAATTTCAATCTTCTTAGATAAGGACTCAGCTTTGGTCCCACACTCCAGTTAGACAAATATGACACTATCAAAGATCTCTACCTCTTTTGTAGAAAGCTGACCTACAAATTCCTTTTTGATCATGAACACATTCGTTCTAAACAAGAGAGGGACCTCTCGGAGAGTATTAAACACTTTACGATGGACAAATTCAGAGCCTTCAGAGATCTTATCCTATTACTAGAAGAGAGCGACACCTCTGAGCCTGTAGTACCCACTACTGACATCACTTGGACCTGCACTACCTTTAGGGCCTAAATCAATTAAGCATTTAAAACCTAAGTCTAGGAAACTACTAATCCTCAAGTGTGGGCCTTTTTGACGGCCACTATAGGGGATATGAGACAACTCATACTGGATCCTATGCCCAAAAACTTATCTTCTGACCAATTGCAGTCTATTTCCCAACTACGTAACCACCCTGATCTAGTTGTTAAACAGGCGGATAAGGGGGGAAATATTGCACTCATGACTAACCAGCAATATGTCGAGATGTGCATGGGTGTCCTTAGCAATCAGTCCTGGTATTGTCGGATCGCGGTTAGTTCAACTAAACAATTTATCAACGAATACAAATCACTTATAGGAGAGGCTTACCATACAGGTCTGATTGACCAGGATACCCATGCATACCTTGACAACAAGTTCCTGTGTACTGCTACATTTTACGCACTACCGAAAGTACATAAGAATTTACATGCTCCCCCAGGTCGACCTATAGTTTCCGGGATAGGCTCATTGACCGAAAATGCTAGTAAACTTATGGACTTCTTTTTGACTCCACATGTCATATGACTGCCATCA
This sequence comes from Aquarana catesbeiana, assembly GCF_042186555.1. Lineage (NCBI taxonomy): Eukaryota > Metazoa > Chordata > Amphibia > Anura > Ranidae > Aquarana > Aquarana catesbeiana. The sequence goes on from NC_133327.1 coordinate 204,043,948, forward strand.
TATGTTCGCGATACACTAGACCTCCTTAAACACATTGAGGGGGTTGGGGTCTCTCTCGACTAAAAATATAGTGACAGATGCTATAAAAATCATTCATCAATAAATGTGAATGAAAGCAACAATCCTCATAGTAACGTGCAATAATCAAGTGAGTGGCAATATCTCACCAATAAAAGTGCAATGTGCATATATAACAATAATAAACAATATGTAAACAAAATGTGTGGACTCCTAATATTAATACCATCAACCTAAAGATGAAGCAATTCAGAAAAAAATTCTGTCCAGTGTGACTTAAATAGAAATATCAATGGCATAGATGAAGAATAACCTCACTAATGAAAGTGCAATGTGCAAAATAAGTGGACTCCTAATATTAATAACATATACATATAATCAAAAATATAAGTAAATATATACAATACAGAAAAAAACTCCATACAGTGCAACTAGAAATAGCAACCCGAAATATTTATACAAGTGATAGAAAAGTGCAAGTGCAATATTAAATATAAATATGGATGTGCAAATAATGTGGGTGAACTAATAAATGAATGTCCAAACAAGCACAAAGTATAATTCAAAAATAGTAGCATGCGACTCCAGATGACAACACAATATAAATCTTCTAGATGAAATGAGGACGTGCAAGTGCAGTGGGCCAAACTCTGTGACAGCCAGTGTCCGATAGTCAGTATCCCGATCCAATCTAGTCCCAGAGTGCACCAAACGTTTCCCCCAGCCTCTCACCTGTAGTTGCAGCCCCCAATGGGCCGAATTGAGGGGACAGGCTTCCGGTGGCTGTCACAGCCTTCAGGTACACAGATACACTGGCCAGAGTACACCTCTCTCCCGCACTTAATGGATATCCTCGGATGACCTCAGATGGATGATGGAAAGGAAAAGGATGGCTCCATAGTGTAGTATATTAGAAATGTATTCATAAAAAATAGTAGCAACTTACATACAAAATCATGCGTTCTACAGTAAAAGCAGGAACTTCCGCGTTCGGCCGTACCCAGAAGCAGTGGCACCTGGGTCCTCCCTGACGCGTTGCGTCACAACACACGTGTCTTTATCAAAGGGTCAAGGAGTCAGGTGTCGAATAGCCAGTATACATAGTGACGGACGCTGCCAATGCAGCGGCGAACAATTAAGTCAATTACATGTGCATTATAGAGAATACAAAACATCTCCAAGGATCATATAAAATGGTATAAAAATATTATGCAATATTAGTAACTAACTATAATGCAAATCCATCAGGAAGTTTAAATACAAGAAGATTAAAAGAATAAAACTAAACATCTGTTAATAAACCTAGTTCACATATTCCATCTAGTGGTGAACGGACGCAAGTACCATCTAATAGGAATTAAAAAGAAATAAAAACCGCCATCTAGTGGTGAATAAAAAGTAGGTAGAGCTAATCATAAATAAAATATAGTTCAACAATACCTACTAATAAGTAGACTACATATATAGGTAAGGGGAAACTATATCTCTCAACATAGCTTACAGCCACAATAGTGACACCTAGTGGGGAATTGTCATAACGAAATAGAAGACAAAACTAAAAAACACTCACAGCTCTCTTAGTAACAAGTAATGGACATCTGAATAGATAACACACAGGGAAGGACTGTAAGAAATATAAGACTAATTCAGATGATGACAGACAGACTGATCTACATAATAACTCATCCGTTCAATACGAACCAAAAATTGCCTAATGACAAAGTAGCATGTAAGGCATCTTTCACCGGAGGGGCAAAGGTGACCACAATAAAAATAACATCAAGTCTTAAAAATTACAAACAAAGCAATTGAGGTTGAGTTCTATGTTATGTCCTAGTGGCAATAAAGTGCGCAATTCATAGATCCATCTCGACTCGGCTTGACTAATCTTGATAATTTTATTGTCACCCCTCCAATGTGGTTTGTATTTTTCTATTCCACACACTTTTAGTGACGAAGGGTCACTATTATGGTATTTTGCAAAGTGTCTGGACAAGCTATGCTTATCTTGAATTAATATATGTCTGTCAAGTGATGCAACATCATATATTTTCTCTTCAATGAACTCGGCCTGGTGCCCCTTTTGGACAAATCTCTCTCCAATCATTTTTGCTTGTTCCAGGAATCCTTCTTTTGTGGTGCAATTCCGCCTTAATCTAATCAGCTGACCCTTGGGTATGTTGTCTAGCCATAGAGAATGATGACAACTGTCGAGGGGTAGATAACTATTCCTGTCAACAGTTTTGAAATAAGTTTGGGTCATCAATTTGCTTCCTTCTTTTCTTGTTTCTAAATCTAGAAAATTAATTTTCTCATCACTTATTTCCCAGGTAAGTTTTATGTTTTTGTTATTGGTATTAAGGTTAAAACAGAAATCCATAAGGCTTTCTCTATTCCCACTCCAAATTATAATAATATCGTCTATATACCATTTGAATAGTATCAGCTGATATGGTGTGTTCTTATAGAGTGCTTCCTCTTCCCATTCCGACATATAAATTGGCAACGATGGGCGCATACTTCGCACCCATTGCGATTCCACAGACTTGCTTATAATAGTTATTGTTGTGCCAAAAGTAATTAGAGTCTAGACTGTATCTCAGTCTAGAATGAATCTTCTCTGTTTACATTTTAAATCGCTCAAACTTCTAAGGGCCCATTTGGTCGCTTGTATAGCCTCATCGTGATTAATAATCGTATAAAGAGATGCAACGTCATCTGTTGCCAGATATATAGGTCCATCTATCAGAGTGATATTATTTAAGAGTTGGATGAGGTGTTTCGTATCTCTCAAATATGATCTTGTCTTTTTTACTACTGGTTGCAAAAACCAATCAATATATTCCCCAATTCACGCACCCACCGAGTTGATCCCATTCACTATGGGCCTACCCGGAGGTTTAAGCTTATCCTTATGGATCTTGGGTAACGTATAAATCACAGGTACCCTGCATGTTTTAGGCTGTAGATATGTAGTTTCTTTTTTGTTTAATAAGCCTTTTTCAGATCCTTTCTGTATGACTTTGAATAGTTCTTTTTTGTATCTCATCGTAGGATTGCTTGGTAATATCTGGTTCCAGTGTCATTCAATTGTCGATTAAGTTCTTCGTTATAGTCGACTTTTGATTGGATAATGATTGCCCCTCCCTTATCAGCTTGTCTTATCACGATATCTTTTCTTGCTTCTAATTTCTTAATCTCACTCTTTATAATTCCTGGGTCGAACACTCTCTTAATTTTCAAGTCTTGTAGATCATTCAAAAGCATTCTCTTAAAGACGTCCACATGTCCATCTGTTCCGGCTGGTGGATTGAAAAGAGATTTATTCCGGAGGTCACTGAATAGAATAACGTTATTGTCTGGTACAGCTCTTCCTCTTCCTTCTCCTGGATTTCTGAGCATATATTTTTTAATACTAAGACTTCTAATAAATTTATTGATATCGACATAGGCACCAAATTTATTGAGATTCTTTTTTGGGGCGAATTTTAAACCTTTGTCCAGTACTTTTATTTCTTCTTGTGTGAGTTCCACCCCACTGATATTAATAATTCCTTCTCATATTGCTCTCTTTTCCTTTTGTTTTTTGATTCCTGCTCGGCGTCCTCTTCTCGCTTTTCGTTTTTTCCATTCCTCCTTTCTGGAGATCTTCTCGGGGTATTCCTTTGGCGTTCCCCCCTGTCTTGGTCTCTCTGTCCTTCTTGTTTCTTCTCTTCCCTTCTTTTTATTCTGCTGTCCGGACTGGGGTCTGGAGTGCGTCTGTCGTATCTACGTGGATGATCTTCTTGATGATAGCGTCTCGGAGAATCTCGATGGCGTGGTTCTAAAAAACTATATGGTGTTCTTTCACGTTCATATCTACCTTGATGATGTTTGGGGTACCAGGTTGATCTTGCCCCCTCATCATATCTTCGTAGCTGTTCGAATTTATTTTGTACTGGAACAGCATAATGATTATTATGCAAGGGGGGACCCCCTCTTCTATCATCATACTGAAAGTATCTATCATCTCTGATTGGTCTTTCATCACTTCTTATTGGCGATTATTTCTTTCTCCATTACCCTCGTAGTCCCTCCAAGTAGGAAGGGGAGATTTTCTATCCCGAGGGGACTGTTGGTAGGATCTTGCTTAATAATTATTATTTTGACCATTGTCAAAATGACAGAATGTCAGAATGACAATGGGAATGAAAGAAAAATTGAAGGAACATTGCCTACGAATAGGATACAGGGGAACTATAATGTATACAATACCCCTAATCAGAAACAAAGGTGGAAAGGGAACAACGGGAAAAAACCTTTTTGGAAGAACAATGGTCAAAATAATAATTATTATGCAAGATCCTACCAATAGTCCCCTCGGGATAGAAAATCTCCCCTTCCTACTTGGAGGGACTATGAGTTTAATGGAGAAAGAAATAATCGCCACTCAGATAGAATAAGAAGAGATGAAAGACCAATCAGAGATGATAGATACTTTCAGTATGATGATAGAAGAGGGGGTTCCCCCTTGCATAATAATCATTATGCTGTTCCAGTACAAAATAGATTCGAACAGCTACGAAGATATGATGAGGGGGCAAGATCACCCTGGTACCCCAAACATCAACAAGGTAGATATGAACGTGAAAGAACACCATATCGTTTTTTAGAACAACGCCATCGAGATTCTCCGAGACGCTATCATCGAGAAGATCGTCCGTGGAGATACGACAGATGCACTCCAGACCCCAGTCCGGACAGCAGAATAAAAAGAAGGGAAGAGAAGAAACAAGAAGGACAGAGAGACCAAGACAGGGGGGAATGCCAAAGGAATACCCCGAGAAGATCTCCAGAAAGGAGGAATGGAAAAAACGAAAAACGAGAAGAGGACGCCGAGCAGGAATCAAAAAACAAAAGGAAAAGAGAGCGATAGGAGAAGGAATTATTAATATCAGCGGGGTGGAACTCACACAAGAAGAAATAAAAGTACTGGACAAAGGTTTAAAATTCGCCCAAAAAAGAATCTTAATAAGTTTGGTGCCTATGTCGATATCAATAAATTTATTAGAAGTCTTAGTATTAAAAAATATATGCTCAGAAATCCAGGAGAAGGAAGAGGAAGAGCTGTACCAGACAATAACGTTATTCTATTCAGTGACCTCCGGAATAAATCTCTTTTCAATCCACCAGCCGGAGCGGATGGACATGTGGACGTCTTTAAGAAAATGATTTTGAATGATCTACAAGACTTGAAAATTAAGAGAGTGTTCAACCCAGGAATTATAAAAAGTGGGATTAAGAAATTAGAAGCAAGAAAAGATATCGTGATAAGACAAGCTGATAAGGGAGGGGCAATCGTTATCCAATCAAAAGTCAACTATAACGAAGAACTTAATCGACAATTGAATGACACTGGAACCAGATATTTCCAAGCAATCCTACGATGAGATACAAAAAAGAACTATTCAAATTCATACAGAAAGGATCTGAAAAAGGCTTATTAAACAAAAAAGAAACTACATATCTACAGCCTAAAACATGCAGGGTACCTGTGATTTATACGTTACCCAAGATCCATAAAGATAAGCTTAAACCTCCGGGTAGGCCCATAGTGAATGGGATCAACTCGGTGGGTGCGCGAATTGGGGAATATATTGATTGGTTTTTGCAACCAGTAGTAAAAAAGACAAGATCATATTTGAGAGATACGAAACACCTCATCCAACTCTTAAATAATATCACTCTGACAGATGGACCTATATATCTGGCAACAGCTGACGTCGCATCTCTTTATACGATTATTAATCACGATGAGGCTATACAAGCGACCAAATGGGCCCTTAGAAGTTTGAGCGATTTAAAATGTAAACAGAGAAGATTCATTCTAGACAGTTTGAGATACAGTCTAGACTCTAATTACTTTTGGCACAACAATAACTATTATAAGCAAGTCTGTGGAATCGCAATGGGTGCAAAGTATGCGCCCAGCGTTGCCAATTTATATATGTCGGAATGGGAAGAGGAAGCACTCTATAAGAACACACCATATCAGCTGATACTATTCAAATGGTATATAGACCATATTATTATAATTTGGAGTGGGAATAGAGAAAGCCTTATGGATTTCTGTTTTAACCTTAATACCAATAACAAAAACATAAAACTTACCTGGGAAATAAGTGATGAGAAAATTAATTTTCTAGATTTAGAAATAAGAAAAGAAGGAAGCAAATTGATGACCCAAACTTATTTCAAAACTGTTGACAGGAATAGTTATCTAACCCTCGACAGTTGTCATCATTCTCTATGGCTAGACAACATACCCAAAGGTCAGCTGATTAGATTAAGGCGGAATTGCACCACAAAAGAAGGATTCCTGGAACAAGCAAAAATGATTTGAGATTTGTCCAAAAGGGGTACCAGGCCGAGTTCATTGAAGAGAAAATATATGATGTTGCATCACTTGACAGAGATATATTAATTCAAGATAGCACTAAAAATATAGCTCAGCAAGATAGCATACCTATTATCATTGATTTTAATGTCCAGTATAAACAAATTGAGAGAATTTTTAAAAGGCATTGGGACATCATTAGGATGGATCGACATTTGGACTCTATCCTCCCAGAAAGACCGAAATTCGTGTACAGAAGAGCCCCGACTTTGAGGGACCGGCTAGCCAAAAATGTTTTGGATCCCCTGAACAAGAATACGTTTTCTTTTTTCGAGGGAAAGGAATACTATCCATGCAAAAACTGCTACGCATGCTGACATACGAAAGAAAACAAAAAGAAAAAATCAAGCTTTACTTCAACCGTGACACTACAGAGCTATCCAATAGAAGATTTTATATCATGCCGTAGTGAAGGAGTTGTTTATTTGTTAGAATGCCCCTGCCAAATTCAATATATTGGTAGGACCAAGAGAGCACTATGGAAGAGGCTGAGGGAACATGTGCAAAATATCAAAAAAAGTTTTGATAAGCATAGCTTGTCCAGACACTTTGCAAAATACCATAATAGTGACCCTTCGTCACTAAAAGTGTGTGGAATAGAAAAATACAAACCACATTGGAGGGGTGACAGTAAAATTATCAAGATTAGTCAAGCCGAGTCGAGATGGATCTATGAATTGCGCACTTTATTGCCAGTAGGACATAACATCAGGTCATCGTCTGAATTAGTCTTATATTTCTTACATTCCTTCCCTGTGTGTTATCTATTCAGATGTCCATTACTTGTTAGTAAGAGAGCTGTGAGTGTTTTTTAGCTGAGTTTTGTCTTCTATTTCGTTATGACAATTCCCCACTAGGTGTCACTATTGTGGCTGTAAGCTACGTTGAGAGATTTAGTTTCCCCTTACCTATATATGTAGTCTACTTATTAGTAGGTGTCACGGAACGTCCCACACTCCACTTGAGTGCTTCCGTCATATACCACTTCTTCCCAGTCTGTATACAGATATCAGATATTCTGACCTCTCTGAGCACAAAACAAGGCGACACTTGCTTGTTGCTAACATGAACTGTTTTATTTAGAATCAAAATTACAAGACTTTATATGCCGTTGGAACCTCCTCTAACAATACAACTGTAACCTAATTAAAATAATTAACATGAGCTAATTAACTAAAAAATTTACCCAGACCAGATGACAGACTTGTGGGCACCGAGCTTCACACAGTAGTATAAACACAATAGCTGGAGCTAATTACAATTAACAATACAAACAACAATCTCCCCCCCTCCTCAGCCTATTCATCAACAGTTCGTCTCCTAGCCAGTCCTGGATGCTAATGTGATCAGCTCAATTAACAGGTTGAGTTCAGAATCAACCAAACCAATAATAGTCTCTACATACATCCTGGGAGATATTGTGGACAAATATTACTGTCCCATTTTAAGTAGTCCAAGATATATTTTCTCACTCACCCTGTGCCAGGATGGCACAGGGTGACTTAGACATAAGATGTATTCTGAGTTCCACGGGCCCTCCCGTCACATCTCTCCCCTTTCGGCAGAAGACTAACACAGGAGGAGACCCCAGACGGGTTGACTCCGAAGTTAGTAAGTAGCTCCAGTCCTCTAATGCCTGTACCCACACAGTACCCCAAATAAATTGTTACAAACAAAGCATTACTCACCCAGCTAACCTCTGCCTCTCTCAGAGAACATATCTGCCGCTGGGGAGAGGCCTGGACTGGCCCTTCTCCCTGGAGTCCTTTCTGCCGCTGGAGAGAAGACAGGGTGTCTGGGCTCATTTTTTCATGCTGTTGGGGATTTGGCCCACTGCCCAGCATCCCTGGGGTATACAGGTGGAGACTGAAGTCCCATCCACCTTCACAGGAAATCCATCCTCTGTTAGTTGAGGGCAGAGTCCAGCAGTCCTCGGCCCTGTTGCCAGCCCTTCTGCTGGAAACCCCACACCATCTGTTCCGGCTAACTGTTGGGGAGGGAGGCCGACTGCCCCACCTCCCTGGAACTCTGTAGTTGTTGCCGGTGCTGGGCAGAGGTTGGTAACACTCTGCCCTGTTGCCAGCACTTCTGCTGGGGACTCCGCATCCTCAGCTCCGGCTAACCGTTGGGGCAGGGGGCTGGCTTCCTCCACTCCCAAACTGTGTAGCTGCCATTGGGGAGGTGAGCCGGCTGCTTCCTTTTCCATTCCCTCATCTGGTTGCTTGGACGACATGTCTATGGTACTGTCTCCCAGGTGCACTGATCTTTGCTGGGGAGGGAAGGCCGCTTCCTCCACCCTGGCCAACTGTTGGGGAGGGACAACACACACCTCCTCTCCCTTCTCCCCCTGTATCTGCTGCTGGGAAGTGATTGCCACCTTCTCACCCTGGGCCTCCGAAACTGCCACAGGTGTGGGGCAGAGGTCTTGGACCCTCTGTCCGGTTGCCAGATCTTCAGCTGGAGAAATTTGTTGTAACTCCACAGATACTGCTGTTGGTGCTGGGCAGAGCACAGTGAAGTTTGGCCCCAATAGCAGCTCTTCTGCTGGAGGCTCATCAGGTTGTTCTTCCTCAGCAGAAAAGTCTATTAAATCCCCTACCTCTATAACTGGTGTCTGTGGATAGAGGTTCACCATCTCCTGTCCGTGGAACTCAGAAGATGCCATCAGTGCTGAGCAGAGCGCAATGAAGTTTGGCCCTAATCCCAACTCTTCTGCTGGGGGCTCACCCGATGGTTCTTCCTCAGCAGAAAAGTCTATCAAATCCCCTGTCTCTGCAACTGGTGTCTGGGGATGGAGGTTCACCACCTCCTGTCCATGGAATCCAGAAGATGCTATCAGTGCTGGGCAGAGGTTAGCAGAGCTCTGCCCGGTTGTCAGCACTTCAGGTTTGGGTATGTCAATCTCCAGATTTTCCGCTGCAGATTCTCTGGCATGCTGCTGGACAGGCACATTCCTCCATCCAAGATCATCCCATGCAGAAACAGGATCATCAAGGTCAGTCAGCACTTGCTGCATCCGCCATAAGACCTCCACCTCCCTAGCTGTGGGGGCAGGTTGGCAAAGCACACTATTGCTCTGCCACATTGCCGACTTTTCAGCCAGGATTTCAGGGTTGTCAGCTGGTATTTCCTGATAGTCCCAGGCAAAGGGAGCCCAGCCCTGGCACTGAGCAATGTCTAGCAGCCATCTGTAGGCGATCTCTAGCTCCCATTCCTGAATGGCCAGAAACTCCAAATCTTCCTGTGCCCAGTGCACTTCCGAAATGTTCAGTAGCCCTTCTCTGAAATCCATGATTTCGTCCAACCGCCACTCCAAATCACTCCCAAAGTTAGGGTCCCCTGTCAGCTTCACATACAACAGTCCAAAGCCGCCGTAGCTTAAGCCTATTGTTGGGCTGTCATACGCTATCCAGGGACATGCTTGGGATACATGCCACCGGAGGGCTCTGTAGCTCTCATCCAGCTTTATCTCTGCCCAGACCAGCCTGCTTAATTCAGCTGTCTGCTTCTTGTGTGGTTTTTCTCCCAAAAACCACACCCGCAGTCCGTACTGCGACCAGTACCTTTCCTCGATGGAGGGGAGAACTTTTCCCTGGTGTCGCTGCTCACGGGCTAGCGCTTCCTTCCAGAGTTTGCAGCGAATAGAATCACACCATCCCAGCAGGACCTGGGACGATACTGGTCCTCTGTGCTGTAGCTGCATCTCTCGCAACCTCCTTCTGAATTCCTCATCCATGGCGGCTAGTATCTGTACCTCTCCTCTCCTGCTATCTGGACCTTGGATCCAGGTGGAAGTTTGGATGTCCCAGACTGCAGGAAGCTTTCCCGCTGCTTGCCACCAATGTCACGGAACGTCCCACACTCCGCTTGAGTGCTTCCGCCATATACCACTTCTTCCCAATCTGTATACAGATATCAGATATTCCAACCTCTCTGAGCACAAAGCAAGGCGACACTTGCTTGTTGCTAACATGAACTGTTTTATTTAGAATCAAAATTACAAGACTTTATATGCCGTTGGAACCTCCTCTAACAATACAACTGTAACCTAATTAACATAATTAACATGAGCTAATTAACTAAAAAATTTACCCAGACCAGATGACAGACTTGTGGGCACCGAGCTTCACACAGTAGTATAAACACAATAGCTGGAGCTAATTACAATTAACAATACAAACAACAATCTCCCCCCCTCCTCAGCCTATTCATCAACAGTTCGTCTCCTAGCCAGTCCTGGAGGCTAATGTGATCAGCTCACTCAATTAACAGGTTGAGTTCAGAATCAACCAAACCAATAATAGTCTCTACATACATCCTGGGAGATATTGTGGACAAATATTACTGTCCCATTTTAAGTAGTCCAAGATATATTTTCTCACTCACCCTGTGCCAGGATGGCACAGGGTGACTTAGACATAAGATGTATTCTGAGTTCCACGGGCCCTCCCGTCACAGTAGGTATTGTTGAACTATATTTTATTTATGATTGGCTCTACCTTCTTTTTATTCACCACTAGATGGCAGTTTTTATTTCTTTTTAATTCCTATTAGATGCTACTTATGTCCGTTCACCACTAGATGGAATATGTGAACTAGATTTATTAACAGATGTTTCATTTTATTCTTTTAATTTTCTTGTTTTTAAACTTCGTGATGGATTTGCATTATAGTTAGTTACTAATATTGCATAATATTGTTATACCATTTTATATGATCCTTGGAGATGTTTTGTATTCTCTATAATGCACATGTAATTGACTTAATTGTTCGCCACTGCGTTGGCAGCGTCCGTCACTATGTATACTGGCTATTCGACACCTGACTCCTTGACCATTTGATAGTCACATGTGTTGTGACGCAACGCGTCAGAGAGGACCCAGGTGCCGCTGCTTCCAGGTACGGCTGAACCCTGAAGCTCCTGCTTTAACTGTAGAACGCATGATTTTGTATGTAAGTTGCTACTATTTTTTATGAATAAATTTCTAATATACTACACTATGGAGCCATCCTTTTCCTTTCCATCACCCATCTGAGGACATCCGAGGATATCCATTAAGTGCGGGAGAGAGATGTACTGTGGCCAGTGTATCTGTGTACCTGAAGGCTGTGACAACCACCGGAAGCCCATCCCCGGTATACAGTTCCACCACCTGTGGGTGGTCACACGCTCGATTTGGCCCATTGAGGGCCGCAACTACAGGTGAGAGGCTGGGGAAATGTTTAGTGCACTCCGGAACTCGATTGGATCAGGATACTGACTATCGGACACTGGTCGTCACAGAGTTTGGCCCACTGCACTTGCACTTCCTCATTTCCTCTAGAAGATTTATATCGTGTTGTCATCTGGAGTCGCATGCTACTATTTTTGAATTACACTTTGCGCTTGTTTGGACATTTATTTATTAGTTCACCCGCATTATTTGCACATCCATATTTATATTTAATATTGCACTTGCACTTTTCTATCACTTGTATAAATATTTCGGGTTGCTATTTCTAGTTGCACTGTATGGAGTTTTTTTCTGTATTGTATATATTTACTTATATTTTTGATTATATGTATATGTTATTAATATTAGGAGTCCACTTATTTTGCACATTGCACGTTCATTAGTGAGGTTATTCTTCATCTATGCCATTAATATTTCTATTTAAGTCGCACTGGACAGAATTTTTTTCTGAATTGCTTCATCTTTAGGTTGATGGTATTAATATTAGGAGTCCACACATTTTGTTTACATATTGTTTATTATTGTTATATATGCACATTGCACTTTTATTGGTGAGATATTGCCCACTCGCTTGATTATTGCACGTTACTATGAGGATTGTTGCTTTCATTCACATTTATTGATCAATGATTTTTATAGCATCTGTCACTATATTTTTAGATGAGGAAGCGCCACATATATAATTATTTATTCTTCTTCTCGAGTCATGTGAGTGTCTCTTTTATGTTGGTGGCTCCCAGCGTTTATTCATGAGTGTGGTTTTTGCGCACTAGTTGTATCTTTTGTTGTTTGTTTTGCTGTCTCTCTCGATGCCCTGCTCGTGACCTTGGATGTGGAGGCTTTGTACTCCAGCATCCCCCACGAGCAGGGCGTCGGAATGGTTCGCACATTACTCAGGGAGGAAGACCACCATTTCTGGCCTTTTAGTGAGTTCCTCCTGAAATTACTCTTCTTTATCTTGACACATAACTGGTTTACATTCAGTGGCTCCCACTACCTCCAGGTACAGGGCGTGGCCATTGGCACTTGTTGTGCCCCGGCTTACCCGAACCTGTACCTGGGGGGGTGGGAGCGAGATATCTTCTCCAATGACTTCAGTAGCCACACCAGCCATGTACTGGTGTGGCTTAGATATATCGATGATATATTTTTTATCTGGGTAGGCTCACAGCAAACCTTAGACACCTTTGTTGACCGTTTGAACAACAACACTTACAATTTGAAGCTTACAGTAATAAGTGACCTACGCAAAATCTCATTTCTCGATCTCACAATTTTCAAAGACCATGACAACTGTCTGGCTACCACACTGTACTGAAAGGAAACAGCCAGAAACACGATTCTGCATGCGTCCAGTGCCCACCCCTCTACACTTGTGCGTAGCATTCCATATGTCCAGTATATCCAACTCAGAAGGAACTGTACCTGTGACAGTGGCTTTAAATATCATACGGACTGCCTAAGGCAGGGATGTCCAAACTACGGCCCTCCAGCTGTTGCGGAACTACACTTCCCATGAGGCATTGTAAAACTCTGACATTCACAGACATGACTAGGCATGATGGGAGTTGTAGTTCCTTAACAACTGGAGGGCCATAGTTTGGACACCACTGGCCTAAGGGAACGACTTCTCCGGCAGGGATATTCAAAGTCACTTCTACACAAAGCTTTTAACAAAATTTACGAACAACCTAGAAATATACTATTGTACAAAAATGAACCAAGTCAGAAGACCACTCTACGGTAAAATTCATCACGCAATACTCGCACCAACAATACTAATTAAGGGATGTGCTGAATAGACACTGGCACATTTTACACGAGGACCCCATTCTAAGCAGATATGTCAGTGTTCACCCCGAGATCGTCTTCAAGAGAGCGGTCTCTTTACATCATAAACTGACCAAGAGCCATTATGTCCCCTTCCACGGTCATACCACCACTGAACATGGTATGTTCACTTGTGGACACTGCGCCTTCTGTTCTTAGATCTCTACTGGCCATAGATTTAGACTACAGAATTTGGGAACTCTTCTACCCACATTTTATGGCTGACTGCAGTACCCCAGGGGTGGTCTACTTAATGACATGTAAATGTGGGATCTTCTATATTGAGAAGACAATCCGCCAATTACGACAACAAATAAATAACCATATCTATTCCTCTGCCAATGGCAAGATGCTTAGTCCCATTAGCAGGCATCTTGACCTTTGTCATAGATTTGATACCTTTACTGTCCTGGTAGTGATCCCATAGGACCCAAGGGGAGGTGATTGGGGCAGGAGGATACTCCAGCATGAGGCAAAATGGATAGAGCACCTTAATGCCACACGGTGGCCAGGCATTAATGAATTACAATCCTATAAATCATTTCTGTAACTAACTAGTCACTTGCTCCACTATGCTTTGAGATTTAAAAATACCATTGACTTTACACTTCTATCCATTCTGTCCTCTGCTGTTGTGGCTCCCTATGTACTCCTTACCATTGAGCGTATATTCAGTTGTAAAATGTTGTGCTCTTCAATTTAATTTTCTGTTCATGCCTTCTACTTCCCATTGCCTAACTGCTGTCATATCTTAGAAAGTTTTTTTTGCAGTTTACACATTATTGTTTAATGCTTGTGTTTTTCATATATATATATATATATATATATATATATATATATATATATATATATATATATATATATATGTATATATATATATATGTATATATATATATATATATATATATATATATATGTATATATATATATATATATGTATATATATATATATATATATATGTATATATATATATATATATATATATATATATATATATACATTTTTTCTTTATTTTCTTCTTACTTGTTATATGTATCTTTGATCATGGCTCTCTGTCTTGGGCCTGCGGTGGAGACCCTTTTGGCATCAATTTCTGGGCTTCCTTGACCTGCTGGTGCTGTTAGTTGCATGTGCGGCCGGTGAGCCGCAATTTGTTCCCTGGTGGTCAACTTTAATTGAGGCTCAAGGTTTGGACTTGCTGATTCCCACCCCACTGGTGATTTCTCTCCCTCTGGTCTCTCCATCACCTATGCACAGGCTCCTTCCATCTGCCTTTCACAGTGTCCTACACGCTGTGACTCTGGAGTGTCCACTTGGGGGAGCTCTCAGCCCTTACACCTTTAGGGCTGAAGCCCTCTTGCATGGCCATGTCCATCATAGCCGCATTTGCGTACTGCAGAATCTGGGGATGCGAAAGCCACACACCTGCTTGGTGCGTGCATTTAAGGCTGAATATTCAGTCGTGTACTATGGTATCTCTCCCAGACAGCGTTCCGTCTCTGGATCCATATACATTTTTTACCACATCTATTCTGGCAAGGCTTCTACTTCTTCATACCTAGTTTGTTTTACTCCAATTGCTGGGCTATTGTAACACATATATTCTAGATACACACTCTCTTTTCAGATGGTGCTGTTTTGTCACTTGCTATGTTACCGTGCTGCTGCACTCCAAACTCCTATCAAGTTTCTTTTTCTGCTGAGAGTCACTTGAAATAAGTAATACCTACTCCTTTTTTAAAGGTTCTATAGATTAACTGATAAGACTACAAGGTGAGACCCTGTACTCTATACTAATACCGCCTACCGCGTTGCATCACCACATGTGACGACCCTTGAAAAAGTCACGTGTCTGGTGACGCAACACGTCGGTAGGAGGAGCCTGTGATGCTTTCCAGCAGTGTCTGCGTGTGAGCACTGGCGGTGGATGAGGAGCCTCCAGCGCATAGCTGAATGCAGCTGATCACTTTTCTTTCTCATGCGATCTATTGAACGGGGATATGTGAGTGAGATTAGGATCTTATTAGGATCTGCTGAAAAATGAAAATATCCTACCTAATACCAACGGCAGCTTAATGGTGAAATTGCTTAATGGTGAAATTGGTATTGAACTTGCTGCCATTTATTTTAAAGCATATTCATCAGTGAACTTCCAATTTTTTATTTATTTATATTTACTACTTGAACTTCCTATTAGTGTTTTTGGCTTACTCATGAGATTTTGGTACTCCTATATACAGGACATTTTGGTTTAATTTATGGGTTTATTTGTATTTATTCATCCATTTAGTGTGTGTTAAATCACAGGAGGATTATTATTCACAATTACGTATTTATATATTTATTTATCACATATTGATTAAGGACACTTAAGTGCAGTATTAAGAGGTTAATATCAGCACAATTATTCACTCTTATTTATCTTAATGATTTCTATATCTGACTACATTTGTCCACTTCTTTCCTGCATGGGGTGAAATTTTTTGTTCCACCCTTATTAACCCCTCAGGGGTTTCTTGCCTCCCTCTCCCTGGCACTGGACTTCTATCCTATCTCTGCTACTATCACCCTCCTTTTCTACACCTTATAAAGTTCCTCTACCAGGCACGTCCCCACATGTGATCTACTAGACATGTGCATTCGTTTTCGTCTTAATGCATTTTCGTCCGAATTTCGGGTATTTTCGTTATCATTTTAACAAACAATAACGAACGTGCAGAATCCAAAAACTGAAAGATCCGACATAAACAAATGCTTTATTTTCATTTTCGTTGCAACAACAGTTCGATGTAGATAGGAGATTCGACATGATGCCGACAATAGCAATCTGTGTCCATCGAACCTGTGGTCGAATGTGCCTAACCTTAGCTCTATTAGTCCAAGATTATTCTACATAGAGAGAAAAGATTCGACATAGAGAGAAAAGATTCGACATTATAGAGACAATAGCAAAAAAGGTTGAATGTGCCTAACCTATCTCTATTAGTCCAAAATTATTCCACATAGAGAGAAAAGATTCGACATGAAGATTCGACGAAGCAGTCGCCGCGAGTGGACATTTATGGTCAAATGCTCCGCCCATAGGCTATAGAAGAATTATAATGTTGGTTGACTAGTAATAATAATTAATAAATATAATTATTACTAGTGTCATACAACATTAGAATTCTACTATAGCTTTTAGGCGGAACATTCGACCGGAAGTGTACAATTGCGGCGGCGTACAGTTTAGCTGCTCCGTCGAATCTTCTTAGAACATTTGACAGACACCATAAGCCTTCAATGACAGATTCAACCTTAATTATTTCGGATTTTCGGACAAATGCATTTTTAAAGGAAACAAAATAAATAAAAACGAATTTCGGGAGTAACTAAATAAATTTATTTTTCAGACGAAAACAAAATTCCGAAAGGAAATATTTCAGTGTGCACATGTCTACGATTTACACCCCCTTATGCATGTCTCTTCTGAAGCGCACCTTTTGATTGCCTTACGGTACTCTCCGCAAAACTTTTGAGGCTCTCTACTAAGAACCTTATTATTTCTATTCATTGCTAATATTTTATGTTTCTCTCTCCCTTAGACTAACTAACAGGCTCCTGAAGAAGCATTCAATTGTGAAACATGTAGAGCTAGTTTTTGTCTATTATATTATTACAGACATATCCCCGCCTAAGGGTATGCCTCTGAGATCTATGACCCATTTTAGAGAGATCCATTCAGCTCTTTGCACTTTATTTGCAATGTTTTAAATATGTTTTTGTATCATGTGTTTAATAAAAAATGTATATACTTTTTTATAATTGGTGCCTATAAAGTCCATTTTTCTGCCTCTATATTCAATTTATCAGTCTCTCGGGGGGTTTTGGCCCTCAGTGTGAATCGTCAACATTAACGGCGAGTGATCAGACACCCCCCTTGGGAAATATGCAATATTTTTTACAAACCGTAACATGACCCCGTTTCCAAAAGCCATGTCTATTCTAGATAGTGTAAAGTGTGAACTGGAAAAGCAGGAATACTGCTGCCTTGTTGTATTCCGAGTTCTCCAAATGTCACACATTCCCACCTCTTCCATAAACTGGAATAAACGACCCTCGGGGACCCTGTCTGATTGTATCCCAGGCGGGAACCTATCTAATCTCTTATCAAGAACCTCATTAATATCCCCCACCACTATAACTGGTATTCCCTCTTTATCTTCTAAAAATTCTGCTAGTTTATATAAGATTTCCGCCTTAAAAGGAGGTGGAATATAAAGATTTGCCACCACATATGGTTTATTTTCTATCAGACGGTATAACACCCTCCTTTATCTATGCGAGTTTCCCGGCAGGAGAAACGCACCTCGGTCCTCACCATTATGCTCACTCCCCTGGAGTAAGAGAAATAAACCGAATGGTATTGAAACCAAAATTTCTTACTACGGAAATGTACCATAGTGTCCTTTGTTAGGTGTGTCTCCTGTAAGCAAACCAAATCCACTTATCTCCAGTGTAGAAAAGACAGCAGTTTTTTTAACTGGGTTGCCCAGCCCCCTGACATTTCAGGAACCAATATTAAATGTACTAGGTTGCATCCGGGGGGTCCCTATGGTATTCATATAATGAAAAAAGATGGGGACAGAGGATGAGAGAGCTATACACGTCTATCAAAAGAAAAAAACCCTGTTATAAACATTCCACCCTTAAACATGCTTACATCAATGTAATTTACTAATATTTGATCCTTAGATGAGTGCATTGTTGTGCATTTCCAATTTTGAAGTGTTACACGGCTTACTTCCTTTGTGTCTTTATCACAATCCTGAATATACATAATAATATTTGTAGTGTGCTTCCCCCACCTCATGCCCACCCTCTACCTTTCCACCTTTTCTCCCCTCTCCATCCCTCCCCCCCTCCGCCCCTTTGCCTAATTAGGCTTACCCCAAGGGTTTTGTGCGTGACCATTTCTTGTTTTCCATCCCATTCTATCCTCTCACATCTGTCCAGTGTTACCACAAACTCCATCATTCTCCCCTCCCCCTAACAACACCCACCCCCCCAAAATCAAACACATCCTGAGCATCCTAACTAATAAGATCCTCTCCTCATACATAATACATTTTACTTGTGTAGTACCCTACATCCTCCCCTAATCAACAACAAAATACCCCCTGCTATGTGACAATAAATACCATCCATAGACCTAAAAAAAACATATCCGACTGTGGGAAAAAAAACACCCCCCGCCCCGCCATCCCCCCCTCACCCCCCCAACCCCCCAGTCATCTCCACTTATACACGGCAGTCTATAAATTCTTTTTATTATCCTCCAGCAATTTTGCCACCTCTGCTGGTGTATTAAAAAACTGAGTTCCCTCAAAGGCCATTATTCGCAGGCACGCTGGATACAGTAAGGCATATGCGATTTTATACTTCTGTAGCGAACGTTTAATCTGTACAAACTCTGCTCTACACTTTTGAAAGTCTGAAGAGTAATCTGGATATAGTAATATCCTTGTTCCATTATAAAGAACATTCCCCATCTCTCTAGCTCTATTTAAGAGGGTCTCTTTGTCTCTATAATTAAACAATTTCAAAAGTATTGATTGGGAATGTCCTCCTGGTGGCAGGGCTCTGAATGGAATTCTATGGGCTCTTTCTATTGCAAAGAGAGGTGAAAAGGCATCTTCCCCAAGCATTTCTTTAAACCAGTTCTATAGAAACACTATGGGATTGGGGACCTCACACTGCTCCGGGAGACCCACCACCCGCACATTACAGCTATGTGACCTGCTTTCCATTTCATCCATTTTTAGAGCTTGAAGTCCTAGTTGTTCTTGCATTGCTTTAACTTCCTGTTTTAAGGGAAATAAATTGTCTTCCATTAGACTTAATCTCTCCTCTAGGGCAGTTGTCCTTTCCACAGTCCTCTGCAGTTCCTGGCCTATTACAAGTAACTCCTCTTTGATTCCTCAGATTGTTTACAGAGCTAACTCAGTGAGTTCTTAAGTGCGTTCACAGCTTATAATACATCTGTCAGTGTTGGTTCCTCCTGTGATAATGAGGCAGTTTCAGGGACCAACACTGGCATGGGCCCCGTAGTCTCGCCCTCTTGCCCCTTATTACCCGCAGTTTTTAGAACTGTTGATGCCCCCGGCGTTTGACCCTGGCTCTTTCTATCCAGGGGGGGCCCAGATTGGCCCTTTGGTTGTGGCTGCTGAGACCCTTTGGCCGGTGACTGATCGGTGGCATGAGCAAACTGCTCCAATTTAGCTGCTGCTGCAACTTGATTCCCCTTTTCTTTTGCCGAACGTGTTGCTTGGGATCCAGCATTCTCCTGGTGTGGCTGCACCTCACCTTTCTTTCTAGTCATGTTGCTGTTACTCCGTTATGCTGGAAAAAAATGTTAAATATGGATTGGAAAATTCTCAAAGCATCAAATCAGCTGAAACAAGGAAGCCAAATCCAATATTTCCACTTTATAGGGACTGCCAAGATGTCAAAAGCAAAAAGGTTGTTGGTCCCAGGACTTTTCTAAGGCAGATTCTGATATGCAACTGTCTCATTTTTTTGTAAATGTCAGGCAATGTATCCCCGAGTGTTGTCCATTGATGCAATAGTACTTAATATATTCATATACAGCCCCAAAGTTATTAATAAGAAGTACTAGCGTATTGCAATCCTGTATATTAGGCCCTCCAAGAGCAGATGTAGCAGGGTGATACACATTAATGTTATACACTGGTATTGCAAAGGGAGCAGGTGTATCATTATTCCAGGGGCTAATAAGCCATAGATGCCAGTTATCTTGTCCTGAAATCTCTTGGAGCCAGACGACTATGTTGGATAAGGTTCTTTAATAAAGGATGTCCCATATGCATATTTGAAAATCATTTAGTCCAGATATTTAGCCCCATGCATAGTCCTACAACTCATATGGTCTTACAATTTACTTCTTCTGCTCATATAGCATGGGCTTATTAACACAGTGTTCATACCAGTTTAAGACTAGTAGCCTTGTGACAATCCTTACCCCCCCGGGGGGACACAGTTCATACCTTACTCCTGGGGCTTATCCTGACACCGAATGCTGATTTCATCTAGATGTTTTCTGCGAGCGCTCCCGCCGTGCCTCGGTCGCTCAGTATCATCAAGTAGTTTCCTCCTTCCTCCTTGCTCTCGCGGGGTTTCACAAGAGCTCACATGCTACACATCACCTCCCAGTAGTGCTCTTTTAGATTGAGATCTGGTGACTGTGGAGGTCATTGTAGTACAGTGAATGCATTGTCATATTCAAGAAAACAGTTTTAGACGATTTGAGCTTTGTGACATGGTGCATTATCCTGCTGGAAGTAACCATCAGAAGATGGGTACACTGTAGTCATAAAGGGATGGACATGATCAGCAACAATACTCAGGTAGGCTGTGGCATTAAATGATGCTCAATTGGTACCAAGGGGCCCAAAGTGTGCCAAGAATATATCCCCCACACATTACACCACCACCAGCCTCAACCTATTCAATTTTTACTGGGGACTATTAAGCGAAAAAAGTCATACGATCTGTCGTACGATATTCGGATCGTGTGTACGGGCCATAAGTCTCAGGAAGAGTGTGAGAATCCAGGGTGCCTGGAGACCCCATGCTGAGAGGCCAGGGAGTCGATCTGTGTAACAGGGGTGCTGCATCTGTTCCAGCTTAGTGAGCCAAGAGGAGTTGAGTGAAACAGGTCTAAAAGACCAAAGTAAGGAGAGCAGCAGTAATGCTGAAGACAGGAAAAGTGGCTTAGTATTTTCTGTTGACTGTTTTGTTTTTTGGAAAATCCCTGTGCTGGAATCTTTGTTTGAACTTTGCTTTTCCTTAAAGTAAAAATGTGCCAGAAAGCCCTTAAACCGCAGTTTGGACTGGCACGAAAAATGTTCAACTGAGCTGAGCCATCACTGAGCTAAACAGGCCCCAATATCACAGAGAAATTATTAGTTATTAAATTATTAGTTATTAGAAAACATACATACGCATCTCTAGGCTGTAACATCACTGCTAATCAGCTAATCAGCCAATCACGTGGCAGCAACTTAATGCATTTGGTCATCTAGAAGTGTTGAAGACAACTTGCTGAAAAAAAATGGCATCATGTGACATCAAAGGGGGGGCGTGGTCTCCCATTTACGTCACCTGGTGGCCCTGCCCTTGGCTACATAACACCCGTCAAAGCAAAAAGATGGCAGTCAGCAGGACACCTCCCATGGAGGCAGAGTTTTTCCATTTTTTTTCTCTGGACCTTCGGCACCTTGATTGATGATGGATTTACATTGCGGGACACTTTTTTCGTTTTAATAAAGGAATTGTCTCCTGTAGTTTTTACTTTTTTGACACTTTTTTGGTGAATGGGTAGGGGTAGAATGTACCAGATACCCATTCACATAGGGGGGGTGGGATCTGGGGGCCCCCTTGTTAAAGGGGGTTTTCAGATTCCGATAAGCCCCTCGCCCACAGACCCCCACAACCACTGGGCAAGGGTTGTGGGGATGAGGACCACAAAGCACCCTTCTGGGTCCTCATCCAGGATATCTTTTTTCTGAGCACAGACAATCAAGACAATGATCTGGAATAATCAACATGGACCCTGCTGCATTGGTTAAGAGGTTCCAGGAGCAGGATAGTCGATTGGAGTCAAGTGTGGTGGTTGACATGCCTGGTGACAACTGGACTGTAGAACTGATCTGCCAAGCAGTGACAGCACTTGCTCCTGATCAGAGAGTGTTAAAATTGGATTTAAAAACAGATCAGATGACCTCTCCCACCTATGTCCTACTAGAATGGAGGAGGGGAATCCCTGCTTTTTTCCAAGACAGGCTAACCTGCAATTGACCAATGACACTGAAACCCATCTGGTTCAGCTGAGAATGCCAGAGGCTGTCAGGGCTGGGCTCAGCCCTTCCTTCTCTAAGCTGGCCACTCAGCTGTCAGCTCCTATCTCTCCACAGTGACTCACCTGTTGATGATATCCTGCTTGGCAGTCCTGCCTACTTAAGCCGTCCAGCCCAGATGATCTCTGCCTTCGCCTTGGTCACATCTCTAGAGACGCTCTCCTGTGTTCCTGTTAAAGACTTGCTTGGTTGACATTCCTTCTGGCTCCAGATCCTGCTTGCTGTTATACTATGCTCATCTCTGGCTCTGAATGTTTTGACTTGTCTGACTATTTGTTCCGGTTCCTGAACTCTGGCTATGTTTTGACTACGTTTACACTGTTTACCTTTTTTTATTATTATTAACCAAGTGTGATTTAACTGTACTTCTGTCTCAGTCTGATTCATGGTGTTGGACAGAGGCTAGGGATGAGCTGAACATTCCCACCAGAATATGTGAACATACAAAAGATTTGTGCAAACATGCAAACACCGTTAAAGTCTATGGGACATGAACATGAAAAATCAAAAGTGTTCATTTTAAAGGCTTATATGCAAGTTATTACCATAAAAAGTGTATGGGGACCCGGGTACTGCCTCAGGGGACATGTATCAATGCAAAGAAAGTTTTTTAAAATGGCCATTTTTTCAGGAGCAGTGGTTTTAAGAATGCTTAAAGTGAAACAATAAAAATGATATATTCCTTTAAATATCGTGCCTGCCGGTCCCCTTAGTCAGCATCTTTCCCATGTTTATAACAGTACCACAGCAAAATGACATTTCCAAAGGAAAAAATGTCATTTAAAATTGCTTGCAGCTGTAATATATTGCTGGATACATAAAAAATCATTGAAAAAAATGGCCTGGGTTCCCCCCGTCCATTACCAGGCCAAAAATGTTTAAAAAAATGGCATGGGGTCCCCCCAAAATCCATACCAGACCCTTATCTGAGCATTCAAAATGCCAGGAAAAGGGGGGCGAGAGAGCACCCCCTCCTCCTGAACCGTACTAGGCCACATGCCCTCAACATGGGAAGGGTGCTTTGGGGTCCTCATCTCCACAACCCTTGCCTGGTGGTTGTGGGGGTTTGCGGGCGGGGGGCTTATCTGAATCTGAAAGCCCCCTTTAACAAGGGGGCCCCCAGATCCCGTCCCCCCTATGTGAATGGGTATCGGGTACATTCTACACCTACCCATTCACCAAAAAATGTGTCTTAAAAAGTAAAAACGACAGTAGACAATTCCTATATTAAAAAAAAAAAAAGTGTCCCATGATGTAAATCCATCATCAATCAAGGTGCCGACGGTCCTGAGAAAAAAACCCAAAAAACAGAGAAACCCCGCCTCCATGGGAGGTGTCCTGCTGACTGCCGTCTTTTCATTTTGACAGGTGTTATGTAGCCAAGGGCGGGGCCACCAGATGACGTAAATGGAAGATGACGCCTCCCCTCTGATGTCACATGATGCCATTTTTTTTTTAAATTAAAGTTGTCTGACCACATAATCCAAGTGGAGATCCTACACCAGATCATCAAGAAGAAATGCTGACAGAGTCTGGTTTGGACAAGTTCTACAGGGAGCTCATCCAAACCATTTGGTTGTCCAAAATTTACTCCTAAAGGGCTCCAAAAACACTCCTAACTATCTAGAGTGGTAAAGAAAGTTAGAGAGGAATAAACTTTGTTGGAGGAAAAAAATCAAGATTCAAACACTGGGAAAAAGCAAACGCTCAAGAAAGAGAAAGTTCTCACATGTTCAGGTGGAAGAGTACATCTCAGAGGATGATGAAAATGAGTCAGTATATGAGTCATACATTGAGCTGTCGAGAGAGACCTCATCCCCAGTGCCGTCTGTTCCGACAATGGAAGATCTGCTGGTTCAGGTGGTGCAGACTCACCTGGAGGTACATGAGACAGTTATGCAAGCAATCAAATATGCAGAAATCCCATTACTGATGTGCAACAAGTAGTGACTGCTTTGTTATTAGGAAAAAAAGAGTCAGGGGAAGTTAAGCCAGGTTCCACACTGCCCCCATCTGGAAAGAGATGTCACAGTTGTGGGGAAACTGGACCCTTCAGAGTGTAATTCCCAGGCTGAAGAACTCTGCCTGACACTACAGAAGAAGTCTTGATGGAGTTACAGAGGCTTCTATTTGGAAGTCCTAAAGGTGCCACAGAAACTGCTACCCAGAAAGACGATGGGAAACTTCAGTGAGTCCCGGTGAAGGAGCCAACTGGGTGCATATCTACAACAGTCAGCTTTAAATTTAAAGATGTGAGTAAACAACAGCAGAGGTCCAATGCCGCTCAGAGGGCCCCATGCTGTTTTCTGATCAACTGTCCAATTCCCTCTCCTTGACCTGAGGTAGGCTGTTCTGGAAAAACAATGCACACTAATCTCCCAGAACTTCATCAAAGCTGTTACCACAAGAGAAACAGATTAAGAAGAATGTACAAATACAGACTGCTGGACAAACTCCGAGCAAGTTTCCCGACAAGTTAGTAAGGCCTTCACCAATAATACCAGTTCAAGCAGAGCAGAGGTATCTACACCTGGGCCCCATAGGACACATGAGCACAAGTAAGCCTGTTGTATGAAGGCTTCTATTATAAATACTTGAAATATTTATCCTTACAGAAGCTGGAATAGCTAGAGATCTGGGGTATCGGGACCCAGTAGTTCCCTTACAATGGGTACTTGCCAATCAAGTTGACATTTGACTCTTTGGTAGTTAGGCAATCAGAGACAATACCCTAGCTGTGGTGTGCCCTCATCCCCCTGGGGCTAAAAAGAACCCCCTGCTAGTGGGGGTGAACAATGACCTTGTGAGGTGACTGCTCACTCCCCTTGCAGTAAAGAGATTATAAATATTCAAAACATCCTGCTTTCACCAACTCTTGAGAATAACTTTGATGTGTATCCATTGAGTGATCTGGAAGACCTTTTTGAACAATTGGCAAAGTTGAAGTGAACAGACATCAATCGAGAGTCACAAAGTAGTTTGCTTCTTCCATAATGAAAGTGAGAAAGAAGTCTGACCAATAAACATAAATTGCAGCGCTATTAAATAAAAATAATATAATTCATTGTGTTGTGACGTTCATAAATATGTACGAAATAGATAGCAAAGTTCATAAAGTTCATCACATGATGAACTTTATGAATTTTGGTATCTTTTTTATATATACTGTATTTATAAACCTCACAACACTATGAATTATATGCTTTTTATTTAATAGCGCTCAAATTTATATTTATTGTTTTTTCACTAAAGGTTTGGGTATATTGCCTTTCAATTGCTAGCAGCTTTATTAATTTATTAAGGTTGTTTATAGTGCTGATTTTTTTTTTTTTGATTTGATGTTTTTTGATTTTTTTTTTAGGAAGAAGAATAGCTCCCTTAAGCCTCGTACACACGATCTGATTTTTGTCCGGGAATTGTGTGATGACAGACTGTTTACCTAAAATCTGATCATTAGTACGCTCCATCAGACTATTGTTGGCCAACTTTCCGCCGATAAATGTTGGATAGCAGGCTTCCTATTGTGTGTACACAAGTCAGTCACACAAAAGTCCAAAGTACAAACACGCATGCTCGCCAAACAATGCTCACCAAACACGACATTAGCAGAAGGTACCCAAAGGGTGGCGCTCAAGAGCTGAAATTCCACGTAGTACGTCACAAAGTTCGTGTTTGTTGGCCGACAATTGTGTACCATTTGTATGCAAGACAAGTTCACGGCACACGCCCTTTGGACAAAAGTCTGATGCTTTGTCTGCGGAAAATCTGATCATGTGTACGAGGCTTTAGAATGTGTATCGAATAGAATAAGAGAAAAAGGGAAAGCACCCAATAAGTGCAGTTTTAAAAGCAGGCTTTAATCTCAACCATTTAAAAACACTGACAGGATAAGATAAACAGGATCACTCATCATAAAAGAGGCACCACCACTTGTTCCCTTCCTGCAGGATCTGCCAGTGTTCTCCTGGCCGCTGATGGATGGATGGAGTCAGGCTGAGATGCTAAATGGCAATCCGAAAGTCTCCTAGGCTAGCTTGGAGTGCACACATGGACAGGATGTGACGTCAGGAGGGGAAGGATAGGTGCTGCAGACAGGCTACGCACTCAGAGCTTCCCTGCTACAGGCCTGAGTTGGTACTGCTACAACTAAATATATAGGGTAATGGCAGCTGTGGAACTACAAGTACCAGCTACTCTTCTTGGCATAAAATCTACCACATTTTTAAGTAAATGGACACTTTTAAATAAATAAGTGAATAAACAGTGATCTTCCATAGAAGACAATGGTCATGCATGAAAGGCAGTGATCTTACATCACGAACTAAGAGGTCACTAGGCTAGATTTTTATCCATTAGACACTCTTTAATCCCGATGAAATATATTAATATAGGTCATGTTATCATTGTCTATATCTCCCAATATACAGTACATAGCATTATATATGTCCCTTCCTTGTTTCCAGTATACATATAAGAGCATTTCTCCCACCAAGTCTATATTCTTTTCCTATCACTTGATTGGACACATGTTAGCCCTCACTGGTGGATCCTGCAAGTGCCTTTTTTATGATGAGTGATTCTGTTTATCCTATCCTGTGAGTGTTTTAAACCATTTGAGATCAAAGTCTGCTTTTAATACTGCACTTAGTGGGTGCTTTCCCTTTTTTTTTTTTTTTATATATAGAGTTGGCTTACTCTGGGAACAGCTGCTGCTATGCCTGTAGTGCCCCGTGGACTGTTTACGTACTTTTTACTAATGAACTTTCACAGTCAGTGGTTCAGAAATTTACATGAACCCTTTTTGTGCGCCACTATTTATCCTCTGTGTTAGAATGTGTATCGACTACTGAACACTTATCTGAAGAATTATTTCCGATTAGTACTCTACCCCATAAATATAAGACACGATGTAGGCGCTTTACCATGTGATCAGCTGTGTCCAATCACAGCTGATCACAGTGTAAAAAGGAAATGCCAGTTATCGGCATTCTTCTCGTCACACTGACAACACGTGAGGAGAGGAGAGTGGTAAGCAGCATTGCTCAGCAATGACATCTGCACTGACAATCAGGGCACTGATCATCAATGTCCTAACTATCAGTGCAGCCCCAGTCCACCAGTGATGCCAATCAGTGCCAACCAGTGATGCCTTTCAGTGCCTATTAGTGATGCCTGTCAGTGACCATCAGTGCCTCCTCATCAGTAATGCCTATCAGTGTCGTCTATCAATGCCCATCAGCGCCCTTCAGTGCCACTTATCAGTGCCCATCAATGCCACCTATCAGTGTCCATAAGTGTTGCCTATCAGTGCCCATCAGCGCTGCATATTAGTGCCTCATCATCAGTGCCTATCAGTACCACCTCAGTGGTGATTAAATACCACCAAGATAAAGTTCTATCTGTCTCAAAAAATATCAAAAATTGTGTTTGGGTACAGTGTTGCATGACCGTGCAATTGTCATTCAAAATGCAAAAGTACTGAAAGCTGAAAATTGGCCTGGTCAGAAAGGGAGAAAAAGTGCCCTGTAGGCAAGTGGTTAAAATGCAACACAAATGTATTTTTTATAAATAATCTCTTGCAAAAATTACATCTATACAAGCAATTATACTAGGCATTGCAACACAAATTATATTTGAGAAAACAGACTTTTTGGCTCATGCAAGTGCAATAATGCTGTTAACAGAAAGATAAATATATGACAGGATCAGTGAATCTGATCTCAGAAGATAAAAGATGTTGACACTTTATAATATGTTTACACTTGGAAATGCAGAAGCGTTGACAGGCTTTTTTTTTCAGGCCTTTCAGTGTTTAAATAAAGTTATTTAAACAGCCGAGAACTAACAAACTATATAAATAAATAATAAATAAATAAATACCAATCTCCTGCTGTATTTCTATCTACAATCACTGTTTGCTGTCCAGAGGCTTTGCCTGAGGTGGAATTAAAGCCATTTCAGATGGGGACCCACGCAGAGAAGGCAGTGAAGCTTGCTAAGCACCTAGCTGATTCTTTTATTTAGTTGTTTTGGTAGCAATGTTATTCCCAAATTGCTTCTCCCATTTTTCTGTTTTAAATCTGATTTGATTGTTCAAAGGATAATGTAATGATATTTATCAATAAAATACAGCAATAACAGTTAATGCAAAAAGAATAGCATTGGGAAAATACATAAATGCAAAGGACATTAGTGACCAAAAGACATGGGAAGATAATTTTGCCATTGGCAACTAATGTCCTACTAAAGGTATTGAACCCCCTTGGGGTCTTAATGAATTCAACCCAGTGGGAAATGGTATCCAATTACTAACATGCATTCAGTTCCTATCTGCAGGCAGTGGATATTGAACTATTGATCAAATTACCTGGATCTGTAGACTCTTTGATATCTTATGCAATTCACTTTGTTGAGAAAATGTGTAAAAAACATGCAATTAACTAAGCCAACTAACTAAGCTATGGTTCTTGATGTTAACAAGTTTTGTGGAAAAATTACTTTGAGAAAACATTACAAAAATTCTAAAGATTTTGATGGATTTGTGGTAAAAATCAGCTACTTTGAGTTTTTTTTTTACCAGGATCTGTTAGGATACCAAGTGCTGCTATCTGGCAACAGCAGGGATGACTAGGTCTGTGTGCTGCACTGAAGAAGTTTGGGACCAGATTGTGTTTGAATAAAGTAAGATTTATTGAAACTGCAGTAAGAACCTATCCAACATCAGCAAATGATATAAAAGACAAAAGTGGAAATATGTGTGAACTGTGAACCAAGGGACAATATCAAATAAGCAACCTAACTATAATACAATATATACAATATAAACAAAAGGGTAACATGGAAAAACAGGGTAAGACAGGAGATGTGAGGGAAAGCCAGGGAGATTGATCAGGAAGGGGGCCAGATATGAGGTAGCAGGGTACAGGATGCAGGTACTGGAACATAAACAAGATCATGGTTGGAATCAGCATCAAGGTCAGGGTCAAGAGCAGGAGAAGGAACAGGAACAGAGCATCAATAACTAGTGATGTGGTACATAGACAAAGCACGGAGGCTTTTAAAGTGGTTGTAAACCCTGTAAAACCACTTGTACCAACAGGTAAGCCTATAATAAGGCTTACCTGTAGGTACTGTGAATTTCTACTAAACTTGCACAGTTTAGGCAATATTCACTGTATCTGCATGTGCATTGGCACATGCGCACTGAAGAAACATCTTGCTTGTGCCGTTACCTCAGCTGCTGTGCCATTACCGTTAAGTCATCGCGGCTCCAGCAAATCTCAGCGCCGGAGCCCACGAACCCAGAAATAACTCCAGGACGACATTTCACTGCTCATGTTCCAGGACCGTTGCAACAGCATCGTTCTAAGGTAAGTATTTCATAATGAGCTAGTATGCGATGCAAACTAGCTCATTATGCCTTTGTCTTGCAGGGTTTTTTTTCTTTCTTCATCTGGGTTTAAACCACTTTAATAAAAACTCTGCAGTTAGTATAATAAAATACAAAATGTAATCAGCACTCTGTATTTGCTAGAATACAACAACTGATATAGTTAGATAAAAATAGTTGCACTGTCCCTTTAAAAGTAAACGAAAAAAGGTTGTGAATAGCAATGAGCTTGATGTTCGGGTCAAACATAGGTTTGACTTGAACATTGGGTGTTCGCCTGTTACAGAACAACAAACATTATGGGGCGTTCGCGGCAAATTAGAGCGCTGCGAACGCCCCATAATACACTGCCAGATCGCAGTGCATTGCTGTATGATGATTGGCCAAAGCATGCACCTGACCTGCATGCTTTAGCCAATCACGGTGCCCTCTGCTAAGAGAGCAGGGTGCCTTTGGCCAATCATGGCCCAGGGGGACTAAGTCCATGCCCCACGCTATATAAGGCAGCTTACACGGTGGCCCTGTGTAGTGTTGTTGGCGTGGACAGAGAGATAGCTTGAGTTACATTAAGCAGGCAGGTTATTCTGTATATATATATATATATATATATATATATATATATATATATATATATATATATATATATACAGTCAGTCTAATATATATATATATATATATATATATATATATATATATATATATATATATATATATATATATATATATATATATATATATACAGTATATATATATATATATATATATATATATATATATATATATATATATACTCTGCAATACACATATGGACATATATTCTTTGACTTTTTTCCCATAGAGCGCTGCTTGTGTTTTTGTATATTTTGTTCTCCATTTTCCAGTGGTTGGCAGCTGCAATTGGTGTCAATCTTATTCCTATACACCCTCAATCACGTTCAGTTTGAGCGCTTCAGGAACTTGTTTGTTTTATACTCTGCATTTAGCATAGCCTATAAATTCAGTGTTTACTCTATATTCAGCCAGTGCAGGCAGTGTATTAATTAATATATATATATATATATATATATATATATATATATATATATATATATATATATATATATATACAGACCCAATAATGACCAACTGAGAAATGCATCCCAGCTTAGGCTGTCTATAAATTTATGGCAGCTTATGGGGTGGCGCAGACAGGGGCATGGCGCAGACATCATGGCTCTTTCCTGAGTGGCTCTGTCACGAGTGATGCGCAGTTTCACCGACGCAGTTATCAATTCTGATCATGTCTTCTCTGCTCTTTTACAGGTAATTGTCTCCTATCTCCTATCCAACTGTACATCCCTACTGAACTGGCTTTGCTGAGTCTTCTATTAGTATTTTTGGTAATTGTCTCCTATCTCCTATCCAACTGTACATCCCTACTGAACTGGCTTTGCTGAGTCTTCTATTAGTATTTTTGGTAATTGTCTCCTATCTCCTATCCAACTGTACATCCCTACTGAACTGGCTTTGCTGAGTCTTCTATTAGTATTTTTGGTAATTGTCTCCTATCTCCTATCCAACTGTACATCCCTACTGAACTGGCTTTGCTGAGTCTTCTATTAGTATTTTTGGTAATTGTCTCCTATCTCCTATCCAACTGTACATCCCTACTGAACTGGCTTTGCTGAGTCTTCTATTAGTATTTTTGGTAATTGTCTCCTATCTCCTATCCAACTGTACATCCCTACTGAACTGGCTTTGCTGAGTCTTCTATTAGTATTTTTGGTAATTGTCTCCTATCTCCTATCCAACTGTACATCCCTACTGAACTGGCTTTGCTGAGTCTTCTATTAGTATTTTTGGTAATTGTCTCCTATCTCCTATCCAACTGTACATCACTACTGAACTGGCTTTGCTGAGTCTTCTATTAGTATTTTTGGTAATTGTCTCCTATCTCCTATCCAACTGTACATCCCTACTGAACTGGCTTTGCTGAGTCTTCTATTAGTATTTTTGGTAATTGTCTCCTATCTCCTATCCAACTGTACATCCCTACTGAACTGGCTTTGCTGAGTCTTCTATTAGTATTTTTGGTAATTGTCTCCTATCTCCTATCCAACTGTACATCCCTACTGAACTGGCTTTGCTGAGTCTTCTATTAGTATTTTTGGTAATTGTCTCCTATCTCCTATCCAACTGTACATCCCTACTGAACTGGCTTTGCTGAGTCTTCTATTAGTATTTTTGGTAATTGTCTCCTATCTCCTATCCAACTGTACATCCCTACTGAACTGGCTTTGCTGAGTCTTCTATTAGTATTTTTGGTAATTGTCTCCTATCTCCTATCCAACTGTACATCCCTACTGAACTGGCTTTGCTGAGTCTTCTATTAGTATTTTTGGTAATTGTCTCCTATCTCCTATCCAACTGTACATCCCTACTGAACTGGCTTTGCTGAGTCTTCTATTAGTATTTTTGGTAATTGTCTCCTATCTCCTATCCAACTGTACATCCCTACTGAACTGGCTTTGCTGAGTCTTCTATTAGTATTTTTGGTAATTGTCTCCTATCTCCTATCCAACTGTACATCCCTACTGAACTGGCTTTGCTGAGTCTTCTATTAGTATTTTTGGTAATTGTCTCCTATCTCCTATCCAACTGTACATCCCTACTGAACTGGCTTTGCTGAGTCTTCTATTAGTATTTTTGGTAATTGTCTCCTATCTCCTATCCAACTGTACATCCCTACTGAACTGGCTTTGCTGAGTCTTCTATTAGTATTTTTGGTAATTGTCTCCTATCTCCTATCCAACTGTACATCCCTACTGAACTGGCTTTGCTGAGTCTTCTATTAGTATTTTTGGTAATTGTCTCCTATCTCCTATCCAACTGTACATCCCTACTGAACTGGCTTTGCTGAGTCTTCTATTAGTATTTTTGGTAATTGTCTCCTATCTCCTATCCAACTGTACATCCCTACTGAACTGGCTTTGCTGAGTCTTCTATTAGTATTTTTGGTAATTGTCTCCTATCTCCTATCCAACTGTACATCCCTACTGAACTGGCTTTGCTGAGTCTTCTATTAGTATTTTTGGTAATTGTCTCCTATCTCCTATCCAACTGTACATCCCTACTGAACTGGCTTTGCTGAGTCTTCTATTAGTATTTTTGGTAATTGTCTCCTATCTCCTATCCAACTGTACATCCCTACTGAACTGGCTTTGCTGAGTCTTCTATTAGTATTTTTGGTAATTGTCTCCTATCTCCTATCCAACTGTACATCCCTACTGAACTGGCTTTGCTGAGTCTTCTATTAGTATTTTTGGTAATTGTCTCCTATCTCCTATCCAACTGTACATCCCTACTGAACTGGCTTTGCTGAGTCTTCTATTAGTATTTTTGGTAATTGTCTCCTATCTCCTATCCAACTGTACATCCCTACTGAACTGGCTTTGCTGAGTCTTCTATTAGTATTTTTGGTAATTGTCTCCTATCTCCTATCCAACTGTACATCCCTACTGAACTGGCTTTGCTGAGTCTTCTATTAGTATTTTTGGTAATTGTCTCCTATCTCCTATCCAACTGTACATCCCTACTGAACTGGCTTTGCTGAGTCTTCTATTAGTATTTTTGGTAATTGTCTCCTATCTCCTATCCAACTGTACATCCCTACTGAACTGGCTTTGCTGAGTCTTCTATTAGTATTTTTGGTAATTGTCTCCTATCTCCTATCCAACTGTACATCCCTACTGAACTGGCTTTGCTGAGTCTTCTATTAGTATTTTTGGTAATTGTCTCCTATCTCCTATCCAACTGTACATCCCTACTGAACTGGCTTTGCTGAGTCTTCTATTAGTATTTTTGGTAATTGTCTCCTATCTCCTATCCAACTGTACATCCCTACTGAACTGGCTTTGCTGAGTCTTCTATTAGTATTTTTGGTAATTGTCTCCTATCTCCTATCCAACTGTACATCCCTACTGAACTGGCTTTGCTGAGTCTTCTATTAGTATTTTTGGTAATTGTCTCCTATCTCCTATCCAACTGTACATCCCTACTGAACTGGCTTTGCTGAGTCTTCTATTAGTATTTTTGGTAATTGTCTCCTATCTCCTATCCAACTGTACATCCCTACTGAACTGGCTTTGCTGAGTCTTCTATTAGTATTTTTGGTAATTGTCTCCTATCTCCTATCCAACTGTACATCCCTACTGAACTGGCTTTGCTGAGTCTTCTATTAGTATTTTTGGTAATTGTCTCCTATCTCCTATCCAACTGTACATCCCTACTGAACTGGCTTTGCTGAGTCTTCTATTAGTATTTTTGGTAATTGTCTCCTATCTCCTATCCAACTGTACATCCCTACTGAACTGGCTTTGCTGAGTCTTCTATTAGTATTTTTGGTAATTGTCTCCTATCTCCTATCCAACTGTACATCCCTACTGAACTGGCTTTGCTGAGTCTTCTATTAGTATTTTTGGTAATTGTCTCCTATCTCCTATCCAACTGTACATCCCTACTGAACTGGCTTTGCTGAGTCTTCTATTAGTATTTTTGGTAATTGTCTCCTATCTCCTATCCAACTGTACATCCCTACTGAACTGGCTTTGCTGAGTCTTCTATTAGTATTTTTGGTAATTGTCTCCTATCTCCTATCCAACTGTACATCCCTACTGAACTGGCTTTGCTGAGTCTTCTATTAATATTTTTGGTAATTGTCTCCTGCTGCCATATCTTTAAACTTCCATATTTACTGCTAGCTCTATAACAAACACACTGCAATAGCAATATTACTGGTGATTGATTCTCAACTCCATGTGGCTTGAGTGATCAAGAGAGGTAATTAGCTTTACGACCCTAGCCTGTGTCTGGCCTGGCCCTGGCCATCTCCTCCCCATATTCAGGTGTCTCACATCAGACCCAATAATGACCAACTGAGAAATGCATCCCAGCTTAGGCTGTCTATAAATTTATGGCAGCTTATGGGGTGGCGCAGACAGGGGCATGGCGCAGACATCATGGCTCTTTCCTGAGTGGCTCTGTCACGAGTGATGCGCAGTTTCATCGACGCAGTTATCAATTCTGATCATGTCTTCTCTGCTCTTTTACAGGTAATTGTCTCCTATCTCCTATCCAACTGTACATCCCTACTGAACTGGCTTTGCTGAGTCTTCTATTAGTATTTTTGGTAATTGTCTCCTATCTCCTATCCAACTGTACATCCCTACTGAACTGGCTTTGCTGAGTCTTCTATTAGTATTTTTGGTAATTGTCTCCTATCTCCTATCCAACTGTACATCCCTACTGAACTGGCTTTGCTGAGTCTTCTATTAGTATTTTTGGTAATTGTCTCCTATCTCCTATCCAACTGTACATCCCTACTGAACTGGCTTTGCTGAGTCTTCTATTAGTATTTTTGGTAATTGTCTCCTATCTCCTATCCAACTGTACATCCCTACTGAACTGGCTTTGCTGAGTCTTCTATTAGTATTTTTGGTAATTGTCTCCTATCTCCTATCCAACTGTACATCCCTACTGAACTGGCTTTGCTGAGTCTTCTATTAGTATTTTTGGTAATTGTCTCCTATCTCCTATCCAACTGTACATCCCTACTGAACTGGCTTTGCTGAGTCTTCTATTAATATTTTTGGTAATTGTCTCCTGCTGCCATATCTTTAAACTTCCATATTTACTGCTAGCTCTATAACAAACACACTGCAATAGCAATATTACTGGTGATTGATTCTCAACTCCATGTGGCTTGAGTGATCAAGAGAGGTAATTAGCTTTACGACCCTAGCCTGTGTCTGGCCTGGCCCTGGCCATCTCCTCCCCATATTCAGGTGTCTCACATCAGACCCAATAATGACCAACTGAGAAATGCATCCCAGCTTAGGCTGTCTATAAATTTATGGCAGCTTATGGGGTGGCGCAGACAGGGGCATGGCGCAGACATCATGGCTCTTTCCTGAGTGGCTCTGTCACGAGTGATGCGCAGTTTCACCGACGCAGTTATCAATTCTGATCATGTCTTCTCTGCTCTTTTACAGGTAATTGTCTCCTATCTCCTATCCAACTGTACATCCCTACTGAACTGGCTTTGCTGAGTCTTCTATTAGTATTTTTGGTAATTGTCTCCTATCTCCTATCCAACTGTACATCCCTACTGAACTGGCTTTGCTGAGTCTTCTATTAGTATTTTTGGTAATTGTCTCCTATCTCCTATCCAACTGTACATCCCTACTGAACTGGCTTTGCTGAGTCTTCTATTAGTATTTTTGGTAATTGTCTCCTATCTCCTATCCAACTGTACATCCCTACTGAACTGGCTTTGCTGAGTCTTCTATTAGTATTTTTGGTAATTGTCTCCTATCTCCTATCCAACTGTACATCCCTACTGAACTGGCTTTGCTGAGTCTTCTATTAGTATTTTTGGTAATTGTCTCCTATCTCCTATCCAACTGTACATCCCTACTGAACTGGCTTTGCTGAGTCTTCTATTAGTATTTTTGGTAATTGTCTCCTATCTCCTATCCAACTGTACATCCCTACTGAACTGGCTTTGCTGAGTCTTCTATTAGTATTTTTGGTAATTGTCTCCTATCTCCTATCCAACTGTACATCCCTACTGAACTGGCTTTGCTGAGTCTTCTATTAATATTTTTGGTAATTGTCTCCTGCTGCCATATCTTTAAACTTCCATATTTACTGCTAGCTCTATAACAAACACACTGCAATAGCAATATTACTGGTGATTGATTCTCAACTCCATGTGGCTTGAGTGATCAAGAGAGGTAATTAGCTTTACGACCCTAGCCTGTGTCTGGCCTGGCCCTGGCCATCTCCTCCCCATATTCAGGTGTCTCACATCAGACCCAATAATGACCAACTGAGAAATGCATCCCAGCTTAGGCTGTCTATAAATTTATGGCAGCTTATGGGGTGGCGCAGACAGGGGCATGGCGCAGACATCATGGCTCTTTCCTGAGTGGCTCTGTCACGAGTGATGCGCAGTTTCACCGACGCAGTTATCAATTCTGATCATGTCTTCTCTGCTCTTTTACAGGTAATTGTCTCCTATCTCCTATCCAACTGTACATCCCTACTGAACTGGCTTTGCTGAGTCTTCTATTAGTATTTTTGGTAATTGTCTCCTATCTCCTATCCAACTGTACATCCCTACTGAACTGGCTTTGCTGAGTCTTCTATTAGTATTTTTGGTAATTGTCTCCTATCTCCTATCCAACTGTACATCCCTACTGAACTGGCTTTGCTGAGTCTTCTATTAGTATTTTTGGTAATTGTCTCCTATCTCCTATCCAACTGTACATCCCTACTGAACTGGCTTTGCTGAGTCTTCTATTAGTATTTTTGGTAATTGTCTCCTATCTCCTATCCAACTGTACATCCCTACTGAACTGGCTTTGCTGAGTCTTCTATTAGTATTTTTGGTAATTGTCTCCTATCTCCTATCCAACTGTACATCCCTACTGAACTGGCTTTGCTGAGTCTTCTATTAGTATTTTTGGTAATTGTCTCCTATCTCCTATCCAACTGTACATCCCTACTGAACTGGCTTTGCTGAGTCTTCTATTAATATTTTTGGTAATTGTCTCCTGCTGCCATATCTTTAAACTTCCATATTTACTGCTAGCTCTATAACAAACACACTGCAATAGCAATATTACTGGTGATTGATTCTCAACTCCATGTGGCTTGAGTGATCAAGAGAGGTAATTAGCTTTACGACCCTAGCCTGTGTCTGGCCTGGCCCTGGCCATCTCCTCCCCATAT
Organism: Aquarana catesbeiana; assembly: GCF_042186555.1. Taxonomy (NCBI): domain Eukaryota; kingdom Metazoa; phylum Chordata; class Amphibia; order Anura; family Ranidae; genus Aquarana; species Aquarana catesbeiana. The sequence continues at coordinate 204,081,548 of NC_133327.1, forward strand.
TCAGGTGTCTCACATCAGACCCAATAATGACCAACTGAGAAATGCATCCCAGCTTAGGCTGTCTATAAATTTATGGCAGCTTATGGGGTGGCGCAGACAGGGGCATGGCGCAGACATCATGGCTCTTTCCTGAGTGGCTCTGTCACGAGTGATGCGCAGTTTCACCGACGCAGTTATCAATTCTGATCATGTCTTCTCTGCTCTTTTACAGGTAATTGTCTCCTATCTCCTATCCAACTGTACATCCCTACTGAACTGGCTTTGCTGAGTCTTCTATTAGTATTTTTGGTAATTGTCTCCTATCTCCTATCCAACTGTACATCCCTACTGAACTGGCTTTGCTGAGTCTTCTATTAGTATTTTTGGTAATTGTCTCCTATCTCCTATCCAACTGTACATCCCTACTGAACTGGCTTTGCTGAGTCTTCTATTAGTATTTTTGGTAATTGTCTCCTATCTCCTATCCAACTGTACATCCCTACTGAACTGGCTTTGCTGAGTCTTCTATTAGTATTTTTGGTAATTGTCTCCTATCTCCTATCCAACTGTACATCCCTACTGAACTGGCTTTGCTGAGTCTTCTATTAGTATTTTTGGTAATTGTCTCCTATCTCCTATCCAACTGTACATCCCTACTGAACTGGCTTTGCTGAGTCTTCTATTAGTATTTTTGGTAATTGTCTCCTATCTCCTATCCAACTGTACATCCCTACTGAACTGGCTTTGCTGAGTCTTCTATTAATATTTTTGGTAATTGTCTCCTGCTGCCATATCTTTAAACTTCCATATTTACTGCTAGCTCTATAACAAACACACTGCAATAGCAATATTACTGGTGATTGATTCTCAACTCCATGTGGCTTGAGTGATCAAGAGAGGTAATTAGCTTTACGACCCTAGCCTGTGTCTGGCCTGGCCCTGGCCATCTCCTCCCCATATTCAGGTGTCTCACATCAGACCCAATAATGACCAACTGAGAAATGCATCCCAGCTTAGGCTGTCTATAAATTTATGGCAGCTTATGGGGTGGCGCAGACAGGGGCATGGCGCAGACATCATGGCTCTTTCCTGAGTGGCTCTGTCACGAGTGATGCGCAGTTTCACCGACGCAGTTATCAATTCTGATCATGTCTTCTCTGCTCTTTTACAGGTAATTGTCTCCTATCTCCTATCCAACTGTACATCCCTACTGAACTGGCTTTGCTGAGTCTTCTATTAGTATTTTTGGTAATTGTCTCCTATCTCCTATCCAACTGTACATCCCTACTGAACTGGCTTTGCTGAGTCTTCTATTAGTATTTTTGGTAATTGTCTCCTATCTCCTATCCAACTGTACATCCCTACTGAACTGGCTTTGCTGAGTCTTCTATTAGTATTTTTGGTAATTGTCTCCTATCTCCTATCCAACTGTACATCCCTACTGAACTGGCTTTGCTGAGTCTTCTATTAGTATTTTTGGTAATTGTCTCCTATCTCCTATCCAACTGTACATCCCTACTGAACTGGCTTTGCTGAGTCTTCTATTAGTATTTTTGGTAATTGTCTCCTATCTCCTATCCAACTGTACATCCCTACTGAACTGGCTTTGCTGAGTCTTCTATTAGTATTTTTGGTAATTGTCTCCTATCTCCTATCCAACTGTACATCCCTACTGAACTGGCTTTGCTGAGTCTTCTATTAGTATTTTTGGTAATTGTCTCCTATCTCCTATCCAACTGTACATCCCTACTGAACTGGCTTTGCTGAGTCTTCTATTAATATTTTTGGTAATTGTCTCCTGCTGCCATATCTTTAAACTTCCATATTTACTGCTAGCTCTATAACAAACACACTGCAATAGCAATATTACTGGTGATTGATTCTCAACTCCATGTGGCTTGAGTGATCAAGAGAGGTAATTAGCTTTACGACCCTAGCCTGTGTCTGGCCTGGCCCTGGCCATCTCCTCCCCATATTCAGGTGTCTCACATCAGACCCAATAATGACCAACTGAGAAATGCATCCCAGCTTAGGCTGTCTATAAATTTATGGCAGCTTATGGGGTGGCGCAGACAGGGGCATGGCGCAGACATCATGGCTCTTTCCTGAGTGGCTCTGTCACGAGTGATGCGCAGTTTCACCGACGCAGTTATCAATTCTGATCATGTCTTCTCTGCTCTTTTACAGGTAATTGTCTCCTATCTCCTATCCAACTGTACATCCCTACTGAACTGGCTTTGCTGAGTCTTCTATTAGTATTTTTGGTAATTGTCTCCTATCTCCTATCCAACTGTACATCCCTACTGAACTGGCTTTGCTGAGTCTTCTATTAGTATTTTTGGTAATTGTCTCCTATCTCCTATCCAACTGTACATCCCTACTGAACTGGCTTTGCTGAGTCTTCTATTAGTATTTTTGGTAATTGTCTCCTATCTCCTATCCAACTGTACATCCCTACTGAACTGGCTTTGCTGAGTCTTCTATTAGTATTTTTGGTAATTGTCTCCTATCTCCTATCCAACTGTACATCCCTACTGAACTGGCTTTGCTGAGTCTTCTATTAGTATTTTTGGTAATTGTCTCCTATCTCCTATCCAACTGTACATCCCTACTGAACTGGCTTTGCTGAGTCTTCTATTAGTATTTTTGGTAATTGTCTCCTATCTCCTATCCAACTGTACATCCCTACTGAACTGGCTTTGCTGAGTCTTCTATTAGTATTTTTGGTAATTGTCTCCTATCTCCTATCCAACTGTACATCCCTACTGAACTGGCTTTGCTGAGTCTTCTATTAGTATTTTTGGTAATTGTCTCCTATCTCCTATCCAACTGTACATCCCTACTGAACTGGCTTTGCTGAGTCTTCTATTAGTATTTTTGGTAATTGTCTCCTATCTCCTATCCAACTGTACATCCCTACTGAACTGGCTTTGCTGAGTCTTCTATTAATATTTTTGGTAATTGTCTCCTGCTGCCATATCTTTAAACTTCCATATTTACTGCTAGCTCTATAACAAACACACTGCAATAGCAATATTACTGGTGATTGATTCTCAACTCCATGTGGCTTGAGTGATCAAGAGAGGTAATTAGCTTTACGACCCTAGCCTGTGTCTGGCCTGGCCCTGGCCATCTCCTCCCCATATTCAGGTGTCTCACATCAGACCCAATAATGACCAACTGAGAAATGCATCCCAGCTTAGGCTGTCTATAAATTTATGGCAGCTTATGGGGTGGCGCAGACAGGGGCATGGCGCAGACATCATGGCTCTTTCCTGAGTGGCTCTGTCACGAGTGATGCGCAGTTTCACCGACGCAGTTATCAATTCTGATCATGTCTTCTCTGCTCTTTTACAGGTAATTGTCTCCTATCTCCTATCCAACTGTACATCCCTACTGAACTGGCTTTGCTGAGTCTTCTATTAGTATTTTTGGTAATTGTCTCCTATCTCCTATCCAACTGTACATCCCTACTGAACTGGCTTTGCTGAGTCTTCTATTAGTATTTTTGGTAATTGTCTCCTATCTCCTATCCAACTGTACATCCCTACTGAACTGGCTTTGCTGAGTCTTCTATTAGTATTTTTGGTAATTGTCTCCTATCTCCTATCCAACTGTACATCCCTACTGAACTGGCTTTGCTGAGTCTTCTATTAATATTTTTGGTAATTGTCTCCTGCTGCCATATCTTTAAACTTCCATATTTACTGCTAGCTCTATAACAAACACACTGCAATAGCAATATTACTGGTGATTGATTCTCAACTCCATGTGGCTTGAGTGATCAAGAGAGGTAATTAGCTTTACGACCCTAGCCTGTGTCTGGCCTGGCCCTGGCCATCTCCTCCCCATATTCAGGTGTCTCACATCAGACCCAATAATGACCAACTGAGAAATGCATCCCAGCTTAGGCTGTCTATAAATTTATGGCAGCTTATGGGGTGGCGCAGACAGGGGCATGGCGCAGACATCATGGCTCTTTCCTGAGTGGCTCTGTCACGAGTGATGCGCAGTTTCACCGACGCAGTTATCAATTCTGATCATGTCTTCTCTGCTCTTTTACAGGTAATTGTCTCCTATCTCCTATCCAACTGTACATCCCTACTGAACTGGCTTTGCTGAGTCTTCTATTAGTATTTTTGGTAATTGTCTCCTATCTCCTATCCAACTGTACATCCCTACTGAACTGGCTTTGCTGAGTCTTCTATTAGTATTTTTGGTAATTGTCTCCTATCTCCTATCCAACTGTACATCCCTACTGAACTGGCTTTGCTGAGTCTTCTATTAGTATTTTTGGTAATTGTCTCCTATCTCCTATCCAACTGTACATCCCTACTGAACTGGCTTTGCTGAGTCTTCTATTAGTATTTTTGGTAATTGTCTCCTATCTCCTATCCAACTGTACATCCCTACTGAACTGGCTTTGCTGAGTCTTCTATTAGTATTTTTGGTAATTGTCTCCTATCTCCTATCCAACTGTACATCCCTACTGAACTGGCTTTGCTGAGTCTTCTATTAGTATTTTTGGTAATTGTCTCCTATCTCCTATCCAACTGTACATCCCTACTGAACTGGCTTTGCTGAGTCTTCTATTAGTATTTTTGGTAATTGTCTCCTATCTCCTATCCAACTGTACATCCCTACTGAACTGGCTTTGCTGAGTCTTCTATTAGTATTTTTGGTAATTGTCTCCTATCTCCTATCCAACTGTACATCCCTACTGAACTGGCTTTGCTGAGTCTTCTATTAGTATTTTTGGTAATTGTCTCCTATCTCCTATCCAACTGTACATCCCTACTGAACTGGCTTTGCTGAGTCTTCTATTAGTATTTTTGGTAATTGTCTCCTATCTCCTATCCAACTGTACATCCCTACTGAACTGGCTTTGCTGAGTCTTCTATTAGTATTTTTGGTAATTGTCTCCTATCTCCTATCCAACTGTACATCCCTACTGAACTGGCTTTGCTGAGTCTTCTATTAGTATTTTTGGTAATTGTCTCCTATCTCCTATCCAACTGTACATCCCTACTGAACTGGCTTTGCTGAGTCTTCTATTAATATTTTTGGTAATTGTCTCCTGCTGCCATATCTTTAAACTTCCATATTTACTGCTAGCTCTATAACAAACACACTGCAATAGCAATATTACTGGTGATTGATTCTCAACTCCATGTGGCTTGAGTGATCAAGAGAGGTAATTAGCTTTACGACCCTAGCCTGTGTCTGGCCTGGCCCTGGCCATCTCCTCCCCATATTCAGGTGTCTCACATCAGACCCAATAATGACCAACTGAGAAATGCATCCCAGCTTAGGCTGTCTATAAATTTATGGCAGCTTATGGGGTGGCGCAGACAGGGGCATGGCGCAGACATCATGGCTCTTTCCTGAGTGGCTCTGTCACGAGTGATGCGCAGTTTCACCGACGCAGTTATCAATTCTGATCATGTCTTCTCTGCTCTTTTACAGGTAATTGTCTCCTATCTCCTATCCAACTGTACATCCCTACTGAACTGGCTTTGCTGAGTCTTCTATTAGTATTTTTGGTAATTGTCTCCTATCTCCTATCCAACTGTACATCCCTACTGAACTGGCTTTGCTGAGTCTTCTATTAGTATTTTTGGTAATTGTCTCCTATCTCCTATCCAACTGTACATCCCTACTGAACTGGCTTTGCTGAGTCTTCTATTAGTATTTTTGGTAATTGTCTCCTATCTCCTATCCAACTGTACATCCCTACTGAACTGGCTTTGCTGAGTCTTCTATTAGTATTTTTGGTAATTGTCTCCTATCTCCTATCCAACTGTACATCCCTACTGAACTGGCTTTGCTGAGTCTTCTATTAATATTTTTGGTAATTGTCTCCTGCTGCCATATCTTTAAACTTCCATATTTACTGCTAGCTCTATAACAAACACACTGCAATAGCAATATTACTGGTGATTGATTCTCAACTCCATGTGGCTTGAGTGATCAAGAGAGGTAATTAGCTTTACGACCCTAGCCTGTGTCTGGCCTGGCCCTGGCCATCTCCTCCCCATATTCAGGTGTCTCACATCAGACCCAATAATGACCAACTGAGAAATGCATCCCAGCTTAGGCTGTCTATAAATTTATGGCAGCTTATGGGGTGGCGCAGACAGGGGCATGGCGCAGACATCATGGCTCTTTCCTGAGTGGCTCTGTCACGAGTGATGCGCAGTTTCACCGACGCAGTTATCAATTCTGATCATGTCTTCTCTGCTCTTTTACAGGTAATTGTCTCCTATCTCCTATCCAACTGTACATCCCTACTGAACTGGCTTTGCTGAGTCTTCTATTAGTATTTTTGGTAATTGTCTCCTATCTCCTATCCAACTGTACATCCCTACTGAACTGGCTTTGCTGAGTCTTCTATTAGTATTTTTGGTAATTGTCTCCTATCTCCTATCCAACTGTACATCCCTACTGAACTGGCTTTGCTGAGTCTTCTATTAGTATTTTTGGTAATTGTCTCCTATCTCCTATCCAACTGTACATCCCTACTGAACTGGCTTTGCTGAGTCTTCTATTAGTATTTTTGGTAATTGTCTCCTATCTCCTATCCAACTGTACATCCCTACTGAACTGGCTTTGCTGAGTCTTCTATTAGTATTTTTGGTAATTGTCTCCTATCTCCTATCCAACTGTACATCCCTACTGAACTGGCTTTGCTGAGTCTTCTATTAGTATTTTTGGTAATTGTCTCCTATCTCCTATCCAACTGTACATCCCTACTGAACTGGCTTTGCTGAGTCTTCTATTAGTATTTTTGGTAATTGTCTCCTATCTCCTATCCAACTGTACATCCCTACTGAACTGGCTTTGCTGAGTCTTCTATTAGTATTTTTGGTAATTGTCTCCTATCTCCTATCCAACTGTACATCCCTACTGAACTGGCTTTGCTGAGTCTTCTATTAGTATTTTTGGTAATTGTCTCCTATCTCCTATCCAACTGTACATCCCTACTGAACTGGCTTTGCTGAGTCTTCTATTAGTATTTTTGGTAATTGTCTCCTATCTCCTATCCAACTGTACATCCCTACTGAACTGGCTTTGCTGAGTCTTCTATTAGTATTTTTGGTAATTGTCTCCTATCTCCTATCCAACTGTACATCCCTACTGAACTGGCTTTGCTGAGTCTTCTATTAGTATTTTTGGTAATTGTCTCCTATCTCCTATCCAACTGTACATCCCTACTGAACTGGCTTTGCTGAGTCTTCTATTAGTATTTTTGGTAATTGTCTCCTATCTCCTATCCAACTGTACATCCCTACTGAACTGGCTTTGCTGAGTCTTCTATTAGTATTTTTGGTAATTGTCTCCTATCTCCTATCCAACTGTACATCCCTACTGAACTGGCTTTGCTGAGTCTTCTATTAGTATTTTTGGTAATTGTCTCCTATCTCCTATCCAACTGTACATCCCTACTGAACTGGCTTTGCTGAGTCTTCTATTAGTATTTTTGGTAATTGTCTCCTATCTCCTATCCAACTGTACATCCCTACTGAACTGGCTTTGCTGAGTCTTCTATTAGTATTTTTGGTAATTGTCTCCTATCTCCTATCCAACTGTACATCCCTACTGAACTGGCTTTGCTGAGTCTTCTATTAGTATTTTTGGTAATTGTCTCCTATCTCCTATCCAACTGTACATCCCTACTGAACTGGCTTTGCTGAGTCTTCTATTAATATTTTTGGTAATTGTCTCCTGCTGCCATATCTTTAAACTTCCATATTTACTGCTAGCTCTATAACAAACACACTGCAATAGCAATATTACTGGTGATTGATTCTCAACTCCATGTGGCTTGAGTGATCAAGAGAGGTAATTAGCTTTACGACCCTAGCCTGTGTCTGGCCTGGCCCTGGCCATCTCCTCCCCATATTCAGGTGTCTCACATCAGACCCAATAATGACCAACTGAGAAATGCATCCCAGCTTAGGCTGTCTATAAATTTATGGCAGCTTATGGGGTGGCGCAGACAGGGGCATGGCGCAGACATCATGGCTCTTTCCTGAGTGGCTCTGTCACGAGTGATGCGCAGTTTCACCGACGCAGTTATCAATTCTGATCATGTCTTCTCTGCTCTTTTACAGGTAATTGTCTCCTATCTCCTATCCAACTGTACATCCCTACTGAACTGGCTTTGCTGAGTCTTCTATTAGTATTTTTGGTAATTGTCTCCTATCTCCTATCCAACTGTACATCCCTACTGAACTGGCTTTGCTGAGTCTTCTATTAGTATTTTTGGTAATTGTCTCCTATCTCCTATCCAACTGTACATCCCTACTGAACTGGCTTTGCTGAGTCTTCTATTAGTATTTTTGGTAATTGTCTCCTATCTCCTATCCAACTGTACATCCCTACTGAACTGGCTTTGCTGAGTCTTCTATTAGTATTTTTGGTAATTGTCTCCTATCTCCTATCCAACTGTACATCCCTACTGAACTGGCTTTGCTGAGTCTTCTATTAGTATTTTTGGTAATTGTCTCCTATCTCCTATCCAACTGTACATCCCTACTGAACTGGCTTTGCTGAGTCTTCTATTAGTATTTTTGGTAATTGTCTCCTATCTCCTATCCAACTGTACATCCCTACTGAACTGGCTTTGCTGAGTCTTCTATTAGTATTTTTGGTAATTGTCTCCTATCTCCTATCCAACTGTACATCCCTACTGAACTGGCTTTGCTGAGTCTTCTATTAGTATTTTTGGTAATTGTCTCCTATCTCCTATCCAACTGTACATCCCTACTGAACTGGCTTTGCTGAGTCTTCTATTAGTATTTTTGGTAATTGTCTCCTATCTCCTATCCAACTGTACATCCCTACTGAACTGGCTTTGCTGAGTCTTCTATTAGTATTTTTGGTAATTGTCTCCTATCTCCTATCCAACTGTACATCCCTACTGAACTGGCTTTGCTGAGTCTTCTATTAGTATTTTTGGTAATTGTCTCCTATCTCCTATCCAACTGTACATCCCTACTGAACTGGCTTTGCTGAGTCTTCTATTAGTATTTTTGGTAATTGTCTCCTATCTCCTATCCAACTGTACATCCCTACTGAACTGGCTTTGCTGAGTCTTCTATTAGTATTTTTGGTAATTGTCTCCTATCTCCTATCCAACTGTACATCCCTACTGAACTGGCTTTGCTGAGTCTTCTATTAGTATTTTTGGTAATTGTCTCCTATCTCCTATCCAACTGTACATCCCTACTGAACTGGCTTTGCTGAGTCTTCTATTAGTATTTTTGGTAATTGTCTCCTATCTCCTATCCAACTGTACATCCCTACTGAACTGGCTTTGCTGAGTCTTCTATTAGTATTTTTGGTAATTGTCTCCTATCTCCTATCCAACTGTACATCCCTACTGAACTGGCTTTGCTGAGTCTTCTATTAATATTTTTGGTAATTGTCTCCTGCTGCCATATCTTTAAACTTCCATATTTACTGCTAGCTCTATAACAAACACACTGCAATAGCAATATTACTGGTGATTGATTCTCAACTCCATGTGGCTTGAGTGATCAAGAGAGGTAATTAGCTTTACGACCCTAGCCTGTGTCTGGCCTGGCCCTGGCCATCTCCTCCCCATATTCAGGTGTCTCACATCAGACCCAATAATGACCAACTGAGAAATGCATCCCAGCTTAGGCTGTCTATAAATTTATGGCAGCTTATGGGGTGGCGCAGACAGGGGCATGGCGCAGACATCATGGCTCTTTCCTGAGTGGCTCTGTCACGAGTGATGCGCAGTTTCACCGACGCAGTTATCAATTCTGATCATGTCTTCTCTGCTCTTTTACAGGTAATTGTCTCCTATCTCCTATCCAACTGTACATCCCTACTGAACTGGCTTTGCTGAGTCTTCTATTAGTATTTTTGGTAATTGTCTCCTATCTCCTATCCAACTGTACATCCCTACTGAACTGGCTTTGCTGAGTCTTCTATTAGTATTTTTGGTAATTGTCTCCTATCTCCTATCCAACTGTACATCCCTACTGAACTGGCTTTGCTGAGTCTTCTATTAGTATTTTTGGTAATTGTCTCCTATCTCCTATCCAACTGTACATCCCTACTGAACTGGCTTTGCTGAGTCTTCTATTAGTATTTTTGGTAATTGTCTCCTATCTCCTATCCAACTGTACATCCCTACTGAACTGGCTTTGCTGAGTCTTCTATTAATATTTTTGGTAATTGTCTCCTGCTGCCATATCTTTAAACTTCCATATTTACTGCTAGCTCTATAACAAACACACTGCAATAGCAATATTACTGGTGATTGATTCTCAACTCCATGTGGCTTGAGTGATCAAGAGAGGTAATTAGCTTTACGACCCTAGCCTGTGTCTGGCCTGGCCCTGGCCATCTCCTCCCCATATTCAGGTGTCTCACATCAGACCCAATAATGACCAACTGAGAAATGCATCCCAGCTTAGGCTGTCTATAAATTTATGGCAGCTTATGGGGTGGCGCAGACAGGGGCATGGCGCAGACATCATGGCTCTTTCCTGAGTGGCTCTGTCACGAGTGATGCGCAGTTTCACCGACGCAGTTATCAATTCTGATCATGTCTTCTCTGCTCTTTTACAGGTAATTGTCTCCTATCTCCTATCCAACTGTACATCCCTACTGAACTGGCTTTGCTGAGTCTTCTATTAGTATTTTTGGTAATTGTCTCCTATCTCCTATCCAACTGTACATCCCTACTGAACTGGCTTTGCTGAGTCTTCTATTAGTATTTTTGGTAATTGTCTCCTATCTCCTATCCAACTGTACATCCCTACTGAACTGGCTTTGCTGAGTCTTCTATTAGTATTTTTGGTAATTGTCTCCTATCTCCTATCCAACTGTACATCCCTACTGAACTGGCTTTGCTGAGTCTTCTATTAGTATTTTTGGTAATTGTCTCCTATCTCCTATCCAACTGTACATCCCTACTGAACTGGCTTTGCTGAGTCTTCTATTAGTATTTTTGGTAATTGTCTCCTATCTCCTATCCAACTGTACATCCCTACTGAACTGGCTTTGCTGAGTCTTCTATTAGTATTTTTGGTAATTGTCTCCTATCTCCTATCCAACTGTACATCCCTACTGAACTGGCTTTGCTGAGTCTTCTATTAGTATTTTTGGTAATTGTCTCCTATCTCCTATCCAACTGTACATCCCTACTGAACTGGCTTTGCTGAGTCTTCTATTAGTATTTTTGGTAATTGTCTCCTATCTCCTATCCAACTGTACATCCCTACTGAACTGGCTTTGCTGAGTCTTCTATTAGTATTTTTGGTAATTGTCTCCTATCTCCTATCCAACTGTACATCCCTACTGAACTGGCTTTGCTGAGTCTTCTATTAATATTTTTGGTAATTGTCTCCTGCTGCCATATCTTTAAACTTCCATATTTACTGCTAGCTCTATAACAAACACACTGCAATAGCAATATTACTGGTGATTGATTCTCAACTCCATGTGGCTTGAGTGATCAAGAGAGGTAATTAGCTTTACGACCCTAGCCTGTGTCTGGCCTGGCCCTGGCCATCTCCTCCCCATATTCAGGTGTCTCACATCAGACCCAATAATGACCAACTGAGAAATGCATCCCAGCTTAGGCTGTCTATAAATTTATGGCAGCTTATGGGGTGGCGCAGACAGGGGCATGGCGCAGACATCATGGCTCTTTCCTGAGTGGCTCTGTCACGAGTGATGCGCAGTTTCACCGACGCAGTTATCAATTCTGATCATGTCTTCTCTGCTCTTTTACAGGTAATTGTCTCCTATCTCCTATCCAACTGTACATCCCTACTGAACTGGCTTTGCTGAGTCTTCTATTAGTATTTTTGGTAATTGTCTCCTATCTCCTATCCAACTGTACATCCCTACTGAACTGGCTTTGCTGAGTCTTCTATTAGTATTTTTGGTAATTGTCTCCTATCTCCTATCCAACTGTACATCCCTACTGAACTGGCTTTGCTGAGTCTTCTATTAGTATTTTTGGTAATTGTCTCCTATCTCCTATCCAACTGTACATCCCTACTGAACTGGCTTTGCTGAGTCTTCTATTAGTATTTTTGGTAATTGTCTCCTATCTCCTATCCAACTGTACATCCCTACTGAACTGGCTTTGCTGAGTCTTCTATTAATATTTTTGGTAATTGTCTCCTGCTGCCATATCTTTAAACTTCCATATTTACTGCTAGCTCTATAACAAACACACTGCAATAGCAATATTACTGGTGATTGATTCTCAACTCCATGTGGCTTGAGTGATCAAGAGAGGTAATTAGCTTTACGACCCTAGCCTGTGTCTGGCCTGGCCCTGGCCATCTCCTCCCCATATTCAGGTGTCTCACATCAGACCCAATAATGACCAACTGAGAAATGCATCCCAGCTTAGGCTGTCTATAAATTTATGGCAGCTTATGGGGTGGCGCAGACAGGGGCATGGCGCAGACATCATGGCTCTTTCCTGAGTGGCTCTGTCACGAGTGATGCGCAGTTTCACCGACGCAGTTATCAATTCTGATCATGTCTTCTCTGCTCTTTTACAGGTAATTGTCTCCTATCTCCTATCCAACTGTACATCCCTACTGAACTGGCTTTGCTGAGTCTTCTATTAGTATTTTTGGTAATTGTCTCCTATCTCCTATCCAACTGTACATCCCTACTGAACTGGCTTTGCTGAGTCTTCTATTAGTATTTTTGGTAATTGTCTCCTATCTCCTATCCAACTGTACATCCCTACTGAACTGGCTTTGCTGAGTCTTCTATTAGTATTTTTGGTAATTGTCTCCTATCTCCTATCCAACTGTACATCCCTACTGAACTGGCTTTGCTGAGTCTTCTATTAGTATTTTTGGTAATTGTCTCCTATCTCCTATCCAACTGTACATCCCTACTGAACTGGCTTTGCTGAGTCTTCTATTAGTATTTTTGGTAATTGTCTCCTATCTCCTATCCAACTGTACATCCCTACTGAACTGGCTTTGCTGAGTCTTCTATTAGTATTTTTGGTAATTGTCTCCTATCTCCTATCCAACTGTACATCCCTACTGAACTGGCTTTGCTGAGTCTTCTATTAGTATTTTTGGTAATTGTCTCCTATCTCCTATCCAACTGTACATCCCTACTGAACTGGCTTTGCTGAGTCTTCTATTAGTATTTTTGGTAATTGTCTCCTATCTCCTATCCAACTGTACATCCCTACTGAACTGGCTTTGCTGAGTCTTCTATTAGTATTTTTGGTAATTGTCTCCTATCTCCTATCCAACTGTACATCCCTACTGAACTGGCTTTGCTGAGTCTTCTATTAGTATTTTTGGTAATTGTCTCCTATCTCCTATCCAACTGTACATCCCTACTGAACTGGCTTTGCTGAGTCTTCTATTAGTATTTTTGGTAATTGTCTCCTATCTCCTATCCAACTGTACATCCCTACTGAACTGGCTTTGCTGAGTCTTCTATTAGTATTTTTGGTAATTGTCTCCTATCTCCTATCCAACTGTACATCCCTACTGAACTGGCTTTGCTGAGTCTTCTATTAGTATTTTTGGTAATTGTCTCCTATCTCCTATCCAACTGTACATCCCTACTGAACTGGCTTTGCTGAGTCTTCTATTAGTATTTTTGGTAATTGTCTCCTATCTCCTATCCAACTGTACATCCCTACTGAACTGGCTTTGCTGAGTCTTCTATTAGTATTTTTGGTAATTGTCTCCTATCTCCTATCCAACTGTACATCCCTACTGAACTGGCTTTGCTGAGTCTTCTATTAGTATTTTTGGTAATTGTCTCCTATCTCCTATCCAACTGTACATCCCTACTGAACTGGCTTTGCTGAGTCTTCTATTAGTATTTTTGGTAATTGTCTCCTATCTCCTATCCAACTGTACATCCCTACTGAACTGGCTTTGCTGAGTCTTCTATTAATATTTTTGGTAATTGTCTCCTGCTGCCATATCTTTAAACTTCCATATTTACTGCTAGCTCTATAACAAACACACTGCAATAGCAATATTACTGGTGATTGATTCTCAACTCCATGTGGCTTGAGTGATCAAGAGAGGTAATTAGCTTTACGACCCTAGCCTGTGTCTGGCCTGGCCCTGGCCATCTCCTCCCCATATTCAGGTGTCTCACATCAGACCCAATAATGACCAACTGAGAAATGCATCCCAGCTTAGGCTGTCTATAAATTTATGGCAGCTTATGGGGTGGCGCAGACAGGGGCATGGCGCAGACATCATGGCTCTTTCCTGAGTGGCTCTGTCACGAGTGATGCGCAGTTTCACCGACGCAGTTATCAATTCTGATCATGTCTTCTCTGCTCTTTTACAGGTAATTGTCTCCTATCTCCTATCCAACTGTACATCCCTACTGAACTGGCTTTGCTGAGTCTTCTATTAGTATTTTTGGTAATTGTCTCCTATCTCCTATCCAACTGTACATCCCTACTGAACTGGCTTTGCTGAGTCTTCTATTAGTATTTTTGGTAATTGTCTCCTATCTCCTATCCAACTGTACATCCCTACTGAACTGGCTTTGCTGAGTCTTCTATTAGTATTTTTGGTAATTGTCTCCTATCTCCTATCCAACTGTACATCCCTACTGAACTGGCTTTGCTGAGTCTTCTATTAGTATTTTTGGTAATTGTCTCCTATCTCCTATCCAACTGTACATCCCTACTGAACTGGCTTTGCTGAGTCTTCTATTAGTATTTTTGGTAATTGTCTCCTATCTCCTATCCAACTGTACATCCCTACTGAACTGGCTTTGCTGAGTCTTCTATTAGTATTTTTGGTAATTGTCTCCTATCTCCTATCCAACTGTACATCCCTACTGAACTGGCTTTGCTGAGTCTTCTATTAGTATTTTTGGTAATTGTCTCCTATCTCCTATCCAACTGTACATCCCTACTGAACTGGCTTTGCTGAGTCTTCTATTAGTATTTTTGGTAATTGTCTCCTATCTCCTATCCAACTGTACATCCCTACTGAACTGGCTTTGCTGAGTCTTCTATTAGTATTTTTGGTAATTGTCTCCTATCTCCTATCCAACTGTACATCCCTACTGAACTGGCTTTGCTGAGTCTTCTATTAGTATTTTTGGTAATTGTCTCCTATCTCCTATCCAACTGTACATCCCTACTGAACTGGCTTTGCTGAGTCTTCTATTAGTATTTTTGGTAATTGTCTCCTATCTCCTATCCAACTGTACATCCCTACTGAACTGGCTTTGCTGAGTCTTCTATTAGTATTTTTGGTAATTGTCTCCTATCTCCTATCCAACTGTACATCCCTACTGAACTGGCTTTGCTGAGTCTTCTATTAGTATTTTTGGTAATTGTCTCCTATCTCCTATCCAACTGTACATCCCTACTGAACTGGCTTTGCTGAGTCTTCTATTAGTATTTTTGGTAATTGTCTCCTATCTCCTATCCAACTGTACATCCCTACTGAACTGGCTTTGCTGAGTCTTCTATTAGTATTTTTGGTAATTGTCTCCTATCTCCTATCCAACTGTACATCCCTACTGAACTGGCTTTGCTGAGTCTTCTATTAGTATTTTTGGTAATTGTCTCCTATCTCCTATCCAACTGTACATCCCTACTGAACTGGCTTTGCTGAGTCTTCTATTAATATTTTTGGTAATTGTCTCCTGCTGCCATATCTTTAAACTTCCATATTTACTGCTAGCTCTATAACAAACACACTGCAATAGCAATATTACTGGTGATTGATTCTCAACTCCATGTGGCTTGAGTGATCAAGAGAGGTAATTAGCTTTACGACCCTAGCCTGTGTCTGGCCTGGCCCTGGCCATCTCCTCCCCATATTCAGGTGTCTCACATCAGACCCAATAATGACCAACTGAGAAATGCATCCCAGCTTAGGCTGTCTATAAATTTATGGCAGCTTATGGGGTGGCGCAGACAGGGGCATGGCGCAGACATCATGGCTCTTTCCTGAGTGGCTCTGTCACGAGTGATGCGCAGTTTCACCGACGCAGTTATCAATTCTGATCATGTCTTCTCTGCTCTTTTACAGGTAATTGTCTCCTATCTCCTATCCAACTGTACATCCCTACTGAACTGGCTTTGCTGAGTCTTCTATTAGTATTTTTGGTAATTGTCTCCTATCTCCTATCCAACTGTACATCCCTACTGAACTGGCTTTGCTGAGTCTTCTATTAGTATTTTTGGTAATTGTCTCCTATCTCCTATCCAACTGTACATCCCTACTGAACTGGCTTTGCTGAGTCTTCTATTAGTATTTTTGGTAATTGTCTCCTATCTCCTATCCAACTGTACATCCCTACTGAACTGGCTTTGCTGAGTCTTCTATTAGTATTTTTGGTAATTGTCTCCTATCTCCTATCCAACTGTACATCCCTACTGAACTGGCTTTGCTGAGTCTTCTATTAATATTTTTGGTAATTGTCTCCTGCTGCCATATCTTTAAACTTCCATATTTACTGCTAGCTCTATAACAAACACACTGCAATAGCAATATTACTGGTGATTGATTCTCAACTCCATGTGGCTTGAGTGATCAAGAGAGGTAATTAGCTTTACGACCCTAGCCTGTGTCTGGCCTGGCCCTGGCCATCTCCTCCCCATATTCAGGTGTCTCACATCAGACCCAATAATGACCAACTGAGAAATGCATCCCAGCTTAGGCTGTCTATAAATTTATGGCAGCTTATGGGGTGGCGCAGACAGGGGCATGGCGCAGACATCATGGCTCTTTCCTGAGTGGCTCTGTCACGAGTGATGCGCAGTTTCACCGACGCAGTTATCAATTCTGATCATGTCTTCTCTGCTCTTTTACAGGTAATTGTCTCCTATCTCCTATCCAACTGTACATCCCTACTGAACTGGCTTTGCTGAGTCTTCTATTAGTATTTTTGGTAATTGTCTCCTATCTCCTATCCAACTGTACATCCCTACTGAACTGGCTTTGCTGAGTCTTCTATTAGTATTTTTGGTAATTGTCTCCTATCTCCTATCCAACTGTACATCCCTACTGAACTGGCTTTGCTGAGTCTTCTATTAGTATTTTTGGTAATTGTCTCCTATCTCCTATCCAACTGTACATCCCTACTGAACTGGCTTTGCTGAGTCTTCTATTAGTATTTTTGGTAATTGTCTCCTATCTCCTATCCAACTGTACATCCCTACTGAACTGGCTTTGCTGAGTCTTCTATTAGTATTTTTGGTAATTGTCTCCTATCTCCTATCCAACTGTACATCCCTACTGAACTGGCTTTGCTGAGTCTTCTATTAGTATTTTTGGTAATTGTCTCCTATCTCCTATCCAACTGTACATCCCTACTGAACTGGCTTTGCTGAGTCTTCTATTAGTATTTTTGGTAATTGTCTCCTATCTCCTATCCAACTGTACATCCCTACTGAACTGGCTTTGCTGAGTCTTCTATTAGTATTTTTGGTAATTGTCTCCTATCTCCTATCCAACTGTACATCCCTACTGAACTGGCTTTGCTGAGTCTTCTATTAGTATTTTTGGTAATTGTCTCCTATCTCCTATCCAACTGTACATCCCTACTGAACTGGCTTTGCTGAGTCTTCTATTAATATTTTTGGTAATTGTCTCCTGCTGCCATATCTTTAAACTTCCATATTTACTGCTAGCTCTATAACAAACACACTGCAATAGCAATATTACTGGTGATTGATTCTCAACTCCATGTGGCTTGAGTGATCAAGAGAGGTAATTAGCTTTACGACCCTAGCCTGTGTCTGGCCTGGCCCTGGCCATCTCCTCCCCATATTCAGGTGTCTCACATCAGACCCAATAATGACCAACTGAGAAATGCATCCCAGCTTAGGCTGTCTATAAATTTATGGCAGCTTATGGGGTGGCGCAGACAGGGGCATGGCGCAGACATCATGGCTCTTTCCTGAGTGGCTCTGTCACGAGTGATGCGCAGTTTCACCGACGCAGTTATCAATTCTGATCATGTCTTCTCTGCTCTTTTACAGGTAATTGTCTCCTATCTCCTATCCAACTGTACATCCCTACTGAACTGGCTTTGCTGAGTCTTCTATTAGTATTTTTGGTAATTGTCTCCTATCTCCTATCCAACTGTACATCCCTACTGAACTGGCTTTGCTGAGTCTTCTATTAGTATTTTTGGTAATTGTCTCCTATCTCCTATCCAACTGTACATCCCTACTGAACTGGCTTTGCTGAGTCTTCTATTAGTATTTTTGGTAATTGTCTCCTATCTCCTATCCAACTGTACATCCCTACTGAACTGGCTTTGCTGAGTCTTCTATTAGTATTTTTGGTAATTGTCTCCTATCTCCTATCCAACTGTACATCCCTACTGAACTGGCTTTGCTGAGTCTTCTATTAGTATTTTTGGTAATTGTCTCCTATCTCCTATCCAACTGTACATCCCTACTGAACTGGCTTTGCTGAGTCTTCTATTAGTATTTTTGGTAATTGTCTCCTATCTCCTATCCAACTGTACATCCCTACTGAACTGGCTTTGCTGAGTCTTCTATTAGTATTTTTGGTAATTGTCTCCTATCTCCTATCCAACTGTACATCCCTACTGAACTGGCTTTGCTGAGTCTTCTATTAGTATTTTTGGTAATTGTCTCCTATCTCCTATCCAACTGTACATCCCTACTGAACTGGCTTTGCTGAGTCTTCTATTAATATTTTTGGTAATTGTCTCCTGCTGCCATATCTTTAAACTTCCATATTTACTGCTAGCTCTATAACAAACACACTGCAATAGCAATATTACTGGTGATTGATTCTCAACTCCATGTGGCTTGAGTGATCAAGAGAGGTAATTAGCTTTACGACCCTAGCCTGTGTCTGGCCTGGCCCTGGCCATCTCCTCCCCATATTCAGGTGTCTCACATCAGACCCAATAATGACCAACTGAGAAATGCATCCCAGCTTAGGCTGTCTATAAATTTATGGCAGCTTATGGGGTGGCGCAGACAGGGGCATGGCGCAGACATCATGGCTCTTTCCTGAGTGGCTCTGTCACGAGTGATGCGCAGTTTCACCGACGCAGTTATCAATTCTGATCATGTCTTCTCTGCTCTTTTACAGGTAATTGTCTCCTATCTCCTATCCAACTGTACATCCCTACTGAACTGGCTTTGCTGAGTCTTCTATTAGTATTTTTGGTAATTGTCTCCTATCTCCTATCCAACTGTACATCCCTACTGAACTGGCTTTGCTGAGTCTTCTATTAGTATTTTTGGTAATTGTCTCCTATCTCCTATCCAACTGTACATCCCTACTGAACTGGCTTTGCTGAGTCTTCTATTAGTATTTTTGGTAATTGTCTCCTATCTCCTATCCAACTGTACATCCCTACTGAACTGGCTTTGCTGAGTCTTCTATTAGTATTTTTGGTAATTGTCTCCTATCTCCTATCCAACTGTACATCCCTACTGAACTGGCTTTGCTGAGTCTTCTATTAGTATTTTTGGTAATTGTCTCCTATCTCCTATCCAACTGTACATCCCTACTGAACTGGCTTTGCTGAGTCTTCTATTAGTATTTTTGGTAATTGTCTCCTATCTCCTATCCAACTGTACATCCCTACTGAACTGGCTTTGCTGAGTCTTCTATTAGTATTTTTGGTAATTGTCTCCTATCTCCTATCCAACTGTACATCCCTACTGAACTGGCTTTGCTGAGTCTTCTATTAGTATTTTTGGTAATTGTCTCCTATCTCCTATCCAACTGTACATCCCTACTGAACTGGCTTTGCTGAGTCTTCTATTAGTATTTTTGGTAATTGTCTCCTATCTCCTATCCAACTGTACATCCCTACTGAACTGGCTTTGCTGAGTCTTCTATTAGTATTTTTGGTAATTGTCTCCTATCTCCTATCCAACTGTACATCCCTACTGAACTGGCTTTGCTGAGTCTTCTATTAGTATTTTTGGTAATTGTCTCCTATCTCCTATCCAACTGTACATCCCTACTGAACTGGCTTTGCTGAGTCTTCTATTAGTATTTTTGGTAATTGTCTCCTATCTCCTATCCAACTGTACATCCCTACTGAACTGGCTTTGCTGAGTCTTCTATTAGTATTTTTGGTAATTGTCTCCTATCTCCTATCCAACTGTACATCCCTACTGAACTGGCTTTGCTGAGTCTTCTATTAGTATTTTTGGTAATTGTCTCCTATCTCCTATCCAACTGTACATCCCTACTGAACTGGCTTTGCTGAGTCTTCTATTAGTATTTTTGGTAATTGTCTCCTATCTCCTATCCAACTGTACATCCCTACTGAACTGGCTTTGCTGAGTCTTCTATTAGTATTTTTGGTAATTGTCTCCTATCTCCTATCCAACTGTACATCCCTACTGAACTGGCTTTGCTGAGTCTTCTATTAATATTTTTGGTAATTGTCTCCTGCTGCCATATCTTTAAACTTCCATATTTACTGCTAGCTCTATAACAAACACACTGCAATAGCAATATTACTGGTGATTGATTCTCAACTCCATGTGGCTTGAGTGATCAAGAGAGGTAATTAGCTTTACGACCCTAGCCTGTGTCTGGCCTGGCCCTGGCCATCTCCTCCCCATATTCAGGTGTCTCACATCAGACCCAATAATGACCAACTGAGAAATGCATCCCAGCTTAGGCTGTCTATAAATTTATGGCAGCTTATGGGGTGGCGCAGACAGGGGCATGGCGCAGACATCATGGCTCTTTCCTGAGTGGCTCTGTCACGAGTGATGCGCAGTTTCACCGACGCAGTTATCAATTCTGATCATGTCTTCTCTGCTCTTTTACAGGTAATTGTCTCCTATCTCCTATCCAACTGTACATCCCTACTGAACTGGCTTTGCTGAGTCTTCTATTAGTATTTTTGGTAATTGTCTCCTATCTCCTATCCAACTGTACATCCCTACTGAACTGGCTTTGCTGAGTCTTCTATTAGTATTTTTGGTAATTGTCTCCTATCTCCTATCCAACTGTACATCCCTACTGAACTGGCTTTGCTGAGTCTTCTATTAGTATTTTTGGTAATTGTCTCCTATCTCCTATCCAACTGTACATCCCTACTGAACTGGCTTTGCTGAGTCTTCTATTAGTATTTTTGGTAATTGTCTCCTATCTCCTATCCAACTGTACATCCCTACTGAACTGGCTTTGCTGAGTCTTCTATTAGTATTTTTGGTAATTGTCTCCTATCTCCTATCCAACTGTACATCCCTACTGAACTGGCTTTGCTGAGTCTTCTATTAGTATTTTTGGTAATTGTCTCCTATCTCCTATCCAACTGTACATCCCTACTGAACTGGCTTTGCTGAGTCTTCTATTAGTATTTTTGGTAATTGTCTCCTATCTCCTATCCAACTGTACATCCCTACTGAACTGGCTTTGCTGAGTCTTCTATTAGTATTTTTGGTAATTGTCTCCTATCTCCTATCCAACTGTACATCCCTACTGAACTGGCTTTGCTGAGTCTTCTATTAGTATTTTTGGTAATTGTCTCCTATCTCCTATCCAACTGTACATCCCTACTGAACTGGCTTTGCTGAGTCTTCTATTAGTATTTTTGGTAATTGTCTCCTATCTCCTATCCAACTGTACATCCCTACTGAACTGGCTTTGCTGAGTCTTCTATTAGTATTTTTGGTAATTGTCTCCTATCTCCTATCCAACTGTACATCCCTACTGAACTGGCTTTGCTGAGTCTTCTATTAGTATTTTTGGTAATTGTCTCCTATCTCCTATCCAACTGTACATCCCTACTGAACTGGCTTTGCTGAGTCTTCTATTAGTATTTTTGGTAATTGTCTCCTATCTCCTATCCAACTGTACATCCCTACTGAACTGGCTTTGCTGAGTCTTCTATTAGTATTTTTGGTAATTGTCTCCTATCTCCTATCCAACTGTACATCCCTACTGAACTGGCTTTGCTGAGTCTTCTATTAGTATTTTTGGTAATTGTCTCCTATCTCCTATCCAACTGTACATCCCTACTGAACTGGCTTTGCTGAGTCTTCTATTAGTATTTTTGGTAATTGTCTCCTATCTCCTATCCAACTGTACATCCCTACTGAACTGGCTTTGCTGAGTCTTCTATTAATATTTTTGGTAATTGTCTCCTGCTGCCATATCTTTAAACTTCCATATTTACTGCTAGCTCTATAACAAACACACTGCAATAGCAATATTACTGGTGATTGATTCTCAACTCCATGTGGCTTGAGTGATCAAGAGAGGTAATTAGCTTTACGACCCTAGCCTGTGTCTGGCCTGGCCCTGGCCATCTCCTCCCCATATTCAGGTGTCTCACATCAGACCCAATAATGACCAACTGAGAAATGCATCCCAGCTTAGGCTGTCTATAAATTTATGGCAGCTTATGGGGTGGCGCAGACAGGGGCATGGCGCAGACATCATGGCTCTTTCCTGAGTGGCTCTGTCACGAGTGATGCGCAGTTTCACCGACGCAGTTATCAATTCTGATCATGTCTTCTCTGCTCTTTTACAGGTAATTGTCTCCTATCTCCTATCCAACTGTACATCCCTACTGAACTGGCTTTGCTGAGTCTTCTATTAGTATTTTTGGTAATTGTCTCCTATCTCCTATCCAACTGTACATCCCTACTGAACTGGCTTTGCTGAGTCTTCTATTAGTATTTTTGGTAATTGTCTCCTATCTCCTATCCAACTGTACATCCCTACTGAACTGGCTTTGCTGAGTCTTCTATTAGTATTTTGGTAATTGTCTCCTATCTCCTATCCAACTGTACATCCCTACTGAACTGGCTTTGCTGAGTCTTCTATTAGTATTTTTGGTAATTGTCTCCTATCTCCTATCCAACTGTACATCCCTACTGAACTGGCTTTGCTGAGTCTTCTATTAATATTTTTGGTAATTGTCTCCTGCTGCCATATCTTTAAACTTCCATATTTACTGCTAGCTCTATAACAAACACACTGCAATAGCAATATTACTGGTGATTGATTCTCAACTCCATGTGGCTTGAGTGATCAAGAGAGGTAATTAGCTTTACGACCCTAGCCTGTGTCTGGCCTGGCCCTGGCCATCTCCTCCCATATTCAGGTGTCTACATCAGACCCAATAATGACCAACTGAGAAATGCATCCCAGCTTAGGCTGTCTATAAATTTATGGCAGCTTATGGGGTGGCGCAGACAGGGGCATGGCGCAGACATCATGGCTCTTTCCTGAGTGGCTCTGTCACGAGTGATGCGCAGTTTCACCGACGCAGTTATCAATTCTGATCATGTCTTCTCTGCTCTTTTACAGGTAATTGTCTCCTATCTCCTATCCAACTGTACATCCCTACTGAACTGGCTTTGCTGAGTCTTCTATTAGTATTTTTGGTAATTGTCTCCTATCTCCTATCCAACTGTACATCCTACTGAACTGGCTTTGCTGAGTCTTCTATTAGTATTTTTTGGTAATTGTCTCCTATCTCCTATCCAACTGTACATCCCTACTTGAACTGGCTTTGCTGAGTCTTCTATTAGTATTTTTGGTAATTGTCTCCTATCTCCTATCCAACTGTACATCCCTACTGAACTGGCTTTGCTGAGTCTTCTATTAGTATTTTTGGTAATTGTCTCCTATCTCCTATCCAACTGTACATCCCTACTGAACTGGCTTTGCTGAGTCTTCTATTAGTATTTTTGGTAATTGTCTCCTATCTCCTATCCAACTGTACATCCCTACTGAACTGGCTTTGCTGAGTCTTCTATTAGTATTTTTGGTAATTGTCTCCTATCTCCTATCCAACTGTACATCCCTACTGAACTGGCTTTGCTGAGTCTTCTATTAGTATTTTTGGTAATTGTCTCCTATCTCCTATCCAACTGTACATCCCTACTGAACTGGCTTTGCTGAGTCTTCTATTAGTATTTTTGGTAATTGTCTCCTATCTCCTATCCAACTGTACATCCCTACTGAACTGGCTTTGCTGAGTCTTCTATTAGTATTTTTGGTAATTGTCTCCTATCTCCTATCCAACTGTACATCCCTACTGAACTGGCTTTGCTGAGTCTTCTATTAATATTTTTGGTAATTGTCTCCTGCTGCCATATCTTTAAACTTCCATATTTACTGCTAGCTCTATAACAAACACACTGCAATAGCAATATTACTGGTGATTGATTCTCAACTCCATGTGGCTTGAGTGATCAAGAGAGGTAATTAGCTTTACGACCCTAGCCTGTGTCTGGCCTGGCCCTGGCCATCTCCTCCCCATATTCAGGTGTCTCACATCAGACCCAATAATGACCAACTGAGAAATGCATCCCAGCTTAGGCTGTCTATAAATTTATGGCAGCTTATGGGGTGGCGCAGACAGGGGCATGGCGCAGACATCATGGCTCTTTCCTGAGTGGCTCTGTCACGAGTGATGCGCAGTTTCACCGACGCAGTTATCAATTCTGATCATGTCTTCTCTGCTCTTTTACAGGTAATTGTCTCCTATCTCCTATCCAACTGTACATCCCTACTGAACTGGCTTTGCTGAGTCTTCTATTAGTATTTTTGGTAATTGTCTCCTATCTCCTATCCAACTGTACATCCCTACTGAACTGGCTTTGCTGAGTCTTCTATTAGTATTTTTGGTAATTGTCTCCTATCTCCTATCCAACTGTACATCCCTACTGAACTGGCTTTGCTGAGTCTTCTATTAGTATTTTTGGTAATTGTCTCCTATCTCCTATCCAACTGTACATCCCTACTGAACTGGCTTTGCTGAGTCTTCTATTAGTATTTTTGGTAATTGTCTCCTATCTCCTATCCAACTGTACATCCCTACTGAACTGGCTTTGCTGAGTCTTCTATTAATATTTTTGGTAATTGTCTCCTGCTGCCATATCTTTAAACTTCCATATTTACTGCTAGCTCTATAACAAACACACTGCAATAGCAATATTACTGGTGATTGATTCTCAACTCCATGTGGCTTGAGTGATCAAGAGAGGTAATTAGCTTTACGACCCTAGCCTGTGTCTGGCCTGGCCCTGGCCATCTCCTCCCCATATTCAGGTGTCTCACATCAGACCCAATAATGACCAACTGAGAAATGCATCCCAGCTTAGGCTGTCTATAAATTTATGGCAGCTTATGGGGTGGCGCAGACAGGGGCATGGCGCAGACATCATGGCTCTTTCCTGAGTGGCTCTGTCACGAGTGATGCGCAGTTTCACCGACGCAGTTATCAATTCTGATCATGTCTTCTCTGCTCTTTTACAGGTAATTGTCTCCTATCTCCTATCCAACTGTACATCCCTACTGAACTGGCTTTGCTGAGTCTTCTATTAGTATTTTTGGTAATTGTCTCCTATCTCCTATCCAACTGTACATCCCTACTGAACTGGCTTTGCTGAGTCTTCTATTAGTATTTTTGGTAATTGTCTCCTATCTCCTATCCAACTGTACATCCCTACTGAACTGGCTTTGCTGAGTCTTCTATTAGTATTTTTGGTAATTGTCTCCTATCTCCTATCCAACTGTACATCCCTACTGAACTGGCTTTGCTGAGTCTTCTATTAGTATTTTTGGTAATTGTCTCCTATCTCCTATCCAACTGTACATCCCTACTGAACTGGCTTTGCTGAGTCTTCTATTAGTATTTTTGGTAATTGTCTCCTATCTCCTATCCAACTGTACATCCCTACTGAACTGGCTTTGCTGAGTCTTCTATTAGTATTTTTGGTAATTGTCTCCTATCTCCTATCCAACTGTACATCCCTACTGAACTGGCTTTGCTGAGTCTTCTATTAGTATTTTTGGTAATTGTCTCCTATCTCCTATCCAACTGTACATCCCTACTGAACTGGCTTTGCTGAGTCTTCTATTAGTATTTTTGGTAATTGTCTCCTATCTCCTATCCAACTGTACATCCCTACTGAACTGGCTTTGCTGAGTCTTCTATTAGTATTTTTGGTAATTGTCTCCTATCTCCTATCCAACTGTACATCCCTACTGAACTGGCTTTGCTGAGTCTTCTATTAGTATTTTTGGTAATTGTCTCCTATCTCCTATCCAACTGTACATCCCTACTGAACTGGCTTTGCTGAGTCTTCTATTAGTATTTTTGGTAATTGTCTCCTATCTCCTATCCAACTGTACATCCCTACTGAACTGGCTTTGCTGAGTCTTCTATTAGTATTTTTGGTAATTGTCTCCTATCTCCTATCCAACTGTACATCCCTACTGAACTGGCTTTGCTGAGTCTTCTATTAGTATTTTTGGTAATTGTCTCCTATCTCCTATCCAACTGTACATCCCTACTGAACTGGCTTTGCTGAGTCTTCTATTAATATTTTTGGTAATTGTCTCCTGCTGCCATATCTTTAAACTTCCATATTTACTGCTAGCTCTATAACAAACACACTGCAATAGCAATATTACTGGTGATTGATTCTCAACTCCATGTGGCTTGAGTGATCAAGAGAGGTAATTAGCTTTACGACCCTAGCCTGTGTCTGGCCTGGCCCTGGCCATCTCCTCCCCATATTCAGGTGTCTCACATCAGACCCAATAATGACCAACTGAGAAATGCATCCCAGCTTAGGCTGTCTATAAATTTATGGCAGCTTATGGGGTGGCGCAGACAGGGGCATGGCGCAGACATCATGGCTCTTTCCTGAGTGGCTCTGTCACGAGTGATGCGCAGTTTCACCGACGCAGTTATCAATTCTGATCATGTCTTCTCTGCTCTTTTACAGGTAATTGTCTCCTATCTCCTATCCAACTGTACATCCCTACTGAACTGGCTTTGCTGAGTCTTCTATTAGTATTTTTGGTAATTGTCTCCTATCTCCTATCCAACTGTACATCCCTACTGAACTGGCTTTGCTGAGTCTTCTATTAGTATTTTTGGTAATTGTCTCCTATCTCCTATCCAACTGTACATCCCTACTGAACTGGCTTTGCTGAGTCTTCTATTAATATTTTTGGTAATTGTCTCCTGCTGCCATATCTTTAAACTTCCATATTTACTGCTAGCTCTATAACAAACACACTGCAATAGCAATATTACTGGTGATTGATTCTCAACTCCATGTGGCTTGAGTGATCAAGAGAGGTAATTAGCTTTACGACCCTAGCCTGTGTCTGGCCTGGCCCTGGCCATCTCCTCCCCATATTCAGGTGTCTCACATCAGACCCAATAATGACCAACTGAGAAATGCATCCCAGCTTAGGCTGTCTATAAATTTATGGCAGCTTATGGGGTGGCGCAGACAGGGGCATGGCGCAGACATCATGGCTCTTTCCTGAGTGGCTCTGTCACGAGTGATGCGCAGTTTCACCGACGCAGTTATCAATTCTGATCATGTCTTCTCTGCTCTTTTACAGGTAATTGTCTCCTATCTCCTATCCAACTGTACATCCCTACTGAACTGGCTTTGCTGAGTCTTCTATTAGTATTTTTGGTAATTGTCTCCTATCTCCTATCCAACTGTACATCCCTACTGAACTGGCTTTGCTGAGTCTTCTATTAGTATTTTTGGTAATTGTCTCCTATCTCCTATCCAACTGTACATCCCTACTGAACTGGCTTTGCTGAGTCTTCTATTAGTATTTTTGGTAATTGTCTCCTATCTCCTATCCAACTGTACATCCCTACTGAACTGGCTTTGCTGAGTCTTCTATTAATATTTTTGGTAATTGTCTCCTGCTGCCATATCTTTAAACTTCCATATTTACTGCTAGCTCTATAACAAACACACTGCAATAGCAATATTACTGGTGATTGATTCTCAACTCCATGTGGCTTGAGTGATCAAGAGAGGTAATTAGCTTTACGACCCTAGCCTGTGTCTGGCCTGGCCCTGGCCATCTCCTCCCCATATTCAGGTGTCTCACATCAGACCCAATAATGACCAACTGAGAAATGCATCCCAGCTTAGGCTGTCTATAAATTTATGGCAGCTTATGGGGTGGCGCAGACAGGGGCATGGCGCAGACATCATGGCTCTTTCCTGAGTGGCTCTGTCACGAGTGATGCGCAGTTTCACCGACGCAGTTATCAATTCTGATCATGTCTTCTCTGCTCTTTTACAGGTAATTGTCTCCTATCTCCTATCCAACTGTACATCCCTACTGAACTGGCTTTGCTGAGTCTTCTATTAGTATTTTTGGTAATTGTCTCCTATCTCCTATCCAACTGTACATCCCTACTGAACTGGCTTTGCTGAGTCTTCTATTAGTATTTTTGGTAATTGTCTCTTATCTCCTATCCAACTGTACATCCCTACTGAACTGGCTTTGCTGAGTCTTCTATTAATATTTTTGGTAATTGTCTCCTGCTGCCATATCTTTAAACTTCCATATTTACTGCTAGCTCTATAACAAACACACTGCAATAGCAATATTACTGGTGATTGATTCTCAACTCCATGTGGCTTGAGTGATCAAGAGAGGTAATTAGCTTTACGACCCTAGCCTGTGTCTGGCCTGGCCCTGGCCATCTCCTCCCCATATTCAGGTGTCTCACATCAGACCCAATAATGACCAACTGAGAAATGCATCCCAGCTTAGGCTGTCTATAAATTTATGGCAGCTTATGGGGTGGCGCAGACAGGGGCATGGCGCAGACATCATGGCTCTTTCCTGAGTGGCTCTGTCACGAGTGATGCGCAGTTTCACCGACGCAGTTATCAATTCTGATCATGTCTTCTCTGCTCTTTTACAGGTAATTGTCTCCTATCTCCTATCCAACTGTACATCCCTACTGAACTGGCTTTGCTGAGTCTTCTATTAGTATTTTTGGTAATTGTCTCCTATCTCCTATCCAACTGTACATCCCTACTGAACTGGCTTTGCTGAGTCTTCTATTAGTATTTTTGGTAATTGTCTCCTATCTCCTATCCAACTGTACATCCCTACTGAACTGGCTTTGCTGAGTCTTCTATTAATATTTTTGGTAATTGTCTCCTGCTGCCATATCTTTAAACTTCCATATTTACTGCTAGCTCTATAACAAACACACTGCAATAGCAATATTACTGGTGATTGATTCTCAACTCCATGTGGCTTGAGTGATCAAGAGAGGTAATTAGCTTTACGACCCTAGCCTGTGTCTGGCCTGGCCCTGGCCATCTCCTCCCCATATTCAGGTGTCTCACATCAGACCCAATAATGACCAACTGAGAAATGCATCCCAGCTTAGGCTGTCTATAAATTTATGGCAGCTTATGGGGTGGCGCAGACAGGGGCATGGCGCAGACATCATGGCTCTTTCCTGAGTGGCTCTGTCACGAGTGATGCGCAGTTTCACCGACGCAGTTATCAATTCTGATCATGTCTTCTCTGCTCTTTTACAGGTAATTGTCTCCTATCTCCTATCCAACTGTACATCCCTACTGAACTGGCTTTGCTGAGTCTTCTATTAGTATTTTTGGTAATTGTCTCCTATCTCCTATCCAACTGTACATCCCTACTGAACTGGCTTTGCTGAGTCTTCTATTAGTATTTTTGGTAATTGTCTCCTATCTCCTATCCAACTGTACATCCCTACTGAACTGGCTTTGCTGAGTCTTCTATTAGTATTTTTGGTAATTGTCTCCTATCTCCTATCCAACTGTACATCCCTACTGAACTGGCTTTGCTGAGTCTTCTATTAGTATTTTTGGTAATTGTCTCCTATCTCCTATCCAACTGTACATCCCTACTGAACTGGCTTTGCTGAGTCTTCTATTAGTATTTTTGGTAATTGTCTCCTATCTCCTATCCAACTGTACATCCCTACTGAACTGGCTTTGCTGAGTCTTCTATTAGTATTTTTGGTAATTGTCTCCTATCTCCTATCCAACTGTACATCCCTACTGAACTGGCTTTGCTGAGTCTTCTATTAGTATTTTTGGTAATTGTCTCCTATCTCCTATCCAACTGTACATCCCTACTGAACTGGCTTTGCTGAGTCTTCTATTAGTATTTTTGGTAATTGTCTCCTATCTCCTATCCAACTGTACATCCCTACTGAACTGGCTTTGCTGAGTCTTCTATTAGTATTTTTGGTAATTGTCTCCTATCTCCTATCCAACTGTACATCCCTACTGAACTGGCTTTGCTGAGTCTTCTATTAGTATTTTTGGTAATTGTCTCCTATCTCCTATCCAACTGTACATCCCTACTGAACTGGCTTTGCTGAGTCTTCTATTAGTATTTTTGGTAATTGTCTCCTATCTCCTATCCAACTGTACATCCCTACTGAACTGGCTTTGCTGAGTCTTCTATTAGTATTTTTGGTAATTGTCTCCTATCTCCTATCCAACTGTACATCCCTACTGAACTGGCTTTGCTGAGTCTTCTATTAATATTTTTGGTAATTGTCTCCTGCTGCCATATCTTTAAACTTCCATATTTACTGCTAGCTCTATAACAAACACACTGCAATAGCAATATTACTGGTGATTGATTCTCAACTCCATGTGGCTTGAGTGATCAAGAGAGGTAATTAGCTTTACGACCCTAGCCTGTGTCTGGCCTGGCCCTGGCCATCTCCTCCCCATATTCAGGTGTCTCACATCAGACCCAATAATGACCAACTGAGAAATGCATCCCAGCTTAGGCTGTCTATAAATTTATGGCAGCTTATGGGGTGGCGCAGACAGGGGCATGGCGCAGACATCATGGCTCTTTCCTGAGTGGCTCTGTCACGAGTGATGCGCAGTTTCACCGACGCAGTTATCAATTCTGATCATGTCTTCTCTGCTCTTTTACAGGTAATTGTCTCCTATCTCCTATCCAACTGTACATCCCTACTGAACTGGCTTTGCTGAGTCTTCTATTAGTATTTTTGGTAATTGTCTCCTATCTCCTATCCAACTGTACATCCCTACTGAACTGGCTTTGCTGAGTCTTCTATTAGTATTTTTGGTAATTGTCTCCTATCTCCTATCCAACTGTACATCCCTACTGAACTGGCTTTGCTGAGTCTTCTATTAGTATTTTTGGTAATTGTCTCCTATCTCCTATCCAACTGTACATCCCTACTGAACTGGCTTTGCTGAGTCTTCTATTAGTATTTTTGGTAATTGTCTCCTATCTCCTATCCAACTGTACATCCCTACTGAACTGGCTTTGCTGAGTCTTCTATTAATATTTTTGGTAATTGTCTCCTGCTGCCATATCTTTAAACTTCCATATTTACTGCTAGCTCTATAACAAACACACTGCAATAGCAATATTACTGGTGATTGATTCTCAACTCCATGTGGCTTGAGTGATCAAGAGAGGTAATTAGCTTTACGACCCTAGCCTGTGTCTGGCCTGGCCCTGGCCATCTCCTCCCCATATTCAGGTGTCTCACATCAGACCCAATAATGACCAACTGAGAAATGCATCCCAGCTTAGGCTGTCTATAAATTTATGGCAGCTTATGGGGTGGCGCAGACAGGGGCATGGCGCAGACATCATGGCTCTTTCCTGAGTGGCTCTGTCACGAGTGATGCGCAGTTTCACCGACGCAGTTATCAATTCTGATCATGTCTTCTCTGCTCTTTTACAGGTAATTGTCTCCTATCTCCTATCCAACTGTACATCCCTACTGAACTGGCTTTGCTGAGTCTTCTATTAGTATTTTTGGTAATTGTCTCCTATCTCCTATCCAACTGTACATCCCTACTGAACTGGCTTTGCTGAGTCTTCTATTAGTATTTTTGGTAATTGTCTCCTATCTCCTATCCAACTGTACATCCCTACTGAACTGGCTTTGCTGAGTCTTCTATTAGTATTTTTGGTAATTGTCTCCTATCTCCTATCCAACTGTACATCCCTACTGAACTGGCTTTGCTGAGTCTTCTATTAGTATTTTTGGTAATTGTCTCCTATCTCCTATCCAACTGTACATCCCTACTGAACTGGCTTTGCTGAGTCTTCTATTAGTATTTTTGGTAATTGTCTCCTATCTCCTATCCAACTGTACATCCCTACTGAACTGGCTTTGCTGAGTCTTCTATTAGTATTTTTGGTAATTGTCTCCTATCTCCTATCCAACTGTACATCCCTACTGAACTGGCTTTGCTGAGTCTTCTATTAGTATTTTTGGTAATTGTCTCCTATCTCCTATCCAACTGTACATCCCTACTGAACTGGCTTTGCTGAGTCTTCTATTAGTATTTTTGGTAATTGTCTCCTATCTCCTATCCAACTGTACATCCCTACTGAACTGGCTTTGCTGAGTCTTCTATTAGTATTTTTGGTAATTGTCTCCTATCTCCTATCCAACTGTACATCCCTACTGAACTGGCTTTGCTGAGTCTTCTATTAATATTTTTGGTAATTGTCTCCTGCTGCCATATCTTTAAACTTCCATATTTACTGCTAGCTCTATAACAAACACACTGCAATAGCAATATTACTGGTGATTGATTCTCAACTCCATGTGGCTTGAGTGATCAAGAGAGGTAATTAGCTTTACGACCCTAGCCTGTGTCTGGCCTGGCCCTGGCCATCTCCTCCCCATATTCAGGTGTCTCACATCAGACCCAATAATGACCAACTGAGAAATGCATCCCAGCTTAGGCTGTCTATAAATTTATGGCAGCTTATGGGGTGGCGCAGACAGGGGCATGGCGCAGACATCATGGCTCTTTCCTGAGTGGCTCTGTCACGAGTGATGCGCAGTTTCACCGACGCAGTTATCAATTCTGATCATGTCTTCTCTGCTCTTTTACAGGTAATTGTCTCCTATCTCCTATCCAACTGTACATCCCTACTGAACTGGCTTTGCTGAGTCTTCTATTAGTATTTTTGGTAATTGTCTCCTATCTCCTATCCAACTGTACATCCCTACTGAACTGGCTTTGCTGAGTCTTCTATTAGTATTTTTGGTAATTGTCTCCTATCTCCTATCCAACTGTACATCCCTACTGAACTGGCTTTGCTGAGTCTTCTATTAATATTTTTGGTAATTGTCTCCTGCTGCCATATCTTTAAACTTCCATATTTACTGCTAGCTCTATAACAAACACACTGCAATAGCAATATTACTGGTGATTGATTCTCAACTCCATGTGGCTTGAGTGATCAAGAGAGGTAATTAGCTTTACGACCCTAGCCTGTGTCTGGCCTGGCCCTGGCCATCTCCTCCCCATATTCAGGTGTCTCACATCAGACCCAATAATGACCAACTGAGAAATGCATCCCAGCTTAGGCTGTCTATAAATTTATGGCAGCTTATGGGGTGGCGCAGACAGGGGCATGGCGCAGACATCATGGCTCTTTCCTGAGTGGCTCTGTCACGAGTGATGCGCAGTTTCACCGACGCAGTTATCAATTCTGATCATGTCTTCTCTGCTCTTTTACAGGTAATTGTCTCCTATCTCCTATCCAACTGTACATCCCTACTGAACTGGCTTTGCTGAGTCTTCTATTAGTATTTTTGGTAATTGTCTCCTATCTCCTATCCAACTGTACATCCCTACTGAACTGGCTTTGCTGAGTCTTCTATTAGTATTTTTGGTAATTGTCTCCTATCTCCTATCCAACTGTACATCCCTACTGAACTGGCTTTGCTGAGTCTTCTATTAGTATTTTTGGTAATTGTCTCCTATCTCCTATCCAACTGTACATCCCTACTGAACTGGCTTTGCTGAGTCTTCTATTAATATTTTTGGTAATTGTCTCCTGCTGCCATATCTTTAAACTTCCATATTTACTGCTAGCTCTATAACAAACACACTGCAATAGCAATATTACTGGTGATTGATTCTCAACTCCATGTGGCTTGAGTGATCAAGAGAGGTAATTAGCTTTACGACCCTAGCCTGTGTCTGGCCTGGCCCTGGCCATCTCCTCCCCATATTCAGGTGTCTCACATCAGACCCAATAATGACCAACTGAGAAATGCATCCCAGCTTAGGCTGTCTATAAATTTATGGCAGCTTATGGGGTGGCGCAGACAGGGGCATGGCGCAGACATCATGGCTCTTTCCTGAGTGGCTCTGTCACGAGTGATGCGCAGTTTCACCGACGCAGTTATCAATTCTGATCATGTCTTCTCTGCTCTTTTACAGGTAATTGTCTCCTATCTCCTATCCAACTGTACATCCCTACTGAACTGGCTTTGCTGAGTCTTCTATTAGTATTTTTGGTAATTGTCTCCTATCTCCTATCCAACTGTACATCCCTACTGAACTGGCTTTGCTGAGTCTTCTATTAGTATTTTTGGTAATTGTCTCCTATCTCCTATCCAACTGTACATCCCTACTGAACTGGCTTTGCTGAGTCTTCTATTAATATTTTTGGTAATTGTCTCCTGCTGCCATATCTTTAAACTTCCATATTTACTGCTAGCTCTATAACAAACACACTGCAATAGCAATATTACTGGTGATTGATTCTCAACTCCATGTGGCTTGAGTGATCAAGAGAGGTAATTAGCTTTACGACCCTAGCCTGTGTCTGGCCTGGCCCTGGCCATCTCCTCCCCATATTCAGGTGTCTCACATCAGACCCAATAATGACCAACTGAGAAATGCATCCCAGCTTAGGCTGTCTATAAATTTATGGCAGCTTATGGGGTGGCGCAGACAGGGGCATGGCGCAGACATCATGGCTCTTTCCTGAGTGGCTCTGTCACGAGTGATGCGCAGTTTCACCGACGCAGTTATCAATTCTGATCATGTCTTCTCTGCTCTTTTACAGGTAATTGTCTCCTATCTCCTATCCAACTGTACATCCCTACTGAACTGGCTTTGCTGAGTCTTCTATTAGTATTTTTGGTAATTGTCTCCTATCTCCTATCCAACTGTACATCCCTACTGAACTGGCTTTGCTGAGTCTTCTATTAGTATTTTTGGTAATTGACTCCTATCTCCTATCCAACTGTACATCCCTACTGAACTGGCTTTGCTGAGTCTTCTATTAATATTTTTGGTAATTGTCTCCTGCTGCCATATCTTTAAACTTCCATATTTACTGCTAGCTCTATAACAAACACACTGCAATAGCAATATTACTGGTGATTGATTCTCAACTCCATGTGGCTTGAGTGATCAAGAGAGGTAATTAGCTTTACGACCCTAGCCTGTGTCTGGCCTGGCCCTGGCCATCTCCTCCCCATATTCAGGTGTCTCACATCAGACCCAATAATGACCAACTGAGAAATGCATCCCAGCTTAGGCTGTCTATAAATTTATGGCAGCTTATGGGGTGGCGCAGACAGGGGCATGGCGCAGACATCATGGCTCTTTCCTGAGTGGCTCTGTCACGAGTGATGCGCAGTTTCACCGACGCAGTTATCAATTCTGATCATGTCTTCTCTGCTCTTTTACAGGTAATTGTCTCCTATCTCCTATCCAACTGTACATCTCTACTGAACTGGCTTTGCTGAGTCTTCTATTAGTATTTTTGGTAATTGTCTCCTATCTCCTATCCAACTGTACATCCCTACTGAACTGGCTTTGCTGAGTCTTCTATTAGTATTTTTGGTAATTGTCTCCTATCTCCTATCCAACTGTACATCCCTACTGAACTGGCTTTGCTGAGTCTTCTATTAATATTTTTGGTAATTGTCTCCTGCTGCCATATCTTTAAACTTCCATATTTACTGCTAGCTCTATAACAAACACACTGCAATAGCAATATTACTGGTGATTGATTCTCAACTCCATGTGGCTTGAGTGATCAAGAGAGGTAATTAGCTTTACGACCCTAGCCTGTGTCTGGCCTGGCCCTGGCCATCTCCTCCCCATATTCAGGTGTCTCACATCAGACCCAATAATGACCAACTGAGAAATGCATCCCAGCTTAGGCTGTCTATAAATTTATGGCAGCTTATGGGGTGGCGCAGACAGGGGCATGGCGCAGACATCATGGCTCTTTCCTGAGTGGCTCTGTCACGAGTGATGCGCAGTTTCACCGACGCAGTTATCAATTCTGATCATGTCTTCTCTGCTCTTTTACAGGTAATTGTCTCCTATCTCCTATCCAACTGTACATCCCTACTGAACTGGCTTTGCTGAGTCTTCTATTAGTATTTTTGGTAATTGTCTCCTATCTCCTATCCAACTGTACATCCCTACTGAACTGGCTTTGCTGAGTCTTCTATTAGTATTTTTGGTAATTGTCTCCTATCTCCTATCCAACTGTACATCCCTACTGAACTGGCTTTGCTGAGTCTTCTATTAATATTTTTGGTAATTGTCTCCTGCTGCCATATCTTTAAACTTCCATATTTACTGCTAGCTCTATAACAAACACACTGCAATAGCAATATTACTGGTGATTGATTCTCAACTCCATGTGGCTTGAGTGATCAAGAGAGGTAATTAGCTTTACGACCCTAGCCTGTGTCTGGCCTGGCCCTGGCCATCTCCTCCCCATATTCAGGTGTCTCACATCAGACCCAATAATGACCAACTGAGAAATGCATCCCAGCTTAGGCTGTCTATAAATTTATGGCAGCTTATGGGGTGGCGCAGACAGGGGCATGGCGCAGACATCATGGCTCTTTCCTGAGTGGCTCTGTCACGAGTGATGCGCAGTTTCACCGACGCAGTTATCAATTCTGATCATGTCTTCTCTGCTCTTTTACAGGTAATTGTCTCCTATCTCCTATCCAACTGTACATCCCTACTGAACTGGCTTTGCTGAGTCTTCTATTAGTATTTTTGGTAATTGTCTCCTATCTCCTATCCAACTGTACATCCCTACTGAACTGGCTTTGCTGAGTCTTCTATTAGTATTTTTGGTAATTGTCTCCTATCTCCTATCCAACTGTACATCCCTACTGAACTGGCTTTGCTGAGTCTTCTATTAGTATTTTTGGTAATTGTCTCCTATCTCCTATCCAACTGTACATCCCTACTGAACTGGCTTTGCTGAGTCTTCTATTAATATTTTTGGTAATTGTCTCCTGCTGCCATATCTTTAAACTTCCATATTTACTGCTAGCTCTATAACAAACACACTGCAATAGCAATATTACTGGTGATTGATTCTCAACTCCATGTGGCTTGAGTGATCAAGAGAGGTAATTAGCTTTACGACCCTAGCCTGTGTCTGGCCTGGCCCTGGCCATCTCCTCCCCATATTCAGGTGTCTCACATCAGACCCAATAATGACCAACTGAGAAATGCATCCCAGCTTAGGCTGTCTATAAATTTATGGCAGCTTATGGGGTGGCGCAGACAGGGGCATGGCGCAGACATCATGGCTCTTTCCTGAGTGGCTCTGTCACGAGTGATGCGCAGTTTCACCGACGCAGTTATCAATTCTGATCATGTCTTCTCTGCTCTTTTACAGGTAATTGTCTCCTATCTCCTATCCAACTGTACATCCCTACTGAACTGGCTTTGCTGAGTCTTCTATTAGTATTTTTGGTAATTGTCTCCTATCTCCTATCCAACTGTACATCCCTACTGAACTGGCTTTGCTGAGTCTTCTATTAGTATTTTTGGTAATTGTCTCCTATCTCCTATCCAACTGTACATCCCTACTGAACTGGCTTTGCTGAGTCTTCTATTAGTATTTTTGGTAATTGTCTCCTATCTCCTATCCAACTGTACATCCCTACTGAACTGGCTTTGCTGAGTCTTCTATTAGTATTTTTGGTAATTGTCTCCTATCTCCTATCCAACTGTACATCCCTACTGAACTGGCTTTGCTGAGTCTTCTATTAGTATTTTTGGTAATTGTCTCCTATCTCCTATCCAACTGTACATCCCTACTGAACTGGCTTTGCTGAGTCTTCTATTAGTATTTTTGGTAATTGTCTCCTATCTCCTATCCAACTGTACATCCCTACTGAACTGGCTTTGCTGAGTCTTCTATTAGTATTTTTGGTAATTGTCTCCTATCTCCTATCCAACTGTACATCCCTACTGAACTGGCTTTGCTGAGTCTTCTATTAGTATTTTTGGTAATTGTCTCCTATCTCCTATCCAACTGTACATCCCTACTGAACTGGCTTTGCTGAGTCTTCTATTAGTATTTTTGGTAATTGTCTCCTATCTCCTATCCAACTGTACATCCCTACTGAACTGGCTTTGCTGAGTCTTCTATTAGTATTTTTGGTAATTGTCTCCTATCTCCTATCCAACTGTACATCCCTACTGAACTGGCTTTGCTGAGTCTTCTATTAGTATTTTTGGTAATTGTCTCCTATCTCCTATCCAACTGTACATCCCTACTGAACTGGCTTTGCTGAGTCTTCTATTAGTATTTTTGGTAATTGTCTCCTATCTCCTATCCAACTGTACATCCCTACTGAACTGGCTTTGCTGAGTCTTCTATTAGTATTTTTGGTAATTGTCTCCTATCTCCTATCCAACTGTACATCCCTACTGAACTGGCTTTGCTGAGTCTTCTATTAGTATTTTTGGTAATTGTCTCCTATCTCCTATCCAACTGTACATCCCTACTGAACTGGCTTTGCTGAGTCTTCTATTAGTATTTTTGGTAATTGTCTCCTATCTCCTATCCAACTGTACATCCCTACTGAACTGGCTTTGCTGAGTCTTCTATTAGTATTTTTGGTAATTGTCTCCTATCTCCTATCCAACTGTACATCCCTACTGAACTGGCTTTGCTGAGTCTTCTATTAGTATTTTTGGTAATTGTCTCCTATCTCCTATCCAACTGTACATCCCTACTGAACTGGCTTTGCTGAGTCTTCTATTAGTATTTTTGGTAATTGTCTCCTATCTCCTATCCAACTGTACATCCCTACTGAACTGGCTTTGCTGAGTCTTCTATTAATATTTTTGGTAATTGTCTCCTGCTGCCATATCTTTAAACTTCCATATTTACTGCTAGCTCTATAACAAACACACTGCAATAGCAATATTACTGGTGATTGATTCTCAACTCCATGTGGCTTGAGTGATCAAGAGAGGTAATTAGCTTTACGACCCTAGCCTGTGTCTGGCCTGGCCCTGGCCATCTCCTCCCCATATTCAGGTGTCTCACATCAGACCCAATAATGACCAACTGAGAAATGCATCCCAGCTTAGGCTGTCTATAAATTTATGGCAGCTTATGGGGTGGCGCAGACAGGGGCATGGCGCAGACATCATGGCTCTTTCCTGAGTGGCTCTGTCACGAGTGATGCGCAGTTTCACCGACGCAGTTATCAATTCTGATCATGTCTTCTCTGCTCTTTTACAGGTAATTGTCTCCTATCTCCTATCCAACTGTACATCCCTACTGAACTGGCTTTGCTGAGTCTTCTATTAGTATTTTTGGTAATTGTCTCCTATCTCCTATCCAACTGTACATCCCTACTGAACTGGCTTTGCTGAGTCTTCTATTAGTATTTTTGGTAATTGTCTCCTATCTCCTATCCAACTGTACATCCCTACTGAACTGGCTTTGCTGAGTCTTCTATTAATATTTTTGGTAATTGTCTCCTGCTGCCATATCTTTAAACTTCCATATTTACTGCTAGCTCTATAACAAACACACTGCAATAGCAATATTACTGGTGATTGATTCTCAACTCCATGTGGCTTGAGTGATCAAGAGAGGTAATTAGCTTTACGACCCTAGCCTGTGTCTGGCCTGGCCCTGGCCATCTCCTCCCCATATTCAGGTGTCTCACATCAGACCCAATAATGACCAACTGAGAAATGCATCCCAGCTTAGGCTGTCTATAAATTTATGGCAGCTTATGGGGTGGCGCAGACAGGGGCATGGCGCAGACATCATGGCTCTTTCCTGAGTGGCTCTGTCACGAGTGATGCGCAGTTTCACCGACGCAGTTATCAATTCTGATCATGTCTTCTCTGCTCTTTTACAGGTAATTGTCTCCTATCTCCTATCCAACTGTACATCCCTACTGAACTGGCTTTGCTGAGTCTTCTATTAGTATTTTTGGTAATTGTCTCCTATCTCCTATCCAACTGTACATCCCTACTGAACTGGCTTTGCTGAGTCTTCTATTAGTATTTTTGGTAATTGTCTCCTATCTCCTATCCAACTGTACATCCCTACTGAACTGGCTTTGCTGAGTCTTCTATTAGTATTTTTGGTAATTGTCTCCTATCTCCTATCCAACTGTACATCCCTACTGAACTGGCTTTGCTGAGTCTTCTATTAATATTTTTGGTAATTGTCTCCTGCTGCCATATCTTTAAACTTCCATATTTACTGCTAGCTCTATAACAAACACACTGCAATAGCAATATTACTGGTGATTGATTCTCAACTCCATGTGGCTTGAGTGATCAAGAGAGGTAATTAGCTTTACGACCCTAGCCTGTGTCTGGCCTGGCCCTGGCCATCTCCTCCCCATATTCAGGTGTCTCACATCAGACCCAATAATGACCAACTGAGAAATGCATCCCAGCTTAGGCTGTCTATAAATTTATGGCAGCTTATGGGGTGGCGCAGACAGGGGCATGGCGCAGACATCATGGCTCTTTCCTGAGTGGCTCTGTCACGAGTGATGCGCAGTTTCACCGACGCAGTTATCAATTCTGATCATGTCTTCTCTGCTCTTTTACAGGTAATTGTCTCCTATCTCCTATCCAACTGTACATCCCTACTGAACTGGCTTTGCTGAGTCTTCTATTAGTATTTTTGGTAATTGTCTCCTATCTCCTATCCAACTGTACATCCCTACTGAACTGGCTTTGCTGAGTCTTCTATTAGTATTTTTGGTAATTGTCTCCTATCTCCTATCCAACTGTACATCCCTACTGAACTGGCTTTGCTGAGTCTTCTATTAATATTTTTGGTAATTGTCTCCTGCTGCCATATCTTTAAACTTCCATATTTACTGCTAGCTCTATAACAAACACACTGCAATAGCAATATTACTGGTGATTGATTCTCAACTCCATGTGGCTTGAGTGATCAAGAGAGGTAATTAGCTTTACGACCCTAGCCTGTGTCTGGCCTGGCCCTGGCCATCTCCTCCCCATATTCAGGTGTCTCACATCAGACCCAATAATGACCAACTGAGAAATGCATCCCAGCTTAGGCTGTCTATAAATTTATGGCAGCTTATGGGGTGGCGCAGACAGGGGCATGGCGCAGACATCATGGCTCTTTCCTGAGTGGCTCTGTCACGAGTGATGCGCAGTTTCACCGACGCAGTTATCAATTCTGATCATGTCTTCTCTGCTCTTTTACAGGTAATTGTCTCCTATCTCCTATCCAACTGTACATCCCTACTGAACTGGCTTTGCTGAGTCTTCTATTAGTATTTTTGGTAATTGTCTCCTATCTCCTATCCAACTGTACATCCCTACTGAACTGGCTTTGCTGAGTCTTCTATTAGTATTTTTGGTAATTGTCTCCTATCTCCTATCCAACTGTACATCCCTACTGAACTGGCTTTGCTGAGTCTTCTATTAGTATTTTTGGTAATTGTCTCCTATCTCCTATCCAACTGTACATCCCTACTGAACTGGCTTTGCTGAGTCTTCTATTAGTATTTTTGGTAATTGTCTCCTATCTCCTATCCAACTGTACATCCCTACTGAACTGGCTTTGCTGAGTCTTCTATTAGTATTTTTGGTAATTGTCTCCTATCTCCTATCCAACTGTACATCCCTACTGAACTGGCTTTGCTGAGTCTTCTATTAGTATTTTTGGTAATTGTCTCCTATCTCCTATCCAACTGTACATCCCTACTGAACTGGCTTTGCTGAGTCTTCTATTAGTATTTTTGGTAATTGTCTCCTATCTCCTATCCAACTGTACATCCCTACTGAACTGGCTTTGCTGAGTCTTCTATTAGTATTTTTGGTAATTGTCTCCTATCTCCTATCCAACTGTACATCCCTACTGAACTGGCTTTGCTGAGTCTTCTATTAGTATTTTTGGTAATTGTCTCCTATCTCCTATCCAACTGTACATCCCTACTGAACTGGCTTTGCTGAGTCTTCTATTAGTATTTTTGGTAATTGTCTCCTATCTCCTATCCAACTGTACATCCCTACTGAACTGGCTTTGCTGAGTCTTCTATTAGTATTTTTGGTAATTGTCTCCTATCTCCTATCCAACTGTACATCCCTACTGAACTGGCTTTGCTGAGTCTTCTATTAGTATTTTTGGTAATTGTCTCCTATCTCCTATCCAACTGTACATCCCTACTGAACTGGCTTTGCTGAGTCTTCTATTAATATTTTTGGTAATTGTCTCCTGCTGCCATATCTTTAAACTTCCATATTTACTGCTAGCTCTATAACAAACACACTGCAATAGCAATATTACTGGTGATTGATTCTCAACTCCATGTGGCTTGAGTGATCAAGAGAGGTAATTAGCTTTACGACCCTAGCCTGTGTCTGGCCTGGCCCTGGCCATCTCCTCCCCATATTCAGGTGTCTCACATCAGACCCAATAATGACCAACTGAGAAATGCATCCCAGCTTAGGCTGTCTATAAATTTATGGCAGCTTATGGGGTGGCGCAGACAGGGGCATGGCGCAGACATCATGGCTCTTTCCTGAGTGGCTCTGTCACGAGTGATGCGCAGTTTCACCGACGCAGTTATCAATTCTGATCATGTCTTCTCTGCTCTTTTACAGGTAATTGTCTCCTATCTCCTATCCAACTGTACATCCCTACTGAACTGGCTTTGCTGAGTCTTCTATTAGTATTTTTGGTAATTGTCTCCTATCTCCTATCCAACTGTACATCCCTACTGAACTGGCTTTGCTGAGTCTTCTATTAGTATTTTTGGTAATTGTCTCCTATCTCCTATCCAACTGTACATCCCTACTGAACTGGCTTTGCTGAGTCTTCTATTAGTATTTTTGGTAATTGTCTCCTATCTCCTATCCAACTGTACATCCCTACTGAACTGGCTTTGCTGAGTCTTCTATTAGTATTTTTGGTAATTGTCTCCTATCTCCTATCCAACTGTACATCCCTACTGAACTGGCTTTGCTGAGTCTTCTATTAGTATTTTTGGTAATTGTCTCCTATCTCCTATCCAACTGTACATCCCTACTGAACTGGCTTTGCTGAGTCTTCTATTAGTATTTTTGGTAATTGTCTCCTATCTCCTATCCAACTGTACATCCCTACTGAACTGGCTTTGCTGAGTCTTCTATTAGTATTTTTGGTAATTGTCTCCTATCTCCTATCCAACTGTACATCCCTACTGAACTGGCTTTGCTGAGTCTTCTATTAGTATTTTTGGTAATTGTCTCCTATCTCCTATCCAACTGTACATCCCTACTGAACTGGCTTTGCTGAGTCTTCTATTAGTATTTTTGGTAATTGTCTCCTATCTCCTATCCAACTGTACATCCCTACTGAACTGGCTTTGCTGAGTCTTCTATTAATATTTTTGGTAATTGTCTCCTGCTGCCATATCTTTAAACTTCCATATTTACTGCTAGCTCTATAACAAACACACTGCAATAGCAATATTACTGGTGATTGATTCTCAACTCCATGTGGCTTGAGTGATCAAGAGAGGTAATTAGCTTTACGACCCTAGCCTGTGTCTGGCCTGGCCCTGGCCATCTCCTCCCCATATTCAGGTGTCTCACATCAGACCCAATAATGACCAACTGAGAAATGCATCCCAGCTTAGGCTGTCTATAAATTTATGGCAGCTTATGGGGTGGCGCAGACAGGGGCATGGCGCAGACATCATGGCTCTTTCCTGAGTGGCTCTGTCACGAGTGATGCGCAGTTTCACCGACGCAGTTATCAATTCTGATCATGTCTTCTCTGCTCTTTTACAGGTAATTGTCTCCTATCTCCTATCCAACTGTACATCCCTACTGAACTGGCTTTGCTGAGTCTTCTATTAGTATTTTTGGTAATTGTCTCCTATCTCCTATCCAACTGTACATCCCTACTGAACTGGCTTTGCTGAGTCTTCTATTAGTATTTTTGGTAATTGTCTCCTATCTCCTATCCAACTGTACATCCCTACTGAACTGGCTTTGCTGAGTCTTCTATTAGTATTTTTGGTAATTGTCTCCTATCTCCTATCCAACTGTACATCCCTACTGAACTGGCTTTGCTGAGTCTTCTATTAGTATTTTTGGTAATTGTCTCCTATCTCCTATCCAACTGTACATCCCTACTGAACTGGCTTTGCTGAGTCTTCTATTAATATTTTTGGTAATTGTCTCCTGCTGCCATATCTTTAAACTTCCATATTTACTGCTAGCTCTATAACAAACACACTGCAATAGCAATATTACTGGTGATTGATTCTCAACTCCATGTGGCTTGAGTGATCAAGAGAGGTAATTAGCTTTACGACCCTAGCCTGTGTCTGGCCTGGCCCTGGCCATCTCCTCCCCATATTCAGGTGTCTCACATCAGACCCAATAATGACCAACTGAGAAATGCATCCCAGCTTAGGCTGTCTATAAATTTATGGCAGCTTATGGGGTGGCGCAGACAGGGGCATGGCGCAGACATCATGGCTCTTTCCTGAGTGGCTCTGTCACGAGTGATGCGCAGTTTCACCGACGCAGTTATCAATTCTGATCATGTCTTCTCTGCTCTTTTACAGGTAATTGTCTCCTATCTCCTATCCAACTGTACATCCCTACTGAACTGGCTTTGCTGAGTCTTCTATTAGTATTTTTGGTAATTGTCTCCTATCTCCTATCCAACTGTACATCCCTACTGAACTGGCTTTGCTGAGTCTTCTATTAGTATTTTTGGTAATTGTCTCCTATC
This sequence comes from Aquarana catesbeiana, assembly GCF_042186555.1. Lineage (NCBI taxonomy): Eukaryota > Metazoa > Chordata > Amphibia > Anura > Ranidae > Aquarana > Aquarana catesbeiana. The sequence goes on from NC_133327.1 coordinate 204,126,154, forward strand.
TCCTATCCAACTGTACATCCCTACTGAACTGGCTTTGCTGAGTCTTCTATTAGTATTTTTGGTAATTGTCTCCTATCTCCTATCCAACTGTACATCCCTACTGAACTGGCTTTGCTGAGTCTTCTATTAGTATTTTTGGTAATTGTCTCCTATCTCCTATCCAACTGTACATCCCTACTGAACTGGCTTTGCTGAGTCTTCTATTAATATTTTTGGTAATTGTCTCCTGCTGCCATATCTTTAAACTTCCATATTTACTGCTAGCTCTATAACAAACACACTGCAATAGCAATATTACTGGTGATTGATTCTCAACTCCATGTGGCTTGAGTGATCAAGAGAGGTAATTAGCTTTACGACCCTAGCCTGTGTCTGGCCTGGCCCTGGCCATCTCCTCCCCATATTCAGGTGTCTCACATCAGACCCAATAATGACCAACTGAGAAATGCATCCCAGCTTAGGCTGTCTATAAATTTATGGCAGCTTATGGGGTGGCGCAGACAGGGGCATGGCGCAGACATCATGGCTCTTTCCTGAGTGGCTCTGTCACGAGTGATGCGCAGTTTCACCGACGCAGTTATCAATTCTGATCATGTCTTCTCTGCTCTTTTACAGGTAATTGTCTCCTATCTCCTATCCAACTGTACATCCCTACTGAACTGGCTTTGCTGAGTCTTCTATTAGTATTTTTGGTAATTGTCTCCTATCTCCTATCCAACTGTACATCCCTACTGAACTGGCTTTGCTGAGTCTTCTATTAGTATTTTTGGTAATTGTCTCCTATCTCCTATCCAACTGTACATCCCTACTGAACTGGCTTTGCTGAGTCTTCTATTAATATTTTTGGTAATTGTCTCCTGCTGCCATATCTTTAAACTTCCATATTTACTGCTAGCTCTATAACAAACACACTGCAATAGCAATATTACTGGTGATTGATTCTCAACTCCATGTGGCTTGAGTGATCAAGAGAGGTAATTAGCTTTACGACCCTAGCCTGTGTCTGGCCTGGCCCTGGCCATCTCCTCCCCATATTCAGGTGTCTCACATCAGACCCAATAATGACCAACTGAGAAATGCATCCCAGCTTAGGCTGTCTATAAATTTATGGCAGCTTATGGGGTGGCGCAGACAGGGGCATGGCGCAGACATCATGGCTCTTTCCTGAGTGGCTCTGTCACGAGTGATGCGCAGTTTCACCGACGCAGTTATCAATTCTGATCATGTCTTCTCTGCTCTTTTACAGGTAATTGTCTCCTATCTCCTATCCAACTGTACATCCCTACTGAACTGGCTTTGCTGAGTCTTCTATTAGTATTTTTGGTAATTGTCTCCTATCTCCTATCCAACTGTACATCCCTACTGAACTGGCTTTGCTGAGTCTTCTATTAGTATTTTTGGTAATTGTCTCCTATCTCCTATCCAACTGTACATCCCTACTGAACTGGCTTTGCTGAGTCTTCTATTAATATTTTTGGTAATTGTCTCCTGCTGCCATATCTTTAAACTTCCATATTTACTGCTAGCTCTATAACAAACACACTGCAATAGCAATATTACTGGTGATTGATTCTCAACTCCATGTGGCTTGAGTGATCAAGAGAGGTAATTAGCTTTACGACCCTAGCCTGTGTCTGGCCTGGCCCTGGCCATCTCCTCCCCATATTCAGGTGTCTCACATCAGACCCAATAATGACCAACTGAGAAATGCATCCCAGCTTAGGCTGTCTATAAATTTATGGCAGCTTATGGGGTGGCGCAGACAGGGGCATGGCGCAGACATCATGGCTCTTTCCTGAGTGGCTCTGTCACGAGTGATGCGCAGTTTCACCGACGCAGTTATCAATTCTGATCATGTCTTCTCTGCTCTTTTACAGGTAATTGTCTCCTATCTCCTATCCAACTGTACATCCCTACTGAACTGGCTTTGCTGAGTCTTCTATTAGTATTTTTGGTAATTGTCTCCTATCTCCTATCCAACTGTACATCCCTACTGAACTGGCTTTGCTGAGTCTTCTATTAGTATTTTTGGTAATTGTCTCCTATCTCCTATCCAACTGTACATCCCTACTGAACTGGCTTTGCTGAGTCTTCTATTAGTATTTTTGGTAATTGTCTCCTATCTCCTATCCAACTGTACATCCCTACTGAACTGGCTTTGCTGAGTCTTCTATTAATATTTTTGGTAATTGTCTCCTGCTGCCATATCTTTAAACTTCCATATTTACTGCTAGCTCTATAACAAACACACTGCAATAGCAATATTACTGGTGATTGATTCTCAACTCCATGTGGCTTGAGTGATCAAGAGAGGTAATTAGCTTTACGACCCTAGCCTGTGTCTGGCCTGGCCCTGGCCATCTCCTCCCCATATTCAGGTGTCTCACATCAGACCCAATAATGACCAACTGAGAAATGCATCCCAGCTTAGGCTGTCTATAAATTTATGGCAGCTTATGGGGTGGCGCAGACAGGGGCATGGCGCAGACATCATGGCTCTTTCCTGAGTGGCTCTGTCACGAGTGATGCGCAGTTTCACCGACGCAGTTATCAATTCTGATCATGTCTTCTCTGCTCTTTTACAGGTAATTGTCTCCTATCTCCTATCCAACTGTACATCCCTACTGAACTGGCTTTGCTGAGTCTTCTATTAGTATTTTTGGTAATTGTCTCCTATCTCCTATCCAACTGTACATCCCTACTGAACTGGCTTTGCTGAGTCTTCTATTAGTATTTTTGGTAATTGTCTCCTATCTCCTATCCAACTGTACATCCCTACTGAACTGGCTTTGCTGAGTCTTCTATTAATATTTTTGGTAATTGTCTCCTGCTGCCATATCTTTAAACTTCCATATTTACTGCTAGCTCTATAACAAACACACTGCAATAGCAATATTACTGGTGATTGATTCTCAACTCCATGTGGCTTGAGTGATCAAGAGAGGTAATTAGCTTTACGACCCTAGCCTGTGTCTGGCCTGGCCCTGGCCATCTCCTCCCCATATTCAGGTGTCTCACATCAGACCCAATAATGACCAACTGAGAAATGCATCCCAGCTTAGGCTGTCTATAAATTTATGGCAGCTTATGGGGTGGCGCAGACAGGGGCATGGCGCAGACATCATGGCTCTTTCCTGAGTGGCTCTGTCACGAGTGATGCGCAGTTTCACCGACGCAGTTATCAATTCTGATCATGTCTTCTCTGCTCTTTTACAGGTAATTGTCTCCTATCTCCTATCCAACTGTACATCCCTACTGAACTGGCTTTGCTGAGTCTTCTATTAGTATTTTTGGTAATTGTCTCCTATCTCCTATCCAACTGTACATCCCTACTGAACTGGCTTTGCTGAGTCTTCTATTAGTATTTTTGGTAATTGTCTCCTATCTCCTATCCAACTGTACATCCCTACTGAACTGGCTTTGCTGAGTCTTCTATTAATATTTTTGGTAATTGTCTCCTGCTGCCATATCTTTAAACTTCCATATTTACTGCTAGCTCTATAACAAACACACTGCAATAGCAATATTACTGGTGATTGATTCTCAACTCCATGTGGCTTGAGTGATCAAGAGAGGTAATTAGCTTTACGACCCTAGCCTGTGTCTGGCCTGGCCCTGGCCATCTCCTCCCCATATTCAGGTGTCTCACATCAGACCCAATAATGACCAACTGAGAAATGCATCCCAGCTTAGGCTGTCTATAAATTTATGGCAGCTTATGGGGTGGCGCAGACAGGGGCATGGCGCAGACATCATGGCTCTTTCCTGAGTGGCTCTGTCACGAGTGATGCGCAGTTTCACCGACGCAGTTATCAATTCTGATCATGTCTTCTCTGCTCTTTTACAGGTAATTGTCTCCTATCTCCTATCCAACTGTACATCCCTACTGAACTGGCTTTGCTGAGTCTTCTATTAGTATTTTTGGTAATTGTCTCCTATCTCCTATCCAACTGTACATCCCTACTGAACTGGCTTTGCTGAGTCTTCTATTAGTATTTTTGGTAATTGTCTCCTATCTCCTATCCAACTGTACATCCCTACTGAACTGGCTTTGCTGAGTCTTCTATTAATATTTTTGGTAATTGTCTCCTGCTGCCATATCTTTAAACTTCCATATTTACTGCTAGCTCTATAACAAACACACTGCAATAGCAATATTACTGGTGATTGATTCTCAACTCCATGTGGCTTGAGTGATCAAGAGAGGTAATTAGCTTTACGACCCTAGCCTGTGTCTGGCCTGGCCCTGGCCATCTCCTCCCCATATTCAGGTGTCTCACATCAGACCCAATAATGACCAACTGAGAAATGCATCCCAGCTTAGGCTGTCTATAAATTTATGGCAGCTTATGGGGTGGCGCAGACAGGGGCATGGCGCAGACATCATGGCTCTTTCCTGAGTGGCTCTGTCACGAGTGATGCGCAGTTTCACCGACGCAGTTATCAATTCTGATCATGTCTTCTCTGCTCTTTTACAGGTAATTGTCTCCTATCTCCTATCCAACTGTACATCCCTACTGAACTGGCTTTGCTGAGTCTTCTATTAGTATTTTTGGTAATTGTCTCCTATCTCCTATCCAACTGTACATCCCTACTGAACTGGCTTTGCTGAGTCTTCTATTAGTATTTTTGGTAATTGTCTCCTATCTCCTATCCAACTGTACATCCCTACTGAACTGGCTTTGCTGAGTCTTCTATTAATATTTTTGGTAATTGTCTCCTGCTGCCATATCTTTAAACTTCCATATTTACTGCTAGCTCTATAACAAACACACTGCAATAGCAATATTACTGGTGATTGATTCTCAACTCCATGTGGCTTGAGTGATCAAGAGAGGTAATTAGCTTTACGACCCTAGCCTGTGTCTGGCCTGGCCCTGGCCATCTCCTCCCCATATTCAGGTGTCTCACATCAGACCCAATAATGACCAACTGAGAAATGCATCCCAGCTTAGGCTGTCTATAAATTTATGGCAGCTTATGGGGTGGCGCAGACAGGGGCATGGCGCAGACATCATGGCTCTTTCCTGAGTGGCTCTGTCACGAGTGATGCGCAGTTTCACCGACGCAGTTATCAATTCTGATCATGTCTTCTCTGCTCTTTTACAGGTAATTGTCTCCTATCTCCTATCCAACTGTACATCCCTACTGAACTGGCTTTGCTGAGTCTTCTATTAGTATTTTTGGTAATTGTCTCCTATCTCCTATCCAACTGTACATCCCTACTGAACTGGCTTTGCTGAGTCTTCTATTAGTATTTTTGGTAATTGTCTCCTATCTCCTATCCAACTGTACATCCCTACTGAACTGGCTTTGCTGAGTCTTCTATTAGTATTTTTGGTAATTGTCTCCTATCTCCTATCCAACTGTACATCCCTACTGAACTGGCTTTGCTGAGTCTTCTATTAATATTTTTGGTAATTGTCTCCTGCTGCCATATCTTTAAACTTCCATATTTACTGCTAGCTCTATAACAAACACACTGCAATAGCAATATTACTGGTGATTGATTCTCAACTCCATGTGGCTTGAGTGATCAAGAGAGGTAATTAGCTTTACGACCCTAGCCTGTGTCTGGCCTGGCCCTGGCCATCTCCTCCCCATATTCAGGTGTCTCACATCAGACCCAATAATGACCAACTGAGAAATGCATCCCAGCTTAGGCTGTCTATAAATTTATGGCAGCTTATGGGGTGGCGCAGACAGGGGCATGGCGCAGACATCATGGCTCTTTCCTGAGTGGCTCTGTCACGAGTGATGCGCAGTTTCACCGACGCAGTTATCAATTCTGATCATGTCTTCTCTGCTCTTTTACAGGTAATTGTCTCCTATCTCCTATCCAACTGTACATCCCTACTGAACTGGCTTTGCTGAGTCTTCTATTAGTATTTTTGGTAATTGTCTCCTATCTCCTATCCAACTGTACATCCCTACTGAACTGGCTTTGCTGAGTCTTCTATTAGTATTTTTGGTAATTGTCTCCTATCTCCTATCCAACTGTACATCCCTACTGAACTGGCTTTGCTGAGTCTTCTATTAATATTTTTGGTAATTGTCTCCTGCTGCCATATCTTTAAACTTCCATATTTACTGCTAGCTCTATAACAAACACACTGCAATAGCAATATTACTGGTGATTGATTCTCAACTCCATGTGGCTTGAGTGATCAAGAGAGGTAATTAGCTTTACGACCCTAGCCTGTGTCTGGCCTGGCCCTGGCCATCTCCTCCCCATATTCAGGTGTCTCACATCAGACCCAATAATGACCAACTGAGAAATGCATCCCAGCTTAGGCTGTCTATAAATTTATGGCAGCTTATGGGGTGGCGCAGACAGGGGCATGGCGCAGACATCATGGCTCTTTCCTGAGTGGCTCTGTCACGAGTGATGCGCAGTTTCACCGACGCAGTTATCAATTCTGATCATGTCTTCTCTGCTCTTTTACAGGTAATTGTCTCCTATCTCCTATCCAACTGTACATCCCTACTGAACTGGCTTTGCTGAGTCTTCTATTAGTATTTTTGGTAATTGTCTCCTATCTCCTATCCAACTGTACATCCCTACTGAACTGGCTTTGCTGAGTCTTCTATTAGTATTTTTGGTAATTGTCTCCTATCTCCTATCCAACTGTACATCCCTACTGAACTGGCTTTGCTGAGTCTTCTATTAGTATTTTTGGTAATTGTCTCCTATCTCCTATCCAACTGTACATCCCTACTGAACTGGCTTTGCTGAGTCTTCTATTAGTATTTTTGGTAATTGTCTCCTATCTCCTATCCAACTGTACATCCCTACTGAACTGGCTTTGCTGAGTCTTCTATTAGTATTTTTGGTAATTGTCTCCTATCTCCTATCCAACTGTACATCCCTACTGAACTGGCTTTGCTGAGTCTTCTATTAGTATTTTTGGTAATTGTCTCCTATCTCCTATCCAACTGTACATCCCTACTGAACTGGCTTTGCTGAGTCTTCTATTAGTATTTTTGGTAATTGTCTCCTATCTCCTATCCAACTGTACATCCCTACTGAACTGGCTTTGCTGAGTCTTCTATTAGTATTTTTGGTAATTGTCTCCTATCTCCTATCCAACTGTACATCCCTACTGAACTGGCTTTGCTGAGTCTTCTATTAGTATTTTTGGTAATTGTCTCCTATCTCCTATCCAACTGTACATCCCTACTGAACTGGCTTTGCTGAGTCTTCTATTAGTATTTTTGGTAATTGTCTCCTATCTCCTATCCAACTGTACATCCCTACTGAACTGGCTTTGCTGAGTCTTCTATTAGTATTTTTGGTAATTGTCTCCTATCTCCTATCCAACTGTACATCCCTACTGAACTGGCTTTGCTGAGTCTTCTATTAGTATTTTTGGTAATTGTCTCCTATCTCCTATCCAACTGTACATCCCTACTGAACTGGCTTTGCTGAGTCTTCTATTAATATTTTTGGTAATTGTCTCCTGCTGCCATATCTTTAAACTTCCATATTTACTGCTAGCTCTATAACAAACACACTGCAATAGCAATATTACTGGTGATTGATTCTCAACTCCATGTGGCTTGAGTGATCAAGAGAGGTAATTAGCTTTACGACCCTAGCCTGTGTCTGGCCTGGCCCTGGCCATCTCCTCCCCATATTCAGGTGTCTCACATCAGACCCAATAATGACCAACTGAGAAATGCATCCCAGCTTAGGCTGTCTATAAATTTATGGCAGCTTATGGGGTGGCGCAGACAGGGGCATGGCGCAGACATCATGGCTCTTTCCTGAGTGGCTCTGTCACGAGTGATGCGCAGTTTCACCGACGCAGTTATCAATTCTGATCATGTCTTCTCTGCTCTTTTACAGGTAATTGTCTCCTATCTCCTATCCAACTGTACATCCCTACTGAACTGGCTTTGCTGAGTCTTCTATTAGTATTTTTGGTAATTGTCTCCTATCTCCTATCCAACTGTACATCCCTACTGAACTGGCTTTGCTGAGTCTTCTATTAGTATTTTTGGTAATTGTCTCCTATCTCCTATCCAACTGTACATCCCTACTGAACTGGCTTTGCTGAGTCTTCTATTAGTATTTTTGGTAATTGTCTCCTATCTCCTATCCAACTGTACATCCCTACTGAACTGGCTTTGCTGAGTCTTCTATTAGTATTTTTGGTAATTGTCTCCTATCTCCTATCCAACTGTACATCCCTACTGAACTGGCTTTGCTGAGTCTTCTATTAATATTTTTGGTAATTGTCTCCTGCTGCCATATCTTTAAACTTCCATATTTACTGCTAGCTCTATAACAAACACACTGCAATAGCAATATTACTGGTGATTGATTCTCAACTCCATGTGGCTTGAGTGATCAAGAGAGGTAATTAGCTTTACGACCCTAGCCTGTGTCTGGCCTGGCCCTGGCCATCTCCTCCCCATATTCAGGTGTCTCACATCAGACCCAATAATGACCAACTGAGAAATGCATCCCAGCTTAGGCTGTCTATAAATTTATGGCAGCTTATGGGGTGGCGCAGACAGGGGCATGGCGCAGACATCATGGCTCTTTCCTGAGTGGCTCTGTCACGAGTGATGCGCAGTTTCACCGACGCAGTTATCAATTCTGATCATGTCTTCTCTGCTCTTTTACAGGTAATTGTCTCCTATCTCCTATCCAACTGTACATCCCTACTGAACTGGCTTTGCTGAGTCTTCTATTAGTATTTTTGGTAATTGTCTCCTATCTCCTATCCAACTGTACATCCCTACTGAACTGGCTTTGCTGAGTCTTCTATTAGTATTTTTGGTAATTGTCTCCTATCTCCTATCCAACTGTACATCCCTACTGAACTGGCTTTGCTGAGTCTTCTATTAGTATTTTTGGTAATTGTCTCCTATCTCCTATCCAACTGTACATCCCTACTGAACTGGCTTTGCTGAGTCTTCTATTAGTATTTTTGGTAATTGTCTCCTATCTCCTATCCAACTGTACATCCCTACTGAACTGGCTTTGCTGAGTCTTCTATTAGTATTTTTGGTAATTGTCTCCTATCTCCTATCCAACTGTACATCCCTACTGAACTGGCTTTGCTGAGTCTTCTATTAGTATTTTTGGTAATTGTCTCCTATCTCCTATCCAACTGTACATCCCTACTGAACTGGCTTTGCTGAGTCTTCTATTAGTATTTTTGGTAATTGTCTCCTATCTCCTATCCAACTGTACATCCCTACTGAACTGGCTTTGCTGAGTCTTCTATTAGTATTTTTGGTAATTGTCTCCTATCTCCTATCCAACTGTACATCCCTACTGAACTGGCTTTGCTGAGTCTTCTATTAGTATTTTTGGTAATTGTCTCCTATCTCCTATCCAACTGTACATCCCTACTGAACTGGCTTTGCTGAGTCTTCTATTAATATTTTTGGTAATTGTCTCCTGCTGCCATATCTTTAAACTTCCATATTTACTGCTAGCTCTATAACAAACACACTGCAATAGCAATATTACTGGTGATTGATTCTCAACTCCATGTGGCTTGAGTGATCAAGAGAGGTAATTAGCTTTACGACCCTAGCCTGTGTCTGGCCTGGCCCTGGCCATCTCCTCCCCATATTCAGGTGTCTCACATCAGACCCAATAATGACCAACTGAGAAATGCATCCCAGCTTAGGCTGTCTATAAATTTATGGCAGCTTATGGGGTGGCGCAGACAGGGGCATGGCGCAGACATCATGGCTCTTTCCTGAGTGGCTCTGTCACGAGTGATGCGCAGTTTCACCGACGCAGTTATCAATTCTGATCATGTCTTCTCTGCTCTTTTACAGGTAATTGTCTCCTATCTCCTATCCAACTGTACATCCCTACTGAACTGGCTTTGCTGAGTCTTCTATTAGTATTTTTGGTAATTGTCTCCTATCTCCTATCCAACTGTACATCCCTACTGAACTGGCTTTGCTGAGTCTTCTATTAGTATTTTTGGTAATTGTCTCCTATCTCCTATCCAACTGTACATCCCTACTGAACTGGCTTTGCTGAGTCTTCTATTAGTATTTTTGGTAATTGTCTCCTATCTCCTATCCAACTGTACATCCCTACTGAACTGGCTTTGCTGAGTCTTCTATTAGTATTTTTGGTAATTGTCTCCTATCTCCTATCCAACTGTACATCCCTACTGAACTGGCTTTGCTGAGTCTTCTATTAATATTTTTGGTAATTGTCTCCTGCTGCCATATCTTTAAACTTCCATATTTACTGCTAGCTCTATAACAAACACACTGCAATAGCAATATTACTGGTGATTGATTCTCAACTCCATGTGGCTTGAGTGATCAAGAGAGGTAATTAGCTTTACGACCCTAGCCTGTGTCTGGCCTGGCCCTGGCCATCTCCTCCCCATATTCAGGTGTCTCACATCAGACCCAATAATGACCAACTGAGAAATGCATCCCAGCTTAGGCTGTCTATAAATTTATGGCAGCTTATGGGGTGGCGCAGACAGGGGCATGGCGCAGACATCATGGCTCTTTCCTGAGTGGCTCTGTCACGAGTGATGCGCAGTTTCACCGACGCAGTTATCAATTCTGATCATGTCTTCTCTGCTCTTTTACAGGTAATTGTCTCCTATCTCCTATCCAACTGTACATCCCTACTGAACTGGCTTTGCTGAGTCTTCTATTAGTATTTTTGGTAATTGTCTCCTATCTCCTATCCAACTGTACATCCCTACTGAACTGGCTTTGCTGAGTCTTCTATTAGTATTTTTGGTAATTGTCTCCTATCTCCTATCCAACTGTACATCCCTACTGAACTGGCTTTGCTGAGTCTTCTATTAGTATTTTTGGTAATTGTCTCCTATCTCCTATCCAACTGTACATCCCTACTGAACTGGCTTTGCTGAGTCTTCTATTAATATTTTTGGTAATTGTCTCCTGCTGCCATATCTTTAAACTTCCATATTTACTGCTAGCTCTATAACAAACACACTGCAATAGCAATATTACTGGTGATTGATTCTCAACTCCATGTGGCTTGAGTGATCAAGAGAGGTAATTAGCTTTACGACCCTAGCCTGTGTCTGGCCTGGCCCTGGCCATCTCCTCCCCATATTCAGGTGTCTCACATCAGACCCAATAATGACCAACTGAGAAATGCATCCCAGCTTAGGCTGTCTATAAATTTATGGCAGCTTATGGGGTGGCGCAGACAGGGGCATGGCGCAGACATCATGGCTCTTTCCTGAGTGGCTCTGTCACGAGTGATGCGCAGTTTCACCGACGCAGTTATCAATTCTGATCATGTCTTCTCTGCTCTTTTACAGGTAATTGTCTCCTATCTCCTATCCAACTGTACATCCCTACTGAACTGGCTTTGCTGAGTCTTCTATTAGTATTTTTGGTAATTGTCTCCTATCTCCTATCCAACTGTACATCCCTACTGAACTGGCTTTGCTGAGTCTTCTATTAGTATTTTTGGTAATTGTCTCCTATCTCCTATCCAACTGTACATCCCTACTGAACTGGCTTTGCTGAGTCTTCTATTAATATTTTTGGTAATTGTCTCCTGCTGCCATATCTTTAAACTTCCATATTTACTGCTAGCTCTATAACAAACACACTGCAATAGCAATATTACTGGTGATTGATTCTCAACTCCATGTGGCTTGAGTGATCAAGAGAGGTAATTAGCTTTACGACCCTAGCCTGTGTCTGGCCTGGCCCTGGCCATCTCCTCCCCATATTCAGGTGTCTCACATCAGACCCAATAATGACCAACTGAGAAATGCATCCCAGCTTAGGCTGTCTATAAATTTATGGCAGCTTATGGGGTGGCGCAGACAGGGGCATGGCGCAGACATCATGGCTCTTTCCTGAGTGGCTCTGTCACGAGTGATGCGCAGTTTCACCGACGCAGTTATCAATTCTGATCATGTCTTCTCTGCTCTTTTACAGGTAATTGTCTCCTATCTCCTATCCAACTGTACATCCCTACTGAACTGGCTTTGCTGAGTCTTCTATTAGTATTTTTGGTAATTGTCTCCTATCTCCTATCCAACTGTACATCCCTACTGAACTGGCTTTGCTGAGTCTTCTATTAGTATTTTTGGTAATTGTCTCCTATCTCCTATCCAACTGTACATCCCTACTGAACTGGCTTTGCTGAGTCTTCTATTAATATTTTTGGTAATTGTCTCCTGCTGCCATATCTTTAAACTTCCATATTTACTGCTAGCTCTATAACAAACACACTGCAATAGCAATATTACTGGTGATTGATTCTCAACTCCATGTGGCTTGAGTGATCAAGAGAGGTAATTAGCTTTACGACCCTAGCCTGTGTCTGGCCTGGCCCTGGCCATCTCCTCCCCATATTCAGGTGTCTCACATCAGACCCAATAATGACCAACTGAGAAATGCATCCCAGCTTAGGCTGTCTATAAATTTATGGCAGCTTATGGGGTGGCGCAGACAGGGGCATGGCGCAGACATCATGGCTCTTTCCTGAGTGGCTCTGTCACGAGTGATGCGCAGTTTCACCGACGCAGTTATCAATTCTGATCATGTCTTCTCTGCTCTTTTACAGGTAATTGTCTCCTATCTCCTATCCAACTGTACATCCCTACTGAACTGGCTTTGCTGAGTCTTCTATTAGTATTTTTGGTAATTGTCTCCTATCTCCTATCCAACTGTACATCCCTACTGAACTGGCTTTGCTGAGTCTTCTATTAGTATTTTTGGTAATTGTCTCCTATCTCCTATCCAACTGTACATCCCTACTGAACTGGCTTTGCTGAGTCTTCTATTAGTATTTTTGGTAATTGTCTCCTATCTCCTATCCAACTGTACATCCCTACTGAACTGGCTTTGCTGAGTCTTCTATTAATATTTTTGGTAATTGTCTCCTGCTGCCATATCTTTAAACTTCCATATTTACTGCTAGCTCTATAACAAACACACTGCAATAGCAATATTACTGGTGATTGATTCTCAACTCCATGTGGCTTGAGTGATCAAGAGAGGTAATTAGCTTTACGACCCTAGCCTGTGTCTGGCCTGGCCCTGGCCATCTCCTCCCCATATTCAGGTGTCTCACATCAGACCCAATAATGACCAACTGAGAAATGCATCCCAGCTTAGGCTGTCTATAAATTTATGGCAGCTTATGGGGTGGCGCAGACAGGGGCATGGCGCAGACATCATGGCTCTTTCCTGAGTGGCTCTGTCACGAGTGATGCGCAGTTTCACCGACGCAGTTATCAATTCTGATCATGTCTTCTCTGCTCTTTTACAGGTAATTGTCTCCTATCTCCTATCCAACTGTACATCCCTACTGAACTGGCTTTGCTGAGTCTTCTATTAGTATTTTTGGTAATTGTCTCCTATCTCCTATCCAACTGTACATCCCTACTGAACTGGCTTTGCTGAGTCTTCTATTAGTATTTTTGGTAATTGTCTCCTATCTCCTATCCAACTGTACATCCCTACTGAACTGGCTTTGCTGAGTCTTCTATTAATATTTTTGGTAATTGTCTCCTGCTGCCATATCTTTAAACTTCCATATTTACTGCTAGCTCTATAACAAACACACTGCAATAGCAATATTACTGGTGATTGATTCTCAACTCCATGTGGCTTGAGTGATCAAGAGAGGTAATTAGCTTTACGACCCTAGCCTGTGTCTGGCCTGGCCCTGGCCATCTCCTCCCCATATTCAGGTGTCTCACATCAGACCCAATAATGACCAACTGAGAAATGCATCCCAGCTTAGGCTGTCTATAAATTTATGGCAGCTTATGGGGTGGCGCAGACAGGGGCATGGCGCAGACATCATGGCTCTTTCCTGAGTGGCTCTGTCACGAGTGATGCGCAGTTTCACCGACGCAGTTATCAATTCTGATCATGTCTTCTCTGCTCTTTTACAGGTAATTGTCTCCTATCTCCTATCCAACTGTACATCCCTACTGAACTGGCTTTGCTGAGTCTTCTATTAGTATTTTTGGTAATTGTCTCCTATCTCCTATCCAACTGTACATCCCTACTGAACTGGCTTTGCTGAGTCTTCTATTAGTATTTTTGGTAATTGTCTCCTATCTCCTATCCAACTGTACATCCCTACTGAACTGGCTTTGCTGAGTCTTCTATTAATATTTTTGGTAATTGTCTCCTGCTGCCATATCTTTAAACTTCCATATTTACTGCTAGCTCTATAACAAACACACTGCAATAGCAATATTACTGGTGATTGATTCTCAACTCCATGTGGCTTGAGTGATCAAGAGAGGTAATTAGCTTTACGACCCTAGCCTGTGTCTGGCCTGGCCCTGGCCATCTCCTCCCCATATTCAGGTGTCTCACATCAGACCCAATAATGACCAACTGAGAAATGCATCCCAGCTTAGGCTGTCTATAAATTTATGGCAGCTTATGGGGTGGCGCAGACAGGGGCATGGCGCAGACATCATGGCTCTTTCCTGAGTGGCTCTGTCACGAGTGATGCGCAGTTTCACCGACGCAGTTATCAATTCTGATCATGTCTTCTCTGCTCTTTTACAGGTAATTGTCTCCTATCTCCTATCCAACTGTACATCCCTACTGAACTGGCTTTGCTGAGTCTTCTATTAGTATTTTTGGTAATTGTCTCCTATCTCCTATCCAACTGTACATCCCTACTGAACTGGCTTTGCTGAGTCTTCTATTAGTATTTTTGGTAATTGTCTCCTATCTCCTATCCAACTGTACATCCCTACTGAACTGGCTTTGCTGAGTCTTCTATTAATATTTTTGGTAATTGTCTCCTGCTGCCATATCTTTAAACTTCCATATTTACTGCTAGCTCTATAACAAACACACTGCAATAGCAATATTACTGGTGATTGATTCTCAACTCCATGTGGCTTGAGTGATCAAGAGAGGTAATTAGCTTTACGACCCTAGCCTGTGTCTGGCCTGGCCCTGGCCATCTCCTCCCCATATTCAGGTGTCTCACATCAGACCCAATAATGACCAACTGAGAAATGCATCCCAGCTTAGGCTGTCTATAAATTTATGGCAGCTTATGGGGTGGCGCAGACAGGGGCATGGCGCAGACATCATGGCTCTTTCCTGAGTGGCTCTGTCACGAGTGATGCGCAGTTTCACCGACGCAGTTATCAATTCTGATCATGTCTTCTCTGCTCTTTTACAGGTAATTGTCTCCTATCTCCTATCCAACTGTACATCCCTACTGAACTGGCTTTGCTGAGTCTTCTATTAGTATTTTTGGTAATTGTCTCCTATCTCCTATCCAACTGTACATCCCTACTGAACTGGCTTTGCTGAGTCTTCTATTAATATTTTTGGTAATTGTCTCCTGCTGCCATATCTTTAAACTTCCATATTTACTGCTAGCTCTATAACAAACACACTGCAATAGCAATATTACTGGTGATTGATTCTCAACTCCATGTGGCTTGAGTGATCAAGAGAGGTAATTAGCTTTACGACCCTAGCCTGTGTCTGGCCTGGCCCTGGCCATCTCCTCCCCATATTCAGGTGTCTCACATCAGACCCAATAATGACCAACTGAGAAATGCATCCCAGCTTAGGCTGTCTATAAATTTATGGCAGCTTATGGGGTGGCGCAGACAGGGGCATGGCGCAGACATCATGGCTCTTTCCTGAGTGGCTCTGTCACGAGTGATGCGCAGTTTCACCGACGCAGTTATCAATTCTGATCATGTCTTCTCTGCTCTTTTACAGGTAATTGTCTCCTATCTCCTATCCAACTGTACATCCCTACTGAACTGGCTTTGCTGAGTCTTCTATTAGTATTTTTGGTAATTGTCTCCTATCTCCTATCCAACTGTACATCCCTACTGAACTGGCTTTGCTGAGTCTTCTATTAGTATTTTTGGTAATTGTCTCCTATCTCCTATCCAACTGTACATCCCTACTGAACTGGCTTTGCTGAGTCTTCTATTAATATTTTTGGTAATTGTCTCCTGCTGCCATATCTTTAAACTTCCATATTTACTGCTAGCTCTATAACAAACACACTGCAATAGCAATATTACTGGTGATTGATTCTCAACTCCATGTGGCTTGAGTGATCAAGAGAGGTAATTAGCTTTACGACCCTAGCCTGTGTCTGGCCTGGCCCTGGCCATCTCCTCCCCATATTCAGGTGTCTCACATCAGACCCAATAATGACCAACTGAGAAATGCATCCCAGCTTAGGCTGTCTATAAATTTATGGCAGCTTATGGGGTGGCGCAGACAGGGGCATGGCGCAGACATCATGGCTCTTTCCTGAGTGGCTCTGTCACGAGTGATGCGCAGTTTCACCGACGCAGTTATCAATTCTGATCATGTCTTCTCTGCTCTTTTACAGGTAATTGTCTCCTATCTCCTATCCAACTGTACATCCCTACTGAACTGGCTTTGCTGAGTCTTCTATTAGTATTTTTGGTAATTGTCTCCTATCTCCTATCCAACTGTACATCCCTACTGAACTGGCTTTGCTGAGTCTTCTATTAGTATTTTTGGTAATTGTCTCCTATCTCCTATCCAACTGTACATCCCTACTGAACTGGCTTTGCTGAGTCTTCTATTAGTATTTTTGGTAATTGTCTCCTATCTCCTATCCAACTGTACATCCCTACTGAACTGGCTTTGCTGAGTCTTCTATTAATATTTTTGGTAATTGTCTCCTGCTGCCATATCTTTAAACTTCCATATTTACTGCTAGCTCTATAACAAACACACTGCAATAGCAATATTACTGGTGATTGATTCTCAACTCCATGTGGCTTGAGTGATCAAGAGAGGTAATTAGCTTTACGACCCTAGCCTGTGTCTGGCCTGGCCCTGGCCATCTCCTCCCCATATTCAGGTGTCTCACATCAGACCCAATAATGACCAACTGAGAAATGCATCCCAGCTTAGGCTGTCTATAAATTTATGGCAGCTTATGGGGTGGCGCAGACAGGGGCATGGCGCAGACATCATGGCTCTTTCCTGAGTGGCTCTGTCACGAGTGATGCGCAGTTTCACCGACGCAGTTATCAATTCTGATCATGTCTTCTCTGCTCTTTTACAGGTAATTGTCTCCTATCTCCTATCCAACTGTACATCCCTACTGAACTGGCTTTGCTGAGTCTTCTATTAGTATTTTTGGTAATTGTCTCCTATCTCCTATCCAACTGTACATCCCTACTGAACTGGCTTTGCTGAGTCTTCTATTAGTATTTTTGGTAATTGTCTCCTATCTCCTATCCAACTGTACATCCCTACTGAACTGGCTTTGCTGAGTCTTCTATTAGTATTTTTGGTAATTGTCTCCTATCTCCTATCCAACTGTACATCCCTACTGAACTGGCTTTGCTGAGTCTTCTATTAATATTTTTGGTAATTGTCTCCTGCTGCCATATCTTTAAACTTCCATATTTACTGCTAGCTCTATAACAAACACACTGCAATAGCAATATTACTGGTGATTGATTCTCAACTCCATGTGGCTTGAGTGATCAAGAGAGGTAATTAGCTTTACGACCCTAGCCTGTGTCTGGCCTGGCCCTGGCCATCTCCTCCCCATATTCAGGTGTCTCACATCAGACCCAATAATGACCAACTGAGAAATGCATCCCAGCTTAGGCTGTCTATAAATTTATGGCAGCTTATGGGGTGGCGCAGACAGGGGCATGGCGCAGACATCATGGCTCTTTCCTGAGTGGCTCTGTCACGAGTGATGCGCAGTTTCACCGACGCAGTTTAACGAAAGCAGGATAACTAAAGCTGCATGAACAACAGGAACTCTGCTCCACTCTGAAAGACGACAAGCAAACCAACTTTGAAATTTATTTTATATTAGGTTAGTTTCCCACTCTCTAGCCACTAACATGCTCCTTATTCTCTTCCTTCTCACATTGGTGTTTTCTATCCTCAAATTATCTTTACTCTACCCCTCCTCTCTTCCCTGCAGCATGCACATATCACCCTCACTCCTACCCTCTCCCTACTATGGCACCCATCATCTCCTGCATTTGCTGCACCCACATGCTGACATAAAGTCCAGGGCCACTAGACACGTGCGCTCATGCACATCCCACTCCCACCTTGCCTTCCTCATCCTCCTCCTTCTCCTAGTCTCAGGTGATATTTCTCCTAATCCTGGTCCGCCATTTTGCAAATGCAAGCCACATATCCAATACCCCTCCCCCTCTGGCAACCACCGCAATCCACTCAGTTTAATTTCTATCCCCCTGCTTCCTCAAAGCACCCCACCAATCTCATGTGCCCTGTGGAACGCCCGCTCCATCTGTAACAAGCTAACATCTGTACATGACCTCTTCATCTCTCATGGCTTGAACATACTGGCCATAACAGAAACCTGGCTGCAAAATTTTGACTCAGCTTCTCCTGCTGCCCTCTCCCATGGTGGTCTCCATTGGACTCACTCCTCCAGACCCAACAGACAGAAAGGAGGTGGAGTTGGCTTCCTTCTGTCCCCACAAAGCACCTTCCAAGTCCTTACTGTCCCTCCCTCTCTATCCCTCTCTTCTTTCGAGATGCACTGTATTCGTCTGTTTTCTCCCATTTCTCTGAGGATTGCAGCAATTTATAGGCCTCCAGGACCGGTATCGCGCTTCATTGATGACTTTGCTGCCTGGCTACCCTACTTTCTCTCCTCTGAAATACCCACCATTATTCTTGGTGACTTTAACATTCCTGTCAATGTCAACAGCCCAACTACAGCTAAACTTCTCAACTTAACCTCATCTTTTGACCTAACCCAATGGACACATACTTCCACTCACTCCAATGGTAATACCCTTGACCTTGTATTCTCCCATCTCTGCAACCCTGGCAACCTCACCAACACCCCCTTTCCTCTATCTGATCACAACCTCATTACTTTCACTGTATCCTTGCCTCCAACCACCCATCCCTCCAAGCAGCAAACAATTACTTGTAGAAACCTTCGCCACTTTAACCCTTCTCTTCTCTATTCTGCTACTGACAACCTATATGACATAATCTCTCCCCTGTCCTGTCCTGACCTGGCCACTTCTGTCTACAACAGTTCACTCTCATCATCACTAGATGCACTTGCTCCCCTAACCACACGCAGAATTAGGCCCCGACCGTTACAACCCTGGCAAACTGACAACACTAGAAATCTCAAGAGACATTGCCGTGCTCTTGAACGACTGTGGCGTAAAACCAAATGCCTGCAAGATTTCACCCTATATAAATCTGCCCTTCTAAAATACAATTCATGCCTCCATGCTGCCAAACAAGCCTACTTTGTCTCTCTTATTAATTCCTTGTCATCCAGTCCCCGTCGGCTCTTCTCAACCTTTAACTCCCTGCTTCGTCCACCACCCCCTCTACCCACTAACTCACTCACTGCCCAAGAGATTGCCAATCACTTCAAAGACAAGATCAATGCAATTCGTGAGGACATCTCCACTGTGCGTACATCTTCCCCACCCATCATACCTTGCCCAGCAGCACATTCAACCCTCTCCTCTTTTGAATTGGCTACTACGGAAGAGGTTACAAAAATTTTCTTGAATGCCCACCTAACCAATTGTCCCTTGGATCCTGTTCCCTCACAACTACTACGGTCACCCTCTTCTTCTATCCTATGCTCCCTCACCCACATCTTCAATCTCTCCCTTTCTAGTGGCATTTTCCCCTCCCCTCTAAAACATGCACAGATCACTCCCATTCTTAAAAAGCCCTCACTGGACCCTACCGACCTGAACAACTTAAGACCCATCTCATTACTCCCATTCACCTCTAAACTTCTAGAACGCTTAGTCTACAACCGTCTTAGCTCCTACCTCAATGAAAATAACCTTCTTGACCCCTTACAGTCTGGCTTTCGCTCGCAGCACTCCACGGAAACTACCTTACTAAAACTCACTAACGATTTACTAACTGCTAAAACCAACAGCCAGTACTCCATACTCCTACTACTTGACCTCTCTGCGGCCTTTGATACTGTTGACCACCCGCTCCTTCTCAATAAACTACATTCCCTTGGCCTCCGAGATTCTGCTCTATCCTGGTTCTCTGGCTATTTATCACAGCGCTCCTTCAGTGTCACCTACAACTCTGTCTCCTCCTCTCCATTGCCCCTTTCTGTGGGGGTCCCCCAAGGCTCGGTTCTTGGACCCCTTCTCTTCTCTATCTACACCACCTCCCTTGGTCACCTAATAACTGCCCACGGCTTCCAATACCACTTATACGCTGATGACACCCAAATCTATCTGTCTACTCCTCACCTCACTCCTTCAGTCTCCTCTCGCATTACTAACTTACTAACTGACATATCAGCATGGATGTCGCACCACTTCCTTAAACTAAATCTCTCTAAAACTGAGCTATTAATATTCCCCCCCGCCCGTGCCCCCCTCCATGACTTTTCCATCAAAATCAACAATGCAACCATCAGTCCCTCCCCTCACGCCAGGGTACTAGGTGTAATCCTAGACTCCGAATTGTCATTTCAGCCTCAAATCCAATCATTGTCAAAAGTTTGTAGAATTCACCTCCGTAACATCTCTAAAATTCGCCCTTTTTTAACAAATGAAACCACCAAGCTCCTCATTCACTCCCTTGTTATCTCTCGCCTTGACTATTGCAACTCCCTTCTCATTGGCCTACCGCTCCATAGGCTATCCCCTCTTCAGTCTATCATGAATGCTGCTGCCAGACTTATCCACCTTACCAACCGCTCAGTGTCTGCCAACCCTCTACTTCAATCCCTACACTGGCTCCCAATCACCCAGCGAATTAAATTCAAAATTCTAACCACAACATACAAAGCCATTCACAACTCTGCCCCAAGCTACATCACTAATCTTGTCTCCAAATATCACCCAAATCGTCCTCTCCGCTCCTCTCAAGACCTCCTGCTTTCAAGCTCTCTCATCTCCTCCTCCCATGCTCGTCTCCAGGATTTCTCCAGAGCCTCTCCCATCCTCTGGAACTCGCTACCTCCATCTATCCGGCTAGCCCCTACTCTTGCTACCTTCAGGCAATCCCTGAAAACTCATCTCTTCAGGAAAGCCTATCACGTCTCCAACTAATCTCCTACCACTTCCACCAGCTCATTCCCCACAGTTACAACCTTTTGTACCACCTACCCCACCCTATTAGATTGTAAGCTCTTCTGAGCAGGGCCCTCTTAATCCTATTGTATTGTATTGTATTGTATTATATTATAACTGTATTGTCTCCCTTTTATATTGTAAAGCGCTGCGTAAACTGTTGGCGCTATATAAATCCTGAATAATAATAATAATAAAATAAAAAAATACAGTCTTGTGTGTGTGTGTGTGTGTATGTATATATATATATATATATATATATATATATATATATATATATATATACAGTCTTGTGTGTCTTGTGTGTGTGTGTGTGTGTATATATATATATATATATATATATATATATATATAAAAACACACACACACACAGTCTCATATATATATACTCTGTATCCATTGTAGCCTATATCTATAGTGAATTCTGTTGTGTACTGTTTCTAATACACTTCAGGCAGTGTACACAGTATCTAATACAGTGTGTACAGTGTCTACTACACTTCTGGTGGTGTACAGAGTATAAAATACAGTGCAGCCATAGTACAGTTGCTAATACAGTGCAGGTGGTGTACACAGTATCTTATACAATGTGTAAAGTTTCTACTAAACTTCTGGTGGTGTACACAGTACACAATACAGTGCAGCCATAGTACAGTTGCTAATATAGTGCAGGCGGTGTACACAGTATCTAATACAGTGTGTACAGTTTCTACTACACTTCTGGTGGTATATACAGTATCTAATACAGTGTAGTGTGGTGTTGCAAAACAAAATATACATCATGTCTAGAAGGCCACAAAGGACAGGCAGACGCTCACAGGCCACTAAAAGAGGGCAAGCAGCCTCTGTGTCTACAGTCAACAGTGCTGGTCGTTGACATGGTGCATCCTCTGCAGGTGGCCATGGGGCACGCTTGTCCTTTGTTTCTGCTGCTGGCTGTGCTATTGAGCCAGAAGATGCAGAAGAGTTGGTGGAGTGGATAACAAAACCATCCTCCTCATCCTCTGTCACCCAGGCTCAGAGTAGTTTGCCTTCCAATGCAGCTGCCAAAGCAGCCTATTCCACCGGCTCCTTGTCCACAGTCACTCCTTCCGGAGCCCCACCATCATGCAAGGAGGAGTCCCCATAATTATTTGACCACAGTGTTGAGTACATGCTGTTGGAGGATGAACAGTGATTTGAAGGCTCCGATGTTGGTTCCCAAGCTTAGGAAGGGAGTAACGTGAGCCTAGAGAGAGGGGGCGCACAAGAAGGACAATAAACTGGCAGTCATTTTCTCCTAGCTGCAGCATACTGCCAAGTTTGCTTCAGTGATGAGGAGGGAGGGGATGATGAGGTCACTGGCTGTACTTGGGTGCCTGAGAGAAGAAAGGAGGAGGTACAACTCCAACGAGGCAGGATGTCCTCTAGGGGGCAGCTTAAGGGCAGCCACCCTATTGCATCACACCGCAGAGCTCCGCAGGTGCAGGGCGCTGCTGACTCCCCGCTGACTTATAAAAGTTCCTTGGTGTGGGCCTTTTTTGACACGTGTTCAGCAGATCGCATCCTCCTCTCCCAGTCGATGCCTTTTACGGAGAAACGCAGCGTCGGACGGAGCCTGAGGACCTGACGTCACCACACACCAGCTGATTGGCTTCTGCCACGGCTGTGTATTTTTTTGTTTGCGACTGTGTTTGCTTTTGCTTTTGATGTCAGTCATCCGTCATGTGGAATAAAGGATTTTAACCTACTGCACTATGAAGCGTCTCTCTTCCTCTCCTTAATACTATATATCACGAGCGGCATTGTTGGAGCAGTGGATACCAAGAACATTCCTGGCTGCTGCTGCAGCAATGAGAACTGCCAGATGTGGAGCAAACTTTGTTTGGAAATGAATCAGCTGTTCTCTGGTTGCGGAGTCAACTATCCTGAGCCTGAAAGATCTCTGTAGTAGGGATCCATCATATCTGGTAAGCAGTTTATCTTTACCTTTGCTTGACCTGTGAAGATTTATGGTGAAGACGGCACTGTTTCAAGAGAAGAATTTGACCCTAAAACACCTCCTATTAGGACATTATTTAGCCCTTTGATGGACTGTTTAATTCATTAAATATTTTTATCCATTTATAACTTAATTTATTTATTTTCATTATTTATTTTATTACCTTTTATTGATTTACCACTGTAGGTAGTACACTTAGTTTTTTCTTTATATTTTTCAAACCTCATATTCAAGGTTTCTATGTTGCAGCACCTTTTTGTCACCTTAATGTAGCTATTTTTGCAAGTAATATTGCACATGGTTTTTTGATTTATTCTGAGGGTAGAGCAGATTGTCCATCTTACAGCAGATCGCATCGTTGCTGTTTGCAACCTATGTCTGAAGCAGATCAAGCGTGGCCAGAACAGCAGCCTCTTGGGCACCACATGCTTGACCAGACATATGACGACCTACCATGCAGTCCGTTGGCAACAGCACTTAAACAACCCACATCAAAGAAAAAGGCAGACTTCTCCTTGCTCCTCATCTGGGATCTCCAACCCCAATATACCTCCAGTCCTCTCAAAATCCTGCACTGGGAATGAAGGTATAGCAATAGGTGTCCCAAGTACTTGCAGCCAATCTGCTAGCAGCACACCACCATATGATTTTAGCAGGCAAATTTCCCTACCCCAGTTGCTGAACCGTGAAAATAAATTTGGTCCCAGCCATCCACAGCCATCTAAATGCTAGCTTGGCCAAATTGCTAGCACTACAACTGCTGTCTTTTCAGGTGGTAGACTCTGCCCCCTGTTGTGAATTTGTGGAATGAGCTGTAACGCAAAATTCCAAAATGCCATTTCTTTTTACGGAAGACCATTCCGGCACTCTACCGGCATGTGGAAGGCAATGTTTTTGCCTCGTTGCACAGGGTGGTCAGCAGTAAGGTGCATAATCCTGCTGACTCATGGTCCAGCAGGCATGGGCAGGGACGTTACCTTTCCTTCACGGCACACTGGGTAACTCTGCTGGCAGCTGGGAAGGATGCAGGACAGGTTCAGTATTGTTGGAGCTTGTTCCGCCACCACGCCTCCAAAATGCTATTGGTGATTCTGCCACAGCTCTCTCCTCCACCCCCTCCTCTTCTTCTTCCTCTATGGCCTCATCTGCAGATTTGTCCTCTGCACCAGCGGTGCTCTGTAAGCATTGAAGGGGCTACGCAAGCAGTCAGGCAATGAGATGCCATGCGGTGCTTGAGTTGGTGTGCTTAGAGGACAGGAGGCACACTGTGGCAGAAATTCTGTCAGCTCTGCAGGGGCAGGCTCAGAGGTGGTTGACGCCATGCCAGCTTCAGCCATGAATGGTTGTATGTGACAATGGCACCAACCTTCTCTCCGCCCACTGACAGGGACACTTGACCCATGTTCCATGTTTGGCACACATCTTAAATTTGGTGGTGCAGCAAGTCTTGAGCAGGTACCCAGGCTTACAGGATCTCTTGAGGCAGGCAAGAAAAGTATGTGGTAATTTCTTCTGGTCATACAATGCCAGTGCTCGGCTGGCTGACATTCAAAGGCAATGCAACCTGCCCACCAACCGCCTCATTTGTGACATACCCACCAGGTGGAACTCAACATTGGCAATGCTGCAGTGGCTACACATGCAGCAGAGGGCCATCAATGAGTAACTGTGCAAGTGTGGCACCAGGACAGGGTCAGGGGAGCTTGGCTTCTTTTCGCCAGGCCAGTGGCTACTGATCAAGGATGCATGTACTGTCCTGTCACCATTTGAGGAGGCCACAAGGATGGTGAGTAACGACAATGCATGCATCAGTGACACTGTCCCTTTAGTCGAATGCAACGCACATATGTGAACCAGATGCATTCAAATGAATGTGTCTTAAAATGTCCTGTGAATTGGATGTGGTGTAAGCCGAATCTAATTCGCATAGGTATGAATGGAGCCTTAACTGACATTTTTTCCTTTAGAAATGTCATTTTGCTGTGGTATTGTTCTAAACACGGGAAAAATGCACTGCTTTACAAGCATTACTGAGGACACCCCCAGGCACGATATTTAAAATAATATTTCATTTTTATTGTTTCACTTTAAGCATTATTAAAATCAGTGCTCCTGAAAAAACATCAGTTTTTAAAACTTTTTTTGCATTGATACATGTCCTCCGGAGCAGGTCCCCAAACACTTTTTATGGCAATAACTTGCATATAAGCCTTTAAAATTAGCACTTTTGATTTTTCACGTTTGCGTCCCATAGGCTTTACCGGTGTTCTCGTGTTCAAACAAATTTTTTGCCTGTTTGCATGTTCTGCTGCAAACTGAACCGGGGGGGGGGGGTGTTCGGCTCATCCCTAATTGTGAATAGGGATGGGCTGTCTGTTCGAGTCAAACATGAGTTTGACTCGAACTTTGGCCGTTCGATTGTTCGCCAAGTTTCAAACATTATGGGCCGTTCGCGCCAAATTCTAGCGGCATGTCAAGGCCCAGATGACGCAGTGCATTGCTGGCTGATGATTGGCCAAGCATGCACTATGACCCCCATGCTTTGGCCAATCACAGCGCCCTCAGAGAAGAGAGCCATAGTTGGCCACAGGCAGGGTGCCTGTGGCCAATTATGGCTCAGGGGGTTAAGTACACGCCCCACACTATATAAGGCCGCCCGCACGTCGGCCTCGTGTAGTGTGTTGGTAGTGTTTGTTCAGAGAGAGACAGAGAGAGTGTAATTTCATTTAGTTTGAGCAGGCAGGCAACTCCTGGTGTTCTGTTGCTAATATACTTCAGGCAGGCAGGCGAGACAGTTAGATAGCTGCAGTGTATTTAGTATATATATATATATATATATATATATATATATATATATATATATATATATATATATATATATATATATATGCATCCCGGTTTTGTATATATATATATATATATATATATATATATATATATATATACAGTATATATATACATATATGCATCCCGGTTTTGTATATATATATATATATATATATATATATATATATATATATATATATATATATATATATATATATATATATATATATATATATATATATATATATATATATATTGTATACAGTCTAGCTAGATCTCACTGCAGACCGTTCCTGGTGTACTGTCGCTAATATACTTCAGGCAGGTGGGCGAGACAGTTAGCTGCAGTGTATTTATATATATATATATATATATATACATGTATATATACACACTGTATACAGTTTAGCTTCATCTCACTGCAGACCATTCCTGGTGTATTGTTTCTAATATACTTCAGCCAGGCAGGTGGCTCACTGAGCTGCAGTTCATAAAATATATATCCACTGCATTGTATTCCAGCCAAGCCTATACCTGACTGTAGGCCATTCCTTGAGTGCATGTTCAAAGACACTTTCAGCCAGGCAGGTAACTCACTGAGCTGCAGTTCATTTAATAAATATATATACAGGCTTGTATATATACATATATAGTCTAGCCAAGGCTATACCTGACTAGGCAATAGACTGAGTGCGTGTCCAAAGACACTTTCAGCCAGGCAGGTGACTCACTGAGCTGCAGTTCATTTAATAAATATATATACAGGCTTGTATATATATATATATATATATATATATATATATATATATATATATATATATATATATATATATATATATAGTCTAGTCAAGCCTATACCTGACTGGGCCATTGCCTGAGTGCATGTTCAAAGACACTTTCAGTCAGGCAGGTGACTCACTGAGCTGAAGTTCATAAAATATATATTCACTGCATTGTATTCCAGTCAAGTCTATACCTTACTGTATATATATATATATATATATATATATACACACTGTATACAGTTTAGCTTCATCTCACTGTAGGCCATTCCTGGTGTACTGTTTCAGGCGTTGTTTTGCTAATCTAATTGTACAGTATGTCTGGAGGGCCACCAAGGAGAGGCAGAAGCTCACAGGCCACTAAAAGAGGGCAAGCAGGCTCTGTGTCTACAGCAAACAGTGCTGGTCATGGACACGGTGCATCCTCAGTACGTGGCCGTGGGGCACGCTTGTCCTTTTTTTCAGCAGCTGGCCGTGTTGAGCCACAACACGCAGAAGAGTTGGTAGAGTGGATGACCAAGCCGTCCTCATCCTCCTCATCCTCTTTCACCCAGGCTCAGAGTACTTCGGCCGCCAATGCAGCTGCCAAAGCGGCCTCTTCCATTGGCTCAATGTCATCAGTCACTCCTTCCCTAGCCCCACCATCTTGCCCTGAGGAGTCCCCCAAACTGTTCGACCACAGTGTTGCGTACATGCTGCAGGAGGATGCGCAGCGTTTTGAAGACTCCGATTATGGTACCCAGATTGAGGAAGGCAGTAACGTGAGCCCAGAGAGAGGGGGTGCCCAAGAAGGACAACAAACTGGCAGCTGCAGCATACTGCCAGGTTTGCTCCAGTGATGAGGAGGGAGGGGATGATGAGGTCACTGACTCTACGTGGGTGCTTGATAAGAGAGAGGAGGAGGAGGAGGAGGCAAATCTCCAACGAGGTAGGATGCCCTTCAGGGGCCAGCTTAAGGGCAGCCAACCGACTGCATCACACTGCAGAGCTCCGCATGTGCAGGGCACTGCTGACTCCATGCGTTTTTCCAAAAGTTCTTTGGTGTGGGGCTTTTTTGAGACATGTGCAGCAGATGGCACCGTTGCTGTTTGCAACATATGTCTGAAGTGTATCAAGTGTGGCCAAAACAGCAGCTGCTTGGGCACCACATGCTTGACCAGACATATGTCGAACTCCCATGCAGTCCGTTGGCAAGCGTACTTAAAAGACCCACACCAAAGAAAAAGGTGGACCTCTCCTTGCTCCTCATTAGCTGGGATCTCCAACCCCACTAAACCTTCAGTTCTCTCAGAAACCTGCACTGAGAAGAATGAAGGTGTAGAATTAGGTGTGCCAAGTAATTGTGAGCAATCTGCTATCGCTACACCAACGTCCGATTGTAGCAGGCAAATTTCCCTACCCCAGTTGCTAAACCGGCTAAAGAAATTCTGTCCCAGCCGTCCACATGCTCAGCGGCTGAATGCTAGTTTGGCTAAATTGCTAGCACTTCAGCTGCTGCCTTTCAGCTGGTAGACTCTGTCCCCTTTCAAGAATTTGTGGAATGTGCAGTACTTCAGTGGCAGGTTCCCAAACGCCAATTTTATTCTCATAAGGCAATTCCGGCTCTCTACCGACATGTGAAAGGCAATGTCTTGGCCTCGTTGGACAGGGCGGTCAACGGTAAGGTGCATATTACCGCTGACTCATAGTCCAGCAGGCATGGATAGGGACATTACCTTTCTTTCACGGTGCACTGGGTAACCCTGCTGGCAGCTGGGAAGGATGCAGGACAGGGTGCAGTATTGTTGGAGCTTGTTCCGCCACCATGCCTCCAAAATGTTGGTAGTGGTGATTCTGCCACATCTCTCTCCTCCACCCCCTCCTCTTCTTCTTCCTCTATGGCCTCTTCCTGTGCAGATTTGTCCTCAGAACCAGCGGTGCTCCGTAGGCATCCTAGAGGCTACGCAAGCACTCAGGCAAAAAGATGCCATGCGGTGCTTGAGTTGGTCTGCTTAGGGGACAGGAGCCATACTGGGGCAGAGATTCTGTCAGCTCTGCAGGGGCAGGCTCAGAGGTGGTTGACACCATGCAAGCTTCAGCCAGGGATGGTGGTTTGTGACAATGGCACCAACCTCCTCTTCGCCCTCCAACAGGGACACTTCATCCATGTGCCCTGCTTGGCTCACGTCCTTAATTTGATGGTGCAGCGGTTCTTGTGCAGGTACCTGAGCTTACAGGATGTCCTGAGGCAGGCAAGGAAAGTCTGTGGGCATTTCCGCCAGTCATATAATTCCAGTGCTCGGCTGGCGGACCTTCAAAAGGAATGCAACCTGCCCAAGAACCGCCTCATCTGTGACATGCCCACAAGGTGGAACTCAACGTTGGCAATGCTGCAGAAGCTGCACACGCAGCAGAGGGCCATCAATGAGTACCTGTGTGACTATGGCACCAGGACAGGGTCAGCTTTTTTTTGCCATGCCAGTGGCTCATGATCAAGGATGCATGCACTGTCCTGTCACCATTTGAGGAGGCCACGAGAATGGTAAGCAGTGACAGTGCATGCATCCGTGATACTGTCCCTCTTGTCTACCTGTTAGAGAACATGCTGCATGGAATAATGGACAGGGCACTTGAGGCAGAAGAGAGGGAGGAAGAGGCGGACTTCCTTACCTCTCAAGGCCCCCTTTATCCAGACAGTATTCCTGCGGGCCTGCCGATCTCACAAGAAGAGGAGGAGGAGGATGAGGATTGTGTCAGCATGGAGATGGAGCCTGGGACTCAGCATCAGCAGCAGTCTTCAAGAGATCATTTACAGTCCCCAGAAGCCCATGGACTTGTATGTGGCTGGGAGGAGGTGGTTGCGGATCAGGTTGTCCTTAGTGACCAAAAGGACTCCGGATTGAATGCCTCAGCAAACCTAAGCTGCATGGCCTCCCTGATCCTGCAAAGCCTGCAAAAGGACTCACGGATTCGTGTGATCAAGGAGAGGGATCACTACTGGCTGGCAACCCTTCTTGATCCACATTACAAGGGTAAGGTTGCGGAACTTATCCAGTCGTCGCAGAGGGAGCAGAGGATGAAACATCTTTGGGAGGCCTTGCAGAAAGGTTTGTGCAACGCGTTTCCAGAGCCTGGGAGGGTACAAATTCCTGGTCCTGGACAACATGTTGCTGAGGCTTCGGTCAGTCCCAGAAAGAGCGGTGGAGAAGGTGGCCATCTGACCGATGCAGCCCCAAGGTATGATCAGTTTCAGCAACCATCGCCAGCGTCTGTTGTACATGGTGCAGGAATACCTAGGGGCAAGATCAGACTTGGAGACCTTTCCAACCGAAAATCCACTGGGTTACTGGGTTTTGAGGATGGATCACTGGCTAGAGCTTGCACAGTTTGCAATTGAGCTACTGGCTTGTCCTGCATCCAGTGTTCTTTTGGAACGCATATTCAGTGCCGCTGGAGACTTAGCAATCACAGAGTGCGCCTGTCCACCGACTCGGTTGATCGGCTCACCTTCATAAAAAAAAAATAATTTGCAATATGAACAGAAAGAGGTTTTGTAACCCACCCACCCAAACCTCTTTCTGTTCATATTGCAAATTATTTTCATTTGTTGTTTCAGAATGTATCTCCTACACATAAGATTTTTCTCTCTGCAATACGCCTCTGAAGAAGGGACATCGTTTTGAAACATGTCAGGCCCTTAGAGAAAATATCCTATCACAAATGGAAGTATACAAAAGTGTTATATGAAAGCAAATTCTACTGTACAAATAATACTGCTGAGATTTATGTCCAATGTATCTTGTTTTTATGCTTTTTCAAATAAATAAAATATTTTTTATCTAAAATTAATCGTATGGTTCGCCTACAAAATCCCACTATACTGGGGGTATATAAGTTCCCTAATCAAAGGGTCTTATTTTTCTGTACTAATCCGGAATGTTGGCAACCGTTTGAGGGCAATATATTTGGCCTTCAGTGGTTCATTTCACTATATACTATTCCTCCTCAATGTTCATGTTGATAGCTTCTAAGAACATTTTTTTGTTCTGGGCACCAGCACCAGTGCCTAAAGCCCAATTTTTCTGCCCCTGTTTAACAGGGGCGTGTAATTACAATCTTTGCTGTAATATTTTGTAGCAGGGCTCGTTCCTGCACTCAACTAGAGTATCTGTGAGGGGTTGCAGTGTTGTGGCACCAGAACCAGTGCCTGAAGCCCAATTTTTCTGCCCCTGTTTAACAGGGGCACGTAATTACAATTTTTAAATTTAATATTTGACAGCAGGGCTTGTTCCTGCACTCAACAACAGAATCTGTGAGGGGTTACAGTGTTGTGGCACCAGTGCCTAAAGCCAAATTTGTTTGCTCCTGTTAACAGGGGCATGTAATTACACTATTTGCTTTAATATTTTGCAGCAAGGCTCGTTCCTGCACTCAACTAGAGTATATGTGAGAGGTTGCAGTGTTGTGGCACCAGCACCAGTGCCTACAGCCCAATTTTTCTGACCCTGTTCAACAGGGGCGTGTAATTACAATTATTGATATAATATTTCACAGCAGGGCCTGTTCCAGCGCCCACCAAGTGTAACTGTGAGGACTTACAGTGTTGTGGCCACACCACCACACCACCACGAAAGGCCCAATATTTCTGACCCCGTTCAACAAGGGCATGTAATTACAATTCTTGATATAATATTTCACAGCAGGGTCCATTCCAGCATCCACCAAGAGTAACTGTGAGGGCTTACAGTGTTGTGGCAACACCACCACACCACCACCAAAGGCCCAATTTTTCTGACCCTGTTCAACAGAGGCATGTAATTTCAATTCTTGATATAATATTTCACAACAGGGCCTGTTCCAGCACCCAGCAAGAGTAACTGTAAGGGCTTACAGTGTTCTGGTACCACCAACACCCAAGGCCCAATTTTCTGTTGAGTATATAGGGCAGGCCCCTACTTTCAAACATCCGACTTACAAACGACTCCTACTTACAAACAACTCCTACTTACAAATGGAGGGAGACAACAGGAAGTGAGAGGAAATCTACCCCTAGGAAGGGAAATTCTCTCCTGTAAGAGTTAATATGGGAAAAAGGTGTCTCCTCCACTGATTTATCACCAATCCTTGTTTCCCTTAAAAAACCCAAATTTTCAAAATCCAATTGTCATTAGGACAGAAAGTGAGGTGAAATCTTCTGAACAGGGGCACAGACAGCAAAACAAATGTTACAGGGGTGATGATAACCCTTCCCTATGTTTTCCAAAAAGCTTTAAAATAGATTTTTTGGCTAGAGCTACACTTACAAAATGTACCTGTTCCAAATTACAGAGAGATTCTACATAAGAACAAACCTACAGTCCATGTCTTGTTTGCACTGCCTGTTTACTGCTGTTCAGAGTATATAGGGCCTGGGGGCCCAACACCTTTTCTTTTTTTAAATTTGGGTGCAGGGTTCCCCTTAATATCCATACAAGACCCAAAGGACCTGGTAATGGACTGGAGGGGGTACCCATGCAATGTGTCCCCTGATTTTCATTCATATTTTGATTAATTGTTCACAATCTTTTACCTTTAAAGATACAAAACACTGAGGCACAGGGGGAAGCTATAGGAGGGGTTATATACCTTCTCAGCAGCCAGTATCAGATGGAGACTAATTACTGGGGTCTACTGGCTATTGGTGGACATTGGATCTACACTGTATGCTCTGAAAACCACAATGCCATCAGCAACAGAGGATCCTGCATCTGTTTCCGACATGTGTAATAGTGATAAACTCATCTTTCATGATAAATGTGGTCTACCTGACTTTTTAGGTTTACCAATGATGATACAGTTTATCTCTTGCTAATAAAATACTTAGACCTAGAATCCCTGTTTAAGTGGTTGTAAAGTCAAAAGGTTTTTTATCTTAATGCATTCTAAGGAAAGGAGAGGGATTGGGACTTTAAATGAACCATATGGCAGCAAAGAGGTAATCGGTGAGCAGCAGAACTTTATTGGTATAGTAAGACATCACAGATGATAAGACAATTGATAAGCAATAGATAAACAATAATGACAATACATACAATGCTGGCAGAATGTCTCATAATAAACCACTAATGGCATTAGTACAGTTGATAAGTAGTATACCAAATAATATCATTTTATAAAGATCCATTTTTCACCATAGACAAATGGATAATAGTGTTGATATGAAATTCAAGGTCCTGCCTGCAGGACCCATAGCTTCATTGAACCTGAACAGATAAATTTAAAAGAATAACTTGATAATCATATTGTAGCTAGATAAGGACATGGCACCAAGAAGCTCTACGCGTTTCGTGGCACTGCGCCACGTCAGGAGCATGCACGTGAAATTCCTATAATGAAAATATAAAGGAGCAATAAGTGTCTACACATATATGGACACAATCAGATAAACAACCCCAACCTCAGGGGGTACTCACTGGCTAGGGCTGGAATTGGCTGTGTACTATGGTGATGGGGTGTCACAGGCCTCCGGGAACAACCTCTCACTGGGAGCCGAGGTGGGCATCTCCGCGGAAGCACAACACACAGGCACCCCTCCAGGGTAGGCATGGAACCACGAGGCGTCCGACTGAGGGCACCACCCTCCACCCTCTGCTTCACGGCGTGACATTGGTGGGCGCTCCGGCGGTTGCTGATATATGGGCGCCTCCGGGGGTGGCATCGATACTCGAGGCTCTCTTCACACTGACCAGCACTCAGTCCGGATCACCCTAATGGTTGTTCTGATCATTCCTGCACACAGGTACCGTTTACAGCACTTCCTTTCTTTTCCCCTTCTTTCCCCTTCATCCTGCTGATACCCACTCCTATTCCCACCACGGGTCACACTCCCTCTTTCCCAGCTCTTGGTCATCACTTTCCAATAGCAACGGCTGTTTGCCAGTTTCCTTCCCAGCACTCCCCCCCATCTTCACCAATTACCTTCACCCTTACCCTCCCTATGGTGCCACTCGTTCTTTCACTCCTCCCATCTTCACCCTAGAGATGCCTCGTGGTTCCATGCCTACCCTGGAGGGGTGCCTGTGTGTTGTGCTTCCGCGGAGATGCCCACCTCTGCTCCCGGTGAGAGGTTGTTCCCGGAGGCCTGTGACACCCCATCACCATAGTACACAGCCAATTCCAGCCCTAGCCAGTGAGTACCCCCTGAGGTTGGGGTTGTTTAACTGATTGTGTCCATATATATTCATCTGTTCAGGTTCAATGAAGCCATGGGTCCTGCAGGCAGTACCTTGAATTTCATATCAACGCTATTATCCATTTGTCTATGGTGAACCATGGAACTTTATAAAATGATATTATTTGGTATACTACTTATCAACTGTACTATTGCCATTAGTGGTTTATTATGAGACATTCTGCCAGCATTATATGAATTGTCATTATTGTTTATCTATTGCTTATCAATTGTCTTATCATCTGTGATGTCTTACTATACCAATAAAGTTCTGCTGCTCATCGATTACCTCTTTGCTGCCATATGGTTCATTTAAAGTCCCAATCCCTCTCCTTTCCTTTGGTTCTTTGTTTAGATATGGGATGGAAATATGTGACCTTACCAGGCCATAATTTCAATTAAAGTCCCGAGGGATGGAAATACACAGTCTCACCAGACAGTGGATTCCTGAAAGTCCCTTTTATACAATTCCCTTTTCCAATTAATGCATTCTATGCATTAAGATAAAAAGCCTTCTGTGTGCAGCAGCCCCTCTCAGCCCCTTAATACTTACCTGAGGTTCATCTAGATCCAGCGATGTTGTAGGAGTATCTCGGCTGCCCGGGACTCCCCTCCTCATTGGCATCACAGCCAAGTAGAGAAAGGGGGTGGGCTGGGTGGCAGCTCTGTGTCTGAATAGACACACAGAGGTGTGGCTCAGCTCAGGTGCCCCCATAGCAAGCTGCTTGCTGTGGGGGCACTCAACAGGAGGGAGGGACCAGGAGCACCAAAGAGGGACCGGGCTGCTCTGTGCAAATCCACTGCACACAGCAGGTAAGTAAAACATGTTTGTTATTTTTGAGAAAAAAACAAAACAAGACTTTAGTATCAAACGTGTTGATTTGATTTCTATCCAATGCAAACGAGAGGCAAATTCATAGACATCTTTCAATACAAAGTTGAGACTGAATTTGTCAAACTTGTAGTTTTGCAAGAACTGTCAAATAATCCTAACATAGTTATACGAAATTCTTATGAGGGGGGTAATGTGGTGGTGCCGCTCAACACATCTGATTATCTAAATAAAGCACATAGACAACTACGTGACATCACCATTTAATTAATATCTCAAGTTAGCAAGTTCCTTGTCAGCACATGTGAATATGATTGCAAGGCACTTGATTGGCCCCAAATACTGACATTTCTCTGATTGCTGTTGTACGATGGATTATAAAAGGTACTGTATTTATACTGTTTGCATTCAAAATACAATTAATAAAAACACAACCAAATATGCTGGTTTGTTTTAATATCTGCCTGGTGTTCAGTGAATTTTATGCTCTATTATTCTTAGAAAAATTAGCATATGTTTGTTCTAAAGCCTTTGATTTAGGTTACCTAATGAGTTTCCGAGTGTGTCTCTCTTAATTATAACAAAAAGCTTTTTAAAACAGAACTGGAGTAGAAATGTAAGATCGGATTTGAACAAATGCACAAGTAGAGGATATATTCTACATTCCAAGCATCCAGCAGACTATTACTAATTATCATAAACAGAAATGTATTTTTGCATTATTGGAACCTATAAGCATACAAATTGAATCCCCTAATTAATACCCCATTCCCTCTTTTGTACAGAAAACTTCCTTGGTTTACTGGTCCTGGCTTAGAAGGTTATATTATTAAGCTTGTAGTAGATCACTGTGTTTCAACTGATGGTAGAGAAACATTTGTGACCAAGAACTACAATGTATACATTGAACAGCAGCAGCTTTGCTTCCACCATCCATAAACACATGCAAACTGTGCTGAATTTTAACTTGGCTCTGATCAGTGGTGGCCGCTCATGCAGGGGCACAGCCCTCCTAATCCATGCTTCCATTTAATTTTTTTTTAAGCACATGATTAGAGCCTGAGGCTCTAATTGGCTTACAAAAAGGGTGGGCTTGGGGCGCAGAGCACTGCGCCCTGTGCA
This sequence comes from Aquarana catesbeiana, assembly GCF_042186555.1. Classification (NCBI taxonomy): domain Eukaryota; kingdom Metazoa; phylum Chordata; class Amphibia; order Anura; family Ranidae; genus Aquarana; species Aquarana catesbeiana. Next base: position 204,161,960 of record NC_133327.1, read on the forward strand.
AATCCAGTTGTGTGACATTAGCAAAATAATATTCACTAATGTCTTCCTGCTTCTTCTCCTGGTCAATCATGAGGTGGGTCCTGAGACCTGATTAGCCAGGGAGTCTTAGGACTCCCGGCCAATCGATTCTCAGGACCCGCTTCCTGTTCGCCTGGGAGGAGAAGCAATGCCTGTTCGTCCAGGAGCCTGGAGCAAGGAGCAGCCTCCTAAGGTAAGGCCAGACTGATCGTTGCCTTCCCATCCAATCGTCTTACTGTCCGTCTCCCACGGTTCTGCGAGTGAGGGGTGCAGGTTTGTTTGCCGCCGCCCCCCCCAAAATATTGAGCACCAGCCGTCACTGGCTCTGATTATGACGAGATGACGATACTGTACAATTACACATGCTGGTTTTCAAAACAAGAACTTGGCAATATAAAATGCAGACTAAATAAGTGTTATGATATTTAAAGTGTTTACCATTGTGTTACTAAACTGTGCACCTAAAAATCCTGGAGCAATATTAACATATCTCATAAAATAAATAAAATAAACACATCTTTCAGTTTTGTGTTGATTGCTTGATGTGTTGAATGTGTTTACGGCGGGTAAGTGAGAAAAAAGAAAAGAATACTCCAAATTTATGAGACAAGGAACATTTACTATGTGCCCCAATAAATACCGTATTATCGGCGTATAACACGCGCCGGCGTATAACACGCACCCCAAGTTTAGGAGAGAATTTTAAGGAAAAAAACTTTTAGGAGGGAAGTTTAAGGAAAAGAAAGTTACATTAAAATGCCCATCAATGCAGCCTCATCAGTGTTCATCTGCAGCCTTTTCAGTGTCATTGCAGCCTTTTCAGTGTCAGTGCAACCTTGTCAGTGCAGCTTTGCCCCAGTGCAGCCTTGTCAAAGCAGCCTTGTCCCCAGTGCAGCCTTGTCAGTGCAGCCTTGTCCCCAGTGCAGCCTTGTCAATGCAGCCTTGTCCCCAGTGCAGCCTTGTCAATGCAGCCTTGTCCCCAGTGCAGCCTTGTCAATGCAGCCTTGTCCCCAGTGCAGCCTTATTAATGCAGCCTTGTCCCCAGTGCAGCCTTATCAATGCAGCCTTGTCCCCAGTGCAGCCTTGTCCCTGCAGCCTTGTCCCCAGTGCAGCCTAGTGTCCATGCCTCCTGCCGCTGCCGCCGCCGCCGCCATACACATAGAAGTAGTTTTAAATATGGCGCCGCGGAGTTCGGAGAGACTCGGCGCCGGCGGAAGTGAACGAACGCCGCCGAGATACACATAGCCGAGGGCTCTTTCCGGCGCCGCTCACAGTCCTGCCCAGTCCTGCCCTATGATGGACATAACACAGGTCCAATGGCGGGACTGGGCGTGACAGTGAGCGGCGCCGGAAAGAGCCGAATACACCTGACTATGTGTATCTCGGCTCTGTGATTTCGGCGGCGCTCGTTCAGCACCGCCGAGTCCTTCCAAAGTCCGCGGCGCCATATTTGAAACTACTCGCTATGTAAATGTCGGCGGCGATCGCCGACATTCACATAGCGATAGCGGGGATCGGCGTATAACACGCACCCACGACTTTCCCCTGATTTTAAGGGGAAAAAAGTGCGTGTTATACGCCGATAAATACGGTACATCTTAGGATTTTGCTGCTATTATTTAAAAATATGATTCTATAAAGCTCAACAATATTTGTTAGTGACACTGTCCTGTCCTTGGACCCTACAGGAAATTATTCTAAATTATTGTGCCTGAAGTAAGCTTATACTACATGTTATGCCGCATACACATGAGCAGACTTTTCGGCAACAAAAGTCCGATGGCCATTCCGATGGACTTTCGTTGGACTTTTGGTGGACTTCTGACAGACTTTAGAACGAACGGACTTGCACACACATACACCAGGTCCGACGAGACTATAAAACGGAAGTTCAATAGCTCGTGCGCCACCCGTTGGGCCCCTTCTGCTAATCTCGTGTTTATCATGGTGTTAGTAGAAGTTTGGTGAGAGATGATTCGTGCTTGTGAGACTCGTATTTTTCAGATCGTTTAACTGTTGTTCAGTTTGTGCTTGTGAGGTTTGTATCTGCTTTTCAGTGCGTGTAGTCAGTTTGCATTGATTTATCAGTGTGTTATTGTCCGCTCGTTGCTAATTTTCAGCTCGCTCTTCACAGGCCTTGCTGTTCTTCAGTGTGCTCTGTTAAGTTCGTTCTGACCAGCCGACCGTTTTAAAGCCATGTTGCGTGTACGTACTCATCGTAGAGCTTGTGCATTGTATATGCTTGGTGCTGTAGTTCACTCTTCAGCCCAAGCTCAGTCCATGAACAGGGTGAGGCGGAGTTCATGGACGAAGAATTGGTTGCTCCAGCGTGGCCAATTCTGTCACATGCCTTTGCTCTGTGAGATCCATGAGAATAACCCCGAGGATTTCAGGAATATTCTCTGGATGATGGACCCCGTTTTTGACCATTTGTTGGCTTTGCTAACCCCTTATATCAGCAGGCAGGATACCTGCATGAGGCAAGCCATCACTGCGGAACAGAGGCTAGTTGCCATGTTGCGGTACCTGGCGACGGGGAGAAGCCTGCAGGACCTTAAGTTTATGACAGGCATCTCCCCCCAGGCTCTGGGGATTATTATCCCAGACACCTGTTCTGCCATCATCCAGGTCCTGCAGAAGGACTATATTAAGGTATGGATTTTTATCCTTTAACATCACATTTTATTATATATATTTTTTTTACCACTTCAGCAAACACTGTCTGGAGGCTTATTCAACTTAACGTTCATTTTCTGTCTCCTTCTCGGTTTCTCATCATTGTGGTAACTACATTCCCTTTCTTTTTTTTTTTTTTTTTAATAAAGCTTTAAGCAGACAGAAAGCGAGAAGACAATTAAGCATTGTCTAAACAGCCACTTACTGTAAATAAATAAAAGCAAGGTAGGAGTTCAATATGTTATCACAGGAGACGACCGGTTCCAGTGTTATCCAAATTAATATATATACTGTGGTACCTTCATTCTTTCACCCTTCTCTCTCCCCCCCCCCTTCCAACACCCCCCTCCCTTACCAAGATACTCATAATTTGATTTCCTACCCAAGAATTTTAACAAACTAAGCAACTATTAGCTATTATTTATCTTATCAAAACAAACACCCTATAGCTCCCGTTTTAGTCTGGTATTCCATTTCCCTGATGACCTGGCAGTTTTATTATTGTACCCCACTCCATTATATTCTTTGATTCCTATTTTTCCATCCATGGCCTCCACATTCCTTCAAATTCCTTAAAATTACCTCTCTTGATGTACTCTATTCTTTCCCTACAGAGGGTTTCATTTAATGTAGCGATCCAGTCTTTTACTGTAGGGGGTTCCTTTGATTACCATCTCAATGCAATCATTTTCCTGGCTTGGAACAAACATCTCAAAATTGCCAGTGTGGTACTCTTCCTCTCCCCCTGTACCCATCTATACCCCAGAATGCATACTATGGCCTCCTTCTCCAATAAAATACCAAATATAACTCTCAAGCTATCAATTACCCCCTCCCGGTATCGGAACAGCTTGGGACATCTCCACAACATGTGAATGAGAGCCCCAGTCCCCCGACATCTGGGACAACTATCATTAGATCTTCTTCCAAACTTAAAGAGACGTTTAGGTGTATAATAGGCTCTGTTTAACAACATCAGATGCAATATCTTCTGTGGGGGGGAGACTGATAACAACGGTCCCATCGCTAAAATTCTCTTCCACTGCGCCTGTGTCATTACCCCTACATCCTCTTCCCATCTAGCTCTTACAGTATGGAGTAAACCCTCACTTTTAACTACATTTCTTAGTTGTTTATAGATCTTAGATATTAACCCCTTAGTGGGGGCTACCTGCAATATACTTTGAAATAGAGGCATTTCTTTCCACACTAAGATATGATTCTTAAATTGAGCTTTGAGAGCATGTTCTAGCTGACAGTACATAAAAAAGGAACTCTGCGACAGATTAAATTCACGTTCCAACTCCGGAAGTTTCTTTAATGTATTACCTGTATATAGTTGTCTTAACCTTTTAATATCTTGATCTTCCCACTCTCTAACTTTTCCTATCTTAAGAATTTCCTGCAGATTATGATTGTTCCAAATGGGAGTATATTCAGTAATCCCATTGCATCTCATCGGTTTTTTAACTATTTTCCATACTTTAGTTAACATTTTGATTGTTGGATATTCATAATGGAACAAGTTCACTTCTAGAGCCTCAATCATTCTTTATGTAAAGCACCTATCAATAAAATTCTACCATTTGGGGTACCTCCATCTGGAACCCCACACCCCAATAACTGCTGCAGTTGAGTTGATAAAAAATAGCATTCCGGGTGTGGAAGGGCAAAGTCACCATCCCTCACCGGGAGCTGAAGTACACGTAAACGTATCCTGGCTTGTCTCCCTTTCCATATCAGTTCCCTAAAGAGGCTCTCGATTTTGTTGAACCAATTCTTGCATATCCACACTGAGGAATTGTGCAGAACATACAACAATTGTGGCATCCAAATCATTTTTATTAAACTACATCTTCCTGCCACTGATAAGGGAAAACATTTCCATATACCTATCTTTTGTTTGAATTTCAACAAGAGTGGGATAAGATTTTTACTAATATATTGGTTAGGATCCTTTGTCATGACGATTCCCAAGTATTTCAATGCATCCACTATTACCAATTGGTGCATTACATGTACTGTTGACACACTTATGGGGTCTCTAGGTAACTCAGACTTCTCCCAATTTATCTCCAGTCCTGTAAAACTGCCAAATAATTCCACTATTCTCATTGCCTTTAACAATGATTCATTCGTATCTCCCAAGAAGAGAAACATATCATCCGCATACAACGCGATTCTTTCTTCGCCCGTCCTTCTCTGGAAACCAATTATCTCAGAACTCGCTCTGGAGATAGTCAGGGGCTCCATCGCCAAAGCGAAAAGCAAAGGAGATAATGGACACCCCTGTCTTGTCCCCCTCTCAAGTTCAAACCAGCCCCATAAATCACCATTAATTTTTAATCTTGCCTTGGATCTATCATAGAGCATTTTAATCCAACCAATAAAAGAGGGGCCAAATCCAAATTTCCCCAACACTCGCCAAATATATTCCCTCTCCACACTATCGAAGGCTTTAGTCACGTCTAGAGTCAATACCGCTCTTGAATCATCATTCTCTGTTAGAGATTGTAGATTTAAGAAGGCCCTTCTGATATTCAAGCTTTTTATTATATTTAATGTTTGCTAATGTAATGTATTTCTTTACTCAAACACTAATTACCATGATTGCAATATAATGTGAATGTTCCCTTTGTCCTCATGCATGCTGTAATATTTTAATGATCTTTTTTGTACTGCATGCATATTAGCATTCACTAACCTCCCCAGCATGCTATGCTGGGCCCATATTCGCCTAGTGTAGTCACTTAACAATGTATTTTGTCAGCTCCATTGTATTGCTTTACCCTAAAATGTCAGCAAATGGTCTGTGTGTCCTTAAATTGATTTACAGTCCCCCCCCCTAAAATGTCAGCAAATGGTCTGTGTGTCCTTAAATTGATTTACAATCCCCTCCCCCCTCAAATGTCAGCAAATGGTCTGTGTGTGCTTAAATTAATTTACAATCCCCTCCCCCCTAAATTTTAGCAATATGCCATCAGAGGGGGTGATGAATCTGATAAGTGGGCCTTATATTTTAGTCTTTAAATAATACTTATTACAATTAATGTTATACTGATGCTGGGCAAGAATGTTTTTTGTGTAATGTGCTTGCAATGTTATGTGTAAAAGTACTTATATTTTTTTTCTTGTTTGACTCCCCAGTTTCTTTCAATGCCACAAGAATGGCAGACTGTGGCATCCCATTTTGCCACCCGTTGGGACTTTCCCAACTGTGAAGGGGCTATAGATGGGAAACACGACCACATCGTGCCACCACCCCATTCGGGGTCATACTATTTTAATTATAAGGGGTTTCATAGTATTGTCTTAATGGCGGTGGTGTCGGCACAATATAAATTTCTGTATGTGGACGTGGGGAAGAATGGCCGGATGTCGGATGGAGGATACTTCGCACAGATGGAGTTCTACCAGCGTCTCCAGAGTGGTGGCCTGTGATTGCCACCTGATGTGGATAACGTGGAAGGACTCCCCTTTGTCTTCATTGCAGATGAAGCCTACAGTCTGGGTGAGCACATGATGAGGCCATTCCCCCAAAGGACCCTCACCCCGGAGAGGAGGGTTTTTAACTTCTGCTTCTGCTGGCCAGAGTGAGAAGAGTTGTGGAGAATGCCTTCGGGTTCATGGCTAGCCGGTTGGGCCTGTTTCAGACAGCTATCCACATGGCAGAATACAAACTAAATCACCTTGTCCTAGCATGCTGCATCCTGCACAATTATTTAAACAAACATACCAGCAATTATATTGCATCACTTGGGCCTGAGGCCAGACTTATACAGAATCCTCTGACGGGCCTGGATACTGCCCATACTGGGTTGGCCCCCCAAAGCACCCGTCAAGTTCGGGATCAATATGTTGATTATTTTATGGGTAGGGGGGACATTGCAATGCCAGACAATCTCTCATTTTTTGGAATAAAAAATAATGATCAGATAAAATCTTGAATTGTATTTATTGCTTGCCTTTCTTTTTGGCTGTCTCCTAGGTTATCTTAGTGCACTTGTAGTGCCAAGTGTATTTTCCTTTAGTAAATAAGCCCCATTGTCACTGTAAACACCAAATAACTTCCAAAAATTATATTGAGCATTGAAAGAAGCCACGCATCTTGTTGTTTAATAACAGATGTTTTAATCTGTGCAAATTCTCATGTGTGTTTGTGAAAATGTTATGATTTAAAATAGATATAATTTTTTGTTCAAACAATCAATTTTTTTTTATTCAAAAAATTATTTTTTATTTAGAAAATGTTTTTAACAACCAGGCCTCTATTTTTGTTTATTTTTTTTTAAACAACCAGGCCTCTATTTTTTTATTTATTTATTTTTTTTAAACAACCAGGCCTCTATTTTTTTTTTAACAACCAGGCCTCTATTTCTTTATTTTTTTAAACAACCAGGCCTCTATTTTTTTTTAAAACCAGACCTCTATTTTTTTTTTTTTAAACAACCAGGCCTCTATATATTTTTAAGTTTGGTTTTTGCAAAAATTTTTTATAAACAGGCATAAAATCTTTAAAAGTCAAAGCCCAGAATGGGGTCAGCAAAACGGAAAATGAAGAACATGATCAATGTTTTTTTTGTGAAAAAATTATTTACATTCTCCCCAAAACATCGATCATGTTCTTCATTTCCTGCTGCATATTGTCCAGCCAATTACACATTAGGTCAAGGCTAGTGTGCATGGCATCAATATCCCCATTCCAGGCCATGATCTGCCCAATTAATCGTTGGGCACTGTCGGTGGTAAATGGTTCCCCTTCCACATCACCTAAAATTAATGAAAAAAAAATGTATTTAGAAATATGCAGGCATACATAGATTACCATAAGCTGGGGTGTCAGACACTAACCTGGTGGGGTGCACATGTCACCCACTTCCTCCACCTCTCCTTCGTCCGCATCCTCGGGGGGGCGCTGGCACTTGGACCTGCTTCCAACACTTCTTCCCCTTCCACAACCACATCACCTAAAATTGATGCAAAAAAGATGGATTTAGAAATATGCAGTCATACATAGATTAACATAAGCTGGGGTGTCAGACACTCACCTGGTGGGGTGCACATGTCGCCCACCTCTCCTTCCACCACATGCTCCGTGGGGGTTGGGCTGATTTCCCAAACGGGCTGGGGAGGTCGGGGGTCCCTGGGTTCAGGTTGTCTGAGTCTTTTCTCCCCTATGAGAATGAAAGAAAAGGTATACTTAGCACACAGATATTTTAATCCAGGAATAGGAATATGAAACATTGCATTGAAGTGGTGTACGATTGTCTGTTTGGGCAAAGATGCAAGTTGAAGACATAATTAAAACTCCCTTGCAAACAAGCTGGAATACAGTAGGTGACCGCGATATTGTGTCAATTTCGCCGCTTTTCTCGGCGAGATTTGACACCTATGGCAGATATACCAGATGACGCCCCCTTATGACTCCAGAGTCCCTGCACATGCTGGGACTGTGACGTCACAATGGGGCGGGGTCACTGCCTATATAAATGGCTCCGCAGCTCGGACACACCATTCCAGCAGGAGAGAGCGTCGTGTCAACATCAGAAGAAGAGAAGAGAAGAACAGAAGAGGGGACAAGACAGCGCAGCAGACCGGGTCCCCCGCTAGCAACAGAGCTGGAAGAAGATAGCTGGGGAGTCCGGCAGAAGATACGGAAGAAGAACTGGACAGCGGCAGCAGACCGGGCCCGCACTAGCAAGAGAGCTGGAAGAAGATAGCGGAGGGGCCCGGGAGAAGAAGCGGAACACCGGGAGAAGAAGTCGAAAGAAGACCCCCAAAGTCAGAAGAGACCCCCCCGGAGCTGACCAATAAATTTCTTTTGAAACCTGTGTGGTGTGTTTTTTTTATTAACACTTTATTTTCCTAGGTGAATGGGTAGGGATACCATGTACCCCATACTCATTCACATAGGGTGGGGGGCCGGGATCTGGGGGCCCTATTATTAAAGAGGGCTCCCGGATTCCGATAAGCCCCCCGCCTGCAGACCCCGACAACCAACGGCCAGGGTTGTTGGGAAGAGGCCCTTGTCCTCATCAACATGGGGGCAAGGTGCTTTGGGGTGGGGGGCCCCCAAGGCACCGACCCCTCCATGTTGAGGGCATGCGGCCTGGTACAGTTCAGGAGGGGGGCGCTCGCTCGTCCCCACCCCCTTTCCTGACCAGCCAGGCTGCGTGCTCGGATAAGGGTCTGGTATGGATTTCGGGGGGACCCCCACGCCGTTTTTTTTCATTTAAAATTTGGCGTGGCGTTCCTCCTCAGGATTCATACCAGACAGCTGTCAGCACTGCCTGTCGCTCATCGCGAAAGGAAAAAAGTTTTCCTTTCCCGATGAGTGAGCCAGCGCGACATGCACAGTACCCTGTCACCTAGAACCAGCATGATGGGATCGCGCTGGAAACACAATCTCGCGGTCAGGTACTGTACCTAACTTTTTTGGCCACATTTCACAGATAGAGACAGCCCAACAAGTATTGTTGTGGAAAATTTTATAATAATGTAAGAGTCTCCCAGTGTCTGTCCTCTTGCAGCCCGCTCTAAAGAGCTGACTGGGGTAGACTGACGCTGGTTGAGATCCGTTTGGTAGTGAAAAGGTCTTTGGGGATGTAGAGAAATGTTTGCGGAGTTGGGACATGTCCGCCAGCTAAGGGCCCCTGTGCGATGCACAGAACGATCGTCTGGTGGGGGTGTGTTCGCTCTGCAAAGACATTATCGGTTTAACGACTGTGCTCTCATGTTGCCCCTATGTGCCTGATCAACACATTTGTGGCCCAATGAGTGTACGCCTGCCGATAATCTCTCGTCCACGAAGACAGTAGAATAATCCAGGTATACATTGTTCTCTGGAACAATGTATAATAGGGATTTCTATCAACGGAAATGCGGGAGTCTTTTGGGTTGTTCTGGTTGGAGACAGAGTTAATGTTTGAAAGCCATGTGGCTTCTAAAAACATGCATGCACCCTGTCTCTGCTCAGACACACCCATAAGACTCCTGTAGTCATTGTTAATTGGTTGTTGCATTTTCCTGTGTTGTTAAATCCTTATATGGTCATTCACATCCCGTGAGGTCATATCCTGTGAGGTCACAAGCTTTGTAAGAGGTATGTTTGGCTGTTGGAAGCCGAACCCTCGAGTTTTTGGGACTTCCTGTTATGCTAATAAAGAGTGAGCACACAGCTGAGGAGGCAGTGTGATCTTGGAACTGGAAGCGTGAGGTTGTGATTATTTGTGAGCATGGGGCACACACACCAGAGGAGGGGCTACATCAGAAGGAGAGATATATGATCAAAAGGTGAGATGCATTTATATCATTAGACAAAATTTTTATATATGATTAGAAACAGGAGATTTGGCTGTGTGCTGTGCGTACAACCACATTTCCGTAACAAAATGGCGGGCCAGGTACTTTATGGAGCAGAAAGAACCCCCCTCCACATCGGTGAGAAAAGGGGGGAGAAGGGATCCCAGTCTAGGACATCTCTTTCCGATGTGTTGGGGAGCCTCTGTTCTGCAAAAGAACAAATTTTTCGTCTTTTGAAATAATGCTGGAAGTTTGATTGTATGTCTGGTGTGTGCCTGTGTGTGTGTGCCTGCATGTGTGTGTGTGATTTGTATCTCAAATCTTTGTGTAAGGAGACTGTGTGTATGTGTAAGTAACTGTATGTTGTGTAATAAGTTTATGAGAAATAGAAATGTATGAATTTGGGATTATTTGCAGCCTGCAATGTGTGTGAGGCTGAGTAGTTTTGTAAGTAGCTGAACCTGTTTGTAAAGATGCCATGAGTTTAGTGAAGGGGCAGGCATTGTTGTTTTTGTGTTGAAAGGGGCTACGCCCTGGGGGAAGGGAACTATAATGTTCTGAACAGACATGCAAGCATTCACTGTCTGCATCTCTCAATGTCTTGTTCCTGTGAAAGCTCATGTGAACTGAGTTTGAGAAGAGATGGTATGTTACAGCTGTGTAATTGTGGGTTATGTGGCTTGGTTGTTTCATTGGATAGCATGTGTTCCTAAGTTGTGCTTTTTTGTAACTTTAACACTTTTAAATGTTTGTCTAAGCGTTCATTTAGTATCTCAAATGTGTAATTTTTTGGGGAGAAATTTTTGGTTTTGGCAGGAAAATGTTTTTTGTCTGCTACTTCCTTTTGTTCTCTTGTTGTCTACCATGTGACTACTGTCGGCCATTTTCTTTTCCTTTGTGTGTGAACTTTGAAACGTTTATCCATCTTGGTCAGTTTTGGCGGGAAAATGTGCCATTTTGTTGAGGTCTGGCCTTTGTTGTGGTCACCATGTGCATCAGCAGCCATTTTGAAGACCTCTGGGCCCTCCTATAGGGGAAGCTGCTCCATTGTGTATTTCTCGTTTCAATATATTTTATTTTCAAATAAAAGGGAATACAACATAAATCATAAACATGAAGCAGGTCCTCAGCCCTACTGGAGCTGAGAATGACTTAACAGTGACAGAAGGTTACCAACCAAATTGTACAGGTTAGCTCTATAATGATCAGAAAATGAAAAGGAAAACTTGAAAAGCAATAATACAGATTCATGTGGATGAAGAGGTCAACCTGGAGAATAAATTCAGAACTATATAGTCATTTTTTTAACCCAGGTTAACCCACTATAGGGAAAAGTGGACGATCCAGGAGGGGGAGCTCTCCACCACCCCATTCGGGAACACACTGTGGCAGAGTCCTCCCTCCCCAAGACCCCCCACCCCGTAAATTACTTAGAGTTGCGTAAATTTGTGAAAGATCATGTAAATCAACCCATCACTTTATGTAGAGGATAGAAAGTATTGTTGTCATACAAGAAAAAACATAGGTCTTGGTATATCAAGAGTCTGAAAAGCATAGCTTGTATTTGACCGACAAAACAAACAACTAACTCAAAGGAAAAAAAATGTAAAGATAAAATGTTTTTAACATATAACTGTTTTTTCCTTCCTTAAAGAACATGCGAGATAGCCATCGTAATGCTAGACCGTGTTACAGAAGAGTGACCGTGTTCGGTCTAGTTAAAAGTCATTTGAGTGAAAAGTAGGGGATGGGAACCTTAGAAAGAGTGGATATGGGAGGGGAAAGAAGAGAAAAGAAAGGAAAGAGACAGAAGAAGAGAGGTAAGCTTAGATTGGAAGTCGACTGGGGGGAGCCAGGAGGACTCTAGTAGAGGGTAATACCCACAAAAGCTGCCCAAGGCTCCCACGTACGTTTGAACTTTTCTGAGCGATCCAGGACTACACCCGCCATCTTTTCCTGGTTCATGATCCAGGATATCTTTCTTTTAGCCATGAGAGTGGAAACATATGGTTGCTTCCAAGCCTTGGCTATCGTGAGCTTAGCTCCTAGAAGGATAAAGTATATGAGGTGTTGCGTACTCCTGGAAGCTCCCTGGACTGGGAAGTTAAGGAGTGCTATGAGAGGAGATACTTGAATGGATAAAGCAGTCATTTTGTTAATCCAGGCAAAGATCTTGTGCCAAAACTGACATATTCTGGGACAGGACCACCAAGTATGGAACATGTCACCTCGTAATTCACAACCTCTGAAGCAGAGAGGAGAAGATGACTGAAAAATTACAGCTAGTTTAGATGGGACTAGGTACCATCTAGTTATAACTTTTACGCTAGCTTCCATGACGCTGGTATTAAGGATCCCCTTGAAGGAGTTGGCGAAATTTCGGTGCCAAGTGTCGGTTTACCAGTGCTGTGCCAAATCCACCTCCCATTGAAGCATGTAAGGTGCCTTGGATTGTGCTGATGATAAGGCCCTGTATATCACTGAAATTCCCCCCCTCTGCTCACCGGCCTGGCCACACCAAGATTCATATGCAGTTATTAAGGGTTCATTTGAAGATGTCTTGCACTTAGGGAGGTTAGGGAGGCCTAATCCGCCTTCTGTCTTGGCTCTAAACAAGATTGATTTTGAGAATCTATGACCTCCTTTGCCCCAAATAAATTTTATAATTTTGGCTTTTTAGTCGGGCTTTGTCAACAGGGATTGGGAGGGCCCTAAAGTAATATAAGATGCGGGGAAGAAGGGTCATTTTAATTGAATTTATTTTGCCAAGCCAGGATAACGAGAGCCCAGACCACCTGGTCAAGTCCTCTTCTAGTTTTTTGTATAGCTGAGGATAATTATCTTGGTAAAGAAGCTCTATCTTGGGGGTCAATTTAATCCCCAGGTAGGTTATATGTGCTTCATTCCATGTGAACTGGAAACTCTCCCTAAGCCTGGCCAGCAATGTAGCAGGTATGTTGATGTTGAGCGCGTGAGACTTGTCATAATTTACCTTAAGACCTGAGATAGTTCCGAATTCGTCTAGAAGGTGGCATATGTTGGGGAGGGAAGTCAGGGGAGACAATATAAACATCAGAATGTCGTCTGCAAACAACGCACATTTGTGGTGACTGGAGCCGCACTGAAAACCCTGTATGTTCAGATTGCATCTGATGGCTATTGCTAGGGATTGGATTGCTATGGCAAAGATCAATGGGGATAGGGGGCAGCCCTGTCTTGTGCCTCTCGAAATGGGGAAAGACAGAGTAAAATCCCCGCAGACGCACCTGGGCTGTGGGAGAAGAATATAGAGCATGCAGAACATTAAGAAAGGAGTCCCCAAAGCCCCATCTATGTAAAATGTAATAAAGAAAAGTTTCCGCGCTCACGGACCCAGGCTTGCAGCCCCCCCTTTTTAAAAGCACCCTTAAAAAAGTGGATTAAATTAGAATGAATTTATGAATAGGGGTAGGTGGCCCTACCTGTGTTGGATACCTAATTGAATATGTGATCTCTACTAGGTGCCTAGATTGTGCACTCTAAAAATAAAATAAAACAAATTGCATATTAATTATGTGCCACTATTGATTATTGTGCCATCCTAGTGTGAGCAAAACAGCTAAATCCTTATTGTGTGAAAAGGTGTAATTACACCCCACCCCCTATGTTCTAGAGGGGTTAAATAAATACGTGAGTAAAATCCTCTTTTAGACTAATGTGATCATTAACCATCAATCAATTACCAATTATTATTATTACATCTGATATAAGTGTTACCAATTGGTCCCCCACCAAACAGCTGGGCATCTATATATAGCCTATATAGCCTATACACAATTCATCAGCGTTAAAACACCCTTATACATCTAAAGAAATGTGAAAATTGATTATTTAGAACCACATTGGATGTGCAAAAATATGTGTTAAAGGAAACACCATAAAAACATGAATAAATCAAACAGTCAGAAAATCAAAGAGTTAAAAAAATAATAGTCAAAATTCTAATTAGTGAAAGTCCCAGCTAGCAGAGTTCCATATATTTCCACCACATCCAAGTAATCTGTGTAGGGTGACTATTGTGACAGCAACAGTTGGTATCCAGTGACTCCGGTGCTCCCCCTCAAGGATCCCCACTCACCAGCTCCATGCACCCCTACAGGGGTAAACAGCATATAGTATCCGGCTCCCGATAGCGTCTGGGATTCCAGTGGGGTTCTCCCTGGGGCTATCCACTCCAAATCAGTCTGCCTTCAGATCTCCAGGTTCCCCTCACATGAAAGAGACAGGGCTCCCATAGTGTGATAACGTAATAGGAATTTTATTAAAAAAATGCTGATTACAGCAATCAAATATCATATAAAATAAAATAAATGAATAAAATATAAAAAGTTCGTACTCCTGTAAGGAGTCAAGCTATCACACTAAGTAATTTGGGAGGTCAAGCTTAGAGAGAAACTTGTGGATGACATCCACAAGTCTCTCTCTAAGTTGGACCTCCCAAATTACTTAGTGTGATAGCTTGACTTAGTGTGATAGCTTTAATCCCTGCACATTATGTGTTACTACCCTGAGAGTAGTTTGTACCTGCGGTGCATTAGCCATTGAGCAGAGGCGGGGAGCGAACTAGGGCCACATCAGCACTTACCCAATCGAGTTCATGGAGACCAAGATACATCACAGGCCTGGCAGAGTCCTTGGATGGCAACAGACAACCTCGGGGTGTTTCCCCCCAGTCGACCTCTGTAAAGAGATTATAATAAGTGTCTTGTGAAAGAGAGATGAAGTTAAAGGAGACAGGAAAGGCGAAAGACAAGGGAGTCTTCCGAGGGATGGAGGTGACAGGATCCTCCATCTATGTGAAAGGTGAACTTTGGAGTCCCTCTAATCGACAGGGACTACACTTGTCTAGAGAAGAGACAAAAAATCTGTTCTTCCAGACAAGAGGGGGTGCATGAGCTCCACTCCAGCAGACAAGCCTCGAAAACTATGTCTCTAGGTATAACCGAAAAAAGAGGCCTAAAATGGGTGCTAGGCCCTAACATTAGTAACAGACAAAATATTTCACCCTAAGCAACCTCAAATAAGGGAGTGGTAAAATATAACAGGAGGTGAATCTAAAGGTAAAGTAAAACAGTGAACCATCATAGGACAAGGATATAAAACTGGATCCAAATGGGCAGTAATACCCATGGTGAAGGGAATAAGGATGAAGGGCATTCAGGATGATTTGGATACACTAGATATCACATTCATTGGTAGGGATGTAGGAGGAGAAGGTCCCTATGATGGACCCAGGCAATTTGTGGATATCATCACTCTTCCTCCTCCCCTCGGACAACCCCATAGGGACATGGCCGAGAGGGGAATCTTGGCTATAAATTATGTCTAGTGCATTTTTTAATGGATTTCACAACCCCGGGAGGGTTCCCCCGCGAGATCCCCTCAGCCCAGTTAAAAATTCAGGCCAAGGGGTAACCATCTCATGAGAGACCAACCCGGGGTGTGAGTCCCTCCAGACCACCTGAGAGAAGAGAAAGTGTCCACGAGGAACGGACATGGCGTAGAAGGCTACATAATCAAAAGCATAATGGAGGGACTGTCTCCTTAGGTTTCTTGGACTTCACCAATTCCCATACTGGTGTCAGAGGGCTGGTTGGAAGTTGCCTTTTCGCTGAGTTTGGATTTGATCCCAACAGTGTAGAATTAAAGTCCTGGCTGATGAGGCCCAATTGAAGCAGAACCTTTTCTCCTTCTGGAAGCGAACCGAAGGTGTATGATTTGCCTTTCCAGAGGAATTTTAGCTGGAACGGAAAAAGCCACCAATACTTGATAGCCTTGTCCATCAGGATTTGGAGAAGTGATTTCAAAGATCTCCTCTTTTGAATAGTGGATGGGGAAAGATCTGCAAAAATTTGCAGTTGGTGGCCCTGGAAGATAATTTTAGGCATTGTTCTTGATTTCCGCATTATTTCCTCCTTGACAGAGTAAAAATGTGGTTTGACCACAACGTCACGGGGAAGACCATCTGCTCTAGGCGGTTTGAGAGTCCTGTGAGCCCGGTCCAGCTCCAATCTGTGCTGTGGGGTGTCAGGAAGTAAATCCTTAATGAAAGCTTGAATTGTTTCTGGTATGTCTTTATAAGACTCAGAGACCCCCCCTAATCTGAAGTTGTACCTTCGATTCCTGTTCTCCAGTTCGTCAATCTTTGCATGCGCTGTTTCAAGCTGTTCCTGGAGTATCTGTATGCATGCAGTATTTTGATTTGTTCTAGATGAGGTGGCTTCTAGGTGCGTTTCTATTATTTCCATGCGGGTTCCTATATTCTGCAGATCCGCTTTGATATAGTTTTTTATCTTATTAGCTGTGTTAGTTAATCCTCTGTCCAGGAGTACTGCAAACTTATTAAAGAGATCCGCCACATCAACAGGCTGGGGTAGGCCTGAGTCCCCTGGCTGTAGTAGTTGTTGTGACTGGGGAGGGCCTGCCTCCATGGGTGAAAAGTCAACACCCGCCATGCAGCGTCCTAATAGGGACTCAGTAGAAGCTGGAGAGTTGAAGCCCAGGACAGTGCTTTTTGCAGGGTTATCTTGCTGCAGTAAAGAGGGGGAGGTCGTGGACTGTGAGTTTGATAATCTGTCTGAGGTAGCACAGTAAAGAGCCGTCACCATCTTAGCTGTGTCAGGCCGGCCGGTGAGGCTTCAAAAGCGGGCTGTAAGTTGTGTCTTACCGCTCCGGAATACATCAGGATGGTCCCCGGGCTATCTCCCACACTTGGGGAGTGGATCCAGTCGGCTGGTGCTGTTCGGTCTGCTGTAGCTGAGGCTGGAGCTGCTGGAGCGGGACGGAGCTCCCGGACTATGCGTCCATGTTAGGTGCCGCCGCGCATGCGCCTCATTGTGTATTTCTTTGTGTGTGCAAAGCCACGTGCTTTAAGCTACAATCTGGCTTCTAGGCACCATTTTGTGAATTCTATTTTTGTACTGTTTACATACTTTTCAAGGAAACTATTGCATTTTCTGTATTGAATATTGGTTTTAATTTGAAATGCCTGTCGCATATCCAAGTGCCCATGCATTGTTGGGACATCACAATAGAAGCTGTTTACACCCTGTGAGGGTCTCAGGTTTCTAGGTAATAACATGGGGGAGTTCTAACTCTGAGTCAAATATTGTGTTGTATTTGCGACAAGAGTGTATTGTTTAAGACATTTTATTTCATGTTTTATGTAACTTTGTGTCTTGTCATTTGTTAATGTCTGCCATTTTCTGTAGTCCGGGTTTCATTCACCATTTTGCCGTGGACCGATTTTCGATTGCTGCAACTGCCTTTTTGTTTATGCTGATTTTAGTCTCCAGCGAAATATCTCTGGTTTTGTACTGAATTCCATTTCCAGTAGAATCATTTAGGTTTTTTTATTCCAGTTGTTTTAAAGAAGTTTATGTTTCTAGTGAAGATTTCTTATGTCTTGATAGACAAAATATGAAGCTATTTGAGGCTTCCCCTCCCCCTCCCTCTTCTTACTCAGGTGTGCAACAGGAAGTTGGTGGGAGGGGCTTGGGGTCTTTTGACTTGCGTTTGGAAGGACAAAATCATTTTTATTTTTATATTAAATTAAGGTTTATACTGTAATACAGTTTTGGGTAGAGAGCAAACAGGAGGCATCCATGTTATTGTTGTAATATCTAGGTACAGAGAGAAGCTGCAGTGTTTTGTAAAAAAAAAAAAAAAAAAAAAAAAGCAGGCAAAAGTGCTCTGTGTATATTCGTCTACCGACGCAGTGTACAGTCGTACAGCGCAATGCGCTTGTGTATGCATACACTGTGAGGGGTTGAGACATAATTCGGGGGTTGATCTGTGGTTGTTGGCGAATCATTTGGCATAGTTAATAGTTGGTTGTTAAAAGAGTGGTACTCTGTAGTTCTGTGCCAAAAGTGTTGGGACAACAAGCCATAGAGTTGATGCCTCGTTTTAGTGTTTCTAGTTGAGTGACTAATTTGTAGTCTGTCAATCCACCGTGTAAGAAGACACCGGGCGGTAGTCTCCGAAATGGGTGCAAGGGTTTTCCCTGGACGCAGGGATAAGACGATAAGCCGATTTGAATCGCCATGGGCAATGGCAGTCCGTGCAAGGGATGGAATGCCAGGCTTCCCACAGTCAAATGGATGCACAAGAGCATGGAGTCTAGTTCTGAGGAAAAAGGCCATTAAACCCCAGAAAGATTGACATAGGTGGTCCAAGGATACTATTTTGGGTATCCCTCTGGAGTTGATGTAGCGCGACTTCGGCTTCAGAAATCTGTAATGTTGAGTGAGTTGATGGATGCTTAGTACACGTTTGTGTGATTAAAAATACACAGGCCTGTTTTTGAACTTTGTGAGGCTAGTCCATGCAAAGATTTCGAAATGCTCTCGTGCCTTTCAAATTGTATTCTTTTTCTATTGCTAAAAGAGTGAAGGCAGCATTCCATCTGGTCGTTTTTATTTTTATTTTTTTCATTTTTCGTTTTTGGAAACTATGAAATATCTCCCCCACATTTGTATCTAAATGTTTGTCTCATTGTTTGTATGTGGTAACAAGATGTTTGAACCTCCCGTGACAACCCTCTTGCGTATCACGGCTGTTGTATTTTAGAAAAAAAATGTGAAAGTAAGATTTACAGAGGGTTTAGTTATTATCGGTTTTGTGGAATGTCAGTGACAATTTACCAATGTACATGACTATTGTATTGTTTACCATTCTTTGAAGGATAGAGTAATAACTTTTGTTTATAAGTATCTTTTCAGGTCCAAAGAGTTTCTGGAAGTGTGTGTACAGGTGTATAAAAAGGTAAAAGTATCATAGGCTATTTCACTGTTTTATTCTGCACCATTCTAAACCCTGCATGTCTTCCTCCAGTTTGTAATGAGGAGGGAAGAAAAGGGGGGATGAGAGTGGTGAGAATAACGCATTTTCAAACCAATAATACTAACCTTTGTAATTCTAACCAAGTTTGTGCCAAGACTGTCTTTCTTTGATGGAATTTGAATCTGCAAGTGGCAGTCTGGTGAAAGAGGCTCCCATCCCAGATGCTAAGAACCTTTTTGTCACTGGTTCCAGGTATTACACCCCAGATGGTAAGCCACGCACAGGTTATGCAGTGACCACAGTCCCGGTGTCTGGGTTATTGTTATATGAGGTTTGTTTGAAGGTCATCCAAACCCAGAATTGTACTTTCCTCATTAGCTGTCACCTACATTCTCAGCTGATGGGGTGGGTGCAATCACTGTAACATGAACTTCAAAAGGTCCACCACAGGGTTCACGAGTCCATCCTGGACCCTGACACAATAACCAGTTTACATTCTTTCCAACCAGGTGACTGGGTCATTATAAAGAAGCTTGAGGGATGAGACCACGCCAGTCACTGCAAGAAGCTGATCAACCACAAAGAGTAGAGAAGTATCTTCATTAATTTATATTTTTTTGTTTAATACATTTTTGGCAAGGGTAACGATGAAAAGCATCCCAACTAGCTAAGAAAGAGTACAGGACACATGGTCGGGTATTAGTGCCCCAGCGATGACGGCGGTACATGCTATATGTGACGTTCATATTGGTGTGAGGAGTTTTGACAGACTAGTAAAATCCAAACAGACACCTGTCAATAGAACTTAACAGAACATTTATAGAGGGTAAAATTAATTATAATTTTAACAATAGCTCTGGTTCTTTCCAGCTTTGGTATCAGGATAACTAGGTAGCCCACAAGTGTGCTTCAACTGTAGTTTGGTATTAATGCGGATCTACAGCTTATAAGGTAATTTCCCGTAAGGCAAGAGGTTCATGTGTGCTGGTGAAACTCGTCCCAGCATCTTATGTCACCGCCGATCGCAAGGATCTGATGGCGTGAGAGAAGGTAAGAATGGCAAGGACAGCTGGAAGGGAATTGCTTGTACACGGTGGGGGCTTGAGCTCATGAAACACTTGAACAATTTCTCATCCATAGAGGATGAGATGTTTTCATGTAACTGTTGAAGCTACAAGGAAGTTCCCACAGTCCAAGGGGGTTTCTGGGAATTCATAAGTAAAGATTGTTATATCTGGATCGGGGATAGTAGTGACAAAGTTCAGGCCCATATGGATAAGGTTTAGGTCCCTACAAGGCAAAGCCAGAGCTATAGCTAGTGAAGGTTTGAATACTTTTTAAGGGTTTGGGAATCGTTGGGGATTTAATTTTTATCTTGCCACGGATCATAGTGAAGGAAGTAGGGGTATATATACTCATGTTGTTTTTGTTTCTATTCCTTCTATATGCCATGATGAGGTGCTCCTGTTGCCTGATTGGACGCGTGACCAGAGCCTGAGCAGATGACCACATCTTCCCTGATGAGATACCCCGAAGCCTGACCCACGTACAAGACACAGAGGATCCCAGACCGACCGGCGACTACTACAGCTCACCACGTCATCTCCAACAGAGTCTACATTTCAAGCCGTGGTTTACTTTTTATGGACTAAGAAGAATATCAGGATTCATCGAGGGACACATGAGATCATATAACAAGAGGAGGGACTGTTGTGGAAAATTTTATATTAATGTATTGTCATAAGAGTCTCCCAGTGTCTGTCCTCTTGCAGCCCACTCTAAAGAGCTGACTGGGGTAGACTGACGCTGGCTGAGATCCGTTTGGTAGTGAAAAGCTCTTTGGGGATGTAGAGAAATGTTTGCGGAGTGGGGACGTGTCCGCCAGCTACGGGCCCCTGTGCGATGCACAGAACGATCGTCTGGTGGGGGTGTGTTCGCTCTGCAAAGACATTATCAGTTTAACGAGTGTGCTCTTGTGTTGCCCCTGTGTGCCTGATCAATACATTTGTGGCCCAATGAGTGTACGCCTGCCGATAATCTCTCGTCCACAAAGACAGTAGAATAATCCAGGTATACATTGTTCTCTGGAACAATGTATAATAGGGATTTCTATCAACGGAAATGTGGGAGTCTTTTGGGTTGTTATGGTTGGAGACAGAGTTAATGTTTGAAAGCCATGTGGCTTCTAAAAACATGCATGCACCCTGTCTCTGCTCAGACACACCCATAAGACTCCTGTAGTCATTGTTCATTGGTTGTTGCATTTTCCTGTGTTGTTAAATCCTTATATGGCCATTCACATCCTGTGAGGTCATATCCTGTGAGGTGTGTTTGGCTGTTGGAAGCCGTACCCTCGAGTTTTTGGGACTTCTTGTTATGCTAATAAAGAGTGAGCACACAGCTGAGGAGGCAGTGTGATCTTGGAACTGGAAGCGTGAGGTTGTGATTATTTGTGAACATGGGGCACACACACCAGAGGAGGGGCTACAACAGAAGGAGAGATATATGATCAAAAGGTGAGATGCGTTTATATCATTAGACAAAATTGTTATATATGATTAGAAACAGGAGATTTGGCTGTGTGCTCTGCGTACAACCAAATTTCCGTAACAGTATCCACTGGAGCACCTGTGTGGGTTAACCAAAAAAAATGTATTCACTAGTGCTCTTGTGTCCAGATGTGTAAACAGCTGCTGAGTGTCCTCTCCTTACATTCCACTGAATGAAGTTTGCTATTCATTCTAGTTTCAAAAGACATCTAGACAACAATGTCATAAACTTCTTTTAATAAGACAAACTACCAAGACCAAAATGTTGTTTCAACCCTGTATCAACTAAATACATCGTATATAATTTGTTTTAACTATGTTTACTACGAACGATGTTTCCTATGAACGTTTAACGAGTAAAACTTGTACAGTAAAGATAACCACATGGAGCAGCATGCAAGGTAATAATCACAATATGAACATACGACAAGTACTTACTTTTTTTCAGCACTTTCTGGATTCGTTTGTACTGATCCGGCACCCTGAGTTTGAGGTTGGACCATCGTTTCCTCAGCTGATCTTTAGAGCGTCGTACCCCAAAATGATGATGCAGGGTCTTCACCACTTTCGCCATTATTTTTGCCTTTCTTAAATTAGGCTGGGCGTACGGTCCATGCTTCCCATCGTAATCTTTTTTTTTTCAAAATTGATACCACCTCCACCATCTCTTCAAAGGCCATATTGGAGGCCTTAAATCTCCTCTTCCCGGATCGCGACATTTGGGGCTCTGGGCTTTCCTTGTTACTGGAGTTAGTACACACCTGCTGTGTCTACGCCAGCGTTACTCCTACTGCGCACCGTAGAGAGAAGGGGCGGAGAATATTCGTTAAAAAAGAACGTCAGGGGCGGGCGACGCAGGCGGAGTTTCACGCATGCGCAGTGTGTATACAAAGCTATCACGCATGTGCCGTACGTACATTCTGTGCGAAGACAAAAGGGGTGAGAATATTCGTTAAAAAGAGAACGTCAGGGACGGGCAACGCAGGCAGAGTTTCACGCATGCGCAGTGTGTATAAAGCTATCACGCATGTGTCATACGTAACTTCTATGCGCGGAGCATAGAGGAACTGAATTTGCGAGCGTCCAAAATGAAGGTAAATTTTATTAACTTTGTATCACCCTATACTGCTTAACCACTTCAGCCCCGGAAGGATTTACCCCCTTAATGACCAGAGCACTTTTTACAATTTGGCACTGTGTCGCTTTAACTGCTAATTGCGCGGTCATGCAATGCTGTACCCAAACAAAATTTGCGTCCTTTTCTTCCCACAAATAGAGCTTTCTTTTGATGGTATTTGATCACCTCTGCCATTTTTATTTTTTGCGCTATAAATGGAAAAAGACCGAAAATTTAGAAAAAAAATGATATTTTCTACTTTTTGTTATAAAAAAAATCCAATAAAATCAATTTTAGTCATACATTTAGGCCAAAATGTATTCGGCCACATGTCTTTGGTAAAAAAAAATGTCAATAAGCGTATATTTATTGGTTTGCGCAAAAGTTATAGCGTCTACAAACTAGGGTACATTTTCTGGAATTTACACAGCTTTTAGTTTATGACTGCCTATGTCATTTCTTGAGGTGCTAAAATGGCAGGGCAGTACAAACCCCCCCAAATTACCCCATTTTGGAAAGTAGACACCCCAAGGAAATTGGTGAGAGGCAAGTTGAGCCCATTGAATATTTATTTTTTTTGTCCCAAGTGATTGAATAATGACAAAAAAAAAAAAAAATTTACAAAAAGTTGTCACTAAATGATATATTGCTCACACAGGCCATGGGCATATGTGGAATTGCACCCCAAAATACATTCAGCTGCTTCTCCTGAGTATGGGGATACCACATGTGTGGGACTTTTTGGGAGCCTAGCGGCGTACGGGGCCCCGAAAACCAATCACTGCCTTCAGGATTTCTAAGGGCGTAAATTTTTGATTTCACTCCTCACTACCTATCACAGTTTTGAAGGCCATAAAATGCCCAGATGGCACAAACCCCCCCCCAAATTACCCCATTTTGGAAAGTAGACACCCCAAGCTATTTGCTGAGAGGCATGTTGAGTCCATGCAATATTTTATTTTTTGACACAAGTTGCGGGAAAGTGACAAATTGTTTTTTTTTTGCACAAAGTTGACACTAAATGATATATTGCTCAAACATGCCATGGGCATATGTGGAATTACACCCCAAAATACATTCTGCTGCTTCTCCTGAGTACAGGGATACCACATGTTTAGGTCTTTTTGGGAGCCTAGCCACGTACGGGGCCCCGAAAACCAATCACCGCCTTCAGGATTTCTAAGGGCGTAAATTTTTGATTTCACTCCTCACTACCTATCACAGTTTTGAAGGCCATAAAATGCCCAGATGGCGCAAACCCCCCCCAAATTACCCCATTTTGGAAAGTAGACATCCCAAGCTATTTGCTGAGAGGCATGTTGAGTCCATGGAATATTTTATATTTTGACACAAGTTGCGGGAAAGTGACAATTTTTTTTTTTCACAAAGTTGTCACTAAATGATATATTGCTCAAACATGCCATGGGCATATGTGGAATTACACTCCAAAATACATTCTGCTGCTTCTCCTGAGTACAGGGATACCACATATCTAGGTCTTTTTGGGAGCCTAGCCGCGTACGGGGCCCCGAAAACCAATCACCGCCTTCAGGATTTCTAAGAAAGTAAATTTTTGATTTCACTCCTCACTACCTATCACAGTTTTGAAGGCCATAAAATGCCCAGATGGCGCAACCCCCCCCCCAAATTACCCCATTTTGGAAAGTAGACATCCCAAGCTATTTGCTGAGAGGCATGTTGAGTCCATGGAATATTTTATATTTTGACACAAGTTGCGGGAAAGTGACAATTTTTTTTTTTTCACAAAGTTGTCACTAAATGATATATTGCTCAAACATGCCATGGGCATATGTGGAATTACACTCCAAAATACATTCTGCTGCTTCTCCTGAGTACAGGGATACCACATGTTTAGGTCTTTTTGGGAGCCTAGCCGCGTACGGGGCCCCGAAAACCAATCACCGCCTTCAGGATTTCTAAGGGAGTAAATTTTTGATTTCACTCCTCACTACCTATCACAGTTTTGAAGGCCATAAAATGCCAAGATGGCACAAACCCCCCCAAATGACCCCATTTTGGAAAGTAGACACCCCAAGCTATTTGCTGAGAGGCATGCTGAGTCCATGGAATGTTTTATTTTTTGACACAAGTTGCAGGAAAGTGACAATTTTTTTTTTGCACAAAGTTGTCACTAAATAATATATTGCTCACACAGGCCATGGGCATATGTGGACTTGCACTGCAAAATACATTCTGCTGATTCTCCTGAGTATGGGGATACCACATGTGTGGGACTTTTTGGGAGCCTAGCTTCATACAGGGCCCTGAAATCCAATCACCACCTTCAGGATTTCTAAGGGCGTAAATTTTTTATTTCACTCCTCACTACCTATCACAGTTTCGAAGGCCATAAAATGCCAAGATAGCACAACCCCCCCAAGTGACCCCATTTTGGAAAGTAGACACCCCAAGCTATTTGCTGAGAGGCATGTTGAGTCCATGGAATATTTTATATTTTGACACAAGTTGCGGGAAAGTGACAATTTTTTTTTGCACAAAGTTGTCACTAAATGATATATTGCTCAAACATGCCATGGGCATATATGGTATTACACCCCAAAATACATTCTGCTGCTTCTCCTGAGTACGGGGATACCACATGTGTGGCACTTTTTGGGAGCCTAGCTTCATACAGGGCCCTGAAATCCAATCACCACCTTCAGGATTTCTAAGGGCGTACATTTTTTATTTCACTCCTCACTACCTATCACAGTTTCGAAGGCCATAAAATGCCAAGATAGCACAAAAGCCCCCAAAATGACCCCATTTTGGAAAGTAGACACCCCAAGCTATTTGCTGAGAGGCATGGTGAGTATTTTGCAGCTCTCATTTGTTTTTGAAAATGAAGAAAGACAAGAAATTTTTTTTTTTTTACTTTTTTCAATTTTCAAAAGTTTGTGACAAAAAGTGAGGTCTGCAAAATACTCACTATACCTCTCAGCAAATAGCTTTGGGTGTCTATTTTCCAAAATGGGGTAATTTGGGGGGGTTTGTGCCATCTGGGCTTTCCATGGACTCCGAAATTGTGATAGGCAGTGAAGAGTGAAATCAAAAATTTACGCCCTTAGAAAGCCTGAAGGCAGTGCTTGGTTTTCGGGGTCCCGTACGTGGCTAGGCTCCCAAAAAGTCTCACACATGTGCTATCCTCAGGAGAAGTTTATTTTGGGGTGTAATTTCACATATTCCCATGGCATGTTTGAGCAATATATCATTTAGTGACAACTTTGTGCAAAAAAAAAAAAAATTGTCTTTTTCCCGCAACTTGTGTCACAATATAAAATATTCCATGGACTCGACATGCCTCTCAGCAAATAGCTTGGGGTGTCTACTTTCCAAAATGGGGTCATTTGGGGGGGTTTGAACTGTCCTGGCATTTTATGCACACCATTTAGAGGCTTATGTCACACATCACCCACTCTTCTAACCACTTGAAGAAAGCCCTTTCTGACACTTTTTGTTTACATGAAAAAATTATTTTTTTTTGCAAGAAAATTACTTTGAACCCCCAAACATTATATATTTTTTTAAAGCAAATGCCCTACAGATTAAAATGGTGGGTGTTTAATTTTTTTTTTCACACAGTATTTGCGCAGCGATTTTTCAAACGCATTTTTTTGGGGAGAAAACACACTTTTTAAAATTTTAATGCACTAAAACACACTATATTGCCCAAATGTTTGATGAAATAAAAAAGATGATCTTAGGCTGAGTACATGGATACCAAACATGACATGCTTTAAAATTGCGCACAAACGTGCAGTGGCGACAAACTAAATACATTTTTAAAAGCCTTTAAAAGCCTTTACAGGTTACCACTTCAGATTTACAGAGGAGGTCTACTACTAAAATTACTGCCCTCGATCTGACCTTCGCGGTGATACCTCACATGCATGGTGCAATTGCTGTTTACATTTGACAGACCGACGCTTGCATTCGCCTTTGCGCGAGAGCAGGGGATGGGGGGGCTTTTTTTTTTTTTTGCTTTTTTATATCATTTTTAAACTGTTCCTTTCATTTTTATTTTTTTTTAATCATTTTTATTGTTATCTCAGGGAATGTAAATATCCCCAATGATAGCAATAAGTAGTGACAGGTACTCTTTTTTTAAAAAGTTGGGGTCTATTAGACCCTAGATCTCTCCTCTGCCCTCAAAGCATCTGACCACACCAAGATCGGTTTGATAAAATGCTTTCCCAATTTCCCAATGGCGCTGTTTACATCCGATGAAATCTAAGTCATGAAATGCTCGTAGCTTCCGGTTTCTTAGGCCATAGAGATGTTTGGAGCCATTCTGGTCTCTGATCAGCTCTATGGTCAGCTGGCTGAATCACCAGCTGCATTTTCAGGTTCCCTGTTGAGACAGGAGAGCCAGAGAAAAACATGGAAGACGGTGGGGGGGGGGGATTCCCTCCCACTGCTTGTAAAAGCAGTCTAGATGCTAATTAGCCACTAGGATTGCTTTTACATGAAAGCCGACCACTGGCTGAAAAGAATGATACCAAGATGATACCTAAACCTGCAGGCATCATTCTGGTATAACTACTCAAAGTCCAGCAACATACCAGTACGTTGCTTGTCCTTATTGGGCATATATTCTAAACTTTTTTTCATGCAGCCTGTGGGCTGCATGAAAAAAAGATATTGATCGGTGGGTATGCCCACCATTAGAATACCTCCCTTCATCCACCCACTTCTAATGATGGGCATACATGCATGTATATATATGCCGAAGCATGGGGGCATCCTCCCGCAAAAGGCAGGAGCAAATCGCTCCTCCACCCACTGCTGCCCCCACGCTTCGGCATATATGCTGAAGTATGTAACTGTGGTGGTGAAATCACCTCCGACAGCACTGGAGTCACGGCTTTATGTATCGTGGGAGCAAACGCTGTTGCTGTCAAGATAAATAAATCCGCGCTGCAACTGAATGGTGTACCTGCTAAGCAAATGATGGTTAACAAAAAAACAAAGTAACATTACAGTATAACAGTAATACTTACCATACCTGCAAAGCAAATACAAAAAAAAATAGTAAAAAATAGAACATTTAACGCAACCTGTGCCTACCTAAAATATATATATGCCGAAGCATGGGGGCATCCTCCCGCAAAAGGCAGGAGCAAATCGCTCCTCCACCCACTGCTGCCCCCACATTTCAGCATATATGCTGAAGTATGTAACTGTGGTGGTGAAATCACCTCCGACAGCGCTGGAGTCACGGCTTTATGTATCGTGGGAGCAAACGCTGTTTCTGTCAAGATAAATAAATCCGCTCTGCAGCTGAATGGCGTACCTGAAAACAAAAAAGTGGTTAACAATAAAAAAACAAAGTATAAAAAAATTGCATACCTATAAAGCAAACATGATAAAAACATAACAATAAAACATTGCAGTATAGAATGCAGAACAATAGAGAGAGAATAGAGAGAGAACAATAAAACAACAACTATTTTTGTTTTTTTATTTTATATATTTTTTTATGTTTTTTTCTTTTTTTTTACTTTTTTTTTTTACACTTTTTTTTGTAACTTTAACTTTTTTAACTGGTACCAGGTTTGGGTCTCTCAAAATGCGATGGCATCTTGGGAGACCCTGTGAAAGTGTGTCCTAGTCTGTGCAGTGCTGTACCCTACGCTAAAACTCAACTAGTGTATGGTAGCATTCAAAACATTCACCAATGCATAGACCAGGATTGACAGGACAGGAGGGACAATAATACCGGGTGTCATGCCTAAATCCGCGCTTGCTGCAGACACGACATCTTTTTTGGGGGGCTCATTTGGTAGGGGTACTCGGAAGGACATATAGAAAATGCCTCTCATGCAGCCGGCTTACTGCATTTGGTTGGGGATGAGTGAGGTGCAGCACCGTCTGGAAACAGAAGGGCTCTGATGATCTCTTCCTGGAATTTAAGGAAGGATCCAGTCCATCCTGAAGCTCTGTATAGCACATGAGCATTCAGCAAAGCCAATTGAAATAATTAAACAGACACTTTTTTGTACCAGCGTCTGGCCTTACGGGCAACTAGGTACGGCGCCAACAACTGGTCGTTGAGGTCCACCCCTCCCATATTTTGGTTATATTCGTGGACACAGAGGGGTTTCTCCACAACACCAGTCACCGTAGTAATTTGGACCGTCGTGTCTGCATGAAGGGAGGTAAGAACGAAAACATTCTTATTGTCCCTCCACTTCATAGCAAGCAAGTTATTACACTGCAAGCAGGCTCTCTCCCCCAGCCTAAGATGGGAATCTACAAGCCGTTGGGGAAAGCCCCGGCGATTAGGTCACACGGTGCCACATGCACCAATCTGATGATCAAAAAGGTGGCTAAAAAGTGGCATGCTCGTGTAATAATTGTCCACATATAAATGGTACCCCTTTCCGAATAAGGGTGACACCAAGTCCCACACTATCTTGCCAGCGCTTCCTATGTAGTCAGGGCAGTTTGTCGGCTCTACGTGACTATCTTTGCCCA
This sequence comes from Aquarana catesbeiana, assembly GCF_042186555.1. Classification (NCBI taxonomy): domain Eukaryota; kingdom Metazoa; phylum Chordata; class Amphibia; order Anura; family Ranidae; genus Aquarana; species Aquarana catesbeiana. The sequence continues at coordinate 204,190,943 of NC_133327.1, forward strand.
CGTAAACCATAAAACTACATGTATAGCCTGTGGCCCTGTCACAGAGCTTATACATCTTGACCCCGTATCTGGCACGCTTGCTGGGAAGGTACTGTTTGAATGACAAGCGGCCAGAAAATTTAATCAGGGACTCATCAACGCAGACAACTTGATGGGGAGTAAACAAGTCTGCAAAACATTGGTTGAAGTGGTTTACGAGGGGCCGAATTTTGTAGAGCCGATTGTATCCAGGATCTCCACGAGGACGACAGAGTTCATTGTCGTTGAAGTGCATGAACCGCAAAATCTGCTCGTATCATGCCCTGGTCATGGAGGCAGAGAACACGGGCATATGGTAAATTGGGTCAGTGGACCAATATGACCGCAACTTACTCTTTTTATTTATGCCCATGTTGAGGGAAAGGCCCAGAAAGAGCTTAAATTCAGAAACCGTAATTGGTTTCCAATCTCTGGCAAGGGAGGACTGGGGAATAGTGGCGATGTATTGACCAGTGTACAAATTGCTTTGGTCCACAATAGATCTATAGAGATCTTCGGTGAAAAACAGCAAATAAAAATCCAGTGGCGTAAAATCAACTGTTTCCACTGAATTCCGGGTTGGCCAGTGAATGGGGGAAGTACGGGTGCTGCAGAAGTGGTGGGTTCCCAATTCGGATTGGCGAATGCAGCAGGAAGGGCACTATGGGCACGACGGGCCTGTGTTTGTCTTCTTTGTGGCAGCGGGACACTACTTGTGCTTGCCACCTCGCCAACTTAGAACTGCACTTATGGGACTCGCCACGTCACCACGTGATACTGCAGTGCTGGATATACGACCAGGGTGTACTAGGCCACTGGTGCTTGCCAGTTCACCAGAAGGAATAGCGGCGCTAGTACTTCTCTGCTCCATACGAGGGACCTGCGGTTCTTGCACTTCAAGGACAGAAGAAGAAGTTTGGGGTCTGGTACACCTGACCTTAGCAGGGACCACAACTCCGTCGTCAGAGCTATCTGTCATGGAGCCGCTGTCCTCTACAGGATCGTATTCTGAGCCTGAATCTGACAGATGAGTGACTTCCTCTTCACTATCTGTCATGCTCAGAAATGTGTAGGCCTCTTCACTAGTGTACCTTCGATTTGCCATTTTGGGCTCTAAATTTAGGGGTACACTAGTGAGACTCACAGGCAAAAAAGCTCCTGACTGTTAGCGACTGTATCAAAACGCTACCAAAAAACTGTTAGCGATCACAGGGATCAGGCCTGACTCTGCGAACGCTGCATTTATGTGTGCTTTTTGTTTTGTAAGTGACAGTTATCAATGGATACTGCACTTGGGTGGGCTGGGCCGGGCCAGGCCGAGGGGCAAAACGCAGGTGCTAGCAGGTATCTGGGCTGATCCCGCTAACACCGCGTTTTTGGGAACCCTAAACTGCTGGGGACGCTAGTATAGATCTGATTGGATCAGATATCGATCCGTTCAGATACTATAGCACTAAGGGAGGTGTATGCTGCGTGTGTGGGTGTTAGCGGTACTGGCGCTAACCTGACACTGCCTGGGGCGATGCAGACCTTATCTGATCCTAAAAACGTAACTTATATCACCGCCGGGCAATTAGGGGGTTAAACCTTTATAAGGTAATAAACGGCGGGTGCCCTAAAACTATAATAAACTATAAAAAACAAACGAACTAACCAGCGTCACCCGTAACACTTATCTGGTGATCGCTGGTGAAAGGGTTAACTAGGGGGCAATCAGGGGGTTAAAACCTTTAGTAGGTAGTATATGGGGGTCCCTGTCGCTATAAAACACTCACAGCGAACCTATATACTTACCTCCCTAACTAGCGTGACCTGTGTCACTAATACAGCGATCAGAAAAACGATCGCTTAGCAACACTGGCGATGGGGGGTGATCAAGGGATTAACCTTTATTGGGGGGGTTAAGGGGGTACCCTGGACCTAAAGGAGGTACACTAGACCTAAAGGGGGCTAACCCTAACTGCCCTAACACTTATAACTGTCACAAACTGACACCAATGCAAAAAAAAAAAAAAAATGCAAAAAAAAAAAACTGCTATTGGTGTCACTGTGACAGGGGGTACAGGGGGGTGATCGGGGGGTGACAGGGGGGTGAAAAGTGTGCCTAGTGTGTTCTACTGAAAGTTTAGTGTTGGTACACTTACTTGATGTCTTCTCTCCTCGGCGCCGGAACGAAAAGACCGGCTCGAGGAGGGATGACATCACTTCCTCTCCCTCTGTTTACATTACAGATGGAGAGGAAGGATTTTCATTCGCCAGGAGCGATCGGGGGGGGGGGTGGCCACGAATGGATGGCCTCCCCCTCACCTCTCATCACCCGCGGAGAAATGACGGCTGCCTCTGGCACCGGGGGGGTCCGATCGGACCCCCCGCCCGCGGGAAGACAATCACGTACCAGGTACGTGATTTTGCCTGCCCGTGCCATTCTGCTGACGTATATCAGCGCGAGGCGGTCGTCAAGTGGTTAAAGATTGAGGCCTATGTTGGGATGAGTAAGATTATGAGAGTTTAGCCTAACATTAGTGTTTTTGTCTTGTGTATTATCTTTGACAGAAAACATGAATACTTAGTTTAAGGACCCTGGATTTCTGACTCAATTTATTGAGAAGTACAGGGAGATGAGGAATCTATGGGAGGTCAAACACCCTGCATATTATATTAAAACAATAAGGAAGTCAATACTGGAGAAACTTGTCGCATTTGTGCAGACTTTCATCCCAGAAGCAAAAACTCAAACTATGTCCCTTTTTTATACACAGGATGAGATCAGCCAGGAGGAAGGTGTGGAAAGTGTCATCCAGGAGGAGGCCGGTCCCAGTGTCATCCAGGAGGAGGCCAGGCCCAGTGTCTTCCAGGAGGAGGCCAGGCTCAGTGTCATCCAGGAGGAGGCAGGGGTTAGTGTCAGCCAGGAGGTGGCCGGGTCCAGTAGGAGCCTCACACAATCGCAGGTTCCTCCCCTCCGCCTTCATACAAAAAGGCCCAGAAAGGGGACGGTGACAGAGAAGACATCACTGCGCCTCATGAGAGAAGCTACAAATTTCCTCAAGAGCCCCCATGAAGCTATATAGCCAGCAGGTTGCTCGAAATGGAGAAGGGACAACGCCTCCTGTGTGAAAAACTTTTCTCTGATGTTCTTCACAAGGGGCTGAAGGGTGAGTTAACTGTCAACACCCAAATAAATGAGCAAGCCCCTCCTCCTCCTCCTCCTGCCACAAGTCAACCACCAGAGCCCCAGCCTACAAGGAAGGCTGCAGGGAAGGCTGCAGGGAAGGGTGCAGGGCAGCGTGGAGGGAAGGCTGGAATGAAGAGAAGAAAGTGATGACCTGGCTTCAGTCTGGTCTGACAGAAGACGCAGGCTGGTGTAGTACCACAGCCTGAGGACATATATGTCATCTGCTGCTGCTCTTGATCTCTGGGATTCCTGGACCAGATTGTGCTCCCTATTATATGGACTCCTCAAGATCCCAATTTTCTTTTCCACAGACTTGATGTGTGCTCTGGGGACACAAGTCTTCACAAATTGAAAACATTTATCCAGTGTTGACTTCATCTTTATTTTGTTAACAATAATAAATGGATATTTTACTTTATGAAAAAACTTGCCTATGTGTTTTTATTAACAGCAATTTTTTAGAGACAATGTCAGATTAACAAGGGACAACAACCTCCTTGAGGTTCAAAAAAAAAAAATTATATAATGTTCTTGTGGTAACTTTACACCAAAAAATAAAAAAAATAAAAAATATACAAAAATAAGGTTCTTTGTGTTAACTTTACACCAAAAATAAAAAGATATATGGAGATAAATTTAAAATAATTTTATAACAATCCTAAAAAATTATCTTGATGAAATAAAAAATAATAAAAGATGACTCCAAAAAACGATTGTGTAAACATTAGTATAGAGATATGGCTTTTAAAAAATCCAATATCATTCATGAGATCAAGAGAAATAATCCAGAAATAAGTTTGTGAGAACTCTGTGTGAATATGAACACCAAAACAACTTTGTTCTTCTAGCATTATAAAGAAAACAATGAATTTGCAGCGTGAGGAATGTGCTACCTACAATACGAGCACTAGTTTTACCAGACCGAGCGCTTCCGTTTCGTACTTGCTTCTGAGCATGCCTCGTTTTTTGTCCGTCGGACTAGCATACAGTCGAGCGGATTTCTCGATAGGAACTGGGTACGGCGGATTTAAGACATAAAGATTTGAAGCATGTTTCAAATCTAAAGTCCGCCAGATTTTCGACTGGAAAAGTCCGCTGAAGGTCCAATGAAGCCCACACACGATCGGATTGTCCGCCGCACTCGGTCCGTTGGACCAGTCTGCCCGTATGTACGCTGCATTACTGCAATATTAACCCACTGATATGTTCTGTGGAAACATGTCAAGGGTCCATGTGATGTTACTGTTGACATTTTTTTTCTAAGCTTGGAACATTTACCGAAAGCTCTGCATAAAAAATATTACATTCACTCATCATTCATCCAATATGTCCCCATGTATTGTCACTGACGTATACATTTAAACTGTATATTTTAACTCTATTGTCTTTATAAGGTTTGTATTGCTCATAAAGATACCCTTGCTCAAAGAACTAATAATCATTCCTAATTGTTAAAGATGGCAATATTTCCCAGTTCTTTAATTCCTTTTGTATTTTATTAGTTCAGTTTGGTAGATTGTCAGAGGTAATAGAGATTTTATGCCATCTGGACGACTAGCAATAATTGTTGTTATCATTTAAGCTATCAGCTATTTGTGTTGGTTCTTTGAAAAATTTGCCTTTTAAAGTCATGCAACAAAGGCATCTTTTCTTTATGGTGACTCTAAAGACTTTATAGCAGTGTTTTAATGTGGCAGTTTAAAATGTTTTATTTGCAGTCCAATCCATTCACTTCCTTAATTGTTCCAAAAGATACAAGGGAAAGTAAAGACTGCTGCTCAACAAGGTGAAACAGAAATTGCTGTGTTCTTGGATCAATTTTTATGCACAAATTTGAAATGCATAGAACTTTGAGGGCTCCAGTGACCTCCCTCAGTAAGAACGGTCACCAGCACTGTTCTAAGCTATTGCAGATTGTCTGCAGCTTCAAGGACAAAAACCTTTGTTATACTCAACAGTGCTATTAATATACATGTGTGTGTACAGTGTGTATATATATATATATATATATATATACTGTATATATATATATATATATAGCTCAAAATTTGAACTATTAGCCAGGCCTCAAGCGTTACTCGCCACCAGTTGCCCCGCCCAACCCCTACCCTGCCCCGCCCCTAATTCTGCCCCTAAACAAGCCCTTATAAATTATCTCATAAAATAACACTTAAATGTTTTATGCAGAATTAAGTTATAAAAATAAATATTAACACCAACTTTATCCGTGTCCAACAATGCAGCCTGTCTGTGTCCACCAATGCAGCCTGTTTCCACCAATGCAGCCTGCGCCCGCCAATGCAGCCTGCGTCAACCAATGCAGCCTGTGCCACCAATGCAGCCTCTGTCCCCAATGCAGCCTGTGTCACCAATGCAGCCTGCGCCTGCCAATGCAGCCTGCGTCCGCCAATTTTGCCTGCATCCACCAATGCAGCCTATGCCACCAATGCAGCCTGTGTCCCCAACGCAGCCTGTGTCACCAATGTAGCCTGTGTCCCCAATGCAGCCTAACTGTGCAGGGGAAGAGAGGGGAGAGCCGCAGCCCGGATGATCAGAGCACCGGGAACATAACAGCTTTCATTTCAATAGCTGTGTGTTCCCCACCACGCGCCGTCACATACAGCCCATCCTCTTTGTCGGGGCCCTTTGATAGACAGATCACCCGTCCGGGCTATCCTCTCTCTCCACCTCCGATCGCTGGGAGAACGACTCAGTCCACGACAAGGTCCGCGACTTTGTATCTTTGTGCTGAAGTCTTTAGTTTGCTCTGTAAAGTGCAATAGAACTGTTCAATAAATGTTCTTAAATGTGCTGCACTATGGAGTTTCTCTCTTCTTGATATGTGCTTAAGTTGGCGAGCATTCAGCAGGGCAACCATTGGAGTTTGGAATATTTGGATATATATTGGAAACATTTCCATATCCAGGCAAAGCAACCAACATTACCAGGTCTCCTGATAGAGCTGATGCGATGGAGCATTGCAGCTGATCACAATTTAATCAAGCACTTTTGATCCCTATAATTTGGGATCCATCTCTTCTGGTAAGAGGCTTTGTTTGTTATACATCATATACATTGCATAAAAACTTGGAGTTTTCAAGATTCCATATTAAGGCACCTATGGACATTTGTTTTTCTGGAGTCACAATTAATCACTATAGTGGACACTTACAAACTATTATGTGGATTATTTCCTTTTTAATTTTGGTAATGCATGTATATACATTAATTCCAATAGGGGAGTACCATTTAATATAAAAAAAAAAAAAATATATATATATATATATATATATATATATATATATATATATATATATATAAAAAAAAGATGGAAGAAGGCCAGTATGCTGGCCAGAATTTATGGAAGGAGCCCGGGGGGGGGGTATTTAACCAGCCCGCTCGCCTGTGGTCTTTGTCGGTTTCCTGTGCGCGATGCTACGTCACTAGGCCGACTATTCGAGATTCGTTAGCGTTCGTGAGTTCCGTCTTCGAAGTTCTTGAGGCTTTCGTTACCGTCGTGGTTCATACAAAGTGTCTGGCTCGGCTGTCGCAGGTAGGGTTTTTTACATTTGACCTTTCATTTTTCATGCATTTATGTTAGATATTCTGTCACCGATCTCGATATCGAAGCTTACGAGTCATTCGTAAAAACCCTACACATAGCCGTATCATTAGCCACTCACACACACCGCTATCATAAACAAACATTTCGACACCTTTATGTACTTCACTACGAGTCGAACCTCGTAGCAACAGTATTGCACTGATTCGTTTAAATGTGTCACAAATGTTTTTTCACCGCACCATGCTCCTCAGACAGGTCGTTGCCAGTTGCAAATCGCGGCACACCGACTCGTGTCTCAGTCGTAGCAATCATTTTCAACCCTTTCAAACATTTCAATCATTTCACTAATTTCTCCGTCACTTACCGCGCTCCGATTCGAATCTAGTGGCTTCCGTAATGCACCGATTTGTCCTTGTGTGCCCCAGTTGTTTTTTTCGGCCTCATTTCAGTATGTGCTCCAGAGTCTGGTTCGTTGTTAGTCGCAGTTTACGGCTCACCAATTCATGCCTCTGTCATGGCAATCATTTCACTGTCACAAATCACATCCCAGGTCGAATCCAGTCGCATCCTTATGCACCGATTCGTCCCGGCGTGCCCCAGGGTTTTTGGCCTCATTTCAGTACATGTTCCAGAGCCCGTTTTCGTGGTCAGTCGCAAAAATTCGGCTCACCGATTCGAGTCTCTGTCATGGTAATCATTTCACTGTCACGTACCACGCTCCGAGTCGAATCCAGTCGCATCCGAGATGCAGCGACAGTAGCGACAGTAGCAGTACATGCTCCAGAGTCCGGTTCGTAGTCAGTCGCACTTGCAGCCGACCGATTCATGGCTCCGTCATGGCAAATCATTTCATTTCACTGTCATGTAACACGCTCCGATTCGAATCCAGTCGCATCTGAGATGCACCGATTCGTCCCGGTGTGCCCCAGTTGTTTTTGGCCTCATTTCAGTACATGCTCCAGAGTCCAGTTTGTTGTCAGTCGCAGCCACGGCTCGACCATTTCGTGCCTCTGTCATGGCAAACAGTTCATTCATTTCACTGTCACATACCGCACTCCGATTCGAATCCAGTGGCATCCGAGATGCATCGATTCATCTCGGCGTGCCCCAGTTGGCTTGGCCTCATTTCATTTCATTTCATTTTATGTTTCCACAGTTTGATTACTTCCTTGTCGTAGTTGCGTCACTGATTCATGCCTTCACCCAGGCATAGACATTTCGCTCATTTCATTTCATTTCATGCAACAGTCGCATCAAGTGAAAAAAAAAAAAAAGAAAAAAATTTTTTTTTTCTCCAAACCACACCAAATCGACAAACTCGCATAAATGCACCGCAAAGTGACACAAGTCAGTCATTTAAGTCACCTTTTCAATTCAGATAGTCAAACCTCTCACCAGTTGTCATATGTAATTTCTCTCTCCAGGTCAGACAAGTTCAGTAGGTCCACCCTGCACCAGGTTGGACGGTTGGACGGTATTCCCCCAGGTAAAAAAAAAAAACCACAACACACACCCCTCTTAAAAGGACAGGAGCTAGGTACATATGCTGACACAGAAAAAGAAACAATCTAGATTTTATGTCACCCTCAATAGGTTTCGGTCGACCATCTTGCGACCTCAAAAGACAACACATCACTTCCAGGGCACAAGCCACCTAGAGCCATGTCTCAAGCTGGCAGCGAAGACTTCACTGCCCCTCTGTCACCTCCCCCAATGTCAGACCGTGGCAGCGTGCAGTACCTCAGGGGATGGACCATCCCCAAATTAACGGCGGAACTGAAGCGCAGGGGTGTACTTTTCCCTGCTATGGCCAGGAAAGCAGAGCTTTTTCAGCTCCTTATCCCCCTGCCAGCCACAGCTGGGCCCAGTACTCAACAGGCTTCTCTCCAAACAATTTCCGCTGCTATATCACAACTTCACACCATGGTGTCATCTTTGTCGACTACAGTCATGGATGTCCAAGCCAGAGTGGCACCCTTGGAGGCTCGCCCGGCCACGACCATCCCTGACCCACCCACAGTACAGGTGCTGACACCCATTCCTACAGGTACTACAGGGACAAGTCCCACTATCTGCCCAGCACATCTGGTCCCAGCCAGCATTAGGAAGGACATCCTGGACGGCAAGGACGTCAAACTCGCCTCCCTACTCATTTCAGTCCACGACTTGGCAGAGAATAAAGCCTATACCTGGGGAGACGTGTCAGTGGTCCTCAAGGCCAAAGATCCTAGGCTCAACCGAAAGTTGTCTGTCCCAGAGTTTGCGCTGGACTTCGGCATGGTCAGGGATGTCTTATGCTCAGCCTCCCCCAGCAGAAGAGCTGGATCTATATCTCCACACTGTGGTGGACTTGGGCTACAAATACGGAGGTTTTTAGTTTTACGATTACCATCGTTCCTTCTCCGCAAAAGCAGCAGCCAGGCTGGCACAATTTCAGACAGGCACGGATTGGAGCCTTTTGGACACTGAATTGTTCTGCCGTCACTTCGCTGGCATGCGCTCACCATTGTGCGCTATCTGCCAATCCTCCTCCCATATCCCCGCCTGGTGCACTAACGCAGCAGTTACTCGCCCATTCGAGTTCCCCTCCACCTCCAGTGCAATGCAAGGTCCATCGCCCTCCGCACAGACGTCCCAAGCTCAGACGCTCTGTTCGGACCGTAGGAGGAGCAGCCATTTGTAACAACTACAACTATGGCTCATGTAATTTTAGCCAATGTCGCCTGCTCCATATCTTCATCATATGCCAGAGGGCACAACCGAGAAATCTATGCGAGGTCAAGCAGCAGAAGAGGCATGACTAGGCTGAGTTAATGTCCTGTGGCTGGGCTCTATCTTTCCTCACACCCTACTCCTTCCTTGGCCACCTTCCTTATCCAAGGATTCACAGGAGGGTTCCACACCGGCCTCATCTCTCTGCCCCATACAACCTATGAATGCAGGAACCTCCGCTCAGCGTCCACCGACGAGCAGGTCATAGACCAGCTATTACAGGCCAAACTGGAGCGAGACTTCATTATAGGTCCCTTCACACAGCCCCCTTTCGTCACTTGGAGAGTTAGCCCTATTGGGCTTGTCAAGGGCAAGTTCTCAAATAAAGCTCGCTTGGTGTACAACCTGTCTGCGCCTCATTCTTCCCACATTCCCAGCCTGAATTCCCTAATTCCCTCCAAGGAGTTTTCCCTGAAGTATGCCTCCGTAGACATGGCAATTCAGGCCATTATCAAAGCAGGTACAGGCACCTGGCTCTCTAAGGCCGACATCTCAGACGCCTTTAAACTCCTGCCTATCCACCCGTCCCTCTGGTGTTGGCATGGCATTAAGTGGAAAGAGGCGTACTACTTCGCTACCAAGCTGACTTTCGGCTCTAAAAGCAGCCCCTGGCTCTTCAACACTTTCGCACAGACCCTTACCTGGATACTTATACATAAGGCTCAGTGCCAAGAGGTCATCCATTCCCTGGATGACTTCTTATTAACCGAACAGCCCAGCAGGCCCCCAGGAGACCTCAACAAATTGAGAGTAGTCTTTGGGAATCTCAATGTCTCCATCGCTAAACACAAGGTGGATGGACCAGCACACTCCATCACCTTCCTCTGAGTTAACCTAGATACTTGCTCCATGCAGGCTAGCCTCCCCCTTGACAAATTAAACCGAATTAGGTCAGTACTCCAAGAATTCACCCACACAAGAGGATGCACTAATAAGCAGCTCCAGTCCCTGTTGGGCATGCTCAATTTCGCCATGCGAATCATTCCCCAGGGTCGGTCCTTTGTGTCATGCCTCCTAGTCTACCTCTCACAGGCACAAGACCCCAATCGGGCCCTTAATTTGGACACTGCAGCAATAGCAGACTTATCAATGTGGGAGGAGTTCATTTCCACCTGGAATGGTATATCCATGTTTATACCTTCGATATCACACCAATCACAACAGGTAGTAACAGATGCCGCAGCCTCCACAGGCTTCGCTGCAATTTTTGGCCATCATTGGTTTGCAGGACCCTGGCCTCCAGGGATACTTGCAATCCCCGGGTTTACCCTGACTTCCTCTCTCTTTGTGCTTTACCCGATTGTGGCAGCCGCCCAGCTCTGGGGTCATATCTGGACAGGGCAGACTGTGGCCTTCACTACTGACAACCAGGCCACGGCAGATATCATTACTAAAGGCAGGTCTAAGTCTTCTTGGTTATGTCCTTCCTACGCAGGCTGGTACAACTTTCCCTTCAGCACCAATTCAACATCCACTGTACATTCATTCCGGGCAAATGCAACCTTGCCACAGATGCATTCGTTTTAATTTCACCTCCTTCTTTTGGCAGGTGCCCGGAGCCAACCCTGTATCAGCCCATATCCCGGCCTGGTCTGAGCTGACTCTGGACTAAAACAGCATCTCCACAGAGCTACCCAGCTCATCAACCAGTCTCTGTCCCGTAACACGCTCAAGGCTTACCATGTAGCTTGGAGCACTTTCCACAAATTCCTAGTAAACTGCTCAGTGGGAACTACGACAAACGCCAAACACATACTGGCCTTTATCGCATACTGCCATAGTCACTTGGCCCTGTCCCACAATACAGTCCACCTATACTTAGCTGGCATCCAACACTTTCTGGCTCTACAAGATTCCGCAAGACCGTCCTTGTTCGCAAGCCATGCAATCCGAGCCAGCCTACGCGGCATGCAGAAACAACAGCCAATAGTCAAGGCCAAATGCCTGCTTATGACAAGTGACATCTTTGGGAACATGTCCACTATGCTTACAAGTTCTCCATTTGGTCTTCTCCCTAGCTTGGTCATACAAGCAGCTATCTATCTGGCCTACTACGGGTGCCTGCACCCTGGTGAGTTCACCTGCAATAACCCCGCAGGCCAAGTCCTGTGCAGACGTCACTTGGTTCGCTACCAAGACCATTTCGTCCTCCATCTTGCGGTGTCCAAAACCCAGCAATCAGGCCCCGGAGTAGATATCCACCTCTACAAAACTAACAATAGCTGGTGTCCAGTTACCATACTTAACCACTTCAGCCCCGGAAGGTTTTACCCCCTTCCTGACCAGAGCACTTTTTACAATTCGGCACTGCGTCGCTTTAACTGCTAATTGCGCGGTCATGCAATGCTGTACCCAAACGAAATTTGCGTCCTTTTCTTCCCACAAATAGAGCTTTCTTTTGATGGTATTTGATCACCTCTGCCGTTTTTATTTTTTGCGCTATACACGGAAAAAGACCGAAAATTTTGAAAAAAAATGATATTTTCTACTTTTTGTTCTAAAAAAAATCCAATAAACTCAATTTTAGTCATACATTTAGGCCAAAATGTATTCGGCCACATGTCTTTGGTAGAAAAAATGTCAATAAGTGTATATTTATTGGTTTGCGCAAAAGTTATAGCGCCTACAAACTAGGGTACATTTTCTGGAATTTACACAGCCTTTAATTTATGACTGCCTATGTCGTTTCTTGAGGTGCTAAAATGGCAGGGCAGTACAAAACCCCAACAAATGACCCCATTTTGGAAAGTAGACACCCCAAGGAATTTGCTGAGAGGCATGTTGAGCCCATTGAATATTCATTTTTTTTGTCCCAAGTGATTGAATAATGACAAAAAAAAAAAAAAATTACAAAAAGTTGTCACTAAATGATATATTGCTCACACAGGCCATGGGCATATGTGGAATTGCACCCCAAAATACATTTAGCTGCTTCTCCTGAGTATGGGGATACCACATGTGTGGGACTTTTTGGGAGCCTAGCCGCGTACGGGGCCCCGAAAACCAATCACTGCTTTCAGGATTTCTAAGGGCGTACATTTTTGATTTTACTCCTCACTACCTATCACAGTTTTGAAGGCCATAAAATGCCCAGATGGCATAAAACCCCCCCAAATGACCCAATTTTGGAAAGTAGACACCCCAAGCTATTTGCTTTGAGGCATGTTGAGTCCATGGAATGTTTTATATTTTGACACAAGTTGCGGGAAAGTGACAAATTTTTTTTTTTTTTGCACAAAGTTGTCACTAAATGATATATTGCTCACACAGGCCATGGGCATATGTGGAATTGCACCCCAAAATACATTTAGCTGCTTCTCCTGAGTACGGGGATACCACATGTGTGGGACTTTTTGGGAGCCTAGCCGCGTACGGGGCCCCGAAAACCAATCACTGCCTTCAGGATTTCTAAGGGCGTACATTTTTGATTTTACTCCTCACTACCTATCACAGTTTCGGAGGCCATGGAATGCCCAGGTGGCACAAACCCCCCCCAAATGACCCCATTTTGGAAAGTAGACCAAGCTATTTGCTGAGAGGCATGGTGAGTATTTTGCAGCTCTCATTTGTTTTTGAAAATAAAGAAAGACAAGAAAAAAAATTTTTTTTTTCTTTTTTCAATTTTCAAAACTTTGTGACAAAAAGTGAGGTCTGCAAAATACTCACTATACCTCTCATCAAATAGCTTGGGGTGTCTACTTTCCAAAATGGGGTCATTTGGGGGGGTTTTTTGCCACCTGGGCATTCCATGGCCTCCAAAACTGTGATAGGCAGTGAAGAGTGAAATCAAAAATTTACGGCCTTAGAAAGCCTGAAGGCGGTGCTTGGTTTTCGGGGTCCCGTACGCGGCTAGGCTCCCAAAAAGTCTCACACATGTGGTATACCCGTACTCAGGAGAATGTATTTTGGGGTGTAATTTCACATATTCCCATGGCATGTTTGAGCAATATATCATTTAGTGACAACTTTGCGCAAAAAAAAATAAAAAAAATAAAAAATTGTCTCTTTCCCGCAACTTGTGTCACAATATAAAATATTCCATGGACTCGACATGCCTCTCAGCAAATAGCTTGGGGTGTCTACTTTCCAAAATGGGGTCATTTGGGGGGGTTTTGAACTGTCCTGGCATTTTATGCACAACATCTAGAAGCTTATGTCACACATCACCCACTCTTCTAACCACTTGAAGACAAAGCCCTTTCTGACACTTTTTGATTACATAAAAAAATAATTTTTTTTTGCAAGAAAATTACTTTGAACCCCCAAACATTATATATTTTTTTAAAGCAAATGCCCTACAGATTAAAATGGTGGGTGTTTCATTTTTTTTCACACAGTATTTGCGCAGCGATTTTTCAAACGCATTTTTTGGGGAAAAAACACACTTTTTTAAATTTTAATGCACTAAAACACACTATATTGCCCAAATGTTTGATGAAATAAAAAAGATGATCTTAGGCCGAGTACATGGATACCAAACATGACATGCTTTAAAATTGCGCACAAACGTGCAGTGGCGACAAACTAAATACATTTTTAAAAGCCTTTAAAAGCCTTTACAGGTTACCACTTTAGATTTACAGAGGAGGTCTACTGCTAAAATTACTGCCCTCGATCTGACGTTCGCGGTGATACCTCACATGCATGGTGCAATTGCTGTTTACATTTGACGCCAGACCGACGCTTGCGTTCGCCTTAGCGCAAGAGCAGGGGGGACAGGGGTGCTTTTTTTTTTTTTTTTTTTTTTTCTTTATTATTATTATTTTTTATCTTATTTTTAAACTGTTCCTTTCATTTTTTTTTTTTTTTAAATCATTTTTATTGTTATCTCAGGGAATGTAAATATCCCCTATCATAGCAATAGGTAGTGACAGGTACTCTTTTTTGCAAAAATTGGGGTCTATTAGACCCTAGATTTCTCCTCTGCCCTCAAAGCATCTGACCACACCAAGATCGGTGTGATAAAATGCTTTCCCAATTTCCCAATGGCGCTGTTTACATCCGGCGAAATCTAAGTCATAAAATGCTCGTAGCTTCCGGTTTCTTAGGCCATAGAGATGTTTGGAGCCACTCTGGTCTCTGATCAGCTCTATGGTCAGCTGGCTGAATCACCGGCTGCATTCTCAGGTTCCTGTTGAGACAGGAGAGCCAGAGAAAAACACGGAAGACGTGGGGGGGCATTCCCTCCCACTGCTTGTAAAAGCTGTCTAGAGGCTAATTAGCTGCTAGGATTGCTTTTACATGAAAGCCGATCGTTGGCTGAAAAGAATGATACCAAGATGATACCTAAACCTGCAGGCATCATTCTGGTATAACCACTCAAAGTCGTGAATGGCGTACCTGAAGACAAAAAAATGGTTAACAATAAAGCACAGTAAACGGTAAGGTATAAAAAATTGCATATCTGAAAAGCAAACATGATAAAATATAATAACAATAAAACATTGCAGAAAAGAATACAGTAAAAAAGAGCAGAACAATAGAGAGAGAATAGAGAGAGAGAGAACAATAAAACGACAACTATTTTTTTTTTATTTTATATTTTTGTTTGTGTTTTTTTTTTTTGTTACACTTTTTTTTGTAACTAACTTTTATAACTGTAACCGGTTCCAGGTTCGGGTCTCTCAAAATGCGATGGCATCTTGGGAGACCCTGTGAAAGTGTGCCTAGTCTGTGCAATGCTGTACCCTACGCTAATACTCAACTAGTGAATGGTAGCGTTCAAAACATTCACCAATGCAAAGACCAGGATTGTCAGGACAGGAGGGACAATAATAGCGGGTGTCACGCCTATATCCGCGCTTGCTGCAGACACGACATCTTTTTTGGGGGGGTTCGCTGGGTAGGGGTACTCGGGAGGAAATAAAGAAAATGCCTCTCATGCAGCCGACTGCATTTGGTTGGGGATGTGAATGGGGGAAGTACGGGCGCTGCAGAAGCGGTGGGTTCCCAATTAGGATTGGCAAATGCAGCAGGAAGGGCACTATGGACACGACGGGCCTGTGTTTGTCTTCTTGGTGGCAGCGGGACACTACTTGTGCTTGCCACCTCACCAGCTTAAACTGCATTTATGGGACTCGCCACGTCACCAAGTGTTACTGCAGTGCTGGTTTGACTACGACCGGGGTGTACTAGGCCGCTGGTGCTTGCCAGTTCACCAAAACGCTACCAAAAAAACTGTTAGCGATCGCAGGGATCAGGCCTGACTCTGCGAACGCTGCAGTTATGCGTTTAGTGTTTTGTAAGTGTCAGTGATCGATCGATACTGCACTTGGGTGGGCTGGGCTGGGCCGGGCGGAGGGGCAAAACGCAGGGGCTAGCAGGTATCTGGGCTGATCCCGCTAACACTGCGTTTGTGGGAACCCTAAACTGCTGGGGACGCTAGTATAGATCTGATCAGATCAGATATTGATCCGATCAGATACTATACCACTAAGGGAGGTGTACGGTGCGTGCGTGGGTGTTAGCGGTACTGGCGCTAACCTGACGCTGCCTGGGGCTGGTGCTTGCCAGTTCACCAAAACGCTACCAAAAAAACTGTTAGCGATCGCAGGGATCAGGCCTGACTCTGCGAACGCTGCAGTTATGCGTTTAGTGTTTTGTAAGTGTCAGTGATCGATCGATACTGCACTTGGGTGGGCTGGGCCGGGCGGAGGGGCAAAACGCAGGTGCTAGCAGGTATCTGGGCTGATCCCGCTAACACTGCGTTTGTGGGAACCCTAAACTGCTGGGGACGCTAGTATAGATCTGATCAGATCAGATATTGATCCGATCAGATACTATACCACTAAGGGAGGTGTACGGTGCGTGCGTGGGTGTTAGCGGTACTGGCGCTAACCTGACGCTGCCTGGGGCTGGTGCTTGCCAGTTCACCAAAACGCTACCAAGAAAACTGTTAGCGATCGCAGGGATCAGGCCTGACTCTGTGAACGCTGCAGTTATGCGTTTAGTGTTTTGTAAGTGACAGTGATCGATCGATACTGCACTTGGGTGGGCTGGGCCGGGCAGAGGGGAAAAACGCAGGTGCTAGCGGGTATCTGGGCTGATCCCGCTAACACTGCGTTTTTGGGAACCCTAAACTGCTGGGGACACTAGTATAGATCTGATCGGATCAGATATTGATCCGTACAGATACTATACCACTAAGGGAGGCGTATGCTGCGTGCGTGGGTGTTAGCGGTACTGGCGCTAATCTGACGCTGCCTGGGGCGATGCATATCACCGCCGGGCGATCAGGGGGCTAAACCTTTATTAGGTAATAAACGGTGGGTGCCCTGACACTATAAAAAATAAACGAACTAACCAGCGTCACCCGTAACGGTTATACGGTGATCAGTGGTGAAAGGGTTAACTAGGGGGCAATCAAGGGGTTAAAACATTTATTCGGTAGTATATGGGGGTCCCTGTCACTATAAAACGCTGACGGCGAACCTAAATATTTACCTCCCTAACTAGCGTCACCAGCGACACTAATACAGCGATCAGAAAAATGATCGCTTAGTGACACTGGTGACAGGGGGTGATCAAGGGGTTAAAACTTTATTAGGGGGGGTTAGGGGGGTATCCTAGACCTAAAGGGGGGTAATACTCACTGCCCTAACACAGTAACTGTCACAAACTGACACCAATGCAGTAATCAGAAAAAAAAAAAAAATACTGCTTGCTGTCAGTTTGTGACAGGGGGGGGGTGATTGGGGGGGGATCGGGGGGCGATCGGGGGGGGGGATCGGGGGTGTAAAGTATGCCTGGCATGTTCTACTGTGTGTGTGTGTGTGTGTTGTGCACTCACATGTCTTCTCTCCTCGGCGCTGGGACGGAAACTGCCAAGTCGAGGAGAGATGACATCACATCCTCTGCCTGTGTGAAACTACACACAGGCAGGGGAGGATTCCGATTGGCTGGGAGCGATCGCGAGGGGGGGCACGATCGGATGGTCTCCCCCTCGCCTCCCGACGCTCCCAGTCAAATGCCGACCGCCGCTGGCACCGGGGGGGGGTCCGATCGGACCCCCCGCCCACGGGAGGCAGATCACGTACAGGTACGTGATTCTGCCTGCCCGTGCCATTCTGCCGCCGTATATGTGTGTTAGGCGGTCGGCAAGTGGTTAACCACTTATGGTCACTCCTGCCCGTACAGTCAGATTCTAGTCCCCTGCTACCCTTTCCGGTCAAACCTTTAAATGCCAGCCAGTTCGTGGAACACGTGAAGATTCTTCTCCACAACCTACACCTTAACCCCACTCAGTACTCCGGTCACTCTTTCCATATCATAGAAAAAACAAGAAGAAAGCGCCTCTGAGTACAAGTGTTTAATTTAAGATAAAAAGCACATATTCACACTTACATAGAGATGTATGAGTATCAGCTATCCAGGGTAAGTCAAAGGTCCATATGCGTGAGGCTTCGATATGAATCCGAGGGGATGGCCGCGGACCTCCGCACGGAGAAGCCGGCACTTCCGCGTTCCAGCGAGGCACTCGAGAACATATGACGTTCAGATAGACAGGGATACACTACATGTTTCTGAGCATGCGCAAGGCTCCCAGCAGGCATGCGCGCTCCTTTGTCAAGTGTAGATAGAACGGGAATGGTGGAAGCTTAAGTAACTCAGCATTGAGGACAGGCAATTGCTCCGGCTAGATAGAGGAGGAGCATGAACTTACAGGCAACATAAAAGCAATAAGCAGCAATAAAAGGAAATAATTCTCTATGCATTATCAGTAATTAGACTATTAAAGGTGTATTCTATATCAAGGGATAGGGATGAGCTTCGTGTTCGAGTCGAACCCATGTTCGACTCGAACATCGGCTGTTCGATCGTTCGCCGAATTGCGAACGATATGGGCCGTTCGCGCCAAATTCGTGTGGCGCGTCACGGCCCATAATTCACTGCGGCATCGCAGTGCATTGCTTGCTGATGATTGGCCAAGCATGCACTATGACCCGCATGCTTGGCCAATCACAGCGCCGTCTTAACAGAGAGCCATAATTGGCCAAAGCCAAGGAGGCTTTGGCCAATTATGGCTCAGGGGATTTAGTACACGCCCCACACTATATAAGGCCGCCTGCACGGCGGCCCTGTGCTGTGTGTTCCGGTGTGCTTAGAGAGAGAGAGACAGTGTCATTTCATTTGAGTTAGCTAGATTAGGCAGGACAGTCAGTCAGTTAGCTGCACTTAAAGTGTATTGTGTATATATATGCATCCCAGGTGTTGCATATATATATATATATATATATATATATATATATATATATACACTGTATTCAGTTTAGCTAGATCCGTTCCTGTTATCTTCTAGACTATTTACATTTAGTGCAGTGCGTCCTGCTCACAGTGTTCAGCTAGATCCGTTCCTGTTATATTCCTACTGACAGGCAGGCTTGTCTTGTTACAGTATTTTGAAGAAAATTACTGGTGTTCTTTTGATCCTATTAGTACCACAGTCAGGCAGCTAGACTATTTACATTTAGTGTAGTGCGTCCTGCTCACAGTGTTCAGCTAGATCCGTTCCTGTTATCTTCTTACTGACAGGCAGGCTTGTCTTGTTACAGTATTTTAAAGAAAATTACTGGTGTTCTTTTGATCCTATTAGTACCACAGTCAGGCAGCTAGACTATTTACAGTTAGTGCAGTGCGTCCTGCCCACAGTGTTCTGCTAAACCTACAAGTAAGTGGGGTGCGTCCTGCTCACAGTGTTCAGCTAAACCTACAAGTTAGTGGGGTGCGTCCACCTCACAGTGTTCAGCTAAACCTACAAGCTAGTGGGGTGCGTCCTGCTCACAGTGTTCAGCTAGATCCGTTTCTGTTATCTTCTTACTGACAGGCAGGCTTGTCTTGTTACAGTAAATGCAGCTACCTGAAGAAAATTGCTGGTGTTCTTTTGATCCTATTAGTACCACAGTCAGGCAGCTAGACTATTTACAGTTAGTGCAGTGCGTCCTGCTCACAGTGTTCTGCTAAACCTACAAGTTAGTGGGGTGCGTCCTGCTCACAGTGTTCAGCTAAACCTACAAGTTAGTGGGGTGCGTCCACCTCACAGTGTTCAGCTAAACCTACAAGCTAGTGGGGTGCGTCCTGCTCACAGTGTTCAGCTAGATCCGTTTCTGTTATCTTCTTACTGACAGGCAGGCTTGTCTTGTTACAGTAAATACAGCTACCTGAAGAAAATTGCTGGTGTTCTTTTGATCCTATTAGTACCACAGTCAGGCAGCTAGACTATTTACAGTTAGTGCAGTGCGTCCTGCTCACAGTGTTCTGCTAAACCTACAAGTTAGTGGGGTGCGTCCTGCTCACAGTGTTCAGCTAAACCTACAAGTTAGTGGGGTGCGTCCACCTCACAGTGTTCAGCTAAACCTACAAGCTAGTGGGGTGCGTCCTGCTCACAGTGTTCAGCTAGATCCGTTTCTGTTATCTTCTTACTGACAGGCAGGCTTGTCTTGTTACAGTAAATACAGCTACCTGAAGAAAATTGCTGGTGTTCTTTTGATCCTATTAGTACCACAGTCAGGCAGCTAGACTATTTACAGTTAGTGCAGTGCGTCCTGCTCACAGTGTTCTGCTAAACCTACAAGTTAGTGGGGTGCGTCCTGCTCACAGTGTTCAGCTAAACCTACAAGTTAGTGGGGTGCGTCCACCTCACAGTGTTCAGCTAAACCTACAATCTAGTGGGGTGCGTCCTGCTCACAGTGTTCAGCTAGATCTGTTCCTGTTATCTTCTTACTGACAGGCAGGCTTGTCTTGTTACAGTAAATACAGCTACCTGAAGAAAATTGCTGGTGTTCTATTGATCCTATTAGTACCACAGTCAGGCAGCTAGACTATTTACAGTTAGTGCAGTGCGTCCTGCTCACAGTGTTCTGCTAAACCTACAAGTTAGTGGGGTGCGTCCTGCTCACAGTGTTCAGCTAAACCTACAAGTTAGTGGGGTGCGTCCACCTCAGTGTTCAGCTAAACCTACAAGCTAGTGGGGTGCGTCCTGCTCACAGTGTTCAGCTAGATCCGTTCCTGTTATCTTCTTACTGACAGGCAGGCTTGTCTTGTTACAGAAAATTAAAGAAAATTGCTGGTGTTCTTTTGATCCTATTAGTACCACAGTCAGGCAGCTAGACTATTTACAGTTAGTGCAGTGCGTCCTGCTTACAGTGTTCTGCTAAACCTACAAGTTAGTGGGGTGCGTCCTGCTCACAGTGTTCAGCTAAACCTACAAGTTAGTGGGGTGCGTCCACCTCACAGTGTTCAGCTAAACCTACAAGCTAGTGGGGTGCGTCCTGCTCACAGTGTTCAGCTAGATCCGTTCCTGTTATCTTCTTACTGACAGGCAGGCTTGTCTTGTTACAGTAAATACAGCTACCTGAAGAAAATTGCTGGTGTTCTTTTGATCCTATTAGTACCACAGTCAGGCAGCTAGACTATTTACAGTTAGTGCAGTGCGTCCTGCTCACAGTGTTCTGCTAAACCTACAAGTTAGTGGGGTGCGTCCTGCTCACAGTGTTCAGCTAAACCTACAAGTTAGTGGGGTGCGTCCACCTCACAGTGTTCAGCTAAACCTACAAGCTAGTGGGGTGCGTCCTGCTCACAGTGTTCAGCTAGATCCGTTCCTGTTATCTTCTTACTGACAGGCAGGCTTGTCTTGTTACAGTATTTTAAAGAAAATTACTGATGTTCTTTTGATCCTATTAGTACCACAGTCAGACAGCTAGATGATTTACAGTTAGTGCAGTGCGTCCTGCTCACAGTGTTCTGCTAAACCTACAAGTTAGTGGGGTGCGTCCTGCTCACAGTGTTCAGCTAAACCTACAAGCTAGTGGGGTGCGTCCACCTCACAGTGTTCAGCTAAAGCTACCTGTAGAAGGTGGTGGTGTTCTCATACTACAGGCAGGCAGTTGATTTTGCTAGCTGCAGTATCAGTACATATATATATATATATATATATATATATATATATATATATATCATAGCTTAGTGCAGCTACAGACCATTAGTATGTCTGGAAGGCCAAGAAGGAGAGGCAGACAGTCACAAGCCAATAAGAGAGGGCAAGCAGGCTCTGTGTCTAGTGCTGGTCATGGAGACGGTGCATCCTCATCAGCACGTGGCCATGGGACACGCTTGGCCTTTTTTTCGGCAGCTGGCCATGTTAAGCCGCAACATGCGGAAGACTTGGTCGAGTGGATGACCAAGCCGTCCTCATCCTCCTCATCCTCTCTCACCCATGCCCAGGGTACTTTGTCTGGCAAAGCAGCGGCCTCTTCCCTCGGCTCAATGTCATCAGTGACTCCTTCCCTAGCCCCACCATGTCCTCCTGAGGAGTCCCTCGAACTGTTTGACCACAGTGTTGGGTACATGCTCCAGGAGGATGTCCAGCGTTTGGAAGGCTCTGATGATGATACTGAGCTCGATGAAGGCAGTAACACGAGCACGGACAGAGGGGGTGCCCAAGAAGGACAGCAATCTGGCAGTCATGCTCCCCCTGCTGCAGCATACTGCCAGGTTTGCTCCAGTGATGAGGAGGGAGGGGATGATGAGGTCACTGACTCAACGTGGGTGCCTGATAGGAGAGAGGAGGAGGAGGAGGAGGCGGCACATCACCAACGAGGCAGGATGCCCTCCAGGGGCCAGCCTAAGGGCAGCACATTGACTGCATCACACCCCAAAGCTCCACATGTGCAGGGCGCTGCAGTCTCTGCGCGTTATTCAAAAAGTTCTTTGGTGTGGGCCTTTTTTGAGACGAGTGCATCAGATCGCACCGCTGCTATTTGCAACATATGTCTCAAGCGTATCTCGCGTGGCCAAAACATCTCCCGCTTGGGTACCACATGCTTGACCAGACATATGTTGACCTGCCATGCAGTTCGTTGGCAAGCGTATCTAAAAGACCCACACCAAAGAACAAAGAGGACCTCTGCTTGCTCCTCATCAGCTGAGATTTCCAACCCCACTAGACCTTCAGTCCTCTCTGAGACCTGCACTGAGAGGAATGAAGGTGTAGAATTAGGTGTGTCACAGCCACGTACTTGTGGGTAATCTGATTTTGGTACACCGACGTCAGATTGTACCAGGCAAATTTCCCTGCCCCAGCTGCTGCACCGCCGAAAGAAGCTTGCTCCCAGCCATCCACATGCCCAACGGTTGAATGCTAGCTTGGCAAAATTGCTAGCACTTCAACTGCTGCCTTTTCAGTTGGTAGACTCTGCCCCCTTCCGTGAGTTTGTGGAATGTGCGGTTCCTCAGTGGCAGGTACCCAAACGCCACTTTTTCTCACGGAAGGCGATTCCGGCTCTCTACCAGCATGTGGAAGGCAATGTCCATGCCTCGCTGGACAGTGCGGTCAGCGATAAGGTGCATATTACCGCTGACTCATGGTCCAGCAGGCATGGACAGGGACGTTACCTAAGTTTCACGGCGCATTGGGTGACTCTGCTGGCAGCTGGGAAGGATGCAGGACAAGGTGCAGTAGTGTTGGAGGTTGTTCCGCCACCACGCCTCCAAAATGCTAATGATTGTGACACACCTCTCTCCTCCACCCCCTCCTCTTCTTCTTCCTCCATGGCCTCTTCCTCGGAACCAGCGGTGCTCCGTAGTCGTTCAAGGGGCTACGCAAGTACGCAGGCCAAAAGATGCCATGCGGTGCTTGAGCTGGTGTGCTTGGGGGACAGGAGCCACACTGGGGCAGAGGTTCTGTCAGCTCTGCAGGGGCAGGTTCAGAGGTGGTTGACGCCACGCCAACTTAAGGCAGGAATGGTGGTTTGCGACAATGGCACCAACCTCCTCTCTGCCCTCCGACAGGGACAAATGACCCATGTGCCCTGTTTGGCTCACGTCCTTAACTTGGTGGTGCAGCGGTTCTTGGGCAGGTACCCGGGCTTACAGGATGTCCTGAGGCAGGCCAGGAAAGTCTGTGTGCATTTCCGCCGGTCATATAATGCCAGTGCTCGGCTGACGGACCTCCAAAAGGAGTTTAACCTGCCCAAGAACCGCCTAATCTGTGACATGCCCACCAGGTGGAACTCAACGTTGGCCATGCTGCAGCGGCTGCACACGCAGCAGAGGGCCATCAATGAGTACCTGTGTGACTATGGCACCAGGACAGGGTCAGGGGAGCTTGGTTGTTTTTCCCCACGCCAGTGGGCCATGATCAGGGATGCATGCACTGTCCTGTCACCATTTGAGGAGGCCACGAGGATGGTGAGCAGTGACAGTGCATGCATCAGTGACACTGCCCCCCTTGTCCACCTGTTGGAGCACACGCTGCGTGGAATAATGGACAGGGCACTTGAGGCAGAACAGAGGCAGGAAGAGGAGGACTTCCTTAGCTCTCAAGGCCCCCTTTATCCAGACAGTGTTCCTGCGTGCCCGCCGATCACACAGGAAGAGGACGAGGAGGAAGAGGAGGAGGAGGAAGATTGTGTCAGTATGGAGGTGGAGCCTGGCACTCAGCATCAGCAGCAGTCTTTAAGGGATCAGTCCCAAGAAACACATGGACTTGTACGTGGCTGGGAGGAGGTGGCTGCGGACCATGTCGTCCTTAGTGACCCAGAGGACTCCGGACCGAATGCCTCAGCAAACCTACGCTGCATGGCCTCCCTGATCCTGCAAAGCCTGCGTAAGGATCCTCGTATTTGTGGTATCAAGGAGAAGGACCAATACTGGCTGGCAACCCTCCTTGATCCACGTTACAAGGGTAAGGTTGCGGACCTTATCTTGCCATCGCAGAGGGAGCAGAGGATGAAACATCTTTGGGAGGCCTTGCAGAAAGGTCTGTGCAATGCGTTCCCAGAGACTGGGAGGTTACAAACTCCTGTTTCTGGACAACGTGTTGCTGAGGCTTCGGTCAGTCAAAGAAGGAGCGGTGGAGAAGGTGGCCGTCTGACCGATGCGTTCAGACAATTTTTTGGTCCGCAGCCCCAAGGTATGATCGGTTCCAGCAACCATCGCCAGCGTCTGTTTTACATGGTGCAGGAATACCTAGGGGCAAGATCAGACTTGGACACCTTTCCCACCGAAAATCCTCTGGGTTACTGGGTCTTGAGGATGGATCACTGGCCAGAGCTTGCACAGTATGCAATTGAGCTACTGGCCTGTCCTGCATCCAGCGTTCTTTCGGAACGCACATTCAGTTCTGCTGGAGGCGTGGTAACCGATCACAGGGTGCGTCTGTCCACTGACTCGGTCGATCGACTGACCTTCATAAAAATGAATGAGTCTTGGATCACCACCAGCTACCAAGCACCTGATGCTGATGTAACCGAATAATTTTTTTTGAAATCTCAGATCCCTTCAAAGACTGCCTATGCTGATGCTGAGTGACTATCCCTGAGTAATTATCCTCTTCCTCCTCAATCATCACGCTGATAGCTTGTAAGAACATTTTTGGTTCTGGGTGCCACCACCAGTGCCTAAGGCACAATTTTTCAGCCCCTGTTTAACAGGGGCGTGTAATTACGATTTTTGATGTAATACTTTGCAGCAGGGCTCGTTCCTGCATTCCAACTAGAGTGTCTGTGAGGGGTTGCAGTGTTGTGGCACCAGCACCAGTGCCTAAGGCCCAATTTTTCAGCCCTTGTTTAACAGGGGCGTGTAATTACAATTTTTGATGCAATACTTTGCAGCAGGGCTCGTTCCTGCATTCCAACTAGAGTGTCTGTGAGGGGTTGCAGTGTTGTGGCACCAGCACCAGTGCCTAAGGCCTAATTTTTCAGCTCCTGTTCAACAGGGGCATGTAATTACAATTCTTGATCTAATATTTCACAGCAGAGCCCTGTGAGGGCTTACAGTGTTGTGGCCACAGCAACACCTAAGGCCCAAATTTCTGCTGAGTATATAGGGCAGGACCCTACTTTCAAACAACTAACTTACAAACGACTCCTACTTGCAAACGGAAGGAGACAACAGGAAGTGAGAATAAATCTACCCCTAGGAAGGGAAATTCTCTCCTGTAAGAGTTAATATGGGAAAAACATTTCTCCTTTCCACTGATGCTTTCCAATCCATTGGGACAAAAAGTGAGGTGAAATCTTCTGAAGAGGAGGAAAGACAGCAAAACAAATGTCACAGGGGTGATAACCCTTCCCTATGTTTTCCAAAAAGCTTAAAAAAGATTTTTTGCCTGGAGCTAAACACGTTAAAAATGTACCCGTTCAAAATTACAAAGAGATTCTACTTAACAACAAACCTACAGCCTGTATACTGCTGTTCAGAGTATATAGGGCCTGGTGGCCCCACACCTTTCCTTATTTTAATTTGGGTGCGGGGTTCCCCTTAATATCCATACAAGACCCAAAGGGCCTGGTAATGGACTGGGGGGTACCCATGCCGTTTGTCTCACTGATTTTCATCCATATTGCCAGGACCCGACATTACATTAAACCCGCAAGCAGTTTTAAATGAGATTTTTTCCTTTAAAAATGACATTTGGTGCAGGGACTGTTCTAAACACGGGAAACACGCGTCACTTTACAGGCATACTATAGACACCCCTCAGGTACGATATTTAAAGGAATATTTCACTTTTTTTTTTTTTACTTTAAGCATCATTAAAATCACTGCTCCCGAAAAAAGGCCGTTTTTAAAAGTTTTTTTTGCATTGATACATGTCCCCTGGGGTAGGACCCGGGTCCCCAAACCCTTTTTAGGACAATACCATGCAAATTAGCCTTTAAAATGAGCACTTTTGATTTCGAACGTTCGAGTCCCATAGACGTCAATGGGGTTCTAACGTTCGTGCAAACTTTCGGTCCGTTCGCAGGTTCTGGTGCGAACCGAACCGGGGGGGTGTTCGGCTCATCCCTATCAAGGGATAAGATCTTATGTTAAAATAATAACGATGGTAATAATTAAAAGGCACAACAATGTGTGCTCAGTATCCTTAGCAGTGTCTTGCTATCACCAATGTTTATAAGATTATTTGCTGCATGTGAGAGTAAACATATGTCAATTGGGTAAGATAAAATCGATTAAATTCATGGGATAATCTTATTTTTGATATCACATTGTAAATGGACCTTAATAGAGATACAGTGGCAATGAGCTATCATGTATACAGTAATAATGGGACAGGTTAAAAAAGGTTAAAAGAGGGGAGGGATTTATATTATAAATTAGTTAAAAATGCAACACATCTGTACCAAAGAATGTGTGTTGTAAACAGTAGAATATATGTAAAATTAATCGATATGTCGGGGAACGCTATGTTCGTCACAGCCTTTTTCTATGAATCGGCGGTGTTTACCAAAGCGTTGTCGTAAAGGACAAATGGTGCGACCAACGTATAATAATTTGCATGGACACGTTAGACAATAGACCACGTAGTCAGTGGAACAGTTATAGAAACCCTCTAACTGATAGCTCTTATCCTTGTGTTGAAAACTACGCTGACCATGTCTAACAAAAGCGCAGGTCTTACATAAGGCTTTATTGCACCTATACATACCTATGAGGGGAATGAGACAAAGAGTATTTTCAGGTTTAGTGGTTTTTAATTTACTAGGTGCTAGCTTGTTTTTCAGTGTTGGGGCCCTTCTATAAGTGACCTTCGGTTTATCGCCAAGATCATTATAGAGGAAAGGGTCCTGTTTTAATATATATTCCATTTTCTTATATTCACTTTGATATCTGGTAATAAATCGTACAGTACCATTATCAGATGGATTATGTGGGGGTCTTGTGAGCCAAAGATGGACTGATGCCTCTGTGAGGTGAAACAAATATAGATAAGCTGCAAACACTAACCACGTTTCATTGCGTGCATAAACCAAAAAATATAAATAAACGTGCCTGCGCTGAAAAAAACGATATATCCCAATAGTTGGGAGGTGCATATATAGTGTAAAACTATACTACAAAATTTCAATATAAAAAAAAAATGCTAGTAATATATAAATTATAGAATGAATACAATCCTTATATAAAAGTATCCCATAAAGTGCAACATGCAAAAAAACAATATATATATGTGGTTATAAATATAAGATCAAAGTGCAAAATCAAGTGTCCACATTTAAAAATTTCAATTCATTGATATCAACACATAAAGTGCAAGTAAGTGGTGTCCACAAAAAACAGTGTTCCTCATGCTCCTCCTTAATGGTGTTCACAATCCAGCATGCTTCAGTGCTCTCCTGTGACCCCCTACTTGTGCTTGCGCTTACCTCTGAGCGTGTGACACGGTAATTAAACGGTGTCTAAACACGCATTGGAGCCACCCCTTGAGCTCATACAGGGTATGCTGGTATAAACTCCACCACTCTCAGATGTCATCAGATAGTAATATGTAGGTGCGTGAGTGCACCAATCTTTCCAGAGAGTGTTTGTATAAAACAAGCGTTTGTATGGCGTGCGGTGTGTCGTTCCTCATCTACCTCTGTTGCTGACAGCTCAGTCCTACCCCTCCCCGATGCGTATTCGGCACAGGGATCACGTGCCTTCCTCTGGGGGATCTCCAGAGGAAGAGGTTTTATCGTCTTAGGTTTTTTGCCTGGAAGGAAAGTGGCATAGGCTTGATCCACTAATTTCTCAGGAAACCCTTTTTCTAAGAATTTATTCTTAAGGTGCACACTTTGGGTAATGTAATCTGAGTCCCTAGTACAGTTTTGTCTTAATCTACAGTATTGGCCTTTAGGGATATTATTAACCCACTGTGGGTGATGGCAGCTATTAAAATGTAGATAAGAATTCCCAGCAGTGGGTTTGGTGTAATTTCGTGACAGAATTAAATTCTGATCATGAAAAAGTTCGAGGTCTAATAAAGAAAGACTTTCTTCCTTATGTACAAATGTGAACGATAAGCCAATGTCATTAGCATTACAGTGGGAGATGAAACAATCGACTGAAGATGGTGGGGCATCCCAGATCACAATAATATCATCTATATATCTACCGAAAAATATAAGATGTTGAGCAAAAGGGTTATTATTCCATATAAACCTGTCTTCCCACAAACCCATGGTCAGATTAGCGTAAGATGGGGCAAAATTGGTACCCATAGCTGTACCATGGGTCTGTAGGTAGAATACATCGTCGAAATGGAAATAATTATGACTCAAACAAAAAGAGGTAGCTTCTGAGATAAATACGGCCTGTTTAGCATTAATGGAAGGGTCAAGGGACAAAAAATGTTGGACTGCCATTAAACCTATCTGATGGGGAATGGATGTATACAAAGAATTGATGTCCAAAGAAAGCCAGGAATAGCTATCTTGCCATCTATAGGGGGCCAGGAGTTCCATCAGGTGTATCGAATCTCGCGAATAGGAGGGGAGATCCTGAGCTATAGGCTGTAGAAATGAATCAACATATTGAGAAAAGCCACTAGATATACTATTCATAGATGCCACAATAGGCCTACCAGGGGGATGAGAAGAATTTTTGTGCATCTTGGGCAGATGATAAAAGTAAGGCATACTATAAAATTCTTTGCGTAGAAAAGAGGCCTCATTTTTGGTAATCACTTCATCAGACAGAGCTGAATTAATCAGCTTTTCTGCCTCCAGTTTAAATTGGGGCAGAGGATCCGAGGGTAGTTTCCTATATGTATGGTGGTCAGATAATAATCTAGATGCTTCTATGATGTAAGAGGTGCGATCTAATATGACAATTCCACCCCCCTTGTCCGCTGGTTTGATGATGATCTCAGAGTTGTTTGAGAGAGAATGAAGTGCGACCTTTTCTCCAGGGGTGAGATTGTGAGGGCGATATTTATGTGTGTTGTCTGTATGTTCACACAGTTTTTGAAGTTCAGAGAAAACCACTCTATAAAATGTTTCTACATAGGGGCCCTTTGATCTGGTGGGATAGAATACAGATTTTGGTTTCAAATTGGTATGTCTAACTGGAGGTGAATTCTCAAGATATTGGGTTAGTAGCTCGAAGTCTATATCAATGTCTAAAGGGCCTAATTCTGAATCTGATTCATAGACACTAATAGAGCTTTCAGATGTCTCACTTGCAGTCGCACAAAGAGAAGCTACAGGTACGGTTGTATTGGATGTACTATCAGCTGGTTTATTCTTAGTTGATTGAATATTGAAAAATCTTTTTAGGGTAAGGTTCCTAATAAATTTGTTAAGATCTTTGAAAAGGAGAAAAGAATTAGGCTGTATAGTGGGTGAAAAGGTGAATCCTTTTCTGAGTAAAAGGATTTCATCTGGAGATAGTGTATGTGAAGACAAGTTAAATAGCTTTATCGTTTCAGTAGTTTTGCATTGGTTTTTGGGTTTATTGCGTCCTCCTCTGCATCCTCGTCTATGTGTTTTCTTTTTAGACGTTGTTTGTGGTGTGGGCCCTTCTCCAAAAAAGAAGAAAATGATAGAGCTTCAGAGTGGGAGGCTATTTCACCACTGTGGAAATCTCCTACTAAAAGGTTAGGTCTGATAGAGTGAGCAGTATCTGATGATATATGTGTATTATTATCAGACTGGGGGGGAGGGTTAGTCCCATGAGTGGTGGGTAAAGTAGATTCTGAGTTTTGACTTTCTGGAAGTGCAGATATTGGTAAAACCTGGGATGGATTTTTAGAGGAAAGTGAGGAATGGGGAGCAGCCAGTGTAATGTCTGTTCTGTCTGCTAATTGTTTAGTCTTATTCGTTTGTATGGTATTATGGCTATGTGGTACAGAGGTCCCAGAGTGATGGGAACGAGATTTTTGGTCTGATGTGGGAGGTCTATGTGAGGTAGATGATTTTTTATATGAGGCTCTAACGGATGAGGCCTGAGTAGATGGGTCGGGGGGGAATTGTCCTCTATTTTGGTACTAGTAGAAAAGGATTTGGTAGGGTGAGGTGTCAAGGACATTAAGGCAGGTATACGGTCATTATGTTTCCAAGAAAATATTTTCTTGTGTCTATAGTCCTCTAGGTCTCTGTGAAATTTGCCAAGCTTGGTTTGAATGAGATTATTTTCTTTATTTTTAGTATTCTTTTTGAGAGTCTCTAACCAGGTGGGTGGAATTTTAAGGTTAAAAGAAGTAATCTCTGATGACAGAATCTGTATCTGATGTACCATCTCCCTATATTTCAGATTTCTTTGGCTAATTATCACTCCTATCCATTTCATGGTACAAAATTCCGCCAGATTCTCCCATTCTGTGTTATGAGTGGTATCGACAAAGGAGCAAGTTTTTAGAATCCTCAACCCTCTGGGGGAAATTTTTTCTTTTAAATATTTTTTAAGAAAAAATTGATCCCACCAATGGGTATTAGCAGCATGAATTAATCTTTCTAATTTCTTAAATTTACCACAAAGAGTATATCTATCAGAACGAGTAAGTTTGGAGGAATGACAGAATAGTTTGGTGGGTAAAGTGGTATATAATGTGTCCAATGTCTCATATTTGTGGAGTTCTATATCTTCGATAAGTTCCATTAGTCCTCAAATAGCTGAGCTAGATCACAACAGAATAGGTGGGTAATGGTGGGATTAAAAATAAAAGTATTATAACCATAAAATAATATAATACAAATATAACAAAGGAAACGTGTATAACTATATATGTGTGCACGCACACAACCATGTACGTACACACATATGTACCCAAGGCACACCTATGGACCCAGCAGCAGTACAAAACTTCTATCAATAACAGTGTGATCATGTATATTATGTGACAGCGCTCAAGTCCAATGGCATAGGTAACAACAATAGTCCAATGCTGCTTGATAGGAAAGTATATTGTAAAAGTCTATTGTAAAAGTCTATGGATGGTCTGTGATTGGAGATGGGTATAAGAACCCGGGAGATCTGAATGAACACAGCACTGAGGGCAGCTTCCTGTTGAGTGAAGTCAGCTCTCCATAGCAATCATAGAAAAAACAAGAAGAAAGCGCCTCTGAGTACAAGTGTTTAATTTAAGATAAAAAGCACATATTCACACTTACATAGAGATGTATGAGTATCAGCTTCCGATGAAAAGTATATCCAGGGTAAGTCAAAGGTCCATATGCGTGAGGCTTCGATATGAATCCGAGGGGATGGCCGCGGACCTCCGCACGGAGAAGCCGGCTGCTGAGCTGTTAGGCTGGATCGGCACTTCAGCGTTCCAGCGAGGCACTCAAGAACGTATGACGTCACCCGGATGGTTCAGATAGACAGGGATACACTACGCATTTCTGAGCATGCGCGAGGCTCCCAGCAGGCATACGCACTCCTTTGTCAAGTGTAGATAGAACGGGAATGGTGGAAGCTTAAGTAGCTCAGCACTGAGGACAGGCAATTGCTCCGGCTAGATAGAGGAGGAGCATGAACTTGCAGGCAACATAAAAGCAATAAGCAGCAATAAAAGGAAATAATTCTCTATGCATTATCAGTAATTAGACTATTAAAGGTATATTCTATATCAAGGGATAAGATCTTATGTTAAAATAATAACGATGGTAATAATTAAAAGGCACAGCAATGTGTGCTCAGTATCCGTAGCAGTGTCTTGCTATCACCAATGTTTATAAGATTATTTGCCGCATGTGACGGTAAACATTTGTCAATTGGGTAAGATAAAATTGATTAAATTCATGGGATAATCTTATTTTTGATATCACATTGTAAATGGCCCTTAATAGAGATACAGTGGCAATGAGCCATCATGTATACAGTAATAATGGGACAGGTTAAAAAAGGTTAAAAGAGGGGAGGGATTTATATTATAAATTAGTTAAAAACGCAAATTGTTCTTATACCCATCTCCAATCACGGACCATCCATAGACTTTTACAATAGACTTTTACAATATACTTTCCTATCAAGCAGCATTGGACTATTGTTGTTACCTATGCCATTGGACTTGAGCGCTGTCACATAATATACATGATCACTCTTTCCATATCAGAGCAGCCTTGACAGCATCTCGGCATGGGGTCCCAGATCATGTTATTAAGAGATTAGGCAGGTCAAAGTCTGACTGCTTCGCCCAGTACATACCCAATCCTCTGGTGGAAATGTCATAAGCATTTACCAAACTCGCTCAATGAACAAGACTAAAACCAAGAAAACTTAACCCTACCTGAATGTTTTTGCCCCCTTATTTGGTATGCCGGCCATCAAACCAAGGCACACTTCAGGTCCATTTCATGTTGTATGTTTTTCATATCCGTATCGGCCATAGGGCTTCAACCATAAGTAAGAAGGCCAGTATGCTGACCTGAATTTATGGGAGGAGCCCGGGGGGTATTTAACCAGCCCGCTCGCCTGTGGTCTTTGTCGGTTTCCTGTGCGCGATACCCACCCTCCCATCCCCTTTTTAGGGCATTTCTCAATCATTTCTCTTTCACAATATGCATTTCTAATCTTGGGTATGCCCCCTTATTTGGTATGCCGGCCATCAGACCAAGGCACACTTCAGGTCCATTTCATGTTGTAAGTCTTATCATAAGTCTATGTTGTTGTATATATATATTTATATAATATATAACCAACCACATATACTTCAGATATACTTGATGATAAGAATAACAATGATGCCCCCCATACATGTTATAATAAAATATAAAAATAATAAACAGTGCATTTAGCACACATATATACGGGTATATATAACCATTATTAATAAAAAAAAAATACAAATTTGTACTATTTCTACTGTTTTTTTCTCTGATCATAGAGTAGTATACAGTATGTCTCACCAGGAATAATGGGAAGCCAGATGTCTGTACATCTTTTAACACATTGCTTTGCCACCAAAACTCACCACTGAGTTCTCGAGCTCTTGAACTCGACGCCTTCTTTTTCCCCATAAAGATATGAGTAAATGACAAAAAAATGATAGAGATTCTTGTCACACATCTCTGCAAGGTAAATAACTTGTTATCATCCAACACTCCCTAAGCTATTTTGTAAATGGGTTTATTGCTTGCAAACAATCGACCACTGATGTCAGTCAAGTACAGCTCAAATTTGGATAAAATGTTGTTTATTGTTTCATCTTTAAAGTAGATACAAACCTAATCACTAAACTCTTGTAAACTAACATGTCAATGCACTTTCAAAAGCACATTTTAATCTGTTTAAACCCACAGCTTTCATTAAAATAATATCTGATGATCCCGCCACGAAGGTCCTTGTTAGGGGTGACAATATTTTGTCCTTGTCTCTGAATTGTGTCACCTGTGCTTCTACATGCTAATGCAACTGCTCATTGCACAGGCATGTTCCATTGTTGTCACCATCAGAAAGTCCATACTGTGGAATGATGTCTAGCCACTGCATGAGACAGGAAGTGATTGAAAGAAACTGGAAAGATGCCAAAGAAAAAATATATTTTTTAAGAAGAGTTTAGCAGTTTTTTGTTTCCATTAAAGAGTTTTATTGAAGGTCAATGAAGTTTAACAATCAAAGCTATTTTACATTGTTAATCTGAAATATGCATTCATTACATCCAATTAGCAGTGAGTACATGGGCTATCATCTATATGAAAGTATGTTAAACAGATTATAAATCATAAAAACCTACATCTGTACAGAAGGTGCACACGAAAGTAGTATCGATTAAGGTTATCTATTGCTTTAACTAGTTAGATATCTGGATCAAATTAACCATTTATAGCATCTATCATACTCATCCGTTAGCTTTGAGTTCTTTGAAAAAAAACAAATTTTTATTGTTCAAAGAAAAAGGATAAATTGCAAAGAAAAAGAAAAGAGAGTAGAGAAAAAGGTAAGAGAGAAGAGCTTGTCTACGAAGTAGTGGTGTCCCTCCCCCTTGGGCTCCATTTCACAATTTGGTTTTACATATGAGTGACGAAAGGTTCCTACACTCAGAGAGGTATTAGATGTTCATTAATTGATCATAAGCTGGTGTAACCTTGAAATGAAGCCAGGGGGTCCATGTTTTGTGGTATCTTTCTATGTAATCTGAGGTTTGGGCCAATAAATCTTCCATACGACAGATCTCGGAGACTTTCCGGAGCCACTCCGTAACCGAAGGAGCCTGAGTACTCTTCCAGCGTAGCGGGATTAGGGCCTTGGCGGCGTTCAAAAGGTGCTTCGTTAAAGATTTATTATATCTTTTGTAAGGGAAGTTCGAGATGTGGAGTAGGCAGCATGCTGCATCCAGAGTGATTCTGGTCTCTGTTATCTGTCGTACAATATCCCTCACCCCTGTCCAGAAAGTTTCAAGAATTGGGCATTGCCACCAAATATGTATAAGAGTGCCCGTCTCTCTGTTGCATCGCCAGCATCTGTCAGAGGCCTCTGGGAACCATGTTTTGAGTTGATGGGGTGTGACGTACCAGTGAGTCAGAAGTTTATATGCCGTCTCTTGTGTTTTAGTGCTGATGGAACATTTATGTGCTAACGAGCAAGCCGCTAGCCATTGGTTGTCAGTAATATCTTTCTGTAGAGCTCTGGACCATTCTATTCTAAATCTGTCATCAGTAGTTGTGATAGGGTTTTGAAGCCAGGAGTATGTGACAGAGGTTGTCTTGAGAAAGTCATCTCCTCTGTGGCATGCTGTCTCTAGTTGGGTCATAGGTCTTTGAAAGTGTGGTAGTTTAGTCTTATCCATAACAAAGCTACAGATTTGAAAGTATGACCATCTGGATAAATGGGGAATATCATTCTCCTCTTTCATCACTGAATAGTCTTTAACCTTGTCATTTCTAAAGCAATCTCCTGCAGTCAGTAGTTTTGATGCATCTAAGGCTTGAAAGATTTTACCTGCCAAACCTGGAGCGAAATCTGGATTATTTTGTAGCGGAGTCAATGGGCTAAACTGTGTCGTTAAGTCATATTTTTTAATCACCATCTGGAAGACCTTCATGGTGACCCCCGTCATTGGGTGTTTCTTTATAGATTGATGTTGTTTTCCCCAAGGAATCCATGGAGAGAACCTAAGTCCACCCGAGGTCAGTGACTCTTCCAACTGAACCCAATCCTTTGATTTTCCATAGCAATGCCAATCAATCACCCTAGTAAGGTGAGAGGCTAGGTAATAATTGTGGAAATGTGGTAAGCCCATTCCACCCCGCTCCTTGGGTCTAGCTAGGAGGGCAAATTTGATTCTGGGTCGTCTATGTCCCCATAGAAAGCGTGTAAGAATAGATTGTAATTGCTTAAAGAAATGCAATGGGATCCCGACAGGTAATGATCTCAGCAGATACAGTAGTCTCGGGAGAATGACCATTTTGAGAATGGCCGCCCTTCCGAACCAAGAGAAAAATTTAGAGTTCCAACTCTGTAAGTCCGAGGCAAAGTTTCTTAGCATAAGGGGGAAGTTCTTTTCGTATGGTTTTGTCAGTCTCGAAGGTAACGATACCCCTAAGTACCTGAGTTCACCTGCTACCCAGCGGAACAAACAGTTTCCTTGAGTTCTAGCGAGTGTATCCTCTGATAATGTTATATTCATTGCCTCGGACTTAGAGTAGTTGATTTTGAGTTTAGAAATATAGCCATAATTTGTAAATTCTTCCAGTATGTTTGGAATTGTGATATGAGGTTTGGTCAGGAAAAACAAGAGGTCATCCGCATAAGCTGCTGTCTTGTAAATTTTATTAGCTACTTCGAAGCCTGAAATGGATTTGTTCTTATTGACCTTCCTAATAAAAGGCTCTAATGGTAGGATAAACAGCAACGGCGATAGGGGACAACCTTGTCTGGTCCCATTTGATATCTTGACCTTGTCCGACAATATGCCATTGACCTTTATCCTAGCAGTAGGGTTCTGATAGAGAGCTGTAATCCAAGTCATCATGTGTGTTCCCAACCCCACATGGCGACAAACCGCCAGCATGTAGTCCCAGGAAACCCGATCGAAGGCCTTCTCCGTGTCCATAGACAGGAGAAGGCCCTCGATACCCTGCGAGTGCGCTGCATGCGTCAGGAGCAATGCCTTGATAATATTATCCCTTGCCTCTCTTCCTGGCATGAAGCCCACATGATCCTGTCCTATTAAGGAAGAGAGGAGTGGTTTTAATCTATTGGCTAGAATCTTGGTTAGTATTTTGAGATCCAAATTCAATAACGAAATGGGCCTGTAGCTTGGGCACTCTGTGGGGTCTTTACCAGCTTTATGTAACACCGTTATGTGAGCTGAAAGAAAGTCTGAGGGTATTTGCCTGGGTGAGGAAAGGGAGTTCAGTGCTCTTGCCAATGGGGCAGACAAGATGTCATTAAAGGTTTTGTAATAGGCGGCTGTGTAGCCATCCGGACCCGGGCTCTTTCCTGGTTTAAGTCCTGTGATTGCCCCCTGGATTTCAGCTAGCGTTATCTGGTGCTCTAGGGGGGGGGTCATCTCTGCAACCTCTAGCCGTGGTAAACCACTGTCAGTCAGGTAGTCTTGTATGGCCTGCGTTCTGTCGGTTGGTATCGTGGGAGGTCTGTGTTGTCTTGTTAAATTGTAAAGTTTAGAATAGTAGCTATGGAATTGAGACGCAATGGATTCTGAGGTTACCTCCAAAGTCCCATCAGGCGATCTAATGCCAGAAATTACATTATTGGAGCAAGCATCTCTTAAGGCCCTAGCTAAAAACCGCCCAGTCTTGTCTCCTGACTCATAATATACTCTTTTTAAAAAAAATAGTGATCTCTGCGTTTTGGTGTGGAGTATTTCTTGCAACTTTTTCCTGGCTTCTAGCAGTTCTGTAGCTGTCTGAATCGCCAGAGATTGTTTGTGTGAGGTTTCCAGGGTGCGTATTCTATCAGTCAAGTCCCGCATTTCCTTTTCCTGCTTTTTCTTGCGTTGTGCACCTAACCTGATTAGTTCCCCCCTGATCGTGCATTTATGTGCCTCCCATATGGTCATCGGATCCATGTCTGGTGTGTTATTAAAAATAAAAAAGTCAGATATAGCTTCCCGTATACGAGGGAGTAAATCAGGGTCTGTTAACAGAGACGTGTTCAGTCTCCATGTGTTAGCCCTGGGTGGTGTGGAAAGTAGATCCACTCCTAAGGAGACGGGCGCATGGTCAGAAATTGTCTGAATGCCAATGTGAGCCTCTGTCACTGTCTGTAGGTCTCTTTGGGAGACGTAAATGTGGTCAATACGGGAGTATCGATCATGGGTAATAGAGAGAAATGTGAAGTCTCGGGTGTCTGGATGGAGGAATCTCCATGTATCTACCAATTGTAAAGAGTTTAAATACTTTTTGATTGTTTTAAGAGCTCTATACGTGATGCAGGACTTTCCAGTGGAGGAGTCTATGATTGGGTTTAGTGGGACATTAAAATCCCCTCCCAAAATCAGTGTGCCCGCTGCAAAGCCCTTCAGTTCACGGGTGACCTTCTGGCAAAAGGAGACCTGAGAAGAATTAGGAAAGTATACGTTAGCCAACGTCACAGTCCTGTTTCCATAAGTACCCTTGATAAAAATATAGCGACCCTCTAGATCTGTCAATCGGTCGGTAAGGGTAAAGGGATTGTCTTTGCTGAGTAGAATGGTCACCCCTTTGGTTTTTGCTAAGTCATTAGTTGCGTGGTATGCCTTAGTGAAGTATGCATTTGTAAGTTTAGGAATTTGGTTGGTGCTGAAGTGAGTTTCCTGTAGGAAAACAAATTGAGGCCTACCTTTCTTCAGCTCTCTGAGGAGTGAGACCCGTTTCTCAGGGATGTTCAGTCCCTTGATATTATGAGAGATCACCATAGGCCTCTCTCCAAGTGAAGAGTATGCCATCCCTGTAGTTTAAGTATGTGAGGGCTTTTTCAATCTAATTCTGCAAAGACAAATCAAGGTTACTCAATGTTTACATGGATTGTCAGTAGACCAAGGGGAGAGAGCACAAAGAAGATACAAGCCAAGAAGAGTGAAGAGTATAGAAGAAAGAATAGAGAGAGTTGGATTCAGGATAGATAGTGAATCCTATAACAATGGAGAAATTATTCAGGTAAATATACTTTAGATGTTAAACAACTTTTCTAAAGCAAGTGGATAGTGCACCTGGGTCGTGAAACCTCCGGCCCAAGTGTACTTTGTGGGTTCGTGGGAGGTTCGCCACCAAGGCGGAAAAGTCACAACTAATGGTGTCGTGAAGAACATCAAGTCCTGATCACGAGACCCTTGTATACAGTAAGCTCAGAAAAATACCAAAAATGTGACTTGAAAAATGTAAAACCAAACGATACGGAACTAAAAAGAAAGAACGACACAGCCTGTAAAAATAGGCCAAAAATAAAACTAATGTCTTGAAGGATCAACCCTGTCTTGAAAAATAGTAACTGGACTCTATAAAATCCGGCATGTCTTCCCTGGTTTCTGTGTGAAGTGCTTCTGTTTCTATTCGGGCGCTATCACCTGCACCATTTCTGCATGGAAGTCCAGTGATTTCCAAAGCCCAGAGTAAAGGAACCCTAGCGTTGTCAAACATCGTGACCAAAAACAGCGCTTTGAGGTAATGTCCTGCTAATCACTGGCATCTTGGGGAAAGTGTTGTAACAGTTAGAACCATGCGGCTTGCGTTAGATAGGTCTTCTGGCTGCCTTATTTTGATTGTAGAGAACTTAGGGGAAAAGTAATTTGTGGTTATCCAGAACCTGACCTATAATGGGAGTTGTTGGGAGTCACAGCACCAAACTCCAAGATTGTAATCTCACTGCATTACTCGGCTCCTTTAGATCCGTGAGGATTTTGTCTCCTATCAGGTGTCCCTGCGTGTTAACCACCTCCGCGGCCATGTTTCATCCGCTTAGGGAACTGCTTCTCCGATGTGGAAGATGGTGAGGAGTGGGGACTTCTTGTGAGAGGTGGAAGAGCAAACTCCTGGTACCAGTCAGGCAATTCCACTCTGTCTAAACCAAGACCTGCACAAAAGTCTGGTAAATCAGATGGCGAGCGTAAGATGTGTTGCTTTCCGGCCAGCATCACCCCCAATGCAAAAGGAAAGCGCCATGTGTAACGCATGTCATGTTCCCTGAGTTTGTCCAGGAGGGGACGCAATGCTCTACGGTTCTTCAGGGTAATTTGGGAGAGATCTTGAAACAGCATAATGTGTTCACCATTAAAGACAATTTGGTCATTTCTCCGGGCCTTTCCCATGATTTCTTCCTTGAGTTGATAACTCTGAAGGCAGCAGATAATGTCCCTAGGGGGTGCCGTATCTGGTCCCCTGGCTCTGAGGGCCTTGTGTGCTCTCACGAATTCTATATCCATATCTTCCTGTCTTTCCAACAGAGAGTTAAAAACACGCTGTAATGCTGGTATTATTTGGTCAGATTCCACAGTCTCAGGGATCCCCCTCACCCTAATGTTATTCCTCCTCCCACGGTTGTCAAGATCCTCTAAATGTCTGTTCATTTCAATGAACTGTTCAGCATGTGAATCAGCGACCTTTTCCAGCCTATGTATGGCCCTGTCTCTGTGCCTGCCCGCAGCCTCCACATTCTCCATCTTGTCAGACAGTGAGAGTAAATTTGATTTCAGGTCCGTGATGGCAGCAGAGAATGTAGATTTTATATCTGCCGCAAATCCAGACATGTCAGCATATGTAAGGGGCTTGTTGGAGTGATTACTTCCCCTACCTGAGTCCTCCTGTGCAGATTGTGAGTCCTCGCTGAAGTCCTCCTCGTCATGCAGAGCCCGCGCCATCTTGAGGCCTGCAATGCTGCCTCGTGGTGATGGCTGTGCTTTTAAGAGGTCCGCAATGCTTCTAGCGGCGGAGGCAGCTGCAGAGTTGCGGCGTGATCTAGGGTGGGGTACTTGCTGAGCCAGCTTGACCATCCCCAGGACTGTGCTCTCGGGTTGTCCGACTTCAGGCTGTGTCGGTCCGGGAGCTCCTCTAGCACACGTCCATCGCGGTCGCTCGCCAAGCCACGCCCCGAGTTTAGCAGTTTTTTATGATACATAGTTCTTTAGCAAATGAAATGTCATACTTCTGTTTTAACCTGTAAACTGCAACCAAAACATTTCCAATACTCCCCTATCCAGACAGTAAGTATTTCTACCAGAGCATAGTTTCTGAATGAGGAGAGCAGTTGCACTGGTGTCATATGGCTGGGGGCTTAAGGTGCTGATACATGACTGTTTGAACAAGATGCCTTAAAAGATGTTCTGAAATAACTTAATCTCAATCCTATTACATGCTTTTTTTGGTTGTTAGTTCTCTTTGGCATTGTTATTAACCCTTTTATGCCCCTAAATAATCAAAATATTTGTGCCCAGACTAGATTTTGAGGTACTCAACACTACATTTTTTACCACTTTGCATATCAATGATTTGCTTTAACCACTTGACCACCGAAAGGATATACCCCCTTTGTGACCAGGCCATTTTTTATTATTCAGCACTGTGCTAATTTAATTGGCAATTTTATTGTCATGCAACACTGCAACCCAAATGAAATTTATATAATTTTCTTCACAGAAATAGAGCTTTTTATTTGGTGGTATTTGATCACCACTGTTTTTTTTATTTTTTTGCTATATAAATGAAAAAAAAAATAACATTCTGTGCCATGTGAGCAGATTCTGACCTCCCATGTGTCATGTCCACAGTCCCTAACCACCCATGTGCTATGCTCACAGCATAGTTGCCAACATTGCAAAAAAAATATGTGGGACACTTTTTTGGCTGTAGGCGGAGCCATATAATAATTAGGGGGCGTGGCATGCGCTTGTAGGCGTGACCTAGCGTGCTGCGGCGAAAAAAGGGCGTGGTTTATGTGAAATAAGGGGGGTGACTTAAATGGACGTGGCTCAAAGGGGGTGTGGTTAGAGTCTGAGATGAATGAGGGATGGAGAGGGAAAGGGGGAGAGAGGAATGAAGTGACAGCAGCCCCAGATCCTACACAACAATAGAAATATCTGTATTCTAGAAAGTTTAACAATCAGCAGATAAAGATACTCCAAACACCTGGTGTTAGTGCTTCAATCATCCCGGCACCATGATTGTTATGGTGTCAAGATGATTGAAGTGCATTATTTCTATTATTACATTGTAATATAAAATTAAATCATTCAACTCACCATAATGCCGAATCAGTGGGATCCCTGAGCGTGTCACTAGCCACGTCGCCTGCCACCAGCAGAGTCCATCCTTGCATCAGGTGCCACAAGCAGAGTCCTTCCTTGCATGAGGTGCCCCCAGCAGAGTCCGTCCTTGCATCAGGTGCCCCCCAGCAGAGTCTGTCCTTGCATCAGGTGTCCCCAGCATAGTCTGTCCTCATATCAGGTGCCCCCAGCAGAGTCTGTCCTTGCATCAGGTGCCCCCAGCAGAGTCAGTATAGACCCCCTCAGTGCAGACCCCCTCAGTGCAGACCCCCCTCCATCAATGCAGACCCCCTCAGTGCAGACCCCCCTCCATCAGTGCAGACCCCCCTCCATCAGTACAGACCCCTCCATCAATGCAGACCCCCTCAGTGCAGACCCCCCTCCATCAATGCAGATGCCCTCAGTGCAGACCCCTCTCCATCAGTGCAGAACCCCTCCATCAATGCAGACCCCCCCTCCATCAGTGCAGACCCCCCTCCATCAGAACAGACCCCCTCCATCAGTACAGACCCCCTCCATCAACGCAGACCCCCTCCATCAGTGCAGACCTCCTCAGTGCAGAACCCCCTCCATCAATGCAGACCCCCCTCCATCAGTGCAGACGCCCCCAGCAGACCCCCCTCAGTGCAGACCCCCCTCCCATAACGCCCCCCAGGCCCCAGCACATGTCCATTATTGCCCCCCAGGCCCCAGCACATATCCATTACAGCGCCATGTGTTCAGTGGAGAGGGGAGGGGCGATCCATGTGAGAGGAGAAGCCGATTCATTGGCTGCATGGATCGAGCCCCCTTCCCCTCTCTACTGAACACAAGGGGGAGCGTTGTAGCAGCGGTGGCGGGACCGGCCACCATTTTCCTGAAGCCTGCTTGTTCAAAAACAGTAAAATGCAAACATTCCCAATTTCCCTGGGCAAATCACGATTTGGGACAGCCTCCAATCAGGACGAGGGTCTCAAAATCGGGATTGTCCCGGGAAAATCAGGACTGTTGCCAACTATGCCACAGTCCCTGACCTTTTGTGTGCCATATCCGCAGTCCCTGACCTCCCATGTACCAAGTCTACAGTCCCTGACCTCCCATGTGCCATGTGCTCAGATTCTGACCTCCCATGTGCCATGTCCTCAGTCCCTGACCTACCGTGTGCCATATCCACACTCCCTGACCTCCCATGTGCCATGTACGCAGACTCTGACCCCCCATGTGCGCAGACTCTAACCTCCCATGTCCGCAGTCTCTGACCTCCCATGACCTCAGTCTCTGACCTCCCATGTCCGCAGTCTCTGACCTCCCTTGTCCACAGACTCTGACCTCCCATGTGCGCAGACTCTGACCTCCCATGTCCACAGTCTCTGACCTCCCATGTCCACAGTCTCTGACCTCCCATGTGCCCTGTCTGCAGGGCACTGTGGACTGTTATGTAAGGAAGAGCTCTATAGACTCTTGAAAAAGGAGGGGTGACCAGAGACTCCCTTACATCACAGTTTCCCTTTACACCAGAGTCAGCAACATCCCCCGTTACATCAGATTCCTCAGAGTTCTCCTTTACATCAGGGTCCACAATGTTCCCTTACACGTCGGGGTCCACAGATTTCCCCATTACACTGTAAAGAAGAACCCTGTGTTGGGC
Source organism: Aquarana catesbeiana (assembly GCF_042186555.1). Lineage (NCBI taxonomy): Eukaryota > Metazoa > Chordata > Amphibia > Anura > Ranidae > Aquarana > Aquarana catesbeiana. The sequence continues at coordinate 204,233,994 of NC_133327.1, forward strand.
TATATTAACCTGACCTTCATGTAAATGGAGAAATATGTTTTTTGCTTTTTGTTACACCTTAATTACTTGCCGACCGACCGCAGTACAGTATACTGTGGCAGGTCAGCTCTATTGCACAAAATGACGTACCTGTACATCATTCCGTGCAATAGCCAGCAGGGGTGCATGCTGATTGGTCACAGGGAGAGCCAATCAGCGGGTCTGGTGAAAGCGATGTCCACCGGCCACCCGCGATCACTCCCCAGAGAGACAGAACGGCAGTCTGCCAAATGTAAACAAGACAGATCGCTGACCTGTCAGGTATGAACAGAGTGATCTAGCGTTTCTGCTGAGCAGTAACACGGATCTCTGTGTTCCCCCAGTCAGTCCATCCTCCACACAGTTAAGAAGCACCTTCTAGGGACACACTTAACCCTTTGATTGCCCATAATGTTAACCCCTTTCATGCCAGTGTCATTAATACAGTAACAGTGCATATTTTTAGCACTGATCACTGTAATAATGTCAATGGTCCCCAAAAACGTGTCAGTTAGGTCCAATTTGTCCACCGCAATGTCACAGTCCCACTAAAAAAAAGCTGATCGCCCCTCCTTCCCGGGCTCCGCTTGCCCATAGTGGGTGCCGCCTGGTAGAAGGAGGAGAGAAGAACGGACAAAGGTCCGCTCTCCTCCCTTTCTTGTTCATGACCTGGAAGCGACTTTAACAGTTTCCCCAGCCATGAAGGCCAGGAAAGAATGTAATGCAATGCAATGTACACTGCATTACATTCATGACTGAATGCATGGTAACATGGATGATGTAACAGCAGGCAAATAAAGTGTATGCCATATGAGGGTGGGGGTTTGCATTGTGGAGGGGAGGTAGGAAGCAGGAGAACGGTGGGGGGGTGGGCACCAAAATGCAACTTCGCCTAAGTAGACAAAAATCCTTGCAACGGCCCTGCCTGCCTGTACTACCCTGCCAGAGTAAATGTACTGTGGCTGGGCGGCAAGTGGTTAAAAAATACCCAAAATATATTTTTTATTATAAGCACAGAAATAGGCAAAATGAATGTATAATTAAAAATGTAACAATATGTATAAAATGCATAATTAATAATATTCTCCTTAAATCACCTATTGATCACAAGTATCCCACATCCCACATGTATGCATTTTGATACATATGTTAGTGCTGTGTGTTTGCTAAACATGTTTGTACAGTATATTTTAGATATTGAGATATTTTGCTTTTTCCCATTCAATGGCTATAATTTGCCTATTGGGATTATGTTAATGTATTGAAGAGCCATTATATACAGGATAAATACAAAAGTTTAGACTGCATCAAATCAATAAGTAATAAATATTTGTTGTCTTAAAATTTTATGCCTTTGCGAAATGGCGAAAAAAAGGTTCCCCAAATTGTAACTTGGCAATGCATTAAAAGTCATTGCAGCTCATCAATTCAGGATTAGGGTTTGTTAACACCAGCAGCACTGAGCTGTGATGAGAAGTGTTTAACACTGCCCTGGAAAACATGTACTACCAGGAGCAGTGATTTTTTTTTACCACTTCAATACTGGGCACTTTCGCCCCTTTCCTTCCCAGGCCAATTTTCAGCTTTCAGCGCTCTTGCACTTTCAATAAGAATTGCGCGGTCGTGCAATACTGTACTCAAATGAAATGTTTATCATTTTGTTCATACAAATAAAGCTTTCTTTTGGTGGTATTTATTCACAAATCAATTTTGTATTTTTTGCGATATAAGCGGAAAAATAGAGTGTACATTTTGAAAGAAAAATATATTTTCTACTTTCTGTTTTAAATCCAATACAATCTAATTTTGACATAAATTTAAGCCAAAATGTATTCTGCTACATGTCTTTGTTAAAAAGAATCCTGTTAAGTGTATAATAATTGGTTTGTGTGATCACGAACAGATGTACGCAGATGATCATGTACAGATGTGCGCAGATGATCACAGACATATGTGTGCAGATGATCACGGACATATGTGTGCAGATGATCACGGACATATGTGTGCAGATGATCATAGACATGTGTGCAGATGATCACAGACATATGTGTGCATATGATCATTGGTACATATGATTTTAGTGTTACATATGTGGGGACAGGTGTTTTTACTGTGTGGGGACATGTGTGTGGGGACAGTGTTTTGAGGACACTATTTTGGGGACATTGGGGGTTATTTACGAAAGGCAAATCCACTTTGCACTACAAGTGTACTGCAAGTGCACTTGAAAGTGCACTTGCAGTGCACTTGGAAGTGCAGTCACTGTAAATCTGAGGGGTAGATCTGAAATGAGTGGAAGCTCTGCTGATTTTATCATCCAACCATTTTCAAGCTAAAATGGTGTTTTTTATTTTCCTTGCATGTCCCCCTCAGATCTACAGCGACTGCTCTTCCAAGTGCACTTGCTGTGCAAAGTGGATTTGACTTTAGTAAATAACCCCCATTGTGTGTTTACATTGTGTGTTTACATGTGTGGGGACACTGTGCCAGTGATCAGTGTGTAAAAAGCTGTAAAAAACAGCTCATACTCACCGATCACTGGTTGGCTGCAGCGATCTGCTCTCCTCTCCTCACTGACAACTTCCGTGTGAGGAGAGCCGATCGCCTAGCAACCAGCTATCTATTTACATCACATGACGGCTCTGATTGGACACAGTCGTCATGTGATCAGGAGGGCCAATCACAGAGCCCTCCTGCTGACACACGTGCATCGGGATCGCGCTGCTGCGCAGGCACATGCCCGCGACCCCCCTCCTTCTGAGGGACATTCCTGAATGTCCACTCAGAAGGAGGAAGCTCCCACCCGGCCGTATATGTGCAGTGGCCGGGTGGGAGGTGGTTAAGCACTGACATTTACAAAGGGAATAAGTATTTTCATTTACTGGAAAATTACATTTTCCAAAAGAAGGTCCCCCCAACATATATAGCATACCCCAAAGAAGGGCACAAGCATGTGGTCAGGGTTGTGTGAAAGAGAAATGTCTTCATCATTTGACTTTGTATGGTTCAGGTGGGGGGCCACACGCTCGTCCCCACCCTTTCCTGACCTGGCAGGCTGCATGCTTGGATAAAAGTCTGTAGATTTTTCAGGGTGTGTTGTTGGTGAGATCCTCCTTAAAATTCATAGCCAACCCAAAGGACTTGGTATTTATTATAGGGGAACCTCATTAAACTATCCCCCTGGTCCTTTCTTTATGTGGCCTGGGATGTCTTCATCTATACCAGATCCTTAACCTACATAAGAATCTCATTTAGATGTTAATCTCATTTAGATGTTAATGGAGAACCCCCACTCAAAGAAAATGGACATTGGTTTCCCCCAGAAGTCTTACCAGTGCCTTTGGGTCTGGTATGAATTTTAAGGGGAGCCCCACACAAAAATGGATTTTGTGGATTTTAAGGGGGAACCCTACGCAAAAATCAAGAAAAAAGAGTGGTAGGCCCCCGAAAATTCCATACCAGACCCTTTTCGTAGCATGCAGCCTGGCAGACCAGGAAAGGGGAGTTGAGCATACAGACCCCTTCTTTACCATATCAGACCACATGCCTTCAATATGAGGGGGCACCTTGCCAGGGAGAACCTTGTCCCCATAATAACCAAAACAATCTTCCGCACTCAGTGATATTAGCTAAAAGCTGCAAGCACACAGAGATGAACACTAAAAATAATAAAATTGAAATGCTGCGCTGTTGTGAATATTAAAAAGCAAGTGGCATAATACATTCAGTTAAATCAGTTCAAACATATATCACATGATTTGCATAAACACATTAGTGTTAAAAAAACAAAATCACATATACATATACTGTATGTGTACTTGTACACTACAATCCTAATATCCCATTGATATCCACACATTTGAGCACATAAACTAGTAAACAAATAATTAATTGCCCATGAGTATTCTTGTGATCTTCCACCATCAAATCACTCGTGTTACTTCCAGTGAGACCTCCACCAAATTCTTATGGGCACACCCTGACCTTGTTGATACAATCTATCAACCTTGTTGATAGAAAAAGTTCTATCATGCTTATCCTTTACTGTATATAGCCAGGACTCGGCTGTATTCTCTCTGATTCTCACACAGAACAATCCCCAGGCTCTTGCCAACATGTTTCCTCAATTACGACATCATCCGCAAGAACAAGGACCCCTACAACCCTGGCCCCGTGGCCAGAGACAGTTTTTGACAATTCCGTTATTAAAAAAAAAGGAGAGGAATGGACAGTGATAGTGGTGACATCATTGCCCAAATATGACTATGGACAAATTTGGCCATGTGGCCATTATAGAAAACTGGATTTAAAGTATATGTGAACCCTCACCTTGTAAGATAACCCATTCAATTTAAAATAGAAATGAAAGGCAAAACATTTGCATATACATATAAAAAATATAAATACCTTTTTCTCTCTTTTTAATAAGTGATCACATACCATCTGTTCACAGTTGCATAAGGTGAGCTAGAGGAGGAGAAACAGCAGCACGCTGTGTCATCCCGTGGGGCATCAGCACAAGTCTAATCACTGAAGGAGAGCAAGTTCCTAGCACAGCCAGAAAACTAACCAAGTTGTGCTTTGATGCCTAGTGTGGTCGGATTTTAATAGAAAAGCAGAAGAACTGCCAGGAGCACCAGGTATTTCACAAAAATGAAACATTACAAAGAGAACAGGATACTTTTTCATACAAGTACTGTACATAGTACAACAGACACATATCAGGAATATGAAATGTTGGGGTGGTAATATATTCTTTAACCTCTTATCGCGCTATACCCGAAAGACTGCTACAACGTGGGCTTACTTTGCCGGGAGGGCGTCTATTGATGTCCTTCCATGATCACGCTTCACCTGCGCCCCCTGCGGGATCACAGATCAGGGTAAAGGGCCAATCACAGCTGCCCTTTACCACGTGATAAGCTGTGTCCAATAACAGCTGATCACGGATGTCAAGTTGGTTATTGGATTTTCTTTCCTCACGCTGACAAGAGAGAGCCGATAACTGTTGTTAAATGGACATCAACACCGATAATCACTGCACTGTCTTGATTATCAGTGCAGTCCCAACAGTGCTCACCAGTGCTGCCAATCAGTTCCCACCATTGCTGCCAATCATTGCTGCCAATCAGTGTCCATCAGTGCTGCCCATCAGTGTCTCCTCATCAGTGTCACCTATTAGTTCTGCCTATCAGTGCCCATCAGTGCCACCCACCAGTGCCCATTAATGCCAGAAATCAGTGCCCATCAGTGTCACCTATCAGTGCCCATCAGGGCCACCTATCAGTGCAGCCTCATCAGTGCCACCTCATCAGTGCCCACAGAGTGCTGCTCATCAGTGGCCATCAGTACCACCTATCAGTGCCCATCAGTGCAGCCTCATCAGTGCCTCCTCATCAGTGCCCACCAGTGCTGCCTCATCAGTGCCCATCAGTACCACCTATCAGTGCCCATCAATGCCACCTATCAGTGCCAATCAGTGCAGCCTATCAGTGCCCATCAGTGCAGCCTCATCAGCGCACATTAGTGAAGGAGAAAAATTACCTGTTTGCAAAAATTTATAACAAACTATGAAAAATGTGTTTGTAAGGGGCAGGAGGCGGAGCCTAGCAGAGCAGACATGCATTGTTAGAGCTCCACACCGCTGAGGAGAGATGTGAAGGACAAAGCGGAGCCTGCAGGCTCAAAAGGTATCCATTTGAACCTTTTTGCCCCAGGGAACAAACTGTGAAAGTTTGGGCAGGAAATATGGTACTGGGAGGAAACCGTGGCAGAAATAAAAATCACCTCACAAAGAGCTCACAGGCACTCACTGCAGCTGAAGCAGCTCCAGTCACCTCACAAGATACAGCATCAGGGCGCTCTCACAGACAGAAAATGTCACAGCAAGACTCTCCATTTGAGTCAGATACAGAACAAATCCTCTCACAAACTTCTCCACAAGCCTCCTCAGTATCCCCAGTAATATTATTACAATTTGAAAAGATGCTTCATAAGGCTTTAAAACAAACCTCAGACCAAATAACAAAAAGCCTAACCAAAGAAATAAGAGAGCTGGGAAACCGCACCGCAGCCTTAGAAATAAAAATGGATGAAATTGAAATTACAACCCAAGAAAATATAACAGAATTGGAACAATTAAAAAAAGAGAATTTAATACTTCAAACTAAGCTCCAAGATTACGAAAATAGAGCCAGACGTTCAAACTTGCGCATAAGGGGAATACCTGAAACTGTGACAGACCTGCAATCTACTATTACTGCTCTATTACAAGAACTAAAGCCAGATATCCCTATTGAACGTTTAGAACTGGACAGAGTACACAGAGCCCTCACAGCCAAAAAGAAAGATGGACCCCCACGTGATATAATCACAAAATTTCATTATTACAGAACGAAAGAACAAATACTAATTGCTGCAAGAGAAAAAAAGGAACTTAATTTTCAAGGACACAATTATCAAATTTTTGCTGACCTATCCCAACTTACTATTACTAAAAGACGATCCATGAAACCCCAACTAATGGAACTGCAACGCCACAACATTATGTATCAATGGGGCTTCCCCTTTTCAGTCAGATTTAACTACCAAGGTACAATTTACAGAAGAAGATCAGCAGATGAACTACAACAAACCCTTTTAAAATTAAATCTGACAGAACCCACAAGCAGCAACACTCCCACATGCAGAAGAATGGCATCATCTTCACCTTCAGGCAGCACCCAGAAAATTCCAGAACAAAATGGGAATCATCATTCTCACAAAAGAGGCCGTTATGCCACATCATCCATGGACCAAGAAGATTCAATGGACTGACATACTAATTCCTGATATCTTTTCATTTATTATACTAAGAGATGGTTCTCTATAAAAAAAACTATATTTATAACTGAATGTAACTGCATTCTGATAGTCACACACTGTGTGGGATCATGTTACATTCCAGTTATATTTCTTATTACTTCTGATTCATATAGCCTTAGAATATATAAGTGAAATAAGGAAATTCTTGTTCAGTTATATATTATCAGGTAATAACAATAGATTTATTACTTTTTAGGACAAATATGTTCAATAATCCAGAAGTAATGGAAGCTTTTTTTTTTTTTTTTTTTCTTTTCTTTCTTTTCTTAAAACAAATATATTATTACTACTACTAGTTCCTAGAATTATGTTTTTGTTTATTCTAATCTGAAGCAATACAACCTCAATTTTATGAGTTAACATATCTAAACAGTTACATATGAATAAAATATGTAATTGTTTACTCTAAAAGGGTTAAAATCCCAAAATAATTCAAACTATCTTCATCAATACCAAAGTTATTAACAGTACCTTTCTAACTGAATTATTTAGCCTAGGGCAAGACTAACCATATACAACCACCCTGGAATAAATAATTTCAACAAAAACTATATTCTGCACTCCAACTAATGAAACATCATTTTGATGTCTTTTGACATAGCACTTCTCTCCTGTAAGCGGAAGATCCGTGTACCCCCATTAGCCCTCCTCATTCTCCCAACCATATTATGTGGGAGTGTGACGAAGGCACTTATTCCCCTGAAGGAGATATTTATTCTCTTTCACGGGTAAATTGTGATTACTTGCAAAAAATAATTTATACAATGTATCATCTAATCTCATATGTTTTTTGTTTACTCTTTACTCCAGAATTCACTGGTTTCTTTTCTATCTATTCATCTCTTCAGTCCACATAGGTTGATCTGCGCAGTCAGCTCTGCATAACAAAATGTAAGTCAAAACTATTTGATCTATTGCCATGGCACCACTGAATATACTTTCCCTGAATGTTCAGGGAATAAATGTCCCTCAAAAAAGGACCAAAGCCTTCCGTACTTTCCATAACAAGAAGGCTCATATAGTATGCCTCCAAGAAACACACTTCACCAAAGATTCTACTCCAAAATATATTTCTCCTTTTTATCAACAAATTTACACGGCTTCTGCCTGTACCAAGCAAAGGGGAACTCTAATTGCATTTCACCGATCCACACCATTCACCTTATCATCAGAAATTAAAGACCCAGAAGGTAGATACCTGATACTCATGGGTTATATAATGGATACAGCAATCACGGTGATTTCCTACTATGCTCCTAACAAACAACCTACACCATTCCTCTCACATATATTACAAGTGATTAATACACACAAAATAGGAACAGTGATAATGTGTGGGGATTCGAACCAGGTCCTCATCCCATTTCTAGATAAATCACCTTTTACACCATCCAAAATAACCTCTAGATTACCTTTTTCTCAACTTCTTTCCAAATACAATCTGGTAGATTCGTGGAGAGAAAGTAACCCAATGAAAAAGAAATTCACTTATTTCTCGCACCCTCATCAAACCTTCACCAGAATAGATCATATTTTTCTAACAATAGGAATGATACCAGAAATTATTGCATCAGATATAATTCCGATTCCGTGGTCTGACCATAATGCAGTATACACTACTATAGCCTCAGCCATACCAAAAGCGCATGACCCAACGTGGTACTTACCGGACATAATGCTCAAACACCCACTACATCAGATGGCCATTGAACAAGCTTTAAAGGAATACATATCAATTAATAATACAACAGACATCTCCCCAATAACACTGTGGGAAGCTCATAAGCCTGTCTTGCGTGGTACAATACAAAGACAAATGGCACTATTTAAACGGGAACGCAAAAATCTAGCAAAAAAACTAGAACTCAATTTTAATGCAGCCTACATATCATTTCAAGATAATCCATCTCAGAGTACAAAATCTCATCTGGAAAAATCTAGATTGGAATACGATCTATTTCTCACTGAGTCAGTTGATAAATCCCTCAAACGCTCCAAACACAATTTCTACATGAATACAAACAAACCAGGTACATATTTGGCTCGGGCATTAAATTCAACTAACAAATCTTTCAAACCAATACGTTTGAAATTATCAAAAAATGTTTACACTTGTAATCCAGTTAAAATAGTCCATAAATTTCACTCACATCTCGCAACTTTATACAAGACAAACAATGAATTTAATCCTACAGAGGCTGAATCCTTCTTCTCAAAAATAACCTTACCTGAGTTATCTCAGAATCAAAAAAGCAGTTTGGATGAGCCTATAACTATAGATGAAGTTGCTAACGCCATAAAAGACCAAAAACTTAACAAAAGACCAGGCCCAGACGGCTACTCGGCTTTATACTATAAAACATTCTCAGAAATACTCTCTCCCATTCTCACTGAAACTTTTAACAAACTTCTAGATGGACATTCTTTTCGGCAAGAAACACTAATGGCAATTGTCTGTATGATCCCAAAACCCCTTTCTGATGATACTTCCTGTGTGAATTATCGGCCTATCTCTCTGTTAAACCTCGATATTAAATTATTAGCAAAAATAATAGCAAAACGCCTCAATAGCATTATAGGAAAATTAATACATAGAGATCAAGTAGGCTTCATGCCAAATAGACAGGCAGGCGATAATATACGCAGGGCAGTGTTATTGGCACATATTGCTAAAAAACAGAAAATCCCTTTATGTTTTCTATCTCTCGATATTAAGAGGGCATTTGACACAGCATCCTGGCAATATATGCAATATTCATTACAAAAATGGGGTTTTGCCCATTATCTCCCTTATTATTTGCCCTTATGCTCGAACCCATGGCCCAATATATCAGAACAAACCAAACTATAACTGGCATTGAAGTAGGAGGTATTACACACAAATTATGTATATTTGCAGACGATATATTACTTTTTCTATCATCACCACAGGTCTCTGGTCCTAACTTAATACCAGCTCTTGATGGATTTGCAGCCCTATCCGGCCTTATGATTAATCCTAAGAAATGCCTAGTGCTTAATATTTCACTCACAAACATGGAATTGATCCCGGCTAGGGCTGCACTCCCATTCACATGGGCAGAAAAATCAATCCCATATCTTGGAATTCATTTAACAGCCTCTCATTCTGACTTATTCTCAACCAATTATCCTCCTGTATTAAGACAGATCACAAATCTAATAAAACAATGGTCGCAACTTCCTTTATCCTGGATGGGGAAGATTAATGCAATCAAAATGACTATTCTACCCAAATTGCTTTATCTATTCAGAGTCCTCCCTATTCCAATTCCTTCCTATTTTTTGAGAATAGTACAAAAAAGAGCAACTTCGTTTATATGGGGCTCTTCTAAACCACGTATACCTATACACACACTACATCTTCCCAAAAATAAAGGAGGCCTGGGATACCCTAATTTTACTAACTACTACAGAGCGGCACATTTGGCCAGTCTGTCCAAATACCATGCAAAACAGGAAATCCCATTATGGGTATTTATAGAGGCTTCAGAAAATGACCCTCTATTAATATCAAATTTATTATGGCTTGATCCTAAAGACCGCTTTAAAATTCATAATCCCATAACTAAACACTTCTTATCTCTCTGGGATAAACTAAAAACCAAATATCAGTTACAATCTCCACACAATCCTCTCCTTTCTTTTATCAGAAATCCGGCCTTTTATCCGGCATGGATCTACCCAAATTCTTTTAAAGCTTGGACAACATCAGGCATTCAGACACTAAATGACTTCATAGCATCTAAATCATTCCTTTCATTCCCATCGCTTAGAGAAAAATATGATCTACCAAACTCTGAGATATTTAGATATCTCCAAATCAAAAATTTCTATACACCATTCCTAAAGAGGGATACACCATTATCCCAATTATCCATTTTTGAATCAATCTGTACAAAAGATCCATTTACTAAAGGTACAATTTCATCACTTTATAATCAATTATATGGAGTACCAAATCTTAATAGACCCTCTTACGTTCAGAGGTGGGAGGAGGACCTGGGACGAACTTTAGAAGACACGGACTGGTCTAACATATGGCTCACATCTAAGTCATCTTCACCCAACATCTTAGCACTGGAGACAAATTATAAAGTCCTAACTCGCTGGTACCTTGTACCCGCTAGAGTGGCAAAATATTCACCTAATACCTCAGCTCTTTGTTTTCGAGGATGCCCAGAAATACTCACATATTTACACATATGGTGGACGTGCCCAGTAATCCAAACCTTCTGGAAGGAAGTCTTCGTGATTGCATCTAAAATATTTAAAAAAATAATACAACCAGATCCATATTTAACTTTACTTAATCTAAAACCGGAATGGTTAACACTCTCTCAATTCAAACTTATGATCCAACTAATAACGGCTGCAAAACAAACAGTGGCCAAGGCATGGAAATCTCCTACATTGGTACTAGCAGAAACAATTCACAGAATGAATAATACAATGTCCCATGCTAAGATGGTAGCCATCGATCAAAATCAAATTCCAAAATTTGAAAAACTTTGGCATCCTTGGATAAAACAACAGTTCCTGTCAAACTTCAATGACTCTGTCCTGTTGCCATGGTAACAGATTAAATGACTTACAGAGACACCCATTCTAAGGCTTCAAAGAGAACTAAAAAGAATAATAAACTGACGAGCGGGACAACCTTGTGGACCATACCTCTACCTTTCAACCCTTTTTCTTCTTTCTCTTTCCTTTTCTCCACCTTACGATTAAAGCTCATTATCAGAATTTATTTGACCTATATACACTCTACTTGTAAACAATATGTATAGTAGGTATAAATCATTTAAATACCTACAAAAGTAACTAAGGAAATTATATATATCTTTAATTTAGGTTTACGTGAACCCAATGTTTAATATTTGAAATTTCATGATATTTACCTATATAAACCCTACTGTAAAACAATGAGCTTACTTTATAGATCCTTGTAAACTTACTTTATGTATCTTTATAACATTGTATACTCAATAAACTTCTTTTGACAAGGAAAAATGTGTTAGTTTTTTTCAATTGTCGGTCTTTTTTCGTTTGTTTACCAAAGAATAAAAAAACAGTGGTGATTAACCACTTCAGCCCCGGAAGAATTTACCCCCTTCCTGACCAGGCTAATTTTTTGCGATACGGCACTGAGTTGCGCGGTCGTGCGACCCAAACAAAATGTATGTCCTTTTTTCCCACAAATAGAGCTTTCTTTTGGTGGTATTTGATCACCTTTGCAGTTTTTATTTTTTGCGCTATAAACAAAAGAAGAGCGACAATTTTGAAAAAAACACAATATTTTTTACTTTTTGCTATAATAAATATCCCCAAAAAATGTATAAAAAACGAATTTATTTCCTCAGTTTAGGCCGTTATATATTCTTGTACATATTTTTGGTAAAAAAAATCGCAATAAGTGTATATTGATATTGGTTTGTGCAAATTTTTTTAGCGTCCACAAAATAGGGGATGGATTTATGGCACTTTTATTATTATTATTTTTTTTACTAGTAATGGCGGCAATCTGCAATTTTTATTGGGACTGCGACATTGCGGCGGACAGATCGGACACTTTTGACACTATTTTGGGACCATTTACATTTATACAGTGATCAGAGCTAAAAATAGCCATGGATTACTGTATAAATATCACTGGCAGGGAAGGGGCTAACGGGTCCTCATGGGACTAAATATGTGTCCTAGGGAGTGTTTCTAACTGTGGGCGGATAGTACTGCCTGGGGGAGGAGACTGATTGTTGTTCCTAAGCAGTAGGAACAACAGATCAGTCTCCTCACCCCTGACAGAACGGAGATCACAGTTGAACTTAGGAATGTGTCTGTGCAAAGTTAAATCCAAACCACATCCTTTTAAATAGTTTCCCCATTAGGTAAATTGCACTCTAGCATTTTCCTGTGTACACCCCAAATTATTAGGTATCTTGGACTTTGGGGTTTATTTACTAAAGGCAAATCCACTTTGCACTACAAGTGCACTTGCTGGAGATCCGAGGGGGAAATGCAAGGAAAATAAAAAAACAGCATCTTTACTTCTACATAATTGGATGATAAAATCACCAGTGCTTCCCCTCAGATTTACAGCGAGTACACATGTATTGCAGAGTGAATTTGCCTTTAATAAACCCCAAAATACCTAATCAGGAAGTGAAGCCAATTTTCAGAAAAGGGACACAAAGCCCAACCTAAAAAAGACAAGCAGGGGTTCTAACACTCACTTGGTTTTCCTCAAATGCCCACAATTAGAAAAGGATTGTCTTAAGCTACATTTTAGCTCAGTGCTCTAAATCAGTGGTTCTCAACCCTGTCCTCAAGTACCCCTAATAGGCCATGTTTGCAGGTTTCCTTTCATCTTCCACAGGTGCTTTAAATCAGAGTCAATGGCTTGGTATTTTGGACAGCTATTTTAGCTAAGATGAATTCCCAAAACATGTCTTGTCTAGGGTACTTGAGGACTGAGGCTGAGAACCTCTGTGTTAAAATGGAACATTGAATACTTACCTCTCTGTAATTTTCCTTTCCTTGTGCCTATCCATAAAATATAAAAATTTGCTACACATTTTATTGGTCAACAAAACAGGACTTGGAAAAGAGCAAAGAAACCAAAAAACACAGGTATGTTAATTTGAGACACTAACAGAATAGTTAAAGAAAGAAAATTTGATGAGCTTACCCAATACATACACGTCCTAGAGGAGGATAACGCTGCCATGAAACATACAGTCTCCCAAATCCAGTTACAACAGGAGGATTTGGAGAACAGGAAGAGACGTCAAAACCTCCGAATCCGAGGAGTGCCTTCTGGGCCTGGAACTGCAACCATACCTTCTGGGCCTGTTTATCACTCTGGTTCCCCAAATTCCGGATATAGACTGGCGCCTTGACCAGGCTCACAGGTCACTAACCCCTAAGCCCCCTCCTAGCTCCAATCCCAGAGACATTATTGTCCTCTTTCATTATTACGAAAGCAAAGAAGCCCTCACAACTGCTACTCATAATAAATCTCGTATTGAATTTAAAAAAGCCAAGATCCAAATCCTAAATGATCTCTCCCCCATTACGTTGGCAAAAAGAAGAAGCTTTCACCCTGTCACTACCCATCTGCAAAATCACCAAGTGCCTTAGCTCTGGGGTTTTCCCTTCCACCTTTCGGTCATGAAGGATTGGATCCAACACTCTCTGAGGGATCTTTATGAAAGCGAGGCCTTCATTCGAAGCCTGGATCTCCCTCCCATCCCTGACGAGGATCTACAGCTTCCAGCCTTACCTTCCACTCCTCTGACAACTCCAGCCAAGATCTGGACCCCTGTACAACGAAGATCGCGTAAAGCTTTTTCCACTCCTCAGCAGGTCAATCCTTCCAGATTCCCGACATGATGCAGACTACCGCTCAACCTACTCACCTTCATGGCTGGTTAAAACTCAACAAGGCCGTTACAGTGGTCTTACAATTTTTGGATCACTTTGTTTTTGTTTGTTTTTTTGTTTTACTTTTTTCTTTTCAAAAATAAGTGTTTCTTTGAAACCCAGGTCAACTTTTTAACCTGGGCTCTTTAACTGCTTAGCCACTTGCCCTTTACAGATTAGTGATGACTGTTTTCTTAGAAAAGATTAGGATCCCCCCCTCCATTGGTCCTTACAGGCTACCATGCCCCTCAACCAGACAGCAGGGTGCTGTCTGGGTTCCCTGTAGTTTTTTTTACATGCAGGGTCTTTAAAAAAAACGTTCTCCAATGATTTTTGCTGTTTTTCAATTTTGTTCTTTGTCTATTGTTTTTTTGTTTATTTCCTTTTTGTTCTTTTTTTTATAGGTCCTTTTTTGACCTTACTCAGGTTGCTTTTAATGTGGTACCATTTCTTAGAAGAATACGTGTTATAACAATTTTTATTTCATGTTTACTTAGATGCACATTTAAAGTATACGTTATGATGGCAGTTTATGCAAATAATTCATTATGGCTCTGAAGATTTATTCTTGTATTGTGAAGGGTCTGAATTCTATTAGTAAGAGGTGGCGAGCCTTGAAGGAATTCAGATCCTCCAATGCAGAGGTGATTATGGTTCAGGAGACCCACTTCAGACCTGGTGGATCCTTTAAATTTGCTTCTAAACACTTCCCCAAAGCTTATATGGCTTCTGACCCATCTGGTAAAGCAGGTGTGGCAATCCTATTTAAACGGTCCTGTCCGATTCAAATTATCTCCTCCTGTTTAGATCCCCATGGTCGTTTTGTACTCCTGAATTGTAGTCACCTAAATACCCAATTTACTTTGGTTAATATATATACCCCAAATGTGGGATAAATTGGATTTCTTACGACAGTATTTGTGAAGCTGCAAACAATCTCTTATCCTTTTATGATCATAGGAGGAGATTTCAATGTGTGCATGTCCCTGACCAAGGATAGGTGTGCCCTATTCCAAGACACCCCACGGACTGCTGTCCTGTCCAGAAACTTTCTGCCTCCTTTCGTAAATTGACAAGATCATACAATCTTTTTGACACATGGAGAATAAAACACCCAACTCAGAAAAGTTTGACTTTTTATTTTCCTCCTCATAAGCTATATACCAGATTGGATTATTTCTTTGTAACAGCCCCTCTTCTTCCTTATATTGTTTATTCGGATATCGCCCCGATCACTTGGTCGGACCATGCGCACATTGAACTTGACCTAATTTTATCCACCCCCACCCCCAAGACCTATCATTGGCATCTTAATGAGTCACTACTTAAGAACCCAATGATCCAGACTCAACTACAGCAAAAATAATCTGAATTTTTCACATTAAACGAGGGATCGGTCTCGGAGCCTTCTACCCCGTGGGAAGCCCACAAAGCTTATTTTAGGGGTGAGTGCATTTCTGCAGGCTCTCGGCTTAAGCGTGACTCCTTGAAACTAAAAGCAGATCTTCTTGCTCAGTTGCAGACGTGCCTTCTTAATTCCCCCACGATGGAACGACCGAGAGTGGTAACCTCAATTCGAAATCATATTAAATCATTTGATATGAAAAAGATATCTAAATCTATGTAATGGGCTAAACAAAAGTTTTACGAATATGCTAATAAACCCCACAGAATGCTGGTTAACAGACTTAAACCACGTCCCTTCCTCTCGATCCCTGACCATTTGATAATGTCAGATGGCACTCCTACATATTGCCCTAAGAATATGTCCCAGACCTTTGGAGACTTCTATAAGAAACTATATAACTGTTTAAGCTCTGAATCAGCACTTAGTTTCTCCCAAGATAAATTTGAAGAGTTTATGTCCCATTTAGATCTACCTAGATTGTCTAATGCCCAAAATTCTATCCTCAATGCTCCCATTACTATAAGACCTTTTCCGAAAACTCTTACCCCCCATTTACAGTCTTTATACTCCTCCCTCCTCAAAGGTTCCATCCCACATTCACAATTCTTACATGCATACATCACTGTCATTCCTAAGCCAGATAAGGATCCCTCACTACCAGACAATTACCGACCAAAAGCATTATTGAACTCAGACTCAGAGAATGCATCTAGCACCTTGAGGCAATTCAGTTCGCATTTGCAGCGCTTTACAAATCATTCATTCATTCAGACTACAAAATATTTACTAAGATATTGGCCAGTCGACTCTCCCCATTATTAACGACGTTGATCCACAAGGACCAAGTTGGTTTTGTTCCCACAAGACATGCAGGTGACAATACTAGAAGGACTGTGGATCTTATAGGTCTTCTAAATAAAACTAAACAACCTGCCATTGTCCTAAGCTTATACGCACAAAAGGCATTTGACCGCCTTAGTTGGCCTTTCATGTTTGCAACCCTTTTCAGATACGAATTTTCCGGCTCTTTTATCCAAGCCTTACAGGCTTTATATTCTAACCCCCTGTGTCAAGTTCAGCTGTCTTCCCATTTGTCGCAGCGATTCTCCCTTAGTAATGGTACCAGACAGGGGTGCCCACTGTCACCCCTGGTGTTAATACTATGTTTGGAGCCTTTGGCAATAGCCATCAGATCCCATTCAGAAGTAAGGGGGGGTCTCGCTGCGACAGCGGGATTACAAGTTGTCACTTTTCGCTGACGACATTTTACTGACTCTTACCCATCAGCACACATCTTTACCTGCCCTGTATGATATTCTTTCCACATTTGAAGCACTATCAGGGTTTAAGATCAACCACTCGAAAACAGAGGCTTTGCCTATAAATATACCCCCAGATCAGCTTAAACCCCTTCAAGACTCCTTCAACTACCGCTGGTGCCCCTCTAAATTGAAATACTTAGGAGTATATATTACATCTTCATATTATACTTTATACCAAGCTAACTTTCCCCCTATGCTTGCAGAAATAACCTGTCTCTTAAATATCTGGTCCTCCCTTCCGCTCTCCCTCCAAGGTAGGATTAACGTTCTTAAAATGTCGATACTTCCTAAGATGCTCTATCTGTTTGAAACACTCCCAACTTCAGTCCCAATGTCGCAGTTGAAACTTCTCCAGAGGCAATTCCTCAAGTCCATATGGAACAACTCCTCCCATAGAATTGCACGATCAGTAGTATTTGCTCTTAAAAATAGAGGAGGTTTGTCTGTTCCAGATATCATTAAATATTATTATGCCTCTCACCTCCGAGTATTAACCTCCTGGATCTCCAGAAAAGCACCTACAGTAGCAGATGGGCTGAGATTGAATTGGGGATTACTGCCCCGGTACATTCCTGCTATATTCTATGGCCTTCCTCTTCTAAATTTATGCCTCAGTTGAGATCCCTTTGTCTGGTGCCGATGCTTTTTACCCTTAATATTTGGAGAAGATGTGCTGACAGATTCTGACTTTCCTCCAAGTGCTCTCCCCTCCAAAATATGCTTTTTAACCTAGACATCCCGAATGGATTGTCCTTTGCGAGGATGTATCCTTGGACTCAAGCGGGAATCTTTCAACTGTGACATCTTGTACATCTGGTTTTGCGTACTCTTTTGCCTTTCTCAGAGCTACGAACAAAGCATGACCTTCCTGCCTCCCTTTTATATTCCTTTTAAACATTTTTTTCTTTCTGAATCTCCCTCACTCTCCCTAGAGAAACCTACAGACTTTGAAATCTTATGTGCTAGAGGCCCTTATGAACCCAAACAGATCTCTTCTATCTATAGAATTCTACATGAAAGCCCACCCTTAACGGAATCTACACATAATTATATGAACAAATGGTCTCATATACTACAACGTCCAATTTCATTACTAGACTGGGGAAAAATTTGGGACTCTACATCCAAAATCTCACGTTGTGTAGTGCAGAGAGAAACTGCTTTTAAAATCCTGTTTTTCTGGTATAGGACCCCAGACTTGATGCATGCCCGTGATTCCACATTTCCAAGCTTTGCTGGAGATGCAACAAGGCTGTGGGTTCCCTCTTTCATATCTTTTGGGAGTGCTCCCTTATCAGCCCTTTTTGGACTAAAATCCAAGAACTTCTACAAAAATTACTAAACACACATATACCTCTAAACCCTATGCATTTTATATTGGGCCTTCCTCTCCAGGGAATACCCAAAATCTTGAGAAAAATAATATCTTTTATCATATTGTCCACAAAAAGAGCTATACCTAGGCACTGGCTTTCCTCCTCCCCACCTACACTTCAACGTGTTCTCTCAATAATGGCTGATGCTCGAAGGATGGAAAACCTGACTGCTAAGATAGAAGATACTCTCCCCCTTTTTAACAAGACGAGGAAGGTGTGGGATGACTCAGAGTTCTCATTGGAAACTGGAAATATCCCTGAGCTCTGAGAGCCCTGATAATTTTTTTCTTTCTTTGAATATAAGGTCTACCCTCATCCTCTGTATTTATTTTTTGCTTGCATCTATTGTGTTTTATTTTATTTTATTACATTTTTTCTCTCTTATTCAGAGCCAAATACGCTTCCTACACAATGTCTGTTAAAAGATACAGTATGTTGAACTAGCTTCGATGCTCATTTATTTGAAATAACTCCATCTGAATATACTTGCATCTATATTGCTTTACACATATAATTGCTTGTATGTGCCATTTTATATTTGAGAAAGTTGAAATGTCTTTATTTTTTCTATATGACATTATATGTAATGTATACAAATTTCTATAAATAAACAATAAAAAAAAAAAAAAAAAAGAACTGCGCCCACCAACGGACAGTCTCTTAATCTTAAGCATTTAAACATTAAATGCTTAAATGCATTTAAACAAAATTTGTGTCCTTTTTTTCATACAAATAGAGCTTTCTTTTGGTGCTATTTGATCACCTCTGTGATTTTTATTTTTTGAGCTATACACAAAAAAAGAGCGACAATTTAAAATAATATTTTTTACTTTTTGCTATAATAAATAGAATAGAATAAATATCTCCAAAAATATTTTTAAAAAACAAATTTCTTAATCAGTTTAGGCCAATATATATTCTTCTACATATTTTTGGTAAAAAAATTGCAATAAGCGTATATTGATTGGTTTGCGCAAAAGTTATAGCGTCTACAAAATATGGGAAAGATTTATGGCATTTTTATGGCATTTTTATTATTATTATTTTTTTTACTAGTAATGGTGGTGATAATAGTGGTATTGCAACATTGCAGCGGACAGATCGGACACTTTTGACACATTTTTGGGACCATTGACATTTATACAGTGATCAGTGCTATAAAAATGCACTGATTACTGTGTAAATGACACTGGTAGGGAAGGGGTTAACATTGGCGATGATCAAGGGGTTAAATGTGTGTTCTAACTGTATGGGGATAGGACTGAGTAGGAGAGGAGACATTTCACTGTTTCTACATAGTAGGAACAAACAACATGTCTCCTCTCCTCTGACAACACAGGGATTTGTGTGTTTACACACACAAATTCCCGTGCTGGCACTTGTGCATGCAATCGTGCGTGACCGGTGGTGGTTGCGACTGCCGTCCAAGCACATCGGTCCCCCGCCGCGCAGCAGGCATGCGCCCCTCCAGCGGCACGCGCATGCCCTCTGGCATCTCTTAAAGGAACCCCGTATTTATGCGCTCAGCAGTGCCATTGTGCCACAGTAAATGTACGTGAGCCATTAAGGAAACCGGTTAAGGATGTCCTTAGCTTACTAACCCAAAAAACACACTCTCTGAGCATGTGCAAAAAAATCCAAGTGCTGTTCACACACAAGCACAAAAAAAAAACAAAATCCCTGAGCATGCCCAGACCAACCCAAATGCATTGCACAAAACAAAAGCCACAGCAAAAAAACAAAGTCCCTGAGCATGCCCAGACCAGCCCAAATGCAGCTAGCACAAAATAAGCCACCCCCCTGTCCAAAATTAAGCACATCATCCAGCATGCTGCAAAATTACAGATGGGACAAACATCCCCTGATCCAGGGGGGCAAACAGAGAGCCTAACATGGGCAAAAGTTAAACAACAAATACCATTTCAGTCTATGGGAACTGACTTGTTAATTTTGCAAGTCCCCACTTGGCTGGCTTATTTTCTAGTTATTGGCCTTAAAATGGGTATGCAAAATTGCTTAAAAGCTAGTAACTTGGGGGGGGGGGGGCTTACTCTGCCTGTAAAGTGGTGCATCTGTAGCATGTATCCAAAATGCTGCTTCAAAGATGTATTGCTTTAGAGAAAACTTATAAATCTACATTGCAAATGCAAGATTTTAACCCATAACAAAAAATAGCCTGCCCCCATTACATACAAGGCCATTTGGGTCTGTTAAGTCTTAAAATGAGACCCCACACGTGAAAAATACCATCCCAAACTAAAAAAAATATTGTGCCCCTCCCACACACTAACAAACCCCTAGCAAAAACACAGCAAGCATGAAAGGGGGTGGATGCTTGGGGGCAGGAAGGGCTCGGGCACCCCAAAAGTCAACCACCTTGTTCCGATATTCAGGGGGACAAGTGCCTCTTCCACACAACCCTAGGCTGGTTTTGTGGGGGGCTGCAGACAGGGAGTTTACGGAATGTGGAAAGCCCCTTTAAACTAGTGGGTACAAGGTGCTTTGTGGTTGGTATTATGCCAAGCCCAACATGCCCCAAAGGCAGCCAGCTATCTTGAGTGCATGTGGCCTTGTATGGTTCAAGATGGGGTTGGGCGATCACTGTTCTCGCACCTTTAATAGCTGGCCCTGTTGTATGCTCTGAAAAAGGATGTGGTTTGGATTGGTGAAGGCATCTCACAGCCTTTTGAGAATGGAGTGGAGTGTGGAGTTCCCCTTTAAAAGCAAAAGCTAGCCCATGGAAATCCAAGGGGTTAGAGGGGGGAGACAAGAGCATTTGAGAATCAAGTGTGGAGTTCCCCTTTAAAAGCAAAAGTTAGTCCAAGGAAATCATATGCATTAGAGGGGGAAGGCTAAATGCCCTTTTAGGAGGAGCTAGAGGAGTGAGAGTCTTTTTACATAATTTTAACAAGGTGCATGTCACATGTTGGCAACCTAACATGCCAACATGACCTGTGTGCAAATCTCCTTAAAAAAATACATGTGAACCAGCCTAAAAAAAAATTGTCAAGTTTAGAGGTGCGCCCGTTCAACCCATGCAATTGCATGTGCGTTGCTTAACATTTACTAAGATTTTGGCCGCGCAGTGAACAAACTCATGTGAACAAGCGCAAGAGCCGCTTACGCATGCGCACTGCTTACATTGATCTCACGCAGTTCTAAACGTACTTGCAAGCACAGCAGGCTTTCTCTGAAAAAGTTACTTTCTCATTCTATTTTGGGCATATTTATTACTTGGGCGGTTGTTACTAAACTTCCTCACATCACCACATAATATTGGCACCTCCATCTTCTGTTAATATTGAATTGGAGATGCCATGCGCCATGTCCATAATGGCGTACAGATTGCATTCTCCCGTGCGCCAAGATCGCTATAGTAAATGGGTGATTTGAGCTCTGTTACGGCGCACCGTATCGTAAATATGGAAATTTGCGTTGTGCCTTGCCGTGCGCCTCTACTGATGGCGCACGGCTTTCGTAAATCACCCCCATTGTGTTTCTGGGAAGATTAAAAGATATCGTCGGGGCTTGCTGAAAGTGATTTTGATCTGAAAAATTAAAAAGAATGCAGCCACCACATCTAAGGACTGGTAAACTGCAACATATTACATTTTTGTTTTTAAGTTTAGATACACTTTAGGGATACTAATTTTAGGGATGCCCAGTGCCTCTCATACCCGGGGGCCTCCTTTTTTCTGCTCCACTTTCATGTAATATTTCTGTGTTCTATTGAAATGCATCAGATTTTTATTGTTTATCAGTATGCTGACATCTTATGGCAGGTTTGAGGCACTACAACCTGTTAATAAATGTGATTTTGGTATCTTCTTCTGTCCTGCCCTTCTGTTTAGTGCTAATTAGATTTGCCCTTGCTAGACCCTCCACACTTCTGTCATGTTCCATTGCTCAGTGCTAGCCTTTCACAGAGACAGGGCTCAGGAAAATAATTGTTTTCTTACGCTTCAAAAAACTGAAAAAACATCCTCTGTACTGCAATTACTGTAGCTGCAGTAAAATTGCATTGAATTCAACTTTTGTGTTTTATTGAAAAGTTAAACTGCCTGTGGATGATGTCAAGTCAGCAAGCGACTTTACTGTCTGGACAGACTGGGTCTGAGGAGGTATGTCAATGCATAAAGTGCCATTTGAAACAGAACAAGCTATCCATCCTAATTAGGAACTGATGTAGGGTATGGAAGATGTAGGTTGGTCAATAGGATCTACTTTCTCAAGCTGGTATTTTTATGCTAGGTTATAGGGTTCTTGGAGAGCTCAGAAAGTGATATGTATGTGTTGACACCACTTTAATCTTTATGTACAAGGGTGTCAGACTCAGAAGTAAGTCAAATGCAATTTGCCTTTTTTCTTTAACATTTAAGTTGCTTATGATTCTTTTCCAGGTTGTTTATGAGTAGCTTCTGATTTTCTTATAAATAGCTTGTAAGTCACTTTAAGGCCCCGTTTCACACGTGTATGACCTGAAAGTCGTGCAACTTTAACGCGACTTTGACGTGACTTGAAGCATTGCCTGTGTAATCTTGACCAAAGTAGCGCAGAGACTACGTTGAAGTTGCTGCGACTTGAAGTTGCACAAATATGAACAGCACACATTGGAGATCATGGGGTACAACTTGTCATGCGACTTTGGACAAATCGCAAAAGTGTGAAAGGGGCCTTGACTGAGCAGCTTTTTTATTCCCATTAACTGTTATGCTTTGCTTTGATTTTGCTTCTGAGATGCAATTGTATTTACATATTTTTAAGGGAATCTTTATTTACCGATATGTGGGCAACTGGGCATAACAAATTACATTAAACAAAATAAGTAGTCAGTGACTCTCAATATCAGAAATCATCATTTGGCAGAACAATGAAAAGCCATGCAATGCTGTATTTTGCCTAAAATATTTGGATAACGGTATAGTAAGCTTTTCTATACCTGAACCCCTAATGATAGACAGACAGAAATTTGCAGTAATAAAATGAATACAGCATACATATAAAGCTTTTAAGTGCTATGATCAATATCTCTTAAACATGTCTGTTGTTTTAACGACCATTAACACCCTGACACATTGGGGTTGATTTACTAAAAGTGGAGAGTGCAAAATCTGGTGCAGCTCTGCATAGATATCAGCTTCCAGGTTTTTTTGGTAAGCCTAATTCAACACGCTGAAGGTAGAAGCTGATTGGCTATCCTGCACAACCGCACCAGATTTTGCACGCTCCAGTTTTAGTAAATTAAACCCATTGCATACATATTTCTTATTAAGTTCATTACAGCAAAATTGCTGATATTACTGTTAACCCAAACCCAATGAAATTGGACAGATTTTACTAAATTGTCAGTGCACTCTTTGAGGGTAAAGCTCTGTAAAATTTAATATGACACCCTAATGGTATCAAAAAATAATTTGAAAACATTTTGATGTTTATTGTCTCTGTAAAAACAATAGTGCATAAATATTTGACAAAGTCATTTGCAAAGTATATGCTTCATTAGACAAGAAATATTGTTATTGCAATGTTCTCAAAAAGCATCCAGTATTTTTGTTGGCCATTTGAGAGCTATGGTAGTTGTAATAAAATGTCCATTTGATGAATAACCAATGTAACACTGTGCAAGCGTTTTACAGTAAAACTCAATGCAATTATATAAATAAAGAGACTACGTTAATAGTTCCCTGCTACAAGCACAGAGGAAGATCAAGATGACGCTTACATACAGTAAGGAAAGCTCTAGTCTACTCTTCTCTTCAGATAAGCCTATCCTAGACATGTGCAATTCGTTTTGGCCCAAATGTATATTCGGACGAATGTTTGCTTATTCAGAGATACTGATAAATCTGAATCTCTGAATGAAATAGTAACAAATTTAGTTAAAATCCATTTAATTTAGTTTCATATATTCGTTTTCTAACAAATTCCAAATTTTTGAAACAATTCGAATTGGGATTGGTTGAAAAATGATTGACCGATTGGAAATCTGTGTGAAGAATAGCTGGTTGTTAAAGGGCGGGTTGGAGAAACTGGCCACTGCGTCCTTAACTGTTGATTCATCAGCTGTCAGTGGGCTTCCCTGCTCATAGCTGAAATGTAAACAAAAGAATGCCGGCATATGGTATGGATTTTAAGGGGAACCCGACGCTAAAATGTAAAAAAAAAAAAGTGTGAGGGCCCCCCAAAATCCATACCTTATCCGAGTATGCAGCAGAACAGGCAAGCAAAGGCGGGATGGGGCAAGCGTTCCTCCTGAACTATTTCAGGCTACATGCCCACAACATAGGGGGATGAAAAAAGTCCCCCCTGTGTAGATCCATCATAGATCTATGACGATGTAGATCCATGATGCCCGCCACACCACTGGACCTGCATTGATGGATCTACACCAGGGGACATTTTTTTTAAATAAAGGACTTTCAAAAACTTATGTTGTGTCTTTAATCACTTTTTACAGTTTTTTGGTGAATGGTAAGGGGTATGTATTCACATTGGGTGGGTGGGATCTGGGGGCCTCCTTCCAGCTTACGATAAGCCCCCCACCAGCAGACCCCCACAACCACTGCCCAGGGTTGTGGGGAAGAGGCCCTTGTCCCCATCAACATGGGGAACAGGTGCTTTGGGGAGGGGGGGCAGAGCCCCCCCAAAGCACCCCCCATGTTGAGGGTATGTGGCCTGGTATGGTTCAGGAGGGTCCCCCCCCCTTTCCTTGCCTGCTGGGCTGCATGCAATAAGGGTCTGGTGTAGATTTTGTTGTTGTTTTTTTATACAATTTGGCATGGGGTTTAAAATCCATACCAGACCTGAGGGACCTGGTATGGATTGGGGTGGGGGCATGCTGTTCTTTTTTTAGAATTTTTCATTGCTGGCATTCTTTTGTTTACATTTCAGATCTCAGCGGGGAAGCCCACTGACAGCTGATAAGTCATTGGTTGTTAAAGGGGTTGTAAGCCCTCATGGTTTATCACCCTAATGCATTCAATGCATTAAGGTGAAAAACCTTCTGTAGTGCAGCAGCCCCCCAGAGCCCCCTTTTACTTACCTGAACCTGGTCGTTCCAGTCACAGGGATGAGCCCAGCAGCTCCAGCCGCTGTCTCTGGTCCTCATTGGATAGTTTGATAGCAGCAGGAGACATTGGCTCCCACTGCTGTCAATCAAATCTAGTGACACGGGAGCCAGGGGCGGGGCCGAGTTCTGCTGTCTGTGTCAATAGATGCAGCAGCAGAACTTGGGAGTGCGCCCGCACAAGTGCCCCCCCATGGAAAGCAGCTCTCCGTGGGGCAATCGAGAAGAGGAGGAGCTAGGAGCACCACTGGGGGACCCCAGAAGAGCAGGATCGGGGCCCAGAGCAGGTAAGTATAACGTGTTTGTTATTTACAACCCCTTTAACCACCTCAATCCTGGGCAATTTCACCCCCTTTTTTCCCAGACCAATTTTCAGCTTTCAGTGCTCTCACAGTTTCAATGACAATTACTCAGTCATGCTACACTGTACCAAAATAAATTTTTATAATTTTGTTCACACAAACATTAGTTTTCTCAGGAATACTACCGGTACATCGAGCCACACCAGAAAGGCAGAGGGAGATTAGGGAAGTAAACAAGTGGCTGAAGAGCTGGTGTAGTAAGGAGGGGTTTGGGTTCCTGGAGGACTGGGCCGACTTCTCAGTCGGTAACCGGTACTATAGAAGGGACGGACTGCACCTAAATGAGGAGGGTGCAGATCTGCTGGGAATGAAGATGGCCAAAAAGTTAGAGGGGTTTTTAAACTAGGCGATGGGGGGGAGGGTCCAGAGACAGTGATAGCCAGCGCGGAAGATATTCCAGAGGGTAGTATTGGGGGCATTAGTGGTAGGTTAACCAAAGCACAAAAACACAAGGTGAGTATAGTAGCAAGTCCTAGTTGTAATCTTGAAACACCCAATACAAGGACAATATGCGACCGGTCTAAACTATGTGGCATGTTCACTAATGCCAGGAGCATGGCGGACAAGATGGGTGAACTAGAGATACTGTTGTACAAGGAGGATTTGGATTTTGTGGGAATTTCAGAGACCTGGTTCAACAGCTCTCATGATTGGCTGGCAAACATTCAAGGGTATACCCTATACTGCAAGGATAGAGAGGGTAAAAAAGGGGGAGGGGTATGCCTATATATCAAGAATAATGTACAAGTGAATGTGAGAGATGACATCACTGAGGGGGCTAGGGAGGAGGTGGAATCTTTATGGGTAGAGCTCCAAAGGGATGAAGCTAAGGGGAAAATAATACTGGGAGTATGCTATAGGCCCCCTAACCTGAGGGAGGAAGTGGAGACGGATCTCCTATCACAAATTGGATTAGCAGCAAGGATGGGAAGTGTTATCATAATGGGGGATTTTAATTATCCAGACATAGACTGGGCGGAAGGAACCGCGCATTCATTTAAGGCTCGCCAGTTCCTTAGTGTCTTGCAGGACAATTTTATGGGTCAGATGGTAGACGCACCAACTAGAAATAAAACATTACTAGATCTACTGATTACCAACAATACAGACCTGATAACAGATGTGGAAATACGGGGCAATTTAGGTAACAGCGATCACAGGTCAATTAGTTTCAGTATAAATCACACAAATAGGAAACATGAAGGGAACACAAAGACACTGAATTTCAAAAGAGCCAACTTCTCTAAACTACAAACCTTGCTAAAAGGCATAAATTGGGATAAAATATTAGGAACAAAGAATACGGAGGAGAGATGGGTTTGCTTTAAGAGCATATTAAATCAGGGCATTAGCCAATGTATCCCATTGGGTAATAAATTTAAAAGAGCGAACAAACATCCTGGATGGCTTAACTCCAATGTAAAAATGCATATAAAAGCAAAGGAGAAGGCCTTCAAAAAATACAAGGTTGAGGGATCATCCTCAGCATTCAGAATTTATAAAGAATGCAATAAGAAATGTAAGGGTGCAATTAGGATGGCTAAGATAGAACATGAAAGACACATAGCGGAGGAGAGCAAAAAAAATCCCAAGAAATTCTTTAAGTATGTAAACAGTAAAAAAGGGAGGACAGACCATATTGGCCCCATAAAGAATGAGGAAGGACATCTGGTTATAAAGGATGGTGAGATGGCAAAGGTATTGAATTTATTCTTCTCCTCAGTCTTCACGAGTGAATCGGGAGGCTTCAGTAACCAAAACTGCAGTGTTTATCCTCATGAAACAACACAGGAAGCACCTACATGGTTAACAGAGGACGAAATTAAAATTAGACTTGAGAAACTTAACATTAATAAATCACCGGGACCAGATGGCTTGCATCCGAGGGTACTTAGGGAACTCAGTCAGGTGATTGCCAGACCGTTGTTCCTAATTTTTACAGACAGTCTATTGACTGGAATGGTACCAGCTGATTGGAGAAAAGCCAATGTAGCACCAATATTTAAAAAGGGCCCAAAAAACATCCCTGGGAATTACAGACCAGTTAGCCTAACATCAATAGTATGTAAACTCTTGGAGGGGATGATAAGGGACTATATACAAGTAGTAGTTTTAGTAATAAGAATGATATCATTAGCAGTAATCAGCATGGATTCATGAAGAATCGTTCTTGCCAAACCAATCTATTAACCTTCTATGAGGAGGTGAGTTGCCATCTAGATAAAGGAAGGCCGTAGACGTGGTGTATCTGGATTTTGCAAAAGCATTTGACACAGTTCCCCATAAACGTTTACTGTACAAAATAAGGTGCGTTGGCATGGACCATAGGGTGAGTACATGGATTGAAAACTGGCTACAAGGGCGTGTTCAGAGGGTGGTGATAAATGGGGAGTACTCAGAATGGTCAGGGGTGGGTAGTGGGGTTCCCCAGGGTTCTGTGCTGGGACCAAGCCTATTTAATTTGTTCATAAACGACCTGGAGGATGGGATAAACAGTTCAATCTCTGTATTTGCAGACGATACTAAGCTAAGCAGGGCAATAACTTCTCCGCAGGATGTGGAAATCTTGCAAAAAGACCTGAACAAATTAATGGGGTGGGCGACTACATGGCAAATGAGGTTCAATGTAGAAAAATGTAAAATAATGCATTTGGGTGGCAAAAATATGAATGCAATCTATACACTGGGGGGAGAACCTCTGGGGGAATCTAGGATGGAAAAGGACCTGGGGGTCCAAGTAGATGATAGGCTCAGCAATGGCATGCAATGCCAAGCTGTTGCTAATAAAGCAAACAGAATATTGGCATGCATTAAAAGGGGGATCAACTGCAGAGATAAAACGATAATTCTCCCGCTCTACAAGACTCTGGTCCGGCTGCACCTGGAGTATGCTGTCCAGTTCTGGGCACCAGTCCTCAGGAGGGACGTACTGGAAATGGAGCGAGTGCAAAGAAGGGCAACAAAGCTAATAAAGGGTCTGGAGGATCTTAGTTATGAGGAAAGGTTGCGAGCACTGAACTATTTCTCTCTGGAGAAGAGACGCTTGAGAGGGGATATGATTTCAATTTACAAATACTGTACTGGTGACCCCACAATAGGGATAAAACTTTTTCGCAGAAGAGAGTTTAATAAGACTCATGGCCACTCATTACAATTAGAAGAAAAGAGGTTTAACCTTAAACTACGTAGAGGGTTCTTTACTGTAAGAGCGGCAAGGATGTGGAATTCCCTTCCACAGGCGGTGGTCTCAGCGGGGAGCATTGATAGCTTCAAGAAACTATTAGATAATCACCTGAATGACCGCAATATACAGGGATATGTAATGTAATACTGACACATAATCACACACATAGGTTGGACTTGATGGACTTGTGTCTTTTTTCAACCTCACCTACTATGTAACTATATACAGTACTATGTAACTAAATAGAGCTTTCTTTTGGTCATAATTATTCACCACTGGGTTTTTTATTTTTTGCGATATAAGCAAAAAAAGAGCAATTTTTTTTTTAAAAAAGCAATGTTTTCTACTTTCTTTTTTTAAAAGAAATCCAATAAAATCAAATTTCGGGGGCGTGGTTTGGTGCCGGACTCTGATGGACGCCTGATCCCTGCGCTCCGGTCCCCAGAGGTATTTTTCTCAGCCTAGCAGAGCCATCCACAGCGCAAACATGGGGAAATCTAAGGGGAACCCATCCCCATCCTGTTCCCGATCCCCGCGGAGACCCGATTCCCAAGCGAGCCGCAGTATAACGGAGATTTTCCGGATGCAATCACGCGAGGCCCCGGCTTCATCTCAGGCCTACTCCTCCACAGCGCGCTCCTCCAGCCTCAGCCCCTCTGGCAGACACCAGATGCACTCGCCCACACCTCACATGGCGACAGAGCAGCCCTTAAACATAGGGGACCTGAGATCAGTGGCAGAGGACATTAAAGCCACTCTGGCATCAGCAATCATGGACCTAAGGAGAGACATCCAGTCCATGACGGTCCGCATGGAGAACATAGAGGAATCAACAGCACACAATGAGAATGCCATCCATCGGCTCCAGACTACATCCCAAGCGCACTCTGTCCAGCTCAGAGATCTATACAGATACATGGAAGACCTGGACAATCGTGGCAGACGGCACAACATACGGGTAAGAGGCATGCCAGAGACAATCGATCATACTCAACTTGCCCAGGCAACCATAGCTGTATTTAATGATCTATTAGGCAGACCCCCTGAGACCCCCATTGAATGTGAACGCCTACACAGGGCCCTCAGACCCAGGGGCAGAGACACGGATCCTCCCAGAGATGTGGTATGCTGCCTAGTTAATTTCAAGCTGAAAGAAGAAATCATTCGCAGGGCCAGAGATCGTCGCAACCTATCATGCCAAGGCTCAGAAATAAAAATCTTTCAAGATCTATTGCCCATCACTCTACAAAATAGAAGAGATTTGCGCTCTCTCCTTGATCTATTACGGACGGAATTCAGTACCGCTGGAAGTTCCCTTTTGCCTTTCGGCATCAACACAAGGGCGTACAGCTAATCTGAGGGTGCCTGAAGATCTCGCCACATTCTGCGAAACTCTGAATATACCCTGCATTGAACTACCTGATTGGTACCACTCTCTTAGACCTCCTCAACCCAGAAGATCTAACTCCATGGATGCCATCCCAGTCCGCGATGAGTTCCATATAAGAAGGCGCAGATCCAACTCACCCAGGACCAACACGTCCACAGGACCCAGGAATCCCGCAGACAACAGCCCCACGGCTTCTCCTGCACACAGACGACCCCACCATGGAGGTCCTGAATAATGGGGCAGCTCCCCATCTCTTATCGATCACCTGAAGCCTTTAAAGCGCTACCTTATAAATGACTCTGTAAGACAGACTTCAATCAAAACTGCTACTACTCAACTACCTACATACAGAAACCCGACGTATTACAGGCAAGATATTTTGGCTCAAAGGACTAGTCCAATCCCCTCCCCTCACCTAGTTCCTGACGGATGCCCACCACTTGGATCCAGAGACTGGCCTACTTTCAGAAAACATCCCCCACTTTTTTCCTCACACCACAAAATCAGCGCAAGATCTACGAACCCATCACTACACCCGATCTCCCTCATCTGAGTCATCTAACAGTGACTCATACAACGCGAATGGACTTCAATCAACAAGATCATTGTCACGCAAGTATAACCCACGCATGCATGAAGACGAATAATACATGAGACTACTATATAGCCCTCCAAATAGTCTCCCCCCTCTCTATTCCCTCTCTATTTCCCCATCCTGCCACCCCCTCACTTAACTCCCAAACAAGCCTGTTTGAACCTTCCTGAGCAAATATCACCCCCTGCATTGGAATTTATAAGACACACTTTCAAAACAGTTTAAGAGTTCTCTTATATTAACTTGCAATCCTTCGAAAAAAGACTGGCTTTCACAATTGTTTGTTACTAGTGTAAATCCCTATCTGGAGGGGTGACTCCACACAGAACCTAAGCTGCACCCTTACCTCCACCCAATCCCTCTGTACCCAACCTCAATTGATGTTTCCCAAACATAAAGAGCTCATCTTTGTATGCTCAGATTCTCCCTCACCCTCTCCTGAAACCAACCAACAGGGAAAAACGGGTCTCTAAGCCTTGACATCCACTAGGCTGTCAAACAAGGTTTACCCTGTATATCCTAGCGACCCCTGCAGAAGCATTTCTCTGTGTGGATTTGCCCACCCTGCATTCTTAATGATGTAGAAAGTTAACCTGTTATCCCCAGTTGAGTTAAAACCCAAAGAAGGCAAATAATCCTACAAGAGGGTAATGTTACTGATATTATAGGAATATTCATTGTTTATTGTTAAGGCTATATGTTGAAGATTGCTAGATCCCCCACCAACTAAATGGCTGGCCTCATTTAAAGGCTTGCCTTGTGCCTGATAACATTTAATGCTGTGTCATTTTACATTCTTTTATTAGTGTTGCAGCACAACAAACGCTCTTATCTTAAGTAACTAAGCAAAAGAACCCGGGTGGACCTCCGGCGTGTGTGTTCGACCCCTACACCCCACCTATGTAGTGGTTTCTATGTCATGACCATTTAGACGAGCATACACTCGGATGGGTCAAGTTGGTCTACCTTTATGGTGGACTCTCGGGTTACCTGTACTCAAACTGAATGGGGTTCGGTCGCACGCGCTGGAGGCCTACTCTGGGGGGAAGATAAATGTGAAAAATGTGACAATCACAGTAAGGGATACATGCTAATTATTTAATGCCTGGTTAATGTTACAAGGTAAATTGCTTAGCTGGCTCCTTTCTTGTTTCGATGAACATTTGAATGACTCAACGGTAGACATCCACTTCCTATTCTCACAATGCCTATGGTGGCATTCCCCCAATTAAGCGGATATAATCTTCTGCCCCCAATGACCTCACTTGGTATTTTGTCTTACGACGTGACACCATTTTTAAAATCAAGATCTCCCCCGATTAAACCATAATCCCCAAGCTTAACACTATAACTTATTGACTTGTTCTCCTATCTCGAATATCCACACACCTCTGAGGGCCAGAGGATTATACTTTCCATCCAACTCCGTTACTAACGTCACCTTTTACCTCTCCACACAACGGGAACTCATCTTTCCCGTTGACCTATACCGGACAACGTAGCACCCCATAAGGGGGGTCCTTGAACCCTTCCTTACCTCCGGAACACCTTTCTCCCCCATAGTTATTTATTTTTTTGTTTTTGTTTTTTTCTCTACCCCTTTTTTTCCCCCGCTCCCCCTCCCCTCTGTAGCTCCCTTTCCCCCCTCTGCCTCTCCTTCCTTATTCCTCAGCCACACTTAGTTTTTTCTACCTCTCCTCCACTTCCCCCACTCCCCCTCCACCGCCTCCTCGGTCTCCGCCACCTCAATACCGCCACTCCGATCCCCCCCAGACCACCAAAATCCCCACGATCCACCCTCTAGCACACTTAAGAGGGCTTATAGACTAATCCAACAGAAGTTCTCTTTCATCTAAAGCCCCCCCCCCCCAAAAAACAAAAAACAATATGTCACACATAAAACCCACCACCAAACATGACACGCTAAAAGTGACATCCCTAAACATAAAAGGGCTCAATATTCCAGAGAAACGCAGCCAAGTTCTTTCTTTGATGCACAAACTAAAAACCAACATCGTCTTCCTACAGGAAACCCATTTCCGCGCAGATAAGATTCCCAAGCTCACAAATCACTGGTTCCCGCATTCCTATCACTCTACCAACCCACAGGCAAAAACTAAGGGAGTTTCAATCCTGATCTCCAAAAACTTAACCTGGGAACTCACTGATTCGCTTATTGATAAGGAATTCAGATACATCTTTTTAAAAGGTAAGCTACAGGGCCGGCCTGTAACCTTGGCTAACATCTACAGCCCTAACTCTGCACAATCTAGCTTCTTCAGACAGATCTCTCAACTTCTATCAGGCTTCTCTACTGGTCTAACCGTGCTCGGGGGAGACTTTAATGTAGCTCTGTACCCACTATTGGACACCTCATCAGGCACCACATCGTTGCCATACAGAACCCTACGCCAAATCAAACTACAATTTAATGAATTGCTTTTACATGACACTTGGCGCACTCTCCATCCAAACGTTAAAGATTACACATTCTTCTCCGCCCCTCATAACAGATATTCCAGAATTGACTACCTCTTCCTTTCCCAGCCAGACCTTCCCTTTCTTTCCCATGCGACAATTGAACCAATGCTCTTATCTGATCACCACCCAATTACAATGACATTGACCTTCCCTGACCACCAGACTGTCTCTAGGATATGGCGCTTAGATTCTACTCTATTGACCTCAGGAGAAGATATCACAAACATTAGGCAAGCCATACACAATTTTTTTATCGACAATGACAACGGGGAAACAGCCCCACTAACACAATGGGAGGCCCACAAGTGCGTCCTGAGGGGAAAACTCATTGCCCTGAAAACGTCACGGAAAAAAGCCCATCAAGCCAGAATCACAAACCTGATTCAGAAGATTAAAACTCTAGAGCTAGCTCATAAACAAACTCAGGCCCAACAGACATACCGAGAACTCACACAAACCAGAGAGTATTTACTCACAGAACTATCCCACAAAACGAACCATAAATTTATTCTACAACAGAAATTATTCTATGAATTTGGAAATAAGAGCGGCAAATACTTAGCCAGAGCCATCCAAAAGAACAAAGCTCGTTCTACCATTCATACTATCAACGATTCCCAAGGTAGGTCGAAAGTCACAGCCCCAGACATAGCTTCCCAATTTGAGGCGTACTATTCCACGCTGTACAACCTCGATACACCAGCTGACGGCCCCTCTAATAACAACACTAGATGATCCCTTATTAAAAACTTTCTAAAAGAACATTGTCCTAAACCCATTGACAGAGAAGACGCCCGCCAATTAGAACTCCCCATCTCGGAAGATGAACTTAAAAATGCAATCAAACAATTAAAAGCCGGAAAGAGTCCCGGCCCAGACGGATTTACAGCCGTATATTTTAAAACCTTCACAGAGACACTTACTGGCCCCTTTCTCAGAGCCTTTAACTCCCTATCCTCCTCCACGCTTCCCTTCCACAGACTCCTCGAAGCTCACATTACAGTTATACCAAAGGAAGGGAAAGACACGACTCTAGTAACCAACTATAGGCCGATTTCCCTACTAAATGTTGACATAAAACTCTTTGCACTGTCTCCCTTCCCTTTGGGATCCACACCCTGGCTGGCGCCTACACATATCCCCCCCACTCTCAAAGAACACCCTCTTATTGGTCCGACCCTCGGCTGTTTCAGGGAAGCTTGCCAAAAACTACACATCTCATCCACTCCGGGACCTTTAACTCCTATAAGACTGAACCCTGCATTCCTCCCAGGTATGTCCGCACAATTCCTAGCAAGTCAGTGGCAACACCCAAACATACTAGCGCATCAATTCTTCCATGACGGTTCTTTTTTAGACCGCCTCACATTAACACCCACCATCACTAGTGACCCTTTACCATTCTGGATCTACTTTCAAATTCACCATTTTTCACAGGGAGTCAATCGTGACTCCTTTATATCGCGACCATTTACTCCATTTGAGCACCTCTGCTCCCAATCCAATCCCCAACAACATTTAATCTCCAGTATATATGCAATGCTATTTACTGAAACTTCCCCCAAAGAAGGGAAAGCATGCAAAACATGGGAAAGAGAATTACAATCAGAACTATCAGAAGACCAATGGGAACATATGTTTACGATTGCCCATAAAGGCTCCATTCAGGAAAACAACTATAAGACCCTGACACGATGGTACAGAACCCCAGCCATCTTAAATAAATTCAACCCCTCGTATCCCAACAAATGCTGGAGATGTGACGGAGAACCGGGCACATTGCTACATATTTTGTGGTCATGCCCAGCTATTCAACCATTCTGGACACAAGTCCGAGAACTCACTGAATCAATATCAACTTATAACTTAGATTACTACCCAGCCCAATGTCTTTTTCATCACTCAGATTTATCAACTCCATACTACCGTAAGACACTGATCTTACCCCTACTGAATGCAGCAAAAATGTGCATCCCAAGACATTGGGGTTCTTCTCACGTTCCGACCATCCCAGAGTGGTTCACACAAATTAACAAAATAGCTGAAATGGAAGAACTAATTTCCATCTCCCGAGACTCCCCAGCCAGATTTTCCAAGACGTGGGCATGCTGGATTCATTTTCGATCAACCGACAGATACCTGACATTGATGAACTAACTTTCGACCATGACCTGCTCACTTATGATCACCATCCACTATCTACGCTGCATAATCCCTTCAACCTCACCACCCGTATACTTCTTCTTCCCCAGACGACGTGGACCTCCCACCCCTAAACAAGGGACGAGTATGGGAGGTCGCATTTCAACATTAGCCCTGTGCAACTCTCCGACAATAGGGGTCATACAAACCTAATCTACTTCACCATAGAGCAATATCAGACTGCACTTACACTACAAGTGGCAGAGACCGAGGAGACAACCACCCCACTGTCACCTTGATCTCCCTCCTGTATCCCCATCCCTTCCCCCCCATATCCCCTAGGCCACCCCTCCCCCCCACCCTTCCCTCCTTTCATATGTTTTTCACTATCCATCCAGAACCCATCTTAACACCTTCTACGGTGCGGGTCTCCTAACAGAGCTCCCGACCAGCAATTCTACTCTGCACATGGATTGAATTGTCATACAAATCCTTGCACCATCATCCAACGAATGGGAATTTTCCCCCAGTGGTTGTAACAGCAATTGAAAATTTTGCCATTGTAACCAGCATCACTCTCTCTACAGTTAACTTATTGTTTTATTCTAATAGTTAAAACTCTCTTGTCTTACATATGTTGTAATGTAAATATAAGAGATTTTCTGTTATAGCCAATTCATTGGCACATTTGTCTCAATCGCAAGAATTTCTGTTCCTTACTTCCTGTACAACTGTATGATGATACTGTTATGCTGATTTGTTTTAATTTCAATAAAAATCTATTTTGAAAAAAAAAAAAAATCAAATTTCATCATAAATTTAGGCCGGAATGTATTTTGCTACATGTCTTTGCTAAAAAAAATCCCAATAAGTGTATGATAATAGGTTAGTGTGAAAGTTATAGAGTCTACAAGCTATGCTACGTATCATTGAAAATTGATCAATCCTGATGTACTGACCGCCTAGCTAAATTCTTGAGGCCCTAAAGAGTCAGGACAGTACAGATACCCTCCAAATGACCCCTTTTTGTAAGGATTACAGTCCAAGGTATTTAGTAAGAGGCATAGTGGGTTTTTTGAAGTTACAATTTTTTGCCCACAATAGTTTGGAAAATGACGATTCCCCCCCCCCACACAAAATTGTCATATTAACAAGTTATTTATCACACATAGCATAGATAAACTTGCAATTATACCCCAAAATACACTCTGCTACTCCTCCTGAGTATGGCGATATCACATGTGTGGGACTTTCACAGCCTGGCCACATATAGAGGCCCAACATGCAGGGAGAACCATCAGACGTTATAGGGACTAGGGACGAGCCGAACACCCCCTGTTCGGTTCGCACCATAACATGCGAACAGGAAAAAAGTTTGTTCGAACACGCGAACACCGTTAAAGTCTATGGGACACGAACATGAATAATCAAAAGTGCTAAAGGCTTATATGCAAGTTATTGTCATAAAAAGTGTTTGGGGATTCGGGTCCTGCCCCTGGGGACATGGATCAATGCAAAAAAAAAGTTTTAAAAACGGCCGTTTTTTCGGGAGCAGTGATTATAATATAATAATGCTTAAAGTGAAACAATAAAAGTGTAATATCCCTTTAAATTTCGTACCTGGGGGGTGTCTATAGTATGCCTGTAAAGGGGCGCATGTTTCCCGTGTTTAGAACAGTCTGACAGCAAAATGACATTTCAAAGGAAAAAAAGTCATTTAAAACTACTAGCGGCTATTGCATTGCCGGTCCGACAATACACATAGAAGTTCATTGATATATAATGGGGGGCGGGGCCACCCAGTGACCCCACCCCCCTCTGACGCACGGGACATGACGGGACTTCCCTGTGGCATTCCCCGTGACGTCACAGGGTAGTCCCGTCAAATCACCGTGTGTCAGAGGGGGGCGGGGTTACCGGGTGGCCCCGCCCCCGTTATTTAAGAACCGTCAGAAGAGGAGACGCGTCACACAGCGGAAGCCTCCCTCCATGCCAGCATGGATGCGGAGCGGCCCGGAGAAGAAGATAAAGAAGAGAAGAAGATGAAGAAGAGAAGAAGAAAAGAAGATGAAGAAGAGAAGAAGATGAAGAGAAGAGCGGGAGCCTCCCTCCATGCCATGGATGCGGAGCGGCCCGAGGAGAAGAAGGGAAGAAGACGCCGCGGAGGAGATGCTGGATGAGAACACTGGAGGAAGAACCAGAAGAACCAGAAGAACCAGAAGAAGAAGAAGATGAAGGAAGAAGAAAGAAGAAGCATTTAAATAAAGGAATTGTCAAAAACTGTCTCTTGTCATTTTTAACATTTTTGACAGTTTTTTAGTGAAATGGTAGGGGTACTTTTGTACCCCCTTACCATTTCACACAGGGGGGGGCGGGATCTGGGGGTCCCCTTGTTAAAGGGGGCTTCCAGATTCCGATAAGACCCCCGCCTGCAGACCCCCCACGTCATTTTTTTTTAAATTTTTTCCGGGGTTCCCCTTAATATCCATACCAGACCTGAAGGGCCTGGTATGGAATTTAGGGGGAACCCCCACGTCATTTTTTTTTAAATTTTGGCCGGGGTTCCCCTTAATATACATACTAGACCTGAAGGGCCTGGTATGGAATTTAGGGGGAACCCCCACGTAATTTTTTTTTTTTTAATTTTGGTTCGGGGTTCCCCTGTGGGGAATTCCCATGCCGTTTTTATCAATGAACTTCTATGTGTATTGTCGGACCAGCAATGCAATAGCCGCGAGTAGTTTTAAATGACTTTTTTCCTTTGAAATGTAATTTTGCTGTCAGACTGTTCTAAACACGGGAAACATGCGCCCCTTTACAGGCATACTATAGACACCCCCCAGCTATGAAATTTAAAGGGATATTACACTTTTATTGTTTGACTTTAAGCATTTTTAAAATCACTGCTCCCGAAAAAACTGACGTTTTTAAAACTTTTTTTTGCATTGATCCATGTCCCCTGGGGCAGGACCCAGGTCCCCAAACCCTTTTTAGGACAATAACTTGCATGTAAGCCTTTAAAATTAGCACTTTTGATTTCTCCTATAGACTTTTAAAGGGTGTTCCGCGGCATTCGAATTTGCCGCGAACACCCCAAATTGTTCGCTGTTCGGTGAACTTGCGAACAGCCGATGTTCAAGTCAAACATGAGTTAAACTCGAACTCGAAGCTCATCCCTAATAGGGACATAAATTACACATTGGGTTTCTTGATTACCTATCACATTTTTGAAGGCCCTGGAGCACCAGGACAATAGAAATGGCAGAAAAATGAGAAATAATTCAACACTCGGTATCTCTCCCTCAGCGCTCATGGAAGGTATGTTACTTTAAAATAACAAGAGCAGCTACTATAATAATAAAACATTAAAGCAGAAATATATCACAACAACAAATACCATAACATTAGCAGCGCTAAAATAATCCAAACGTTTTAGGATTTGTTAAAAATTCACTAAAATTGTTAAATAAGTATTTTTATTTACTTTTTATTTAAAATGAGGTAGATGTAAATGTAGGATTGTCCATCACAAAAAAAACATTGCAAATAGTAATTCAAAGCAATCGCCTCCTCCACACTGCACGTGTCGCAATCCCCCTAGGAAATGTACTTACCAGATGATACTGGGTTATACGCTTATCTGTCAATGGATGATGTCTGCTCACTGCATACACGTCAGATGATCCTGGGTTATACACTTGGCTTGCAATGGGTGTTGTCAGCTCTCTGCACGTAATCCATCTAGATGTTTGCTCATCACAAGCAGAGAACAAAGATGCACATAGTGTAATCCAGTACTAAAAGGTATTTATTATAGGTTTCCTTAAGATTGCACACTTATGCTCTGTACACACGGTCAGATTTTCCGACGGAAAATGTGCGATCGGAGCTTGTTGCCGGAAATTCTGACTGTGTGTGGGCTCCATCAGACATTTTCCATCGGAATTTCCAACACACAAAGTTTGAGAGCAGGCTATAAAATTTTTTCGACAACAAAATCCGATCGCGTCAATTCTGACCCTGTGTGCTCAGAATAAATTGTGAGACAGAACTGCTCGGTCTGGTAAAATTAGCGTTTGGAATGGATATAGCACTTTCGTCACGCTGCAATGTTTTAAATTGTTTAATGCAGTGCACTCTCTTCTTCTTTATAAAGCTAGAAGAATGAATTTGTTTTTCTGCTCATATTCACACAGACTTCTCATAAACTTCTTTCTTAATTATTTATCGTGATATCAGCAATATAATATTTTAATTTGTCACATCTACCGAAAAAATAATATTTTTGTGATGTGTTTAGCTTATTTTTTTTTTTTTTTTTTTTTTTAGTTTTTAAAATCCTGATCTTGTGTTTTATTCTTATTTTTTTTAGTTTTGTTTACTCCAGAATAGTTTTGGGTGTGTTTTGTGTGTCAAGTTACCACAACACCATTATTATCTAGTATTATTTAATCTTAAGGAGGTTGCTTGGTGTTGGTGTCTCTTGTTAATTTCACATTGTATTTTAGAAATGTACCTGCCTCCTCACAAGCTGTCCTTTTTGAAGGAAAACACACATAGGAGAGTATAATAAATCAAATCAAAAATGTATTAAGGGGTCCTAACCAAAGAAAGAGGGAGGCAACGCTGGAGAAACAGCAGAAATTGGTGAAGCCTTTGGCCCCCAGGGCACACATCAATTATTTTACTGCAAAATTGGTGGCCTGAGGAGTCCATATATAAGGGAGTACAATCTGGTCCAGAAGTCCAAGAGAATCATGAACAGCAGCAGATGACATGAATGTCCCCAGGCTGTGGTCATACAAGAGCCTGAATCTTTTGTCAGACCAGACTGAACCCAGGACATCACTCTCTGTTCTTCCTTTCACGCTTCCTTCCACACTGTGTCTGTGGTGGTGGAGTTGTGGCAGGAGGAGGAGGAGGAAGATGCAACTCACTCAGGTGGGTATTGGGTGTGATTTCTCCCCTCAACCCCTTATTTAATATTTGAAAAATGATTTCCTCACACATGAGGCGTTGGCCCTCCTGCATGCCCTGCAGTTTTGTGGCAGCCATGCAGGCAAAGGCCTCTTCACGAGTGGGGGTGGCTCTGAGTGACGCAGAAGCCTCCTGAATCAGCTTGAGTGCTGAATCCTCCACGTTACTCCCCTTCCTGGGTCTTTTTTTTGGAAGGGACCTGCAATTCTGTCAGGCTCCTACTGGGCCCGTCCTTCTCCTGGCTGCCACTTAGCCCCGCCTCCTCCTGGCTGCCACTAATAATAACATCTAGGAAACCTCATTTATTTATTGACCAGAAATCTGTAGAAGAATGCTATACCTGGCTCCAGCTGGGCTCCTCCACTTCTTCCTGGCTGGAAGTCCCAGGATGGACATCGGAAGCCTCAGCTGGGGTGGAAAATAGGGTGGAAGGAAGAGTGGAAGGAAGAGTGGAGAGGGATTCCCTGACTTCAGTCTGGTCTGACAGAAATCACAGTCTCTCATAGTACCACAGCCTGGGGACATAAATGTCATCTGCTGCAGCTCCTGATCTCTGGGAATCCATGACCTTCTTGCGCTCCCTAAGATAAGTGCTCCTCAGGCCACCAATTTTAATTAGGGGATGGTTGCCGTGGGGACCACCGGCTTCACCAACTCCAGCAGTTTCTCCAGCGCTGCCTACCCCTTTTGTTTATTATTATATTGCAGGTGTTTGATCTGCCACAGACAGGGCAGCTCCCTGTGTTTGTCTATGAACAGGGGGAGGAAGTTGTGGTCATTGAAGCCATCCATTTTATCTGCAATACACAAAACAAACCCTAATGTCAGGCTAAAGTCTCCTAATCTTGTCACAATATAGGCCTCAATCTCTAAGCAGTATAGGCCCAAGTTTAAATGTTACCTTTGTTATCACGATCGGCGCTTCCAAGACTCCTTCCTCCGCTCACAGATCGTACATACTACGCATGCGTGTTACACTTTATATACACTGTGAATGCTTGAAACTCCGCCCACCCCTGACGTTCTTTCTAGTCTATTCCCCACCCCTTCTCGTTCGGTGCAGTGGGGGAAGAGCACATTGCGGAGACACAACAGGTGCGTGCTAATAGCAGCAATGAGGAGGAGGAGGAAAGCCCGGAGCCAGAAACGTCTGGATCCCGGGGGAGACGATTTAAGGCCTCAAATATGTCCTTTGAGGAGATGTTGCAGATGGTCGACATACTTAAGAGGGCCGACTATGATGGGAAGTATGGACCTTACCCCAACCCCAATGTCAGAAAGGCCAAGATCATGGCGAAAGTAGTCAAGAGTCTGCAGAAGAATTTTGGGGTACGCCGATCCAAGGATCAACTGAGGAAGCAGTGGTCGGACCTCAAATTAAGGGAGCACGAGCAGTACAGAAGGATCAGGAGAGTGCTGCAAAAGAGTAAGTAGTTGTCCTGTGTTCCTATTCTTTATTTATTTTTATAACGTTCATGCTGCTCCATGTGCTTTTCTTTA
This sequence comes from Aquarana catesbeiana, assembly GCF_042186555.1. Taxonomy (NCBI): domain Eukaryota; kingdom Metazoa; phylum Chordata; class Amphibia; order Anura; family Ranidae; genus Aquarana; species Aquarana catesbeiana. The sequence goes on from NC_133327.1 coordinate 204,276,119, forward strand.
CTGTTGTACAGTTTAAAATGGCAACTTTCATGTTCATGGACACATTATTCGTTCGTAGGAAATATTGTTCATTCGGCCTAGAAAACACCATGTTTTGTCCAGATGCATTTCAATACATTTTTTCTGGCCTACTTCTTTTAAAATAATTTAGTTGTCTAGATGGGTTTGTGTCACGGAACGTCCCACACTCCGCTTGAGTGCTTCCGTCATATACCACTTCCTCCCAGTCTGTATACAGATGTCAGATATTCCAACATCTCTGAGCACAAAACAAGGAGACACTTGCTTGTTGCTAACATGAACTCACTTTATTCAGAACCAGAATACAGTCTTATATACAGGAGAAGATGAGGTTCCACCCTCCTGCTCATAATACTCTAACAATACAAACGTAACCTAATTAACCTAATTAACATGAGCTAATTAACTAATCCTTTATACAGCCTAGGTGACTGAGACATGACCTTTTGCCCAGACTGAGTTAATTATCACAGGACATTTTCTCACAATAGCAGCAGCTCCAATAGGAGTCATCCCGTCTCCTACATTGTATAGAGGACAATGTGATCAGCTCATTCAATTAACATAAACACAGATAGTTGGAGTTGATGACACCAGCATCTCCTCACAGTATGTGTCCCAACAGTATGAAACAGTCTTATCAGCAGGGGGCTGCTGGAGGAATCCCCCCTCCCTCTTTAGGGACACAAATCCCAAATGACCACAGCAAGGAGTCCCCAACAGAATCAAACAACATACAATATAGACATATATACACGACTGTGTCCGATTAGTACAGTTCAGACTGGATTTCTAATTCACTTCACAAAGAGTATTGTTCCATTGAAAATCTAGGGCCCATAATCAAAAGGCAAGAGGCTTGCATTCAGTCCTCTCCAACAGCCTCTGTCCCGGCTAGGTCTGTCACATCTCTCCCCTTTCGGCAGGAGACTAACACAGGAGGAGACCCCAGATGGGTTGACTTCGAAGTTAGTCCATAGTTCCAGTCCTCTATTGCCTGTACCCACACAGTACCTCAAACAAATTGTTCCAAACAGAGTATTACTCACCCAGCCAACCTCTGCCTCTCTCAGAGAACATATCCACCGCTGGGGAGAGGCCCGGACTGGCCCTTCTCCCTGGAGTCCTTTCTGCCGCTGGAGAGAAGACAGGGTGACTGGGCTCACTCTGTCATGCTGTTGGGGATCTGGGCCAACTGCCGAGCATCCCTGGGGTATACAGGTGGAGACTGAAGTCCCATCCACACTCACAGGACATCCATCCTCTGTTAGTTGAGGGCAGAGTCCAGCAGTCCTCGGCCCTGTTGCCAGCCCTTCTGCTGGAAACCCCACACCATCTGTTCCGGCTAACTGTTGGGGAGGGAGGCCGACTTCCCCGCCTCCCTGGAACTCTGTAGTTGTTGCCGGTGCTGGGCAGAGGTTGGTAACACTCTGCCCTGTTGCCAGCACTTCTGCTGGGGACTCCGCATCCTCCGCTCCGGCTAACCGTTGGGGCAGTAGGCTGGCTTCCTCCACTCCCAAACTGTGTAGCTGCCATTAGGGAGGTGAGCCGGCTGCTTCCTTTTCCATTCCATCATCTGGTTGCTTGGACGACATGTCTATGGTACTGTCTCCCAGGTGCACAGGTGCACTGATCTTTGCTGGGGAGGGAAGGCCACTTCCTCCACCCTGGCCAACTGTTGGGGAGGGACAACACACACCTCCTCTCCCTTCTCCCCCTGTATCTGCTGCTGGGAAGTGATTGCCACCTTCTCACCCTGGGCCTCCGAAACTGCCACAGGTGTGGGGCAGAGGTCTTGGACCCTCTGTCCGGTTGCCAGCACTTCTGCTGGAGAAGTTTGTTGTAACTCCACAGATACTGCTGTTGGTGCTGGGCAGAGCACAGTGAAGTTTGGCCCTAATACCAGCTCTTCTGCTGGAGGCTCATCAGGTTGTTCTTCCTCAGCAGAAAAGTCTATTAAATCCCCTATCTCTATAACTGGTGTCTGGGGATAGAGGTTCACCATTTCCTGTCCATGGAACCCAGAAGATGTTATCAGTGCTGGACAGAGGTTAGCAGAACTCTGCCCTGTGGTCAGCACTTCAGGTTTGGGGACGGCAATCTTCAGATTTTCCACTGTCGATTCTCTGGCATGCTGCTGAACGTGTTCTAGCAGTTTCCTGTATGCCCTTTCCAGATGCTGTTCCTTCCTTAGCAAATGGTCCAGATCAGGTTTGAGCTCTGAGACCCCTGCAAGACCGAGCATAGCCTCTCTATATTCTTGCAGGTCCTCAAGGTCAGGTTCCCCTTCATCGCCAAACACAAATGATCTGTAAGGCTCTCCCACAGCAATCCAGGGCCTCCAAAGTCATATCCCTCCGGAGAGCATTCTGTTGTCTCCCCTGAATATCCCTCCTCTGCGTGCCATTGCAGAGCCCGATAACGATTGTCCAGCTCTATCTCCTGCTGGACCAGCCTGTCCAACTCAGTCACCCATTGCTCCTGGGGCCGCTCTCCCAGGAATGCCATCCGCAATGCCCGTTGGTCACTGGCCCGTTGCTCTTGGGTTGGAAAGCACTTGCCCTGTTTTATACCAGCGAGCTGGAGGGCTCCGATCCAGAGCTCCACCCGAATCTGCTGCCTGAGCTCCAGGTATTCATCGTTAGACACAGTCCTGGTGTATGTTGGAAGGATGATCCGCAGCAGCCCCGGGAACTCTGATGCCAGGTCCATATCTCCGCTGGGGTGACTGAAGTCTGCTATGCTGATCTTGGATCCAGTTGGAGGTTTGGATGTCCCAGACTGCAGGAAGCTTTCCCGCTGCTTGCCACCAATGTCACGGAACGTCCCACACTCCGCTTGAGTGCTTCTGTCATATACCACTTACTCCCAGTCTGTATATAGATATCAGATATTCCAACCTCTCTGAGCACAAAACAAGGTGACACTTGCTTGTTGCTAACATGAACTCACTTTATTCAGAACCAGAATACAGTCTTATATACAGGAGAAGATGAGGATCCACCCTCCTGCTCATATTACTCTAACAATACAAACTAACCTAATTAACATTATTAATATGAGCTAATTAACTAATCCTTTATACAGCCTAGGTGACTGAGACATGACCTTTTGCCCAGACTGAGTTAATTATCACAGGACATTTTCTCACAATAGCAGCAGCTCCAATAGGAGTTGTTCCGTCTCCTACATTGTATAGAGGACAATGTGATCAGCTCATTCAATTAACATAAACACAGGTAGTTAGAGTTGATGACACCAGCATCCCCTCACAGTATGTGTCCCAACAGTATGAAACAGTCTTAGCAGCAGGGGGCTGCTGGAGGAATCCCCCCTCCCTCTTCAGGGACACAAATCCCAAATGACCACAGCAAGGAGTCCCCAACAGAATCAAACAACATACAATATATACATATATACACGACTGAGTTCAATTAGTACAGTTCAGACTAGATTTCTAATTCACCTCACAAAGAGTATTGTTCCATTGAAAATCCAGGGCCCATAATCAAAAGGCAAGAGGCTTGCATTCAGTCCTCTCCAACAGCCTCTGTCCCGGCTAGGTCTGTCACAGTTTGTAACTAGAATGTAATGCAAACTAGATTCTGTGTAAGGAGAGGAGACTTAGCAGCTGTTTACACATCTGGACGCTGGAGCACTAGTGTGGGACACCAGAACACCCTTTTTATTAGGGGGCCCACACAGGTGCTCCAGTGTATACTATAGGGGTGTCTCCATCTGTGAAGCTTGTACAAAACAGGTAAGTATTCAAGCTTGACAAAGGAAAACAATATTTCTTCATCTTGGAACTCTGCCAAAACAGACAATTGTACCCCACTTCCAAGCCATGTTTCATATTCCTATTTCTGCCATCAAATACCTGTGTGCTAAGTATACCTATATTTTTTACATAGGGGAGAAAAGACTCGGAGGACACCACACATCCGAGGAGACAACAGACCCTCCACCTCAGGAAGAAGTGGAAATGCCACAAAGACAAGCAGAGCAGGAGGAGGAGGGAGACGTGGTGGAAATTGTCACCACAATAGGTGAATGTCTGCGACCACAGGCTCAGGTAAGAGATGGATGCCGGCATATTTATAATACATGGTGTGTTTTTGTTTCTATATTTTTAGGTGATCGGGATGTCGTGGATGAAGGTCATTTCACCAGTGAAAGTGCCCAGTTCCTGATCGGGAAGATCATGGGGTGTAATAGGGACTTGGAAAACATCATGCAAAACATCAATGATGTTCAAAACAAAATGAAGAACATCATTGATGGTTTAGGGAGAGTTTAAAACCCCTCGAAATCCCTATTTTTTTCTGATTTTAATTCCCAAAATTTGTTGCACATTTTTTGACATATTCTCGAAAAGCCAAATTTTAAAGATGCACACAGTGTGTCAACATGTGCTATCTGCCATCACGGGAGATCAATGTATGCATTTTGGGAGTGCAACCCTTTCCTCAATAATAAAGTAGCTGAGAGGAAGGGGTTGCACCCACCAAACACGTTCATTGATCCCCCGTGATGGCAGCTAGCACATGTTGACATTCGGCAATTTGTGTGCATCATCTAAATTTGGCTTTTCCAGGGGTGTCATCACCCCATCTGCTGAACACAATATCAAACACAGTTTATAAATACTCATGTCTGATATTGCCTTCAATTTCTATAAAAGTTGAACTTTGTAAGTTCCAGATTTGTGTATTTCTTGTTGGTTTTAAACATGCCTGTTTGCACATAAACATGGAAAGCAGATTAGACACAAACATTCTTGGCCAACATCAGTATAACATTTATTTTAGGGACTATTTAAAGAAAAAGGTATAAGGTCCACCTATCAGATCCCCCCCCCCCCTTTCATGGGCCATTTTTGAAATTTTATGGGGGGGATATGTTTTGGACAGGTAACCCTCTCCACTTCATTGAGAGATGAATGCATAAATAATGTGTATTACTTTGGTCAGCTCCTCCTTACTTACACTATTGGCAGCCCACTGGACAGGTAAGAAGTGTCATAATAAAAAGATATAAATACACACTGTACACATTTTAGCACATTTTTACATTCTGCTATTACCTATCAAGATAATAATAGGATACAAAAACTTTAAACAGTACCATTTGAAAGTATTCAGGCCGGCCCTTGCACTACATGCTTTGGGTTATTCATTCATAAATCTGACCACAAAAGAGGTGAGTATAGTGTGTATGGGTTTGGCAAAGTCAGCAGATAAAGAATTGGTATCAGCTGAGTTAGCAATTGGGGGGAGGGAGGGTTCCAAATGATTTTGGGACCCAAAAAAAAGCCTCTGGCACTCTGCCTGAATTTAAAGCACACATCACATTTTTACACATTTTAGGGTTTATTTAGGGTAAACACTACTATGGAGCTGACAAAATACATTGTTAAGTGACTAGACGAGGTGAATATAGGCCCAGGAGAGCATGCTGGTGAGGTAAGTGAAGGCAAATATGTATGAAGGACAAAAAAAATTACATAAAAATCCAGCATGCATGAGGATAAAGGGGACATTCACAGCATATTACAATCACGGTAATTAGGGAATGAGGAAAGAAATACAATATATTATCAATCATTAAATACAATAACATGTGATGTTAAAGGATACAAATCTTACCTTAATATAGTCCTTCTGCAGTAACCGGAATGATGGCAGAACAGGTCTCTGGGATTATGATCCCCAGAGCCTGGGGGGGAGATGCCTGTCGAGAACTTGAGGTCCTGTAGGCTTCTCCCCGTCGCCAAGTACCGCAGGGTGGTGACTAGCCTCTGCTCCGGAGTGATGGCTTGCCTCATGCAAGTATCCTGCCTGCTGATATAGGGGGTCAGCAAAGTCAACAAACGGTGAAATAAGGGGTCCGCCATCTGGAGAAAGTTCCTGAAATCATCAGGATTATTCGCACAGATCTAACGGAGCAAAGGAATGTGACAGAATTGGTCACGCTGGAGCAACTAATTCTTGGTCCATGAACTCCTCCCCACCCTGTTCATGGACTGGGCTTGTGTCAAAGTAAGGACCCCAACACCAAGCCCCCGCACAGCACGAACTCTACAAGGAGTACATATACGCAACATGGCTAGAAAACGGTCGGCTGGTCAGAACAGAGTAACAGAACGCACTGAAGAACAGCAAGGCCTGTGAAGAGCGACCTGAAAATAAGTAACGAACGAACAAGAACACAATGACAGAGTCAAGGGTAACTCGCTGCACGCACTGAAGACCAGATACAAACCCACAAGCACAAACTGAACAGCAGAAATACGATCTGAAAACCACGAGTCTGAAAAAGCGCGAATCGTCTCTCACCAAACTTTTACTAACACGAGATTAGCAAAAGGAGCCCAAAGGGTGCCGCGCTTGGTTCTTAACTGCCCTTTTATAGTCTCGTCGTACGTGGTGTACGTGACCGCATTCTTGGCGTTCGGAAATTCCGACAACTTTGTGTGACCATGTGTAACGGAACGTCCCTCACGCCGCTTGAGTGCTTCTGTCAGTATACCACTTCCTTGTAGTCTGGATACAGATATCAGATATTCCAACTGCTCCCAAGCATAAAACAAGACGAGACTTGCTTAGTTGCTAACATGGACTAACTCTTTATTTGAGATCTCACACAAATATATACAGCAGAATAACTAAAACCTAACCTAATTAACATGAGCTAATTTACTAAATCATTTACCCAGACCAGATGCCTCAGAGACATGACCTGTAGGACACAGACTTGTGGGCACTGAGCTTCACACAGGAGCTAATTACAATTAACAATACAAACAACAATCTCCCCCCTCCTCAGCCTAGTCATCAACAACTTTAGTAGGAGTAGACTGTTCGTCTCCTAGCTAGTCCTGGAGGCTAATGTGATCAGCTCACTCAATTAACAGGTTGAGTTCAGAATCAAACAAACCAATAATAGTCTCTACATACATCCTGGGAGATATTGTGGACAAATATTACTGTCCCATTTTATGTAGTCCAAGATATATTTTCTCACTCACCCTGTGCCAGGATAGCACAGGGTGACTTAGACATAAGAGGTGTATGGGGAGCTGAAACAAGGGCATCCCCTGCTTTCCAAGGGATTCTTAGTTCCACGGGCCCTCCCGTCACATCTCTCCCCTTTCGGCAGAAGACTAACACAGGAGGAGACCCCAGACGGGTTGACTCCGAAGTTAGTCAGTAGCTCCAGTCCTCTAATGCCTGTACCCACACAGTACCCCAAATAAATTGTTACAAACAAAGCATTACTCACCCAGCTAACCTCTGCCTCTCTCAGAGAACATATCTGCCACTGGGGAGAGGCCTGGACTGGCCCTTCTCCCTGGAGTCCTTTCTGCCGCTGGAGAGAAGACAGGGTGACTGGGCTCACTCTGTCATGCTGTTGGGGATCTGGGCCGACTGCCCAGCATCCCTGGGGTATACAGGTGGAGACTGAAGTCCCATCCACCTTCACAGGAAATCCATCCTCTGTTAGTTGAGGGCAGAGTCCAGCAGTACTCGGCCCTGTTGCCAGCCCTTCTGCTGGAAACCCCACACCATCTGCTCCGGCTAACTGTTGGGGAGGGAGGCCGACTGCCCCGCCTCCCTGGAACTCTGTAGTTGTTGCTGGTGCTGGGCAGAGGTTGGTAGCACTCTGCCCGGTTGCCAGTGCTTCAACTGGGGAAATTCCTTGTAACTCCACAGATACTACTGTTGGTGCTGGACAGAGCACAGTGAAGTTTGGCCCCAATACCAGCTCTTCTGCTGGAGGCTCATCAGGTTGTTCTTCCTCAGCAGAAAAGTCTATTAAATCCCCTACCTCTATAACTGTTGTCTGGGGATAGAGATTCACCATCTCCTGTCCATGGAGCTCAGAAGATGCTATCAGTGCTGGGCAGAGGTTAGCAGAGCTCTCCCCTGTTGTCAGCACTTCAGGTTTGGGGATGGCAATCTCCAGATTTTCCACTGCCGATTCTCTGGCATGCTGCTGGACAGGCACATTCCTCCATCCAAGATCATCCCATGCAGAAACAGGATCATCAAGGTCAGTCAGCACTTGCTGCATCCACCATAAGACCTCTGCCTCCATAGCTGCTGGGGCAGGTTGGCAAAGCACACTATTACTCTGCCCCATTGCCGACTCTTCAGCCAGGATTTCAGAGTTGTCAACTGGTAATTCCTGATAGTCCCAGACAAAGGGAGCCCAGCCCTGGCACTGAGCAACGTCTAGCAGTCGTTTGTAGGCGATCTCCAGCTCCCATTCCTGAACGGTCAGAAACTCCAAATCTTCCTGTGCCCAGTGCACTTCCGAAATGTTCAGTAGCCCTTCTATGAAATCCATGATTTCGTCCACCCGCCACTCCAAATCACTCCCAAAGTTAGGGTCCCCTGTCAGCTTCACATACAACAGTCCCAAGCCGCCATAGCTTAAGCCTTCCGTTGGGCTGTCATCCGCTATCCAGGGACATGCTTAGGATCCATGCCACCGGAGGGCTCTGTAGCTCTCATCCAGCTTCATCTCTGCCCAGACCAGCCTGCTTAATTCAGCTGTCTGCTCCTTGTGTGGTTTTTCTCCCAAAAACCACACCCGCAATTCGTACTGCGACCAGTACCTTTCCTGGATGGAGGGGAGAACTTTTCCCTGGTGTCGCTGCTCACGGGCTAGCGCTTCTTTCCAGAGTTTGCAGCGAATAGAATCACACCATCCCAGCAGGACCTGCTCTGATACTGGTCCTCTGTGCTGTATCTGCATCTATCGCAACCTCCTTCTGAATTCCTCCTCCATGGTGGCTGGTATCTGTACCTCTCCACTCCTCTCCTGCTATCTGGACCTTGGATCCAGGTGGAAGTTTGGATGTCCCAGACTGCAGGAAGCGTCCCGCTGCTTGCCACCAATGTAACGGAACGTCTCTCACTCCACTTGAGTGCTTACGTCAGTATACCACTTCCTTGTAGTCTGGATACAGATATCAGATATTCCAACTGCTCCCAAGCATAAAACAAGATGAGACTTGCTTAGTTGCTAACATGGACTAAACCTAACCTAATTAACATGAGCTAATTTACTAAATCATTTATCCAGACCAGATGACTCAGAGACATGACCTGTAGGACACAGACTTGTGGGCACCGAGCTTCACACAGTAGTATAAACACAATAGCAGGTAGCAGGAGCTAATTATAATTAACAATACAAACAACAATCTCCCCTCTCCTCAGCCTAGTCATCAACAACTTTAGTAGGAGTAGACTGTTCGTCTCCTAGCCAGTCCTGGAGGCTAATGTGATCAGCTCACTCAATTAACAGGTTGAGTTCAGAATCAAACAAACCAATAATAGTCTCTACATACATCCTGGGAGATATTGTGGACAAATATTAATGTCCCATTTTATGTAGTCCAAGATATATTTTCTCACTCACCCTGTGCCAGGATAGCACAGGGTGACTTAGACATAAGAGGTGTATGGGGAGCTGAAGCAAGGGCATCCCCTACTTTCCAAGGGATTCTGAGTTCCACGGGCCCTCCCGTCACACCGTGTGTATGCAAAACAAGTTTGAGCCAACATCTGTCAGGAAAAAATCCATGGATTTTGTTGTCAGAATGTCCGATCAATGTCCGATCATGTGTACGGGGCATTACAATGTAATTCAAAATAAAAGAGCATGTAACAACAATGTATCACAAGTCGATATTCCTGACTACTTCTCACAGCTCCAGTGGTGTTCCCGGGTAAGGCAAGCAGGAAAGCCGACGATTATCTCACTTAAGTGAGTACACCCCTCACATTTTTGTAATATTTTATAATATTTTTTCATGTGACAACACTGAAGAAGTTGCACTTTGCTACAATGTAAAGTAGTGAGTGTACAGCTTGTATAACAGTGTAAATTTGCTGTCCCCTGAAAATAACTCAACACACAGCCATTAATGTCTAAACCGCTGGCAACAAAAGTGAGTACACCTCTAAGTGAATATGTACAAATTGGACCCAAAGTGTCAATATTTTGTGTGGCCACCATTATTTTTCAGCATTGCCTTAACCCTCTTGGGCATGGACTTCACCAGAGCTTCACAGGTTGCCACTGGAGTCCTCTTCCACTCCTCCATGACGACATTGTGGAGCTGGTGGATGTTAGAGACCTTGCGCTCCTCCACCTTCTGTTTGAGGATGCCCCACAGATGCTTAATAGGGTTTAGGTCTGGAGACATGCTTGGCCAGTCCAACACCTTTACCCTCAGCTTCTTTGGCAAGGCAGTGGTCATCTTGGAGGTGTGTTTGGGGTCATTATCATGTTGGAATACTGCCCTGCAGCCCAGTCTCCTAAGGGAGGGGATCGTGCTGTGCTTCAGTATGTCTCAGTACATGTTGGCATTCATGGTTCCTTCAATGAACTATAGCTCCCCAGTGGTGGCAGCACTCATGCAGCCCCAGACCATGACACTCCCACCACCATGCTTGACTGTAGGCAAGACACACTTATCTTTGTACTCCTCACTTGGTTTCCGCCACACACGCTTGACACCATCTGAACCAAATAAGTTTATCTTGGTCTCATCAGACCACAGGACATGGTTCCAGTAATCCAAGTCCTTAGTCTGCTTGTCTTCAGAAAACGAGAGAATGAGAGTGATAACACCAAATTTAAGACAAACAAAGATTTGGGGGGCACACCCTAAAATATGCATTAAAGATGGTGCAGCCATACGACCATACAAACAGAACAAAATATTACAGCGCACACATGCAAAAATTACATTTAACTCCTGCAAGGCTATTTAAAACACCTGAACATTTTCAAAAAATATGGGGATTTGGTCACACTATATGGTACTTAAGCCCCCTGTGTTCACCTGTGTTATAGGAGGAGTCCTTTAGTTCTCCCATATACAGTAGAGGAGTGTATTTTTCCTGTGGTTCAGAGAAGCAGGATCTCCCATTCTATGGATAGCGTAGGACCCACTGATAATGGGGTACTTTGACGCAGTAAGGGGGCTTAAGCACCATATAGCCATATAGTGTGACTAAATCCCCATATTTTTTGAAGATGTTCAGATGTTTTAAATAGCTTTGCAGGAGTTAAATGTAATTTTGGATTTGTGTGCGCTATAATATTTTGTTCAACACCAAATTTAACACTCCTGCTCCCCATTCGCACCTGAGACCTTCTAACACTAACGAATCACATGACACCGGGGAGGGAAAATGGCTAATTGGGCCCAATTTGGACATTTTCACTTAGGGGTGTACTCACTTTTGTTGCCAGCGATTTAGACATTAATGGCTGTGTGTTGAGTTATTTTGAGGAGACAGCAAATTTACACTGTTATACAAGCTGTACACTCACTACTTTATATTGTAGCAAAGCGTCATTTCTTCAGTGTTGTCACATGAAAAGATATAATAAAATATTTACAAAAATGTGAGGGGTGTACTCACATGTACCATGCCAGTACTCACAAACAGCATTCTTGATAAAGATTCCCCTTCTAAACACTGAGAATATAAGTCTAAAATAATGTACATGCTGCAAGATCTCACAGCAGCTAATTGGATATTGCAGAGTTTTTCACCTAAAGGACAGAAATCCCATCCATGCGTTCACAATTGAATTCCAAACATGCACCTTTGCTTACTTGGCTCAGCCGATAAGGATGATAAATGACTCCTTATTGTACTGAGAAGAATAAAAGCTGAAGTGATGTCATTCCTGCAATTGGATATATTCAACGGGTTTTTTGTGCTTCTTAAACGTACTTCTCTTGATCTTTATCATCTTCAAAGCGTTTGGATTTCTTTCAACACCTATTGTTCCATAGAAGGTGTCCTATTGGTAACCTTGTGCTGCCAGAACTACTTCAAACTAAACATCACATGTAAACCTTCAAGTCTTATATATATATATTCTGGTACCTCACATGAAGTGCTGCAGTTTTGTCTGTGATGCTAAAAGGACAGCTAGTAACAGGTACAATATAGAGGAATATACAGTATAGTGTGTGCAAATTCAGCTGATTTTTGTGCTTTCTATGTATTAATTCTATTAGCTACAGACAGTTGCCATTTATGCCAGGTTATGTAGATTTGGTTAGTGGTGAGCAGGTTAAAAATCTGTTTTCAGCAGCTGTGTAGTTTTAAGTGTAGCTACAGTATGTGTATAGGTTACAGCAGGGAGGCACCATTCTGCAGATCTGCCTTGTGTGTTTTTCAGCTAGTGCAATATGGGCAGATAAACAGAGAATTTTATAGTAATCTGTGCTGGACTTTTAGTGACTAAAGTGTATGTAAAGTGAATCCTTTTTTTTGGATATTGAAGAAATTTTCAAACCCCTAGAAGATGTATACTGCTGTCTGCACACCTGCAGCAGAGATTCCCTCTATCTGTCTATTTGTCCTGTTGACCAAAAAGGGATTGGAAATCACAAATGCTGTCCTGGCTGTGGCTGATTGAAAACACCTGTGATCCCTGTCATGACTGTAATTGGATTATGGGTGGTGTATGGCCTTGATTGGTCATAGGCACGAGGCCTTAATCCTTCAGATGCAGATGCTATCTCATTAGCAGTTCCGTTTTTTTTTTATCCAGAGATTGTTGCAATACACCAGTCCATCCCAGTCTCTTTTGTTGGTAGTCTGGTGATCTGAGAACCCTTGTTTTGTGATGAAAAAGTTGAATTCCCAGCACACTCACTGTAGGCTCTGCTACCAATAAGATTCTCAAATGCCCTGGAAGCTTAAATGTGATTGATGATGCATGAAGCAAACGATAACCAATGCATTGTACCAAGCTGAAATCATTGCATTACCCAGTCTTTAATATGTTGCCAATAATTCTGTAGACTATAGCAATGTCACATTAGTGAGTAAAATGAGTTGAAATAATTGAATTTTCCTTGAGATGTGGACATTAGTAACATGGAGTTTAGCAATGTTTACAGAGTTATTGTGCCGTTTTAAATGGAACTTCATCCCACATAAGTATAATGGAATGGCTAATCCCCAATAATTTTCCCTGTGTAAAAAGGAAAAACAAAGCATACTTACTAGTCCATGGAATCCAGCGTTGTTTTCCTGGCAGTCCAATCTTTCCTTTAACACTGAATCTTAAAGACCTGGCAGAGCTCAGCAATGTGTCTGCACATGCACAGACAACCACATGTCCCTGCCAGGTCCCTTGTACAGTACTGGAAGATCCTGTCTGTCAGATCCTGCCTGTGGTATCATTAATAAAATATTAGGCTGTAACACTGGATATGTCATTCTCACCTTGATGAGGATTCATCAAGTGAAAAATGGAAAACTAAAATAAAAGGTATTCCATGTAAAATTGTTTTTTTTTTCTAATTATGTAAGAGAGAAGAGAAAGAAAGCAGAGGAGGGAAAGTGCTATTCATGGGTGAAGGCTCACTTTACCCGAACCCACAACATTTTCAGCTAAAATGTCATCTTTTAACCCCAAGTAATATTTTTTTTTTGTTTTAATATTTTTTATTGAAATTTTCACTTATAACATACTGTATTCATATCATTTGTCATACATTGAGAAGAAGCAGTGAGAAGTTCGTCCGAAAGGTACATATGATAAACTGTCATATGAGTGCTATTTGTAGGTTGAGATTACAGTCTACCATCCCCAGACACCCCATCTGGGTGCAAGCTGTGTCAGGGGGAGGGAGACAGCCTCTTTTATGTATGTGCTTTAGGGGGGAGAGTAGGAAGGAAGGAAGAGAACATAAAGGTGGAGTACATTAGTTAATTCAAACAATGACAAATCTTTCATACCAATCGTTCCAGGTAAGCCATTGTTTAAGAATTTTTGAGTGTGTGAGTGACTCATTCGCCATTAAGCGCTCGTATATGTAATGAGTTTGTACCATAGCAATCACATCTAGCATAGTCGGAACCTTGTCAGTTTTCCAGTGTCTGGCGATCAGTAGTCTTGTTGCTAGCAGTATATGTGTAATTGTTGTCCTGAAGTGTGGTGGAATGGACGCTATGTCAATGTTTAGGATGGCTAGTTGCGGGGTGATTGTGCTTGTGTAATGTCTGATAAAATGGTAGATATGTCAGACCAGAGCTTGTTTAGGTGTGGGAAGGACTAAAATATATGGTGAAGGGTTCCCTGCTGGCCACAGAGTCTCCAACAAGTGTGGTTGCGATTGATATGGAATGTAGCTAATTTCTGTGGTGTTAAGTACCACCATAGAGTTAGCTTCTTGGTTAATTCCCAAAGTGACGCACATTTTGTGGATTTGTAGATGGAACTCATGGCAAATTGCCATTTTTGATCAGTAAATTGTTGTTGTAGATCTTCTTCCCATCTCCTGAAGGGCAATGATTTAGTAAATATTCTTTTTTCATGTAGTTTTGCATTTATTAGGGAGTTACCTTTGTAATTTCGACTGTTGGAGAAGTAGTAGTTCCATATATCTATAGGTATTGCTCCTTCCAGGTGAGGGTATGATGATGTACACTGATGAATTATGTGGTATACCAGAAAGTCTTTGGTAGGTGCGTTGTACAGTTCTTGTATTTGTGCAAATGATTTATGCTCTAATTTGTTGTGTACGTCTGAAGTCAGGGTTATTTGGTTTGTCAGCCAGCTAGGTATGTTTCAGTCTGGAGTTAGTAGGTGCTATGTTTCAAGGGGGATTGGGAGTGCTTTAGTGGCTAGGTGTGTCCACTTAAGGTTGCGTAGTGTTTTCCAAGCGGTAATGGAAGCCTGTATGGTAGGGGCAAGGAATTTGTGTATGGGGAGATTCACAGCTGTGCTAAACAACCAAAGGTTGAGTGAGATTCCCTCCCGGGACCATGGTGGATTCTATATGTCCCCATAAAGTTGCGGGATGCGTGGGAAGCCATTCTTTCATTTGTGTCAGTAGTGTGGCTATGTAGTAATCTTTTAAGACTATATAGCCAGACCCACCGGCCAGTCTATGTTTAATGAGTTATCGTGTCCACTTCTAGCTTTTTTGCCTTGCCAGACGAAGTGACGAATGACGGATTGAAGGGATTTGAGGTATGTGGAGATTATAGGTATTGGTAGTGTGCGATATAGGTACAAGATTTTGGGTAGAATCATCATCTTAAATGCCACTAGACGTCCGGTCCATGTGAATTCATATTTGAATAGTTTAGTCAAGTCCTGGGAGAGTGTGCATTTGAATTCAACATAGTTGTTAGTGAAGAGTTGTTTCACAGGTCTAGTGAGCGTGATAGCTAGATAGGAGATGCCTGTGTCCGCCCATGAGTATGTATATGTATTTCTAAGTATGTTGCTGGTGACACCATCCATTCCAAGATCTAATATGTAAGACTTGCTAACATTCACTTTGTAAAAGGAAATAGCACTAAATCTATGCAATACTGCTTGTACCAAAGCCAGGGAAACAGTGGGGTTGGTCAGCATGAGAATCACATCATCTGCGAATAAATTAATTTTGTGTTCTATGGAACCAAGCTGGAATCCAGAAATAAGTGGTTGTGATCTAATATGTTCGGCAAGAGGCTCCATGATTAGGTTAAATATAAGAGGTGATAAGAGGCAACCTTGGCGGGTTCCATTAAATATAAGGAATGGTTTAGATAGCATTTCTGCTGAGTATACTTGCGCCGATGGGGACGAATATAATGCCATGATGGCTGATAGAATATGACCTTGGAATCTGAATTTGCAAAGTGTACTCTGGAGGTAAGACCAATGCACTCTGTCGAACGCCTTCTCTGCATCTAAAGACTGAAGCAGAGAAGGTGTTCTGGTGGATTCTGCATTATGTATGATGTTAATAAGCCTGCGTGTAGCATCAAATGTTTGACTTCCTGTTGTAAAACCAGATTGGTCTTGGTGTATCAGGGATGGCATAATATCGATTAGTCTAGTAGCTATTAATTTGGCATATATCTTTGTATCGATGTTAAGTAGGGAGATTGGACAGAAGTTTTGGTGCGATGTGGGTTCTTTACCTGGCTTCGGTAGGGTTATGACAAGAGCTTTGAGCATTTCCGGAGGGAGAGAAGAAGAGGAGGCAGCATCATTGCATACGTTGGTCAGATAGGGTGTTAAAATTAATTGGAATTGCTTGTAATAATCTCCCGTGAGACCGTCTGGGCCTGGTGATTTGTTAGCTGGTAATTTTGCTATTATGGCTGATAGTTCATGTGTTGTGAAAGGGGCATTGAGCATGGAAAGCTGTTCTGGAGAAAGCGTAGGTAAATTCATTTCTTTAAGGAACGAGTGTATTTCGGCATTGGATGGTTGGGGCATTGTGGTGTCATTTTTTATGTTATATAGTGTTTTGTAATAGTGGCTGAAAGCATCAGCTATGGCTTGAGGGTTAATAAGTTTGGTTTTAGTGGAGGGGTGGAAAAGATGTGGGATTTTCGTTTTGTTGTGATATCCCTTAATCTTTAAGGCCATAGCCCTCCCTGCTTTATTACCCATAATGTAGTGTTGGGCTTTAAATCTTTTTTGGTATTTTTCAAAAGAATCTAGTAGGAGTGACCTGAGTTCCTGTCTAAGGAGTACAAGCTTTGTTTTGTTGTCGGAATAGATTGGTTGGCCCTTTCTAGCTCTTTAATGGATGAAGTGAGGGAATTCAGACGCTGCCCCCTTTTCCTCTTCTCCCTAGACCCAATTTGTACAAAGATTCCCCTGATGAATGCGTTGTGGGCATTCCATAGTGTAGAGCTGTCTGAGACGGAGTCCTTGTTGATGAAGAATTCTTCAAGTTGGTCGCATAGGAAGGTAGCATACTTGGGAGAATGTAAGATGGAAGCATTGGCTCTCCATAGTCTCTTGGTGTTGGACTTTGGTAGGGTGTCAATAGTGATAGTGACGGGTGCATGGTCTGACCATGTTATTGTAGAGATGGTTGATTTAGTAATATTGGATAGTAACCATTTGTCGACTAGAAAGTAGTCAATTATGCTGTATGAGTTGTGCAGATGAGAGAAAAATGTGAAGGCACATTCAGTGGTGTGGTGGCATCTTCAAACGTCATACAAATGAAAGTTCCCATGTGTGACTGGTATCTATTGGGAGGAGGAGATGTCCATGAGGTTGTCTGGGGCTAAATTGAAATCTCCGCAGAGTATAAGATTGCCATGTCTGAACTTGTTTATTTTTTTCATAAGTTTCCGTAGGAAATTGATTTGCCGGGTGTTGGGGGCGTAAATGTTTACTATGGTACATCTAGTGTTGTCCAGTGTGCAGTCTAGGGCCAGGTATCTCCCCTCAATGTCTACAAGACTATTGTGGAGGGTAAAGCATACAGTATTTTTGACCGCAATAAGTACCCCATTTTTCTTGTGTGGGCCAGAGGCTTTAAATATGTGGGGAAAATTCTTGTTAGAGCATCGGGGTTCCTCATTAATCTTGAAGTGCGTCTCTTGTACGCATATCACTTCACAGTGAGATTCATGCACCATGCACCAAAGTGAAGCCCTTTTTGCTGGGTGGTTCAGCCCTTTGGTGTTGAGGGACATGAATTTTGGCATTATGGCCGATGTGGTAAAACTGGTGGAGCGTGTGTTTGGTTTATTCACAGTTGGTCGAAGTTGGAGGTGTTGAGGTCTGTTTCTGCATACAGTGGGTTGTTGAGAGTTGAGATTTGCTGAGTAGAGAATGCGATGGAGCTGGAACAGTAGTCCTTCATGTGTTCTCGGAAGTAACAGTCAAGAGGATGAAAAAATTAGATAATTAACAGTTGAATATATACTAAACAGTGCACCTGCCTGTGGATGAGGAGGAGGGTGAGAACAAAAAGGTAGACAAACAAGGGTGAAAGATATTCAGCAAGATTTAGGATGAGCGCTAGTTGGCTTTGGTGTTGACGTGGGAATTCCTTGATGAAAAAGGGTTGATTTTCCCTTGGTGAGTCTGCAATTGGGTCGCAGAGTCAGGGATGATTCCTCAAGCTTGGAGTAACAGAAGGCCCTCCTCTACCGTGTGGATGTTGTGTTTCTTCCCGTCTTTGATATCCATTATTTTCGTAGGGAATCCCCATTGGTAGGGAATTTTATGGTTATTAAGAGGTTTGGTTATTGTACTTAGTTGGCGCCTGAGTTGTCGGGTGTATTGCGACAGGTCAGCGTACATTTGCAGGTTGGAGTATGGTGCTGGGAGTTGACCCAGTTGTCGTGCCTTATACAAAAGCTGGACTTTCGTGTGATAGAAATGTATTCTTAGTAAAACATTATGAGGAACTTCTTCAGGGATGTTAATGGGTTTAGGTAGGTGATGAATCTTGTCAATAATGGTTTCCATGGGAGACAGCTCAGAGAGCATGGTGGATATTAACCGTCTGGTGTATGCATTAAGGTCAGATGGCAGGACACTCTCGGGTATGCCGCGTATTTTCACGAGACCTGTCTTCCAGGTCCGCCATTTTGGCTCTCATCCATTGGTTTTCATCGCGTGTATGTTCATGTGCATCCACCAAGTCGTTCACTGTTTCTGTGATTTCCCCCACTTGGTTGTCTATTTGGCACAATTTGTTCCCCATGGAGTACATCTCTGAGGAGAATTTCATGAACATGGATGATATAGTGACATGTAGGGAATTTTGGAAAGAGATGAGCATCTCTTTCATCGTGGTGTCTAGCACCACGTGGTGTTTGGACGTAGGAAATGCAGCAATAGGGGATGGCTGAGGTAATGGAGCAGGAGGGTCAGATACTAAAGGACTCACTGCCGGGTTGAGATGATCAGAATCCAACCTCATCCACGATTTCACCGGGCTATTATGCATTGAGGAGGCTGTGGAGGATGGATCACCTGCTGTTCCATCCTTGGGAAGAAATATTTCTGGCGGATCGGCATCTGGGAGATCTGTGTAGGAGCCGTCATCTCCGCATTGCAGGTCGTGGGCGCAATCTTGGAATCGGAGGCTTGGCTGCTGTGTGAAGTAAGACGTCAGTTTTCTGGGTTGTCTGTATTCCTTTCATTTTCGGGACATGGCTAGGTGAGTCCCCGGTCTCAGCTGTCTGTTTGGGGTAAAGTTTTGTTCCGTACTGGAGTGCTTCTCTACTGTTTTTCTCCGGTCAGCGCTGGAGCTGTGAAATCAGATGTCCATTATGCTCGGCAGCTGGTCACGCCCCCCCCCCAAGTAATATTTTTAAGGTGTAGTTAGTACAGGTTTTGTTACCCTTTCTTTTTACTTTTTCCTGGCATCTAACAAGACTAGCATATGTTTCTAAGGGGAGGGGGTGGTGGATTCAGAATGATTCTTTTCTTTTGTATTCAACGGTATAGAATATTTCTTTGTAGAAAAGAAGAAGAATAAGTAAATATATCAAGATGTCATCAAAAACTTCTACTGATATCTGTAATGCTCACTCCTGTACAAGTAGTAATAGAATATAGTTGGCTAGTGTATATAGTCACCTATAGCAGCCGTCATTCTCTTAAGGCAAACAGGCCTACCAGTACTTTGTTACCTCAGGACTTATTACACAATTCTATATGCTCTGACCAGTTAGCACAAGAGGTAGAGCAACAGTGTAACCTAAAGTTCCCGTAGTTCAGGAAGAAACAGATGTTTGCTCAGAATGGTAGGAGTGTGCCTTGGCTGAATAATAACCAGAGAAACATACCAAGAGGAGAGTGCAGGCAGCAGGCAGAGATGTGATCCATAAACTGGCAAAAGGATAGCCCAAGTAGCAGGTAAAGACATGGGCTGTAAACAGTCAATGGATTAGTCCAGCTGGCAGCCAGAAGAGGTATTCAAAATATAGGAAATGATTGGTATACAGGCAGATCAAATTCAAGTAATGGCAACTAGTCAGGCATATGGGAAAACATATAACAAACACTGAGCCTGTGTGGTTTAAATCAGGTACTGAGAAAAGATGGATAATAAAAAACATGGAGAGGAGTAAATAGAGTTTATTGCCTGGCAACCTGATGCTCAGAGTCTGAGCTGTGGCCATACGTTATACACAGAAGACTGTGATGATTGAGGAGCAAGAAGGATGAATACAAGGTGCAGACATGTTGTTTGGACAACAGGACACTGATAGACATGGACACGTTCACAAGTGGCAGTGCATCTGGATGGCTAGTAAGATTTTGAAAATAAATAATCGTTCTTCATAAATATAGGCCAAAATTTATTCTGCTACATTTCTTTGATAAAAATAACCCAAATCAGTGTATATTATTTAGCCTTTGTGAAAGTTATGGAGTCTGTGAATTATGGTATATACAGTAGATTACAGTAGATTTGAAAAGTAATGCATCCTAATGTACTGACACACTATATTGTCAAAAGTATTGGGATGCCTGCCTTTACACGCACATGAACTTTAATAGCATCCTAGTCTTAGTCCGTAGGGTTCAATATGGAGTTGGTCCATCCTTTGCAGCATTAACAGCTTTAACTGTTCTGGGAAGGCTATCCACAAGGTTTAGGAGTGTGTCGATGGGAGTGTTTAACCATTCTTCAAAAAGCACATTTGTGAGGTCAGGTGCTGATGTTGGATGAGAAGGCCTGGCTCGCAGTCTCCACTCTAATTCATCCCAAAGGTGATCTATCAGGTTGAGGTCAGGACTCTGTGCAGGCTATTCAATTTTCTCCACCCCCAACTCACTCATCAATGTCTTTATGAACCTTGCTTTGTGCATGTTGGAACAGGAAGGGGCCATTCCCAAAATGTTCCCACAAGGTTGGGAGCATAAAAGTGCCCAAAATGTCTTGGTATGCTGACGCCTTAAGAGTTCCCTTCACTGGAACTAAGGGGCCAAGCCCAACCCCTGAAAAACAACCCCACACCATAATCCCCCCTCCACCAAATTATTTGGACCAGTGCACAAAGCAAACTGTTTCACAGTTGCAAAGAATTTTAATTTTTGAAACATCATGTGCTATGCAAGAATATGTGTGCTGATTTGCAAAGTGCAGGTACCAATAATACTCAAAACCTAACTTTTTGACAGCTGTTCCCCAAAGATAAAAAAATGTACATAATTTTTAGCTGGGTAACTACTGCATTTCATTATGGTGCGTTTAATTTATATAGCCATATCTTTAATGGCTGAAATATGCCAACTCTCCTAAATTATGATGTTAAATGAATTCATAGAAATTACATGTGGGGGGTCCTAAAAAATCCAATTTCTTTTCTTTATTTAATGCCAAATTAGGACTACTCCCTATTCCCAAGTTTACCTTGTAAATGGATGAGAATTTTTTTAGCTGATCCATATAATCTTCTTATAGTGTCTTTTTAGAAAATGTTTTTATTTGTATTCCTGGCTAAAAGGAGCCGACTCTCTGCCTCCAAATGTGCTTTCTATTAAAAAGCATGAGATTTTGTTGTGCAAATATGTGCCTTTTTTAAGCCTGGGCCTGAACAATGCAGTTGTAATTTCTGCCTCAAAATTATTCTCCCATTAATAAGAATGAGATTCCCTGAAACAAATCTGGGCAATATTTATATTATATATATGCAAAATGTATCTAATTTTATATTTATTAATTAACTCTGCCCACTCCCACCCTCAGAAAGATCCAAAAAGATCTTAAAAAGAGTATTTGAAATTACTTACTGTTTTAAATTTCAAATAGAAATAGAATAAAATCTTTTTTTTTCAGATGCAATCTGCCTGCTTTCTACCTTAAAAGGTATAAATGCTATAATGCAATTCTTTATATTGTTTCTTACTTGACAGACATATTGGAACTTATTCATACAGGCTCATAAAAGCTGTGATGTCAATCTGTGATGTCAATGAACTGTGATGTCAATGAACTGCCTTAATTTTTTCTTATAAAAAAAACGAAAATAATTGCTTGCTTCTAACTGCAATCTACTTGCTGTCTCCTTCAAAAAAGCGGCCTGCTAAACTTGGATTACATGCTTAGCAGCAAATCTTTCACATTTTGTATTATTCAGCCTGTGAAACAAGAAGCCAACTGTTTGCTTGCAAATGCAATCTGCTTATTCCCTCCCTCACAAAGCGTGGCCTATTCCAATGAAGACTTGAAAAGTGTAATGTAATTTTGTTCAATGTTTATATTTTCAATTGTACATAAAGATAACCTACTATTTTTGTTCCAGATGCAACATGCATGCTCTGAGATTGTAGTCTGCCCATACAGGCTTGGTATCTGTGGTGCAAATCTCTAACCTTTTTCCCATCTTTAGTCTCTAAAGCAAGACATTCCTTTTTTTAATTCTACATGCAATGCGCTTACTTTCTCTCTCAAAATTTGTAGTATATCCAATAAAGGCTTCAAAGGTGTGGTGCACATTGGTTCATGTTTTTTTTATTTTCAATATAACAAAAATACACTTATTTTATAATCTCTAGATGCAATATAGGTATAAATATAAAGAAGGACCGCGCTTAGGAGATTATAAAAAGGTTGCTGCCTCCCCTAACAGGGCTCCCCTAAGAGGGCTCTGGGAAATTGATTAATAAACAAAAAATGGGGTGAATGGCGCTACCTAATAACTAAGGAACTGATAATGGGATATAGGGCTAAGCCTAAAGAGGGGGATATATGGCAGGACTCAACACCTGTTATCCTAGCTAAAAGTAACCACAACAAGACCTCTAATGGGGTTAGGTTAAGGAGTCTGTGCAGGTAAGTATGTGTAGAGGGCAAGGCCCTCAAAGATACCTCAATATGAGCAGCTATGCCCAATGACCACCCATAAAGGACTGCCCAAACAGTGACTTAATGGTACATAATAAATATGTGTGGTTAAAGTAAAAAATCAGCTAAAGGTGAGTATAGTAGGTGTGAACCTGACTGAGACCTGACACCTCTCAGCCAGGACAAGAAGCCTCCATCTTCCATCAGGGACACGGAGGAGAACTTTCCCCTGATTGTGGACACTTGTGTGCAGGAGGAAGAGAAGCCAAGAGTTGGGAGAGATTTCCCACTTCATGTCCAGTCAACGTGCTGGGAAGAGTTGCAAGTCACCCAACCATAGAAGACTCATCAGAGGAGCCAAGAGGGACCATCCAAGAGGACCTCAACCATAGAAGACTCATCAAAGGAGCCAAGAGGGACCATCCGAGAAGGACCTCAACCATAGAAGACTCATCAGAGGAGCTCCACATCACCTCCAGACCAGGACACCATCAGACAGTGCTGACCGGGACCCATATAGCGGACATCTGGCTGAACTGACCCTAACAGAGAGTAACTACATGCCTATTACCCCTGCAGGGGTGACTGTATCTGATGTGTAGGGACCCTGGAGAGGGAGCAAAGAAGTCAACTGGAGTTACCTAAAGCACTCAAGTCACCTGTTGATGTTTTTTCTACTATATATACGGGCACAACCTTATAATCCTGTATACGGGAACCGTTCTATATATTTTTTCACTCATAATACAGACTTGCATGCCTCTTTTGATGGCGCCCTGATTTCTCTGTTTTTTTTTTTTTTTTGGATTTTTACTACACCGTTTTGATTTAAGGTTTATCTGCTTCTGAATATTTGATATTATCTATGTTTTTTGCATTTATATATTTCACTTTGTATCACTATATATTTGTTGCATGCAGTTAGTAATTATATTGCACATTTTTCATGTACAAGTTTATTTATATGTATGGCTTTGCACTATGCTTAGTGCGGAACACTCTTATTCACACTTGTATGGTTCACACCTACTATACTCACCTTTAGCTGATTTTTTACTTTAACCACACATATTTATTATGTACCATTAAGTCACTGTTTGGGCAGTCCTTTATGGGTGGTCATTGGGCATAGCTGCTCATATTGAGGTATCTTTGGGGGCCTTGCTCTCTACACATACTTACCTGCACAGACTCCTTAACCTAACCCCATTAGAGGTCTTGTTGTGGTTTCTTTTAGCTAGGATAACAGGTGTTGAGTCCTGCCATATATCACACTCTTTAGGCTTAGCCCTATATCCCATTATCAGTTCCTTAGTTATTAGATAGCGCAATTCACCCCATTTTTTGTTTATTAATCTAGATGCAATATGCCCACTCAGTCGCTCAGAAATTTCTAGAAAAATATATGTGTTGAATGCGCTACTTTACTTTGGATACACCCCTCCGTGTAATTTCATGCCTACACAAACATCGTGCCTCTCAGGATCCTATATTACATACAATAGTGCCCCAATTGTCCACCCTGTTAGGTGTATTCTACATAGATTTAAACTTATATAAAAATTGATATATGACATTTGTGATCAAACTATAATGTTCCAATTCCTGTGCAAAGTGCAATGTGCAATAGTTGCCAAGGTTTCTATAAATCCTTCCTTTACAACTTATAATATCCGTGACTCTTCATGACACCTTCACCACTTTCGTGACAGGACCACCACCACCTGGATTAACCACTCACCAGATGCCGGTGAATACTGCGCCTTTGGTTCATTTAGTAGGGATAACCACCCCACATACTCTTTATCCTTGCTGACCCCAATGCGCTATATGTAGACCATGTCCTCCTCATGAGAAACATACAACGATCATTGCGCAGTATGTAAAAACTGTTTATTTGTGCTAAGTTTAAAAGAAGATGTTACACTCACATTTCCAGGTGCCCATAAGCCGGCACCAAGCTATTCCAGCAGTTATAAATGGGTGTAGGGATGGCACCATGTGATTCCCATGCCGGCGTGCGGTGCAAGCCTCATTTGCACCCGGCTTGTGCTTCAGCCCTCGTTTTCGACTAGCCCGGAAAAGACATGTTGACGTGACAAAAATCTCCCAGCAGCCTCTACGCATTTCGCATCATAGTATGTGTCATCAGGAAGCTGCTTGTGATTGGTGTGTCACCCTATTTATACCCTAAGCTTGTTCTTTTCGTTTTACCTGAAGTTAGTTACCCGCCATTTTAACTAAGGTACTTTGCCCATACTTGTTCCTATGTGTTTTAATATACATTCCCCCGGAAGTACGTCCGCCGCCATTTTAGCTATGGTTAATTTACCCACTTATTTATTACAATTACCCCTCTCCCAGGTTACATTGGTAATTTTCACTGTGCTGTAATTAATTGATTTTTCTCGCCGGGGTCACCCATCTAAAGCGGCTGGAAAAGCTTTTACAAAATGCATAAACAACAAGATTATACTTTAATCTAAAATCTTAAAATTTATTAGACCTACTTACAAGTAAAACCTTTATTCATTATTACAAACACCCTTAAAAAATCTTTTTAAATTATAATTAAATGGAAAAATGAAAAATATAACAAAATGAAAAAAAATAAAAGAAATCAAATAGAAAATAAAAAATAATGAATAAAAAATAAAATAAAAAATATAAATGAACATAAGTAAAAATAAAAAAATAAATAAAATAAAATAAAAATAAAGCAAAATAAAAAAATAAAATAAAAATAAAAAATAATAAATAAAAAATAAAATATATACAAATAAGAAAGCCAAACAATATCTAGTAATCCTCCAAAAAACAATTGACATCAAGTTCAATATTCAACCCCAATGGCCTCATTGTATTTAATTTAAATATCCAGTAAGTTTCATTTTTTGACACTTCCCTTCGCATATTCATATTTCTCCATTTTTTTCAATATTGTCTATCCCATAGAACTTCAAATGTTGGGGGTTCTTTCCATGCACCTCCCTGAAGTGTCTCGACACACTATGGTGCCTGAAACCTTTCCTGATATTCCTGACATGTTCACCTTTTCTTACCGAGAGTGCCCTAGTGGTTCTGCCTACGTACTGTAGCCCACAACTACACTCTAATACATAGGTGACATGTGTGCTACAGCACATAATTAATTTGTCAATCATAAATTTCTGTTTGTTAGAATTAGACTTCCCTATTGGTGAGTCTACAAGGCTTGCATTTGCCACATCTAAAAAAACCCTTTTGGCTGAAGAATGTTGACATTTACTTAGGGGGGTCAGGTACGTTCTTTACTATTTGGTCTCTAATTCTTTTTGCCCTTCTATATATAAATGTCGGTTTCGATGGTAACACCTTGTTTAACTGTGGGTCATTGCTAATTATAGGCCAATTTCTTTTAATAATTTCTTCCAATGTTTTGTACTGTTTGTTGAACCCTGTTATAAATTGTATTTTATCCATTTGGTTCTGTTCTCTGTTTTTATTTTGTAATAAGGGTATGGTGGGATATCAGCACATTGGAACCGTACAGAGATGTAAAAATAATACCAAGGAGGCTTAGATGGGATTTAGGCCCTAATGATGGCATAATAGATGAGGATCTATCAAGGGCCTGGTTCAATTTTTTCAATGGTTGTGAAAATAAATTGCTTGACACCATCATTGAAAGGAGGAGAATCAAATTAAATAGAATAGAAATAGAAACCAATATTAACAACATAAAGGACAATATGATACCCCATGTTGAGACCAATGAGTATAAAACTAGAGTGACTAAGTTACAAGAATTCTTAGTTAAATTGGATAATGAAGTAAAAAACAAAAAAGTCAAGAAATATCAAAGAGATAAGAAAGACTACATGGGAGAGAGGTTGTATAAATGTCAGGAAGACAAAATAATAACCAACTCTGCTAACACATCCCTTGATGAGGAGGCAGAAACAAGGGGTGTGGAAGCAGAGGGAAGGAGTGACAGGATATTAAGTACATCTGCTCTAAGCACAACCAACAGAAGTAAAAAAATGCCAGAACCTACCCCAAGTACCAGCACCAAGCAAAAGGTGGGTACCAATAAACCAACACAGGGTGGTAATGTAAACAACACACCCACACACCAACCACCGATGGGACAATACTCTAAGCCCTGGAGAGGTGGTTATAGAGGCAGGGGAAGGGGCTATTACAATTATAGTCAAAATTATGGTCCCCCAATGTGGCAGGGGGAATGGCGGGACTGGAGAGAACCATACAAACCCCCTATGCCAGTGTTCCAAACCAGCAGGGGGGCTGGAACAGGAACCCACAAGAAAGAGAGGTTGCAGAGGGGGAGGCAACAAGAAAAAGAGAAGACTAGGGGAGGGCATTTTTAACTTAAGGGATGTATTCACACAGGAGGAATTATTGGTATTAGACAGCGGAATTAAATACGCACCCAGTAAACCTTTTAATCAGTTTGAAGCGTTTATAGACCTACAAAAATTTATTAGAAAACTTAATTTAAAGAAACACTTTTTAGAGAAAGAAATCAAGAACATAAAACCAGAAAATCCCAAAAATGATAGGATATGGCAAGGAATTAGGAAATTAGAAAAACGTAAAAATATAGTGGTGAGGCCCGCTGACAAGGGAGGAGGGGTAGTAATTTTAACAAAAAAAGATTATAATACAGAATTGGAAAGATTAGTAGCAGATACTAGTATGTATCAACTATTAAAAAAGAACCCCAACAGAGAACTTAAATCTAAACTAAAAGAATTTTTGAACAAGGGCATTGCGGATAAAATCATTAGTAAAAAGGAGGGGAGGTATTTGTTACCTGAAGCACCGAAAATCCCAATAATATACCAGGTTCCCAAGATCCACAAAAATAGAACAAAACCACCAGGGAGGCCCATAATTAGTGGCATTGGATCAGTACATTCCAGACTAGGTGAATACCTGGATGTATTCCTCCAACCAATGGCAGGGTAGCGTAAAGCCTTCCTTAAGGACAGTAAAGATGTAATCAATGCCCTAAGGCAAATTCAGGTGGACGACTCTACATTACTGGTAACATTGAATGTGGAGTCGTTGTATACCAATATAAAACAAACGGACGCCCTGGCAACAGTGGCATGGGCAATGAAAAATCTATCAGAGCTAAGATTGAAACAGAGGAGATTCATATTGGAAGGACTCAGAATGGCCATGGGTAATAATTTCTTTTGGTATAATTACAGTTATTATAGACAGATCAAGGGGGTGGGAATGGGGAATAAATATGCACCGACTGTGGCCAATATCTTCCTTAGTAAGTGGGAGGAGGAAGAAATTTTTGGAAGATGTTGGCCACACTTGCTGTTATATAAAAGATTCATTGACGATATCTTGATTTTTTGGAAGGGCAGTCGGGAAACACTAGATCAGTTTGTTAAACATATAGGCTTAAACCAATATGGAATTAAATTTACTGCTAATATTGATCAAAATAAAATTAATTTCCTTGATCTAGAAATTTTTAAAAATTCAAAGAAACTTAGCACTAGAACGCACTTTAAAGAAACTGACCGCAATGGTTATATACCAATAAGGAGCTGCCACCACCCCCAGTGGAAGAAGGCCATACCCAAAGGCCAGTTCATTAGGATCAAACGCAATTGCGGTTTGATAGAGGATTTTTTCACACAAACTGACATCTTAATTGAAAGATTTGTAGATAAGGGTTATAATAGATATGAATTAGAGCACACCTGCCAAGGAGTTGCAAACATGGATAGGGAAACCATATTACAAAATAAAAACAGAGAACAGAACTAAAGGTTAAATTAGCTTTTATAACAGGGTTCAACAAACAGTACAAAACATTGGAAAAAAATATTAAAAGAAATTGGCCTATAATTAGCAATGACCCACAGTTAAACAAGGTGTTACCATTGAAACCGACATTTATATATAGAAGGGCAAAAACAATTAGAGACCAAATAGTAAAGAACGTACCTGACCCCCCTAAGGAAATTTCAACATTCTTCAGCCAAAATCAAATTGGAAAAATTCTGTGAGCCACAATGATCTTATGCCTTGCTTGTGCTACCTCCAGCTGCATGCGCTAATCACGCTTCATGTAACGTGCATAGGATAAATTTACAAGTTATGCGCTGCGCTTGGGTGACCCCAAAAACAAACTTAATAATAACCAACTCTGTGCTTACTAGTGCGATAATATTAAATACAAATAATATGAATGTTGAATAAATAAACAAGGTGTGAAAAAACAAGTGCTTGTTACACCATAAATTAGTGCTTAATAGTGCTTGTTACACCATACATAGTGTCTTAATCAACATAAAAAGTGCTTAGTGCTCAATATAGAGTATCCTGCTTTTTTAAATGAAAAAATTAATAAATAATAAATTAAGAAAAAAAGTTCTCTTTGGCACTCTAAATAGTGCGTGCAAATAATTCCAGCAGTGATAATAAAACAATGCGTGCAGGTGGTGTTCAGCTGTGACAACAATCCAACATCATGCCGAAGATATCCTGAGTGCTGCAAAACATGCTCCTGTGCTCCTTCGTGACCCCCTTAAGCTAATGTGCTCACCTCAGAGCAGCGTGTGACTCAGCTTCTACCCTGAGTACAAATACGCTTTGGAGCCACCCCTGGGCTCAATCTCAGTGTCTGCTGCACTCCTCCAGCTGGAAACAATGTGGCTCCATACATATAAATGAAAAGGAAACTATATAGTGTAATATAGTCAAAATACTTTTATTAACCACATGCCGACCGGGCCATAGCCGAAAGACGGCCACAGCGCGGTCGGGTTATCCTGGGTGGACGTCCCTGGGACGTCCTCCCAGAATACTGCTCTCGCGCGCCCCCTGGGGCGCGCACCCGAGAACTTCCGTGACCGCCGGCGCATCACGGTGAACGGTGAACGGCCGCTATTAGCGGCCATTTACCATGTGATCGCTCCGTCAAATGACGGAGCGATCACATGTAAACAAACCGGCGTCATGTCATGACGCCGGTTCCTCCCTCCCCTCTGTGTACCGATCGGTACAGAGGGGGAGGAGCGGGGGGGGTCGGATGGTAGCAGCGTTGTGGGCTGCATCTGTAGTGCCCACAACACTGCTCTGTGACAAATACAGTCACATCCAGCCATCCATCCCTCCATGCTCAGCCATCCCTCCATAATATAATACCCTGCAATGCTCTGCCATACCCCACAATACTCTGCCATACCCCACAATACTCTGCCATACCCCACAATACCCCGCAATACCCCACAATACTCTGCCATACCCCACAATACCCCACAATACTCTGCCATACCCCACAATACCCCGCAATACCCCACAATACTCTGCCAAACCCCACAATACCCCGCAATACCCCACAATACTCTGCCATACCCCACAATACCCCACAATACTCTGCCATACCCCACAATACCTCACAATACTCTGCCATACCCCACAATACCCCGCAATACTCTGCCATACCCCACAATACTCTGCCATACCCCACAATACTCTGCAATACCCCGCAATACCCCACAATACTCTGCCATACCCCGCCATACCCCACAATACTCTGCCATACCCCACAATACTCTGCCATACCCCACAATACCCCGCTATACCCCACAATACTCTGCCATACCTCACAATACCCCACAATACTCTGACATACCCCGCAATACCCCACAATACTCTGCCATACCCCACAATACTCTGCCATACCCCACAATACTCTGCCATACCCTGCAGTACCCCACAATACCCCGCAATACCCCACAATACCCCGCAATACCCCACAATACTCTGACATACCCCGCAATACCCCACAATACTCTGCCATACCCCACAATACTCTGCCATACCCCACAATACTCTGCCATACCCCGCAGTACCCCACAATACCCCGCAATACCCCACAATACCCCGCAATACCCCACAATACTCTGCCATACCCCTCAATACCACACAATACTCTGCAATACCCCACAATACTCTGCAATACCCCACAATACTCTGCAAAACCCACAATGCTCTGCAAAACCCACAATGCTCTGCAATACTCTGCACTACTCCGCAACACCCCACAATACTCTGCAATACCCCGCAATACCCCACAATACTCTGCAATACCCCGCAATACTCTGCAATACCCCGCAATACTCTGCAATACCCTGCAATACCCCGCAATACTCTGCACTACTCCGCAACATCCCGCAATACTCTGCAATACTCTGTACTACTCTGCAACACCCTGCAATGCTCTGCAACACCCCGCAATACCCTGCAATACCCAGTCATACCGAGTCATACTCTGCAATACCCAGCCATACTCTGCAATACCCAGCCATACCCAGTCATACTCGGCGATACCCTGCCATGAGCAGCCATATGCAGCCATGCTCAGTCATGCTCGGCCATATTCAGCTGTACCCGGCCTCTGTATGTGGCCAGGCTGTGGAAGTCTCACACATGTGATATCGCCGTACTCAGGAGGAGTAGGAGAATCTATTTTGGGGTGTCATTTTTGGTATGTACATGCTATGTGTTAGAAATATTGTATAAATGGACAACTTTGTGTTAAAAAAAAATGTGTTTTAAGCACTTCCCGCCCACCGGCCATCATACGACGTTCTTGACTTGTGCGGGGATATCTGAATGATGGGTGCAGCTACAGGCATCATTCAGATATCAGCTTTTTCAGCCGGCGATTCCCTACACCATAGGAATGATCATAGCGGCTGTTCCACTGCTTGATCGTTCTTATGGGAGGCGGGAGGGGACCTCCCCCCCTTCCCGCCGCCCTCCGGTGCTTCTACCGTCTCACCGCTATGATCAAAGCCAGGATCGTTTTTTTTTTTTTTTTTATTTCAGGCTTCCCAGCCTAGAAGTGAGATGTGGGGTCTTATTGACCCCATATCTCACTGTAAAGAGGACCTGTCATGCTACATTCCTATTACAAGGGATGTTTACATTCCTTGTAATAGGAATAAAAGTGATCAAAAAAATTTTTTTTTTGGAAAAAAGTGTCAAACTAAAATAAATAAAGTAAAATGAACAATAAAAAAAAAAAAAAATTTAAAGCGCCCCTGTCCGTGTGCTCGCATGCAGAAGCGAATGCACATGTAAGTCCCGCCCACATATGAAAACGGTGTTCAAACCACACATGTGAGGTATCGGTGCGAACATTAGAGCGAGAGAAATAATTTTGGCCCTAGACCTCCTCTGTAACTCAAAACATGTAACCAGTAAAAAATTTTAAAGCGTCGCCTATGGGGATTTTTAAGTAGCGAAGTTTGGCGCCATTCCACGAGCGTGTGCGATTTTGAAGGGTGACATGTTAGGTATCTATTTACTCGGCGTAACTTCATCTTTCACATTATGCAAAAACATTGGGCCAACTTTACTGCTTTTGTTTTTTTTTAAAGCACAAAACTGTTTTTTTCCCAAAAAAAAGCGTTCAAAAAATTGCTGCGCAAAAACCGTGCAAGATAAAAGGTTGCAACAACCGCCATTGTATTCTCTAGGGTCTTTGCAAAAAAAACATATATAATGTTTTGGGGTTCTATGTAATTTTATAGCAAATAAATTATTATTTTTACATGTAGGAGAGAAATACAAGAATTGGCCTGGGTGCTCCAGAACGCCTGGAGGTGCTCCCTGCATGTTGGGCCTCTGTATGTGGCCACGTTGTGTAAAAGTCTCACACATGTGGTATCGCCATACTCTGGAGTAATAGCAGAATGTGTTTTGGGGTGTAATTTGTGGTATGCATATGCAGTGTGTGAGAAATAACCTGCTAATATGACATTTTTGTGGAAAAAAAAAAAAAGAAAAAAAAATCTTGATTTTGCAAAGAATCGTGGGAAAAAATGACAACTTCAAAAAACTCACCATGCCTCTTACTAAATACCTTGGAATGTCTTCTTTCCAAAAAGGGGTCATTGTACTTTTCTGGCATGTTAGGGTCTCAAGAATATAGATAGGCCATGAGTAATTCAGGTGTGATCAATTTTCAGATATTGGCACCATAGCTTTTGGACTCTATAACTTTCACAAAGACCAAATAATTTACACCGATTTGTACTTATTTTTACCAAAGATATGTAGCAGTATAAATTGTGGCCAAAATTTATGAAGAAAAATTACTAAATTTGCTAAATGTTATAACAGAAACAAAGAAAATGTTATTTTTTTACCGAATTTTCAGTCTTTTTTCTTTTATAGCGCAAAAAATAAAAAACCCAACGGTGATTAAATACCACCAAAAGAAAGCTCTATTTGTGTGAAAAAAAGGACAAAAATTTCATATGGGTACAGTGTTGCATGACTGAGTAATTGTCATTCAAAATGTGAGAGCACCGAAAGCTGAAAATTGGTCTGGTTAGGAAGGGGGTTTAAGTGCCCAGTTGTCAAGTGGTTAAAAGAAAACGCTCCCCACACCGGGGTACTCACATGGCACTGGTGCGTCAGTGCACCATACTATAACGGCTTTCTATGCAAAATCGCTGGATGTTTGTTGCGGTATGCTGTGCTGGGACAGCGCTGGTGTAAAGTCCATGTCAGTCTCTCTGTCCTAGCCCCTCCCCTACACATCTTCGACACAGGGATCATGTGTTATCATCAGGGGGATATTCAGGCACCATAGTGTGTCAAGAAACTTCAGGGAGGTGCATGGAAAGAACCCCCAACATTTGAAGTTCTATGGGATAGACAAAATTTAAAAAAACTGGAGAAATATGAATATGCGAAGGGAAGTGTCAAAAAATGAAACTTAAACTTATTTAAATTAAATACAATGAGGCCATTGGGGTTGAATATTGAACTTGATGTCAATTGTTTTTTGGAGGATTACTAGATATTTTCTGTTTTGAACCCCCCCTTGTTTGGCTTTCTTATTTGTATATATTTTTATTTATTGTTTTAAATTTTTATTTTATTTTTTTATTTTGATTTATTTTTATTTTATTTTATTTATTTTTTTATTCTTATTTATTTTCATTTATATTTTTTATTTATTTTTCATTTTATTTTGTATTCACTATCTTTTATTTTCTATTTGATTTCTTTTATTTTTTTCATTATTCCATTTAATTATAATTTTAAAAGATTTTTTTAAGGGTGTTTGTAATAATAAATAAAGGTTTTACTTGTAAGTAGGTCTAATAAATTTTAAGATTTTAGATTAAAGTATAATCTTTTTGTTTATGCATTTTGTAAAAGCTTTTCCAGCTGCTTTAGATGGGTGACCCCGGCGAGAAAAATCAATTAATTACAGCACAGTGAAAATTACCAAGGTAACCTGGGAGAGGGGTAATTGTAATAAATAAATGGGTAAATTAACCATAGCTAAAATGGCGGCGGACGTACTTCCGGGGGAATGTATATTAAAACACATAGGAACAAGTATGGACAAAGTACCTTAGTTAAAATGGCGGGTAACTAACTTCCGGTAAAACGAAAAGAACAAGCTTAGGGTATAAATAGGGTGACATACCAATCACAAGCAGCTTCCTGATGATGCATACTATGATGCGAAAGGTGTAGAGGCTGCTGGGAGATTTTCGTCACGTCAACACGTCATTTCCGGGCTAGGCGAAAACGAGGGCTGAAGCGCAAGCCGGGTGCAAACGAGGCTTGCACCGCACGCCGGCACGGGAATCACACGGCGCAATCCCTACACCCATTTGTTACTGCTGGAATAGCTTGGTGCCGGCTTATGGGCACCTGGAAATGTGAATGTAACATCTTCTTTTAAACTTAGCACAAATAAACAGTTTTTACATAGTGCGCAATGATCGTTGTATGTTTCTCTTGAGGAGGACATGGTCTACACATAGCGCATTGGGGTCAGCAAGGATACGGAGTATGTGGAGTGGTTATCCCTACTAAATGAACCAAAGGCGCAGTATTCACTGGCATCTGGTGAGTGGCTAATCCAGGTGGTGGTGGTCCTGTAACGAAAGTGGTGAAGGTGTCACGAAGAGTCACCGATATTATAAGTTGTAAAGGAAGGATTCATAGAAACCTTGTCAACTATTGCACATTGCACTTTGCACAGGAATTGGAACATTATAGTTTGATCACAAATGTCATATATCAATTTTTATATAAGTTTAAATCTATGTAGAATACACCTAACAGGGTGGACAATTGGGGCACTATTGTATGTAATATAGGATCCTGAGAGGCACGATGTTTGTGTAGGTATGAAATTACACAGGGGGGTGTATCCAAAGTAAAGTAGCGCATTCAACACATATATTTTTCTAATTGTTTCACCTACTGGTGTTTTTTTTTGATTGCAGCAACTTAATTATATCAATAAATTTCTGCCTGACCATACAGCTCAATATCTGTGGTGCAAATCAATACCTTTTTTCCATCTTTAGTTTTAATTATACATGAAATGTGATAACTAACTCCCTCAGAAATTTTGGCCTATCCAATAAAAGTGTGCTTCTGCAAATCTGTGCTTTTTTTCTTTTAAATTTGAAACAAATAGACACATTTCTTTTTCTTTCCAGATATACTATGACTAATTCATTTCTAAGAAATTGTGGCCTGTCCAAAATAGGCCTAATGCCGGTTGTGCTCAATCTTTTCCCTTGCTAGTCTTTCAATCAGAACACTGTCCGCCTTGACTTCTAACCATTTGGCCTTCTTGTGCTCCGGTGCAAGTCCCAGGGCGAACCCTTCATGCATTCTGCACACACATGAACAAGGTGCTTTTTCTTTAGGGGATACATATAACTATTTTTGCATGTGATTAGTTATATTATAGTTTATTATAGTCCACAATGCAGGCAGTGTATTAATATATTTATATTTATGGTCAGAGCCCTCCGTCCTGAGAGATATGAAGCACATAAACACGTCACAAGACTAACAACATAAATAGACCTGAAGCGTGCCCTAGCCTGCTGTACGGTAAACCCAGGTCTGCTGGGCGGTATGCCAAGAGAAGGGCGTATACCCTAAAAAAGTAATTGGATGTTTCTGTAGAGAAATTGTTTTAGGAGAGATACCCTGAGAAGGGGAATGGGTGGGTGGGTATCGCGCACTGGAACCAACACTGATCATTGTGGATGGTCTGGTTAAATACCCTCCAGGCTCCTCCCATAATTTCAGGCCAGCATACTGGCCTTCCTGTAGTATGGGAAGTATGATATCTACACCGGGACCAGACTGTTGTGTTTCGGACACCATGAGGTGCGGGATGAAGTAACTTTGGTGGCGTGTCAGGTGGTGTCTAAGTAACATATTACAACTGGGGCCGGTGACTGTGAATTCACTGGGGCGTAAGAAGCCGCAGAAAGCCAGGTAGATGGCTGTGTGAATGACCAGGCTGAAATTAACCCAAAGGGGAATGTGACAGGATGGTAGACATGTCTCGGAATATGGCGCTAGTCGCAGGTAGGCATTTACTATTGATTTGGAGTTGCCTGTGACTACCACGCAGGATGGTCTTGACCGCATGGGCAGCAACCAAAGATGGTTTGGTAGGATTTTGTAAGGAGATGAAATGCTGGATGCCAGCTAAGTAGAGTCTAATGATATTGTGTGAAAATGCCAACTGTGTGTGGCAGGATGATATGAAGGCCAGGATGTGATAGAGATCTCCTGATACTGCCCCAGGGTTTGAGGCTAGGAACCTGTCATAGATTTTCCAGGCAGTACGGTAGGCCTTCAGGGTGTTGTGAGAAAATGATAGATTAATAAGGCAGGTAGCATTGTGAAGGTGTTGTTTTAATCTGAGGTTAGCTACAACCAATGTGGAATAAGAAACATGGTCAGGTCAGTTCCAGATCCCTGCGAAAAGAATGATGCAAAGTTAAAATGGGTAGTGCGTCGGCCAGAGTATTACATTTGCCTGGGGTGTAGATGCAGAAAACATTAATTGGTGCTGTGGGGATAGTTGCACCAGCCTGCTCAGGAAGGCCATGATGGCCAGCGAGTTGAACTTGCTTTTATTTATAATACTAGCTGTGGCTTGGTTGTCTGTGGCAAACAACAGTGTTTGTCCTGCCGTTACTGCACCAGACTTGAGCTGCTGCAATAATGGGGTAGAGTTCGAACAAAGAGAAGGACTAATTGAAGCAGGGAATCAAGAGGATTTCTGACGGCCATGGCCCTGCAAACCAAAGATGGCCAAAAATTGACGCGAAGACCTGTGGAGGCTGTGGCGTCTGTGACTACCTGAGATGAAGAGGGAGATGCTGACGGAATGAACATTGACATGCCATTCCAGTTGGTGAGAAATTCATTCCACATGGGCAGATCCGCTATTGCTGGCGCGTCTAATTTAAGGATTTAGTCAGGGTCTTGTACCTGGGAGAGAAACACTAGGAGGCATGAGATAAAGGATCCCCTTGAGTCTGGCTGCTGTTTTGGCTGAAATGAGCGGTGACAGTCATAGAATGAGCACCCATTGACAGTGTGGTCACCAAGGAGTGCAGCTGAGTAGTCGCTAAGAAAATAGACTGCAGTGATACCTGGATGCCAGGTAGGGCTGCCAGTGGGTTTTTTTTTATAAATGGTCCAAGCTCTGTGAGACTGTGAGCCTCTGCTTGCTGCGCCCGCAAAGGGTGACGGCCGGACGGAGGCAAAGTCATTGCTGTCGGCCTGCGACGTGGTGTCAGCAAAAAGCAAGGAGGGGCAATGTATATGTTTAAGGCAAGTTGCAAAGGTAGGAGGGGATAGATGTGTTTGGGTAGATAAGATGGAAAGGCAGAAGGAAAACGAGAAGGACAGGACAAGGAATGACAGCCGTAGTGACAGCTAGTTTGCGTGCGAGCGCTGTTGAGTGTGACTTTAGAAAACTCAAAAGAATGCGTGACAACCGAGGTGAGCCAGGAGGTGACTGGCTAGGTAACAGATAGCTCGGGTGTCCGTCTGTGCTCGGCACAGACTAATGAACCGGAGCCCCCCCAGGGCGGACTGGGGCAGGTAGCTGAAGTCTGGTATTCTAAGAAGGAATGTTGCGATCTGTAGTTAATTGACGTATGTTCGGTCTGCTAACGCTTGCACTGCCAGCAGGCTGGACGTTAGGTGACCCTGTCTGCGTGGTGAAGGATCTCGGATCGCTCTTCGAAAACAGAGTGAAGTGCACAGAAGTATGTGACAGTTACTAATGCCTCGGGAGCAAGTCAAATTGTGTATGTGAAGTAAAATATGTTGTGAAAGAGTGTTTAAGAGAAAAGCAAGGGGGGATCCCTTTGAACTACACACCTGACTTGATGCCCTAATAGTGAAATTTTTGGTTGAGGTTGAGGACTGAGTCGACTGGGAACCTGTAGTAAGGTGACATGGGAATTTTGGTTTGACAAGGGGGATTGCAAAGGGCTGTTTGGGGCAAAGCTGGCCCCCTGGTGAAGATGCAGGCTCTCAACAATGTTTTTTTTTTTTTTTTTTTGAGATACTGTCCAAACCTGGTGCAGGGTGGACCAACTGGTAGTCTAACTGACCTAAAGGGGAAAGGGATAGAGAAAATGCTGAGTAGCCGTGTTGCTACTGGAGATGATGAGTAGCCGTGTTGCTACTGGAGATGAGGAGTAGCCGTGTTGCTACTGGAGATGAGGAGTAGCCGTGTTGCTACTGGAGATGAGGAGTAGCCATGTTGCTATTGGGGATGAGGAGTAGCCGTGTTGCTATTGGAGATGAGGAGTAGCCGTGTTGCTACTGGAGATGAGGAGTAGTCGTGTTGCTACTGGGGATGAGGAGTAGCCATGTTGCTACTGGGGATGAGGAGTAGCCGTTTTGCTACTGGGGATGAGGAGTAGCCATGTTGCTACTGGGGATGAGGAGTAGCCATGTTGCTACTGGGGAAGAGGAGTAGCCATGTTGCTGCTGGAGATGATGAGTAGCCGTGTTGCTACTGGGGATAAGGAGTAGCCGTGTTGCTACTGGGGATAAGGAGTAGCCGTGTTGCTACTGGAGATGAGGAGTAGCCGTGTTGCTACTGGGGATAATGAGTAGCCATGTTGCTACTGGGGGTGAGGAGTAGCCATGTTGCTACTGGGGGTGAGGAGTAGCCGTGTTGCTACTGAGGATGATGAGTAGCAGTGTTGCTACTGGGGATGATGAGTAGCCATGTTGCTACTGGGGATGAGGAGTAGCCATGTTGCTACTGGGGATGAGGAGTAGCCGTGTTGCTACTGGGGATAATGAGTAGCCGTGTTGCTACTGGGGATGATGAGTAGCCGTGTTGCTACTGGGGATGAGGAGTAGCCGTGTTGCTACTGGGGGTGAGGAGTAGCCGTGTTCCTACTGGGGATAATGAGTAGCCATGATGCCACTGGGGATGATGAGCAGCCGTGTTGCTACTGGGGATAATGAGTAGCCGTGTTGCTACTGGGGATGAGGAGTAGCTGTGTTGCTACTGGGGATGAGGAGTAACCGTGTTGCTACTGGGGATGAGGAGTAGCCGTGTTGCTACTGGGGATGAGGAGTAGCCGTGTTGCTACTGGGGATGAGGAGTAGCCGTGTTGCTACTGGAGATGATGAGTGGTGATTTGCGCCACTTGCTGAAATGCTTGCATCTATTGCAAGGAAGCAGCCTTATTTGAAAGGCGAAAAAACAGAGTTTAGCAGAATTATGAGTATGTAGGAATGACCGTGCGCAACATTGTACAATAGATGGAGTGGGATGTGAAAGTTACACTGTATTCATAAGCGCCGATGCAACTAGTTTGAACCGGGCTGAGGTGCGAGCACCGGTGGGGTTTATTTGTGAAAGATCAGTCGATGAAGTTTGTATTGCCAAGGATTCGAATCGTTGAGCTGGTGCTATGATTTGGACTGGGATCAGTCGGCGAAGTTGTACTGCCAAGGATCCGAATCGTTGAGCCGGTGCTATGGCTGGATTTGGATCGGTTGGTGGAGTTCATATTGCCGAGGATCCGAATCGTTGCACTGATGCTGCGACTAGATTCGGATCGGTTGTGGATGTAAGGTGACGAGGGGGCTTGTATGCTGGATCCGAATCGTTGAGCCGGTGCTGCGACTGGACTCGGATCGGTTGGTGAAGTTTGTATTGCCGAGGATCTGAATCATTAAGCCAGTGCTGCGACTGGACTCGGATCGGTTGGTGGAGTTCGTATTGCCGAGGATCCGAATCGTTGCGCTGATGATGCGACTAGATTCGGATCGGTTGTGTATGTAAGGCGACGAGGGGGCTTGTATGCTGGATCCGAATCGTTCAGCCGGTGCTGTGACTGGACTCGGATCAGTCGGTGAGGTTGCATTGCCAAGGATCCGAATCCTTGAGCCGGTGCTACGACTGGACTCAGATCGGTTAGTGATGTTTTGTATTGCAGAGGATCCGAATCATTGAGCCGGTGCTGTGACTGGACTCGGATCAGTTGGTGGAGTTCGTATTGCAGAGGCTCCGAATCATTGCGCTGATGATGCAACTAGATTTGGATTGGTTGTGGATGTAAGGTGACGATGGGGTTTGTATGCCGGATCCGAATTGTTGAGCCGGTGCTGCGACTGGACTCGGATCGGTAGGTGCAGTTGAATTGCCAAGGATCAGAATCGTTGAGCCGGTGCTGTGACTGGACTCGGATCGGTTGGTGGAGTTCGTATTGCAGAGGATCCGAATCGTTGTGCTGATGATGCGACTAAATTTGGATCGGTTGTGGATGTAAGGTGACGATGGGACTTGTGTGCCGGATCCGAATTGTTGAACCGGTGCTGCACTGGACTCGGATCGGCTGACGGTGTTAGTAGTTGAAGGGGCTTGTGATTGCCGAGGATCCGAATCATAGGGCCGATGTTGCGACTAGATTTGGATCGGCTGTTGGTGTGTGCTTGGTATCCAATAAGAGGTGTAGGGGGTCAGTTAGGTGAAGTGTGTGTTTTCCGTAGGAGGTGTAGGGGGTCAGTAGGTGATGTGGGGGTTTAGTAGGGGTGTGGTGTGTGGAACGCAGGTTCGAGACCCTGCGTTGTAAGCGACTTGTTCCTGAAGGTGGCTTGTGCTTATTTGTACGGTTCTTACCGCCTAGCCGGTAAGATACCAGTGGTGCCGAGTGAAGGCTGTCATGAGTTGTAACATGGCGGATGCGACTGGGCTCGAACGAGGAACGGAGTGCGAATAACCGTGTAAAATGTACGAAGCCGTAGGCGGTTTACGAAGGGGAACATAAAGTAACGGTTCGGTAGCAGGTAACCACAAGTCCTACCTGCAACAGTGAGTGTGGGACAATCAATGAAAATGTATTGAAGTATATTATATATATTCATACAGGTAGTGATGTGGTTGGTATTTGAAGCAACAACCCTAGTGCTGCCAGGCAGAAGTGCTAACCACTTAGCCATGTACCTTTTCAACTTTACAACCAATAATGAATGGAACTTATCTGTCAGTACTAAAAACTATACAAGCAATTCTTGAGTTTCTACTGAAAAAAAAATAGTTTTCTTTGAACTGCGCAAGCACCACACACTGAGTGAAGATAGACTTTTTGCCCATGGAAAGGTAACAAGATAGTTGAATCTGATGGTGACTGGATAGGATGTGCTTACATAAAGAAGAATTCAATAGTTGTACTACACATTGTAGAAAAAGGATCTTTTAGGTGGGGCTTACCAAGTGTACCAAGAAAGTGAGGGGAGTCAAACAATGTGGTTGCTTTATTTAAAGGCAAGTTACACAAAAGCACAGGTGGAATATCAACGTATTTTTCTTGTTCAGACAGAGAGGTAGTGGTATCAATAAGGAACTTCTTCACACAAGCATTGCAGTGTAGACTCACAGGTTGTTTCCTTAGAGGGGGTATCACTGATGTAGAGGCTCAGGAGTGGTGGTAGATGATTCAGCTAGCATTATGAAGCAGCTTAGGCCACTGGCAGGCAGGAGGGCCCTGTAAGGGGAAATCTGTACTCTCCCTACTTACCAGGTTCCTTACCCCTATCACTATTGCTGCTCTCTTCATATTAAGTGGAGGTCTGTCCTTGACCCATACCTACACTGCAGGCTCTCTAAATGATGCAGAAAGTGGCATCTAAGCATTTCTATGTCAAGTTGGAGGACCAAATCTAGTAGGATTTTGACATACAATGGAAGACACCAGTTTTCATCAGAATGGCAGACTGGAGCCCAGGAGAGGGGACAGCTTTAATCCCTGAGAGTTCCTGTCAGCAATAGAGAAGTGACACAGCACTCTTTTGAGGTCAACGGACATATCACAGCACTGACTGCCTACTTGGACCCAGATGTAGAAGGCATATCAGAAGATGTTGGGAATGATTCTGTAGATGTAGAACGTTTATATAAATGTGCATCAACATATTCTAAACTTACAGAAGACAAAGGCATATCATACCATTAAATTACATAATTCTGTCTATGTGGAAAACAGACCTTGGGAAGAATATCAGACTCTGCAAGTGTGAAAGATTGCACAGAAGCAGTGCTTGAAGAAAGCATATCTGCATAAAAGATAACAGTTCCCACAGTTGTTTGAGACATATCTGAACATGAAGTACTATATTCATGAAATTTAGAATTGTTCACAATCTCATGTCTTCGTGTGCCATCACCTAAACATGCCTGTTTTGTTTCTTGGTCAGTGACAGACATACGACATTGCAGATTGTCCAGAGGTAGAAATAGTTTTTACAGGCATATTCTTAGCGGACCAGAAGTGGATCCTGTTTCCACCAGTCCTTTTTTGCAGTCTTCAATCTCTTTTGTGAACCAGTTTTACATTTTTTCTTTTGTTGTACCTCTTCCCTTTTCTCATTTCTTTTAGAAGACGTGATCATGACCTATTGGTAACAAATATCATACAATTAGTAGAACTGACTATGCAAAATGTAT
This sequence comes from Aquarana catesbeiana, assembly GCF_042186555.1. NCBI lineage: Eukaryota > Metazoa > Chordata > Amphibia > Anura > Ranidae > Aquarana > Aquarana catesbeiana. Next base: position 204,318,571 of record NC_133327.1, read on the forward strand.
GTGTATAAATGTAGTAGCACATTTTGGAAGTGTTGACACGTACTTCAGACTAGGCCTCAACACTGTTATATGGTGAAAGATGTTTCCCTGTATTGCATTCAGCTTGCTGCCTGTTAACCTGGTAATAACACTTTGTTTCAGGTTATCAGTATTTAAGAAAACAAAGAAATTAATATTTTTAACATATTCATGCTTGAAGGCCTCACTGGGTTTTGGGCTTAATTTAAACAAAAATGGCATGCTTACCAAAAACAAAGGTTCCAATTTGTCAACTTCTGGAGGACATCTCTGTGTTACATCTCCATTACTGAACATTGGCCTGGGAATGGCATCAGGAATGGTGCACTGCTGATGGGGGATAGCACTTTGTTACATATTTACATAGTGATTTCCTCCAGCAGTAGTTCACCATTCCTGATGCCATTCTCAGGTCAATGTTCACCAATCAAGATGTAACACTGAGATGTTCTCCAGAAGTTGACATTTGAAAACTTGGAATCTTTGTTTTTGGTGATCATACCACTTTTTCTTACTTAAGCTCAAAACATAGTAAAACCTTAAAACCTAGTTGTATTAAAATTGTAGCTTCTTTGTTTCTTAAAAAACTGATACCCTGATATGGAGTACTATACCGTTATATCCGCAGGTATACCATTTTCTCAGGGAACTCATTAAAATTGTATCCCAAAGATTTATTTTTCCCCTGAATTGCAAGTACTAACATAATAGTACACAGGAGTTGTTTACAACTCCTCCTTGTTTTTACAGTTTTTTTTTTGTTTTTTTTTTACAGTTTTTCTTCAGTTGTGTTAAGAAGTTGGTTTTGCTTTACCTTCATGGACTTAGCTATATGGTTCTCTCCAACATTTTGCTATATAATGTATAACCTCACTGGAATAATCTGGTTTATCCCAAGAATATTGGTTTCACATTATTGGGACTTAAACTACTATCATTAAACGTAAAAAGGCTCAACAGTCCCCACAAATGGAAAGCTCTATGGACTGAAGCCTTAAAGTTTGGAAGTGACATAGTATGCATCCAGGAATCACATTTTGCTAAAAATAATTCACCGAAGTTCACTCACAACAAATATCCACATATTTTCCACTCAGACAATCACAAAAAGAAACAAGGAGTATTTATTGCAGTAAGAGACACCGTAACATTCAAGATGCTGGATTTACAAACGGACAACCAGGGAAGATTTATTATATTAATGGCTACAACATAACATATACAACTGCCAATGTCTATGCACCCAACACACATCCTCACCGATTCTTGCAAAAAATATTGAAGAAAATACGTAAAATCCAAAAAGGTAACATTATCATTTGTGGTGACTTGAATGCCCCTATGGAACCAAATATTAATACGACCAAGAAGAACCACACCACCAGATTGGGACTACAGTATGTGATCTTTTTTTCAAGAAGACCTGTATAACCTCTGGAGGTGTCTTCACTCCACCGAAAGGGATTATACATTCTTTTCCAATGCACATAAAACCTACTCTAGAATTGATTTTTTTCATCACAGACAAAACTCTCTTACAAAAAACAGTAGATGCCAAAATTCATTACATTACTTGGTTAGACCATGCACCAATTACATTAGAAATACAGGTGGACCAGCAACGCAACAACACATTTCTACGGAGAAATAATACTTATTATTAATATATTTTATCACAAGAGAAGCACATGTCTGTGATGAAAGAAAAGCTACAGAAGTTCTTTATGGTAAATGATAATGAATCTGTGTCGAGCACTATTCTTTGGTGTGCCCACAAAGCCTACATTAGAGGTTTGCTAATTCAACTAGCCTCTAGGGAGAAAAAGAGAAAAGCTATCACTATAGATAAACTAATGAGGGTTATTAAAACCCTAAAAAATTATCATAAAAAGTGACCTAATGACCCACAGTTATTACATTAACTTACAGTGGGGACGGAAAGTATTCAGACCCCCTTAAATTTTTCACTCTTTGTTATATTGTAGCCATTTGCTAAAATCATTTAAGTTAATTTTTTTCCCTCATTAATGTACACACAGCACCCCATATTGACAGAAAAACACAGAATTGTTGACATTGTTGCAGATTTATTAAAAAAGAAAAACTGAAATATCACATGGTCCTAAGTATTCAGACCCTTTGCTCAGTATTTAGTAGAAGCACCCTTTTGATCTAATACAGCCATGAGTCTTTTGGGGAAAGATGCAACAAGTTTTTCACACCTGGATTTGGGGATCCTCTGCCATTCCTCCTTGCAGATTCTCTCCAGTTCTGTCAGGTTGGATGGTAAACGTTGGTGGACAGCCATTTTTAGGTCTCTCCAGAGATGCCCAATTGGGTTTAAGTCAGGGCTCTGGCTGGGCCATTCAAGAAGAGTAACGGAGTTGTTGTGAAGCCACTCCTTCGTTATTTTAGCTGTGTGCTTAGGGTCATTGCCTTGTTGGAAGGTAAACCTTCGGCCCAGTCTGAGGTCCTGAGCACTCTGGAGAAGGTTTTTGTCCAGGATATCCCTGTACTTTCCTCATTCATCTTTCCCTCGATTGCAACCAGCCGTCCTGTCCCTGCAGCTGAAAAACACCCCCACAGCATGATGCTGCCTCCACCATGCTTCACTGTTGGGACTGTATTGGACAGGTGATGAGCAGTGCCTGGTTTTCTCCACACATACCACTTAGAATTAAGGCCAAAACGTTCTATCTTGGTCTCATCAGACCAAATAATCTTATTTCTCACCATCTTGGAGTCCTTCAGGTGTTTTTTAGCAAACTCCATGTGGGCTTTTATGTGTCTTGCACCGAGGAGAGGCTTCCGTCGGGCCACTCTGCCAAAAAGCACCGACTGGTGGAGGGCTGCAGTGATGGTTGACTTTCTATAACTTTCTCCCATCTCCTGACTACATCTCTGGAGCTCAGCCATAGTGATCTTTGGGTTCTTCTTTACCCCTCTCACCAAGGCTCTTCTCACCCGATAGCTCAGTTTGGCCAGACGGCCAGCTCTAGGAAGGGCTCTGGTCATCCCAAACATCTTCCATGTCATGATTATGTAGGCCACTGTGCTCTTAGGAACCCTAAGTGCAGCAGAATTTTTTTGTAACCTTGGCCAGATCTGTGCCTTGCCACAATTCTGTCTCTGAGCTCTTCAGACAGTTCCTTTGACCTCATGATTCTCATTTGCTCTGTCATGCACTGTGAGCTGTAAGGTCTTATATAGACAGACGTGTGGCTTTCCTAATCAAGTCTAATCAGTATAATCAAACACAGCTGGACTCAAATTAAGGTGTAGAACCATCCCAAGGATGATCAGAAGAAATGGACAGCACCTGAGTTAAATATATGAGTGTCACAGCAAAGGGTCTGAATACTTAGGACCATGTGGTATTTCAGTTTTTCTTTTTTAATAAATCTGCAAAAATGTCAACAATTCTGTGTTTTTCTCTCAATATGGGGTGCTGTGTGTACATTAATGAGGAAAAAAATGAACTTAAATGATTTTAGAAAATGGCTGCAATATAACAAAGAGTGAAAAATTTACGGGGGTCTGAATGCTTTCCGTCCCCACTGTAATACCTGTAGAAACGAATTAAGAGCTACTCTAGTAACTAACCACAATAAATATTTTAAGAAACTAAAACTTAACTTTTATTCACAAGGTAACAGAGCAGGGAAGTTGCTAGCCTCCCAACTTCGGAAAACAACAAATCAAAGGTAAAATTCTCACAATGGTCCATCATAAAAATGGAAGGGTCATTTACAATCCCCAAGATATAACGGACAACTTCTCAGATTATTATGGGTTCCTCTATAATCTAAAGGAGGATAAGAATACTCTCCAACCTTCACTGGAGAACATAACAACATTTCTAAATAATATCAATCTCCCAGACATTGATGATGCTACCCTTGATAATCTAAATAAGCCGATTACAGAACAGGAAATATCAAAGGTCATTAAAGACATCCCAATTAATAATGCACCAGGTGTCAACGGCCTCTCTGGTGAATATTATAAAACATTTTCCACTACTTTAGTACCCTACCTGACTAAATTGTACAATTTTTACAGCCTCCAGTAGTAATAATATCCCAAAGGAAATGTTGGAAGCTATTATAATTACAATACCGAAACCTGGGAAAGATACTACTTCACCGGCCAATTATAGGCCAATATCATTCCAGGCATACCCCACTTTTAAGTACACAATGGGGTTTATTTACTAAAGCTGGAAAGTGCAAAATCAGGTTCACTTCTGCATAGAAACCAATAAGCTTCTAACCCCAGCTCGTTCAATTAAGCTTTGGTAATAAAACCTGGAAGCTCATTGGTTTCTATGCAGAAGTGAGCCTGATTTTGCATTTTCCAGCTTTAGTAAATAAACCCCATTGTGCACTTAAAAGTGGGGTATGCCTGTATTAAACTGCAACATTAAAATTTATACTAAAATACTAGCTAGTAGACGGTTGAAAATCACTCCCTATCTTATTGGATCGGATCAAGTGGGCTTTGTTAAAGGTCGGCAGGCCCCCGATGGAGCAAGGCATATGATTAATTTGATTCAACAGGTGGAGAATAATGGAGTGCCTTCTCTGCTTCTTGCTTTAGATCCAGAGAAGGCATTCAATAGAGTTCATTGGGGCTATCAATCAGCAACACTTCTGAAACTCGGATTTACAGGTTTCATTCATTCAGCCATAATGTTCCTTTATAAGAAGCCCTCTGCTAAATTATTCACTTCAGGAAATTTGTCCAAAAGCATTGACCTTTCTTATGGCACAAGACAGGGCTGCCCTCTTTTCCTATAATATAATAGCAATAGAACCTTTGGCAGAACTAATTCGTTCTAATGAATCAATTACAGGTATTAAAGTGAACAATATTGAACACAAACTAGGATTATTCGCCGATGATATAATACTTTCCTTATCCAATCCTGAAACCTCTCTCACCAATGTGCAAAATATATTAGAATCCTTTGGGAAAATCTCATACTACAAAATTAATAATAACAAATGTTATGTCCTGCCTATGAATACAGTGCCTTGCAAAAGTATTCACTCCCCCCTTGGCTTTTTACCTATTTTCTTACATTACAGCCTTTAGTTCAATGTTTTTTAATATGAATTATATGTGATGGATCAGAACACAATAGTCTAGGTTGGTGAAGAAAAATTAGAAAAATACATACATAAAACTATTTTTCAGAAATAAAAAACTGATAATTGGCATGTGCGTATGTATTCACCCTCTTTGTTATGAAGCCCATAAAAAGCTCTGGTGCAACCAATTACCTTCAGAAGTCACATAATTAGTGAAATGATGTCCACTTGTGTACAATCTAAGTGTCACATGATCTGTCATTACAATACACACCTTTTTGAAAGGCCCCAGGGGCTGCAACACCTAAGCAAGAGGCACCACTAACCAAACACTGCAATGAAGACCAAGGAACTCTCCAAACAAGTAAGGGACAATGTTGTTGAGAAGTACAAGTCAGAGTTAGATAATAAAAAAATATCCAAATCTTTGATGATCCCTAGGAGCACCATCAAATCTATCGTAAGCAAATGGAAAAAACATGGCACAACAGCAAACCTTCCAAGAGACGGACGCACTCCAAAACTCACGTACCAGGCAAGGAGGGCATTAATCAGAGAGGCAGCACAGAGACCTAAGGTAACCCTGGAGGAGCTGCAGAGTTCCACAGTAGAGGCTGGAGTACCTGTACATAGGATGACAATAAGCTGTACGCTCCGTAGAGTTGGGCTTTATGGCAGAGTGGCCAGAAGAAAACCATTACTTTCAGCAAAAACAAAATGGCACGTTTTGAGTTTTTGAAAATGTGGGAGACTCCCAAAATGTATGGAGGAAGGTGCTCTGGTCTTTTGAGACTAAAATTTAACTTTTTGGCCATCAAAGAAAAGGCTATGTCTGGCGCAAACCCAACACATCACATCGCCCAAAGAACACCATCCCCACAGAGAAACATGGTGGTGGCAGCATCATGCTGTGGGGATGTTTTTCAGCAGTCCGGACTGGGAAACTGGTCAGAGTTGAGGGAAAGATGGATGGTGCTAAATACAGGGATATTCTTGAGCAAAACCTGTACCACTCTGTGTGTGATTTGAGGCTAGGACAGAGGTTCACCTTTCAGCAGGACAATGACCCCAAACACACTGCTAAAGCAACACTTGAGTGGTTTAAGGGGAAACATGTAAATGTGTTGGAATGGCCTAGTCAAAGCCCAGACCTCGATCCAATAGAAAATCTGTAGTCAGACTTAAAGATTGCTGTTCACAAGTGCAAACCATCCAACTTGAAGTAGCTGGAGCACTTTTGCAAGGAGGAATGGGCAAAAATCCCAGTGGTAGATTTGGCAAGCTCATAGAGACTTATCCAAAGTGACTTGGATCTGTGATAGCCGCAGCCGAAAAAGGTGGCTCTACAAAGTATTGACTTTAGGGGGATGAATAGTTATGCACATTGATTTTCTGTTATTTTGTCCTAATTGTTGTTTGCTTCACAATAAAAAAAAAAAATCTTCAAAGTTGTGGGCATGTTCTGTAGATTAAATGATGCAAATCCTCAAACAATCCATGTTAATTCCAGGTTGTGAGACAACAAAACACGAAAAATGCCAAGGGGTGAATACTTTGCAGGGCACTATATATCCCAAAAAAGGTACATGATCCTTAAAAATAAAATTACTTAAAATTAAGACGGTCCCTCGATTACTTATTTAGGGATACAACTTGCATATCCAACAGCTAAATTATATATAGTACATTTCTCGAAACTACTAGAAAATATAAATAAGGATCTTCAATCTTTCCATAAAACACAACTCTCCTGGGTAGGGAAAATGGCGGTTTTTAAAATGCAGACCTTCCCTAAACTTCTTTATTATTTCCGATCGCTCCCCATCCAGGTGAACAATCAATTTTTCAACCAGGTGAATCTAAAGCTTAAAAAATGTATTTGGAATGATAAAAAACCTAGAGTAGCCTTCTCAATTTTTACCACTACTATGAATAAAGGTGGAATGGGTCTCCCAGATATTCAACAATATTACTATGCGTCACTCCTTAATCAAATTAAATTTTGGTTTTCTAATTCAGATGAGAAACTTTGGGTAAATATTGAAAAAAAAGTCACCAAGGGCAATGACCTGTGCTTTAGCAATAGCGTATGCTTTGCTTCCTAAAGTCGTAATACCAAAACTCACCACTATTAAATCCATGTTGATAGCTCGGAAACACATGTTATCTAAATCAAAAGAACTAGGTGAACTAATTAAACTTCCTGTGCCCTTAAGAGTGCTGGACTACTGTAGAGCCCACATCTCAGTAAATAATTAGATTTCACAAGGGTTTAACCTACCCCTAGCCTATAAAGAGTTGATGCTAAAAAAACTTACAATACATTTTGAATATCTCATCAATAATCTGGAGGTACCTACTGAACAAATAAACTTGATAAGCGTGATAAGAAAGGAATATCCTTATTTAATAGACTTTTCTCAGAATTCCCTAAATCTGTTAAAACCAATAACATGCTGAAATGGGAAAAGGATCTTTCCCTATCTATTTCTTGGCAACTATAGAATAAGGCCATAATTCTGAGCACTAAGGCATTATCCAAAAGATATTAAACAGATGGTACCTTACACCATATAAACTTTCCAAACTCTACCCATCACTCTCCCCAACTTGCTGGCGATGCAATGAACAAACTGGTTCCCTTTATCAAATTTTATGGAGTTGCAAAAATCTTAGTAGTTTCCGGAAATCAGTTTCAACATTTATTGCTAACCTCACTGGTAATTTACTTCCCCTTACTCCCGCAATGGCCCTTTTAGGAACAAACCTGGATCTTTACTCTTTATAGTATAGAATAATAGTAGCAAATCTATTAATAGCAGCAGGCTGATTATAACAAAACTATGGAAATCCAACGAAGCACCAAATTTATCTGATGTTGTTATACGGTTGAATACACAAGCTCAATATGAGTTAATGTTAGCGTTAAATTACAACACGGTCAAGTTTGAGAAACTATGGCAAATATGGACTAGTCACCCTAGAGCTTCTACCTCACTCAAAAACATGAGCTGCAGTTCTTAAACCATATTTCAGTATTATTCCAGGAATAATATCAAGGTTTCACAGTCCTCTCTTTTTCTAATTTCTTGAATTGTCCATGATAATGTTATCATTATATTAGTTAGTGCCTGTTTACAATTAGAAACCAATGGGGTAAACAGGAATGTTACTATACTGTTTATGTATGCTTTATTTGATAATTTGTATGACTATCATCCATTACTTTGATTGAGATTAGTATGTCAATGTTTTACTGCTATACTTGATTGTTATATACCAGAACCAGCTGCCTTCAATGTTTCTGTTATGTGTATGGAAATTTCAATAAAAATTCTTTAAAGTGGATGTAAACCCAATGTCATCCTTTCTAAACTACTGCCATAGGGGTTCTCTATAAGGATATACATGCCTCCTGCATGTATCCTTACCTGTCAAATGTTTCCCCTCTGTCTGTTATTAGACCTGAAAAACGGCATATTCTGTGGGTGGGTCTGTTGTCTGGAGCTCAGTGGGTGGAGTCGTGATGTCAGTAGACTCCCCGCCCACCTCTACACTCCTTGTCAATATGCATTTTCTTTGTGTATTTCTAACACTGAACTTCTGCTGAACTTCTGCTATGATCTCTAACATCCAGTGAGAAGACAGGAAAGTAACCACATGACTTCAGCATGCCAAATCATGGTGAGGTGTGGAACAGCCAATCCTTGCAGAGCTGCTGAAGAAAGGAGTGGGGGAGGGAATTTAAAAATACTGCATGTCTCTTAGGCTAATGCACGAGATGTAAATTACCTGTTACTCACAGCAAGGGGGAGTATTTGACAAAGTTTTTCTCAGTTCGTCAAGAATTGTCTCACTGAACAATAAAAGGGGATTGCTCAGAGATGGATTAACTCTGTGTGGCAAGACTGGGCTCAAATGATAGCAAATCTTATACTCTACAGTGTGATATATATATATATATATATATATATATATATATATATATATATATATATATTTTTTTTTTTTTTTTTTTCGGGTTTACATCCACTTTAATGATAAAAAAAAATAAAAACAAATAAAAACATACCCTGAACCAAAGTGCTATCACCAGATCAATTGCAGAAAGCAGAATACTACACAGATAAAAGTGTCTTGCTGGAGCACATCACTGTGTTACATATTAAGTTAAGTTGAAAAACTACACAAGTCCATCTAGTTCAACCAATAAGAAAGAAAGAAAATAATAGTAAAACCTCCATATACACACTCTTACACCCACAGCTGATCCAGAGGAAGGCAAAAAAAAACCAACAATAAAGCATTATCCACTTCCCTCCAGCAGGGGGAAAAAAATATTTTCTGATCTCACAGTAAGCAATTATATATTCCCTGGATCAACTACCCCCCCTGGGGTTATTACCTATAAATGTTAGTACACAGTTATATTTTGTGCATTTAGAAATGCACTGTTTTTAAAACAATCTACTGAGCTAACCAGAACTAATTCTTGACGAAGTTTATTCCACATTTGTACAGCTCTTACTATGAAGCAGCCTTTTCATATGCAGAGGTTAAATCTCTTTTCCTCCAGATGTAAAGAATACCCCCTTGTCCTCTGTAATGACCTCAAAGTGAAAAATTCAACACCAAGTTCACCATATGGACCACATATGCATTATAAATGGTGTTCATATCTCCCTGTAATTCACTCTGCTCAAAGAGAATAAATTCAAATATTGTCTAGGGGACAGCACTGTGTTACATCATGGTTGATGTCCATTGGCCTGGATATGGACTCAGGGAATGATTATCTTGCAAGGTTTTAATATTACCTTGAAAAAGGTAAAATAATTAACCCCTTCCCACCCCATCCTAGTGGTCCTTTAACACAGAGAGGCAGGATAAGCTTCAGGATCACATGATCATTGTGATTGGCTGTTACAGTAGTTACACAATTTACAGTCCTTTCCAATCATATACAGAGACTGAGAGCTGTCTGTGATACATCAGTCACTATGCTGGAGTGCAAAGTGAGTGCACTCTCAGCACAGAAACCTTGGTCACCATGGATGCATATATGCAGCATGTGGACATTAAGGCCTAACCTCCCTGGCACCTCATATATGTGTTATATGGTCAACAAAAGGGTAGCATAAAAACACTAGCTACATCATTTACAAAAATGTAGATTTTAGTCATGTGAACATACAACTTTGCAAATGGTAATTAGTTTAATTTATTTACAGCCAAGAGGTGGAGCTCCATGCTCCTTATCATATGATGTACAGCCTTCCCTTTCCCTTTCGTTTTTGTACTTGTAAATTACATATTCAGCTAGTAGGCAGAGCTCTTAGCTTATTTTTACAGGCATAGTAGTGACTGTCTGTATGGATGAAAGAAAGCCTTCCTAGAAAGCTCTCTATAGTGAAAGTGAGTGACCTCCAAATATTTTTTACCATTGTCACAATTTTTCACATTTCTGCATTTTCAGAAAGTCAATTATTGAGATTACCTTTTCTGCTTAATTCACTTACTTATAAACTGTATCAGATTATTATTCTGTAGTATACTGACATCCAGTAGAGCTGCTTCAAATTGTTTAATTTAAATGTGATTTGGTAACACTCTCTGTCATTCCTTCCTGTTTAGCGCTAGTTAGTTCAGTCCTAGCTAGACCCTCTGTGTTTCTTCCATGTTCAGTCAGTTAGTGTTAGTACTTTACAGAGATATAGCTTAGGAAAGTCATTGCCTTCTTCTTTAATTTCAGAAGACTGGAAAATATCCTTTGTACCTCAATTATTTTAAAAGAGTTGTAATGGCCGAAGTTTTTTTATTCTAATGCATGCTATGCATTAAGATCAAAAACCTTCTGTGTAAAGCAGCCTCCCCAACCCCCTAATTACTTACCTGAGCCCCTTCTCTCTCCAGCGATGTCCATGAGTGTCTAAGCCATCCGGGACACCTCTCCTGATTGGCTGAGACACAGCAGTGGCACCAATGGCTCCCACAGTGGTCAATCAAAGTCAGTCAGCCAATCAGGGAAGAGGAGGCGGGTCAAGGTCAGGGCTCCGTGTCTGAATGGATACACGAAACTCTGACTCAGCTCGGGTGCCCCCATAGAGAGCTGCTGGCTGTAGGGGCACTCGATAGAAGGGAGGGGCCAGGAGCAGCAGAGAGGGACCTGAGAAGAGGAGGATCCAGGCTGCTCTGTGCAAAAATAACTGCACAGAAGAGGTAATTATAACATGTTTGTTATTTATAAAAATAAAAAACAAGACTTTACAATCATTTTAAGTAAATTTGCATTTGTATAACTTCTGTGTCTTATTAAAGAGTTAAGCAAATCAACAGGTGACCATACTGCCCAGATAGGCTGGGTCTAGTGAAGTATGTCAATTCATAGTGCACCATTTGAAATAGAACACTCAGTATATACTTTTTAAATCATTGGTCAATCACTTTAGGCTTTTCTAGTTTTCTTGCTAAAGAAAATACCTGCCCAAATCCCCAAAATTATCAGTCCAGAATGACTGACCTCAGGGCACCAAAATTATAATGCTCTTACTGTGACCCAGGATATAGTTTGTTAATTTGTAATCAGTCCGTCAAATAACATTTACTTTAGGCTATTCCAGGCATATTTAATAAATAAAGCGATGCAAAAATTCCACAAAACCCAGCATAACCAAACCAGAAGTGAATGGTTGACAGCCAAATCAAGAAAAAGGAAGGGGGGAATTTGGGACTTTAAAATGAGGCACATATGCGGTGTGCCTCCATCCCTGGTACAAAGACTGAGAAAACAGGGAGTTTTGGGACTTTGGTTGAGGCAGTAAACACTGTGAAGGTTGGTTGAATGGAGGTACAGCTTTATTAATCATAAGTACATAGTACATCTAAAAAACAGAAACCACATACAAGAAGGGCATTGTAATAAATGTGATTCTATACATATTAACACGCACATAAATATGCGCACATTCAATACAGGCATCAAGGGTACAACAGTGCATACAAACCAAGCGCCACATAGTGGTCTTAATAAAGAGGTTATGACATAAATGAGTTAATATGTGTACATGAATGCTCTGAACAACATTGAAGAAACAATAAAATATATAAAACCATAAAGACCATGATGGATAAAATTGATACTAAGAATTGGAAATGAATGCATGTGTCTGCATCCCTGTTGTGTGACGCGTTTCGTGTATTGGGAACACTCATCAGGGGCAGGTGCTTCTGGGATATCTACAGAATATAAGGAGGTGTAATTAATGGGTCTGATTGTAATACAATATATTAAAGGTGGGACAAAAAACCCACCTTGAGTACTTACATGGAAATACTGCAATGAGATGTGGTGAGTGTGGAGCCAAAGCCATAAACCTTGCCCATCATGGGAGCTGAGGTGGCCTAGGGCCGCACACCGGCAGGGCGCACATACAGAGCCCCCCCATATACAAAGACACAGGATGCCGGGTACTGAAGTTCTTAATGGGACCAGGTGGTAAACCAGTAGGGGCAGCCAGGAGGAGTCTAGAAAAAGATATATAATAATGTCATTGTATCATGTTGATTATCTGCCAAGAATGATTGATCCAGGCGGATAGAGGATACTGAGAGTAAAGGTATATATTAACCTGCAAGTAGCGTCCTTGGGTCCTAGAAGAGGTGTGGAGATGAAATGTGACCTCCGAGGGTATGACGTCTGGACTGTGTCAGGGGAGGCTGTATATAGCCGCCCAAGGCACACGCACACCGTCCGCCACCAGCGTCATGCTCGGTCTGGCAGAAAAGGGGGAAGGCGTCCCGACGCAGACGGCGTACACCGCCCACGGGGAACGCCCACATTCCCCCACTGCCAGACCGGAGATGGTAAAACACACGCTCCACGTCGTGACGTCAAGTATGACATCACACCTGAAGCGGGAGGCATGGCACCGATGCACTGTATGCGCCGCAAACTCCCCACACACATCCACCCGCCCAAAAGGGGCGGAGGGAAGAGCGGTAGGGAAAAGGCACGCAGAGCGCATCGTAGCTCCCCTGAATGAACAAATGACGGCCATGGATAACAGCCAGACACAAATCAAATACAGAACCATGTCATGCTGCGAGACTGCTGAACAAAAACCTGAACACAGCATGGTTGTGTTCAGGGTTTTTAGCCAAGCCCAGACAAGATGCATGGTCAGTCTGGGACTGGGAACCTAACACTGGGTAGCAAGGGAACATTGCTGACCCTGTAAAACATGACTCCATCCCTATTGCAAGAAAAAAAAAGGGGGGAATTTGGGACTTTAAAATGAGGCACATATGCGGTGTGCCTCCATCCCTGGTACAAAGACTGAGAAAACAGGGAGTTTTGGTACTTTGGTTGATTATCTTTTTCTAGACTCCTCCTGGCTGCCCCTACTGGATTACCACCTGATCCCATTAAGAACTTCAGTACCCAGCATCCTGTGTCTTTGTATATGGGGGGGCTCTGTATGTGCGCCCTGCCGGCGTGTGGCCCTAGGCCACCTCAGCTCCCATGATGGGCAAGGTTTATGGCTTTGGCACACTCACCACATCTCATTGCAGTATTTCCATGTAAGTACTCAAGGTGGGTTTTTTGTCCCACCTTTAATATATTGTATTACAATCAGACCCAATAATTACACCTCCTTATATTCTGTAGATATCCCAGAAGCACCTGCCCCTGATGAGTGTTCCCAATACACGAAACGCGTCACACAACAGGGATGCAGACACATGCATTAATTTCCACTTCTTAGCATCAATTTTATCCATCATGATCTTTATGGTTTTATATATTTTATTGTTTCTGCAATGTTGTTCAGAGCATTCATGTACACATATTAACTAATTTATGTCATAACCTCTTTATTCAGACCACTATGTGGCGCTTGGTTGGTATGCACTGTTGTACCCTTGATGCCTGTATTGAATGTGCGCATATTTATGTGCGTGTTAATATGTATAGAATCACATTTATTACAATGTCCTTCTTGTATGTGGTTTTTGTTTTTTTAGATGTACTATGTACTTATGATTAATAAAGCTGTACCTCCATTTAACCAACCTTCACAATGTTTACTGCCTCAACCAAAGTCCCAAAACCTGTTTTCTCAGTCTTGACACCCAAATCAAGAGCCTCATCCATACATCATTTTCCACTTGGATGTGAGGTTTGGCTGGGGGAATTATTGAGTCTTGAAGCCCCTTAAGTAGAATGGGGCCTCCAGATATCCAGCACTCCCCACTACATATACAAGTAAGAGCTACATAGTACACTTTGTTACTCGTTTCCCCAAAATTTGAAAAAAGTAAATAAATCAATCAAACCAAATGAAAAAAGTATTTTATTTAAAACCTGCACCCTCCAAAAAATAATGTGCTGTAATGTAAACCCAGTGTAAATAACCTCAACCAGCAAAGTAGATCTACAGCCAATTACAACAAGTGGTACTTGACCAAGTAGTTGGGTAACTGTCATTTGTAGGGTCAACTGGTCTATGTTGTGTCTTTACTAACTCAAATTCCTTACAATATTAAAAATGTGGTAACAATCAGCACATTTTTGAGTGCTGCTGGGCTCTTGAAAACTATGCTGTTGGACTCTAGTGCCTTCAAGAGTTTGGAAGGGTACTGTGCAATTCGAGCTAAGTAAAACCATCCACTAGATTTAAAACTTATGCTTCATTGTGTTGACTGCCATGTGGAGTATGCTCCCTGTTCTGGTAGCCCTGGCCTGCCACTCCTCAAGAGATTATGGAAATTAAGTAAGTGTCCCATTTAAGTATTATTAGATTTGCTCTTGGTGAAGTTTGTAAAGGAATTTTTAATCAATTTAACCATTCTCAAAATGTAAAGCTTAAGAAAGAAAGATGGGGAATTTTTTTAAGGGATTTGTTTTGTTTCAAATAAACACCCTGGTGATTTCTGCACTTTAGATCATATGCTGTCATTTTATAATTCAGTTGCAAACCCTGTAATAGCAGTTAAAAAAAAACATTCTCATTACATATATGGTTTAAAAAATATACTGAAAAAAGACAGTTAAGTCAGCAGGTATGATGAGTTCCCTACAATTTTAACATGTCCACTATTATTCTAGAATAGACAAGGATACTTCTGAATCATTTCTGCATGCAAGCATTTTTTAAAATGAAAACTTCACTTTGCAGCAACTTATGGATATTTGTTTAGCTAGGTGTTTGAATTGAAGGATAGTACAAAACCAACAAATGACACATGGTACATATCTTCTAATGTGTTTCCTTCTCAAACTGTTTTGCCTTCCAAAAGCTCCTAATAGCTATCCTCAGTAATTTATTCTGAAAAATATTTGTATCATGTGTATACAAATGACATGATACTTATGAAAAAATAATTGTTTTTCTGATTAAATATTTGATGGTTTAAAGTCAATTTTAAAGGTAACCTTGAAAAAAAAAATTGTAACCTTACAATTTATTGTGGTGTGATGTCTAAATACACGTATGCATCCACTTTTTTCCAAGATGAGAAATAGTAAAAAAAGAGGTTTTAGTAAAGTTGTAAAAAATTGACAAATTTACAATGCAGGGTAATAGCTTAGGTGATTGAATCGAAGATTTAAGGGCTATTCAAGACAAAGAGATAACTACAATTCTTTTGAAAAGTTTTATTGCTAAAGGGCAAGATAAGGAGCCTGTCAAAACCATTCTGAAGTTGGCAGTCAAATTTATCAAATTGTCAAAAGCACAATACTAAAACTATCCATCCAGTTCTTCCAGCCTGTTCTTATCCATTCTCAATGTGTTTCTTATTACTTGAATTGTCGTTTCCTGACCTCTGTTTGATTTCTTCAAATTTCATTGCCAAAAGGAAGACAGACTCTAAAAATAACACACTTATTGTGGAGAAGACATATTTTCTGATGGATAAATAAATAATAAAAAAACTGACGTACACAGTAAAGGCTTTTTAATAGCAGCAATTTACTTGCAAAAAAGATAACTGTTGCAGACATTTGTTATGCATCAATGAACAAAATGTTTAAAGTTGCTTTACTAGAAGCTTTATGGTAACTTCCAAAATTTGAAAAGTATTACATTTTAGTGTAGACTACTCACTTTTCATGGCAGTAATGCACTTTGACCCTCAATTTAGAAAAACAAATAACTTAGCTAGATACAAACATCCATAATCAATTATAACAATGTATTACACTCTCTCTTCTCATATAAAGGGAAAAGAAGGGAATCCGAAATGGCACTTTCAGTGTGCCACAGGGAGGATATACTCAAATTTGATAAAAACATCTTACAAATCTTTTTTACATAGTTAAAACATAATAAAAGTCATACAGTAGCTAGACTGCCATATACATTTTGATAACTTGGTGCATGAATCAAGTTCCAAAAAGTATGCTATGGATCGACACGTCTTGCAGTAGCACTTGCTTCTTCAAGATCCATGCCTTTAGCTACTTTCGACTGGGACGTTGTGGGCATTGGCAGTAAAGCTGCACTATATTTAGCGCCACTTTACCTTAATTTTAGCGGCGCTATTCAGCCACTAGCAGGGTGGTTTTAACCCCTGCTAGTGGCCGAAAAAGGGTTAAAACTGCTGCAACGGCGCTATGCTGGCTGTTTAGCAGCGCTGCCCCATTGTTTAGGAGCGGTGAATACAAAGGTGTGGCTTGCAGGACTTTTTGTACCGTCCTGCAAGCGCACCGCTCCAGTGTGAAAGCACTCGGGCTTTCACACTGGAGATACAGGAGAGGCTCTATGCAGGCGCTATTTTTAGCGCTGTAGCGCCTGTAAAGCGCCTCAGTGTGAAAGTTCTCTTTTGGATGCAACCAATATATTTCTCCTGACAATGGTGGCTCTGAGCTCTGTACATACTGCCATACTGGTGCTGTTAAATATTCAACAGTGCTAACCCAGAACCAAGTGATGAGGCTGTTTTAGTCTTTAAGTGGTGTCTTGTGCTCCCTCATTGCTATGGATTGAGGATACATGTGGGCTGTATCCAGATTAACTGACTACAAGCCCCCCCTTAGCTTGAAGCTACCATTGTCAGGAGAGATATATTGATTGCATCCAAAAGGCATGGATCCTGAAGAAGCATGTGCTACTGCGAAACGCATCAATCTATTGCACCATATTGCAAACTTGATTCATGCACCGAGTTATTAAAATCTATATAGCAGGCTGACTACTGTGTAACTTTTTTTATGTTTTAACTATGTAAAACAGGTTGTAAGATGTTTTTATCAAACTTGTAGATTATATCCTCAATGTGACAAGCTGAAAATCTTGTTTCTGACTCCCCTCTGTTCCCCCTTTATATGAGTAGAGAAAGTGTAATATATTGTAATGTTTACATTGATGAGATGATGCCCATCCTTCCCCTCCTTCTTTCCTCCATCCTCTTCCCTCCCCTTTCCCTCCACCCCCCTTTTTTTATCTCCCCATCTTTCCTTCCCTCCCCCCCTTCACCTCCTCCCCCCCCCCCTTTATTCCTCTACCTCCCTATTTCTGATAGTTCTGGATCCCTCCCCCCCTTTCCATTTTCCTTTCTCTCCATTTCTACCCCATTCCCTTTTTTTATGTCTTTCTCTGTCTTTTCTTCTTTAGTGTCACATTGAATATGTTTATCTATCTTCAGAGCGCTCGGTAATCTTGTGGTGCTCAGGTCCTGCTCCTGATTTCCCCCCCGTATTGGAGCTGAAGCTCCAGGCCCCTTCCTCAATGTAGGCCCATGCCAGTGGCCTATGATTATCTGTGTGCTGTTGTGAAGGAAGAGGAGCCGTCTGTGCACTGCACATATGGAGGAGACAAGTGTCAGCCTCTGCAGCCGAGTCTGAGTCCTGTTTCTGCCGATGCCTGCCTCCTATCACAGGATCTGTTACACTCACACAGATCCTCAGTGTCAGGGATCTGCAGGCAGCTGTCTGGGGGAGGGGCGCTGATGTCATCCCTAACCAGCAGGTGCCTTGGAGGAAGAAAATGTGCCATGCTGTTGAGATGAGGTCTGTAAACTTATTAGAGAAGGAGGATTGTGTAGAAACTGACCTGGGGGGAGTAATGATTGTGCTAGGGGACAGACTGTTGCTCCCCCCATGTAATGTGCTCTCTTGTAGCCACCATGTCATGTGCAGTGCCCACTATGTCATGTGCAGTGCCCACCATGCCATGTGCTGTGCCATGAAGTGCCCACTATGTCATGTGCAGTGCCCACCATGTCATGTGCAGTGCCATGAAGTGCCCACTATGTCATGTGCAGTGCCCGCAATGTTATGTGCTGTGACATGAAGTGCCCACTATGTCATGTACAGTGCCCATTATGTCATGTGCAGTGCTATGAAGTGCCCACTATGTCATGTGCAGTGCCCACTATGTCATATAAAAATAATAATACAGGGGGAAATAGGACCCCCTGAAAAAAGAAGTCACAGGCGGGGCAAGCTGCTTATTTCAGGGAAATGATTTATTGCACAATGAAAAAATTACAAAACAACACAGAAACTAGGTACCCACCACCAACACCTAGATTCATTTAAAATAAGACAACGTTGTCTGAGTAAAAGCAGCTGCGTCACATATACATCAAGCACATATCATATACCCAAATAAATTGAAATATAAAGTGCAAAAAAGTGGCAATTAGATAGGCACATAGACCCTGGTGTATATCACCATAAATTGATGTGCATGTCCCGTCACTGTATATAATCAGGCCCCTGTCTGGGGGATGTCAGGGTATTAATTATGAGGTCCACACACTTGAAAAGTAAACCCCATAAAAAGTATAGCACTGGGTTAGCTGAATTGCTGTTGTTTAGCTGGTGATAAACCCTGTATAGAAAGCGGCATATAGCCACTGACAGTCAGTAATTCAGGTATTCAGTTTCAGACCGTTTTGACAAAGCTAAACCAGTATGGGGTTTTATGACGTTGAACAGTGGGTAGCATTACACTTTGCAGATGTTCATGGAGGCAGCATGGCTGGTATCAGTATTAAGGGGATTCATACCCTGAACTTGCCATCACGTAGAGGCAATTTTGATACCATCCTGCTGCAAAAAGAAAAAATGTGGATATTTAGGCTCAAAATGCTTGCGCCCCTGGGCCTGAACACTGAGTGCAGCTTTCAGCCCTTCATTGAACGCTAACTGTGGCCAGAACCTACTATATGTGTATGAGACATAATCATTTTTAGTAGAGGATCAAATCTGCTCTTTTTGATTGCTGATATGGTATATCTATGTGGTATCTAGCTCTAAAATGGTATATTGTGATATATTATCTCCACTATTCTGTCTCTAACTGCTGCATTATCCTAGTGACCCCAGTTTTCTGCTCTGTCCCCTGACACCCTTAGCATTTTTATGTAATCTGGTTGCTTTGATATGCCTATGTGATCGCCTTTGGCCAGCAGCAGAATGAATGCGTGGTGTTTAATAGGGAGATTGACACCTAGTGGTCGATGTGGAAACTGCAGCCCTTAATCAACTGTGTGTTGCGTGTAAAAAGAGTATAAATAGACGACTGCTTCTGATCCCTCACATCCTTGAGAAAACCCACGTGATTGGGTGAAACATGTTGACAACGACACCATGGGAGTGACACTTTATATGTCACGGATGACGTTAGCGCAAGTGCACTACACATCTTGAAGCCAGTGGGAGCCATCTTTGGCTGAGGTATGAGGACAGCATGCCCAGACAGCACAACAACGATACACTGCTATCAGCAGACTTATTTAGTGGAGTTCCCTTGACTTTCGTGCGGCAATAGAGCACCCTGGACGATAAGATCACTGCAGTGTGAAGACCCCATTCCATATGTAACCAGGTGTAGCGCTAAAAAATGAGAAAGAAAATATTGCTTTACCACATAAAATAGCAAAATAAATTGTGAAAGGTAGTGTTTTGTATACTTTGTGAACATTCATACATATAGAACACTTATATTATAAAGCCCTAGAGTCACCAAAAGTGATGACAGGATGTAATAATGGCAATAAAGTCCAAAACTGAATAAGCAGGTACGATGGACATAAACGTTGCAATGGTGATAAATTCCAAAACATATACTCGTGAAAGATTTCTGAATGTAATCCAACATGTGCTGACAGACACTTGTGCGAAACCACCACCCGGGATGACTGGAGGCTTACCAGAAAGTCGGGACCCTCCTAGCATACGCTATATGGGTCAAACAGGCTTGGATTGCTCACTGGCAATGAAGGTGGGGAACCAAGGGCTGGTGAATGGTGAGGTTGTAACGTTGCTATCCCAAAGAGGTCTTCTTCATATGGAAGCTCGGACACCAACGGACATTACCCACATGTAATGAAGAAGGGGCTCATAGCGTAATTCCGTAAACCATAAAAAATTTATTAAAAGGAAAAACACTTACATTTCAGAATAAAAAGCGCTTGCAAGTAAAAATGGCGGCAGTGGAGTCCTCCCGACGCGTTTCGTCATACAAGACTTCGTCTGGGGTACTTGCCCACTGCAGCCAGACTCCTTTATATAGGGACAAGGACCCCTCTGATGAGAATCCAGCTCCCAGGCTTGTTTGCATTGGCACTTCCGGGGTCATCCAAAATGGCGGACCCGAGTGCCTTCCAAGCCTCTCTTTCATGTAATTCAATTCCCATAGGTCAAATGGTGTCATGTGTTTCAAGAGGAGACGTGATGCTGAGTGCCTTCCAAGCCTCTCTTTCATGTGATTCAATTCCCATAGGTCTAATGGTGTCATGTGTTTCAAGAGGAGACGTGATGCCGAGTCCCGGCGTCCAGAACCTCCCACTTTCACTTGTTACCACCCCTTATGACCTCTTAGTGGGTGTATGGAGGGGGAGGCCGTGACTCTGCGTCACTACATCAATGACATCCCCCCTAATGTATATTACGATAAAGACCGCGCTCGCGCATGCGCGCGGCGTAATCCAGCGCGGTGACATCATTCATGAGTGTGTGAGGGGCGAGGCCGCGACTGTGCGTCTCAACATCAGTGATATCCCCCATGGTATGATAAAGACCGCGCTCGTGCATGCACGCGGCATAGTCCAGCACGGTGACGTCATCAAAATATGACGCATGTGTACATCCCCACCAGTCTCCATTCGATCACAACAGGAAGTGACCTGCAGAGAGGGGAGATGGGCCGGAAAAGATGTTATAATCCCCGGACAGGCCTACAAAGTGTACGCAATGAGTGTGCATTAATAGGTAACCTAAACACGACCAGGACTTCATTCAAAAATGATAGATGAGTCCATGAAAAACGAAAAAATATATATGAAGAAGATGGATTCTCAACAGGGGAAAGAAGAGATGCATGATTAATTATTCTATCTCCTAACTCCCTCCATGTCCCCATATAACTCATATTATATTACTTCAGGAACAACAATACTTTAATAATAACTACCCAATTGTCAAAATAAAGTAAATATAATCATAATAAAATAATGTGCAACAGATGGAAAGGCACATGCATGTAAAAAGTATCAGACATTATATACCCCCTAGATATTAGAATTCCTAAACGGAAGTTAGTGTTTCTTATCTCATGATAAATCTGTCAAGACTCGTTTATAAAGGCATTAACGTCTACTTCCACGTTCATGCCTTGAGGAAAAAAGGTCTGTAGTTCATACACCCAGAACATTTCAAGGCGAGAGACCCCTGATTTTGGCCCCCCCCTCCACGGCGGGACGTATTTGTCTATAATGACAAATTGTGATCCAGTGGGGTTACTATTATGATATTGCTTGTAATGTCTGGGTACTGTATGCTTAGAGTCCCTGCCTTTGATTAGAGCAATATGTTCCCCTACCCTTGTTGTAAACGTTCTGGTGGTACGACCTGTATATTATCTACGACAAGGGCATGTGATAAGATATACTATGTATTTGGTACTACACGTACAAAAAGATTTCACTGTATATCTTTTTCCCGTGACTGTGGATGTGAACTCTGTGACTTTACGTCCTTCCAGGTTATTGTGCAAACATACCACACATTTTCTACATGGGTAAAAGACTGTCATGTTATGGAAAAAAGAAGGCCGGGATGGTGGATTTATAACATTGGGGGCTATCTGACCCTGTAGAGATGGTGTTCCCCTAAATATAATCTTGGCCTCTTCTGGCAATGACCCGCCTAGAATGTTATCATGTCTCAAAAGATCCCAGTGTTTTTTTTACAATGCTTTTAATTTGTTTATACTGGGTTGAGAAAGATGTTATCATTGCCCATTTAAACTTTTCATCCGGTTCCTTTTTTGGCTTTACCTCGAGTTTTCCTTTCCATATTCATGGCTCTCTGGATCTCGAAATCCAGGTTGGCGTTGTCATACCCTTTGTCTATAAATTTTTGTTTGAGGACACCAGCTTGTGTGATAAATAATTCCGTGTCCGTGCAGTTCCTACGGAGCCTGAGAAATTGGCTGCGAGGAACAGCACTTAACCAAGATCTGTGATGACAACTGGTGGTGGGAATAAAACCATTACGGTCAGTGGGCTTAAAGTAGGTGTTGAATTTAAATTTTCTGTCCACTATTTCTATCTCTAAGTCCAGGAAATTTATCTTGGTCATGCTGGCCTCATATGAAAGGGAGATGCCCCTGTCATTGGAATTCAGACACCCGAAAAATTGTTCGAGTGTCTCAAAAGAACCATTCCACAGGAGGAGGATGTCGTCTATGTACCTAGCCCACAGAACCAACGAAGTGGTCCCATGGGCATAGACGACATCCTCCTCCCACTTGGCCATAAACAGGTTCGCAAGGCTAGGTGCGAACTTGGCACCCATTGCCACTCCCCGTTGCTGGAGGTAGTAGTTTTGGTTAAACCAGAAGTAATTGTGTCTGGTTGCGAAGTCCAACAGTTCGATTATATAGTCACACTGAAAAGTTGCAAGGGACTGTTCACGATGGAGAAAATGTTTGACTGCATCTATACCTTTTTCATGGGCTATGCACGTGTACAAAGATGCCACGTCAGCAGTGGCCATAATGAATCCTTCCTGTATGTTGACCTCCTCTAGGAGTCTAATAGTGGAACCGGTGTCTTTAAGATAGGAGGGTGTTCGTTTCACTAGCGGTTGGAGGTAAAAGTCGATGTACTTCCCAATTCTTGCCGTAATGGAATTGATGCCACTGACAATAGGTCTACCGGGTGGACATGTAGGGTTTTTATGTATTTTGGGTAAATAGTATATGGTAGGGATCCTGGGAGCTGTGGGGACCAGAAATGCCCTTTCTTTTTTATTCAAAATCTTTAAATCATAACCCTTGGTAATAAGCTGTTGAAGTTGCTTTTTGTATGCATTGGTGGGGTTATTGGGGAGTGTTTGATAAGTACCAGGTTCATTCAAAATTCTAAACATCTCCTCCTCATATTGGCTCTTATCCAGAACCACTATGCCCCCTCCTTTGTCCGCGGGACGAACAACCAAATTTTTTTGTGCGCATAATGATTCCAATCCCTCTTTTAACAATGGAGAGTTTCGAATACGCTTAACAGGCAGTTTGGGTAAATCACTGAGAACAAGATCCCTGAACATTTTTACTGCCGGTGCGGTGGGTACAGGAGGGGAGAAAAGAGAAGGGTTCGATAGTCCTGAATGTACCGTTCCAGATGTAGCAGCCGGAAAATCTGTACATACAGGGTTAGAAATCAGGTACCTTTGAATGTTGATTTTTCGTATGTACTTATGTACATCGATAAATGTGTGAAATCTATCTAGTTTTTTCATTGGAGCGTATTTGAGGCCTTTGTCAAGTACAGATAATTCAGCTTTCGTCAGGATGTGAGAACTTAGATTAAAGACACCCTGGCCATTCAGGTTCTCTTTCTCTTTTCTCCTTTGTAATTTCCTCCCCCCTCTGCAGCCTCTCTTTGGTCTAGACCTCGTTTCCTTGCGCGTCGGTCCTCGTGAAAACCCTGATTGTTGTAATGATTAGTAGTATGTGTATATACAGGGTGATGGAAGTTCTCCCTCCTACGTTCAGGGCTATACTCATCTCTCAAAGGTGTATAACGGTTATATGTGGGGACTGGAGAGGGGTAGCGATAATGTAAGTTATCCCTATGATAAAAATCAGAGCGTGTCTCTTGTCTCCTTGCTGGAGACTGATAGGACTGATTGTTATAGTTTTGGGGGTGTGTATTGCTTCTAGGATTGCCCCTACCCCGCATATTGCCCCTTTGGTTACCTCTCCCTCTCTGGGAGTTTCTAGGGGTTTGTGGATTGTCATAATATACCCTCTGTTGGGAAAGATGAGGCACGTCATCATGTCTATCTCTCCCTCTGAGGGTATTGCGGCCACGAGGGGCGCTTGTTTTAGAGTTGGATTGTGATATAGTGGTTATCACTGATGGGGCACCTATTGGTATGTTACCATTTGGTGGGGCACCTATTGGTATGTTTCCTTCAGCTGTATTTGTAACGCCCTCCATAGGTGAACTGGTACTAAAAAGTTTTTGCCACCCAAATACAGCATTTGCTCTATAATCACCCACATCTCTGGAGTATTTCCTCTGCTTCTTATGTTTTTGATCCCGATCTTCCTTCTCCAGATGACTCTGGAGATTGGAGGACAGGGTATTATACTCCATGGTGTTTTTATGGGCAGACAGTATATCCTATGTTATGTGCAGTGCCCACTATGTCATGAGTAGTGCCATGAAGTGCCCACTATGTCATGTGCTGTGCCACAAAGTGCCCACTATGTCATGTGCAGTGCTCACTATGTCATGTGCTGTGCCATGAAGTGCCCACTATGTTATGTGCAGTGCCCACCATGTCATGTGCAGTGACATGAAGTGCCCACTGTGTCATGTGCAGTGCCCACCATGTCATGTGCTGTGCCATGCAGTGCCCACCATGTCATGTGATGTGCCCACTATGTCATGTGCTGTGCCATGATGTGCCCACCATGTCTTGATGTGCCATTCAGTGCCCACTATTTAATGTGCAGTGCACACCATGTCATGTGCAGTGCCCACCATGTCATGCTCTGTTATGAAGTGCCCACCATGTAATGTGCAATGCCCACTATGCCATGTGCAGTGCCATGAAGTGCCTACCATGTCATGTGCTGTGCCATGCAGTTCCCGCTATGTCATGTGCAGTGACCACCATGACATGTGCAGTGCCCACCATGTCGTGCTGTGTCATGAAGTGCCCACCATGTAATGTGCAATGCCCACTATGCCATGTGCAGTGCCATGAAGTGCCTACCATGTCATGTGCTGTGCCATGCAGTTCCCACTATGTCATGTGCAGTGACCACCATGACATGTGCAGTGCCCACCATGTCATGTGCTGTGCCATGAAGTGCCCCCCATGTCATGTGCAGTGCCCACCATGTCATGTGCTATGTCTTGCAGTGCCCCCATGTAATGTGCCATGCAGTGCCCACCATGTGACTCTGGAGATTGGAGGACAGGGTATTATACTCCATGGTGTTTTTATGGGCAGACAGTTTATCCTTTAACTCTTTGATTTCTCTATCCAGACCGAGAAGTTTATTATTTTTCTTAGAAATAAGTAAATTTAAAAAACTGATACCTGTGTCATTAAAATAATTAAACCACGACTCCAGGTCTGTTTCTCCCTGTTGTGGTTGTACTTCCCAGCGGAGGCTTCTGGGAACCATTTTCTCTATAATGTATTGTTGTAGGAAGGCTAGATCCCACTGTAAATGAAGTTCGGTAGTCATAACATTCTTTAGTCTAAGAAATAACCCCCCAATTTCAGTATCATTCCCTGAGGCAACGAACACTCCTTCAGTAATAACTCTATGGGAGGCACGATAATCAAATATATCCATATTTAGGATTTGGTGAGCAGCAGCAATAGTGTAACTTCTAAACAATGTGCATAAAAAAACTTAAAAACCATGCACTTACTCCTAAAAAATCATAAATGTAAGCAGCTAACACAACAAATAGAAAATTTGTAATAAATCATATGTAACCAGGTGTAGCGCTAAAAAATGAGAAAGAAAATATTGCTTTACCACATAAAATAGCAAAATAAATTGTGAAAGGTAGTGTTTTGTATATTTTGTGAACATTCATACATATAGAACACTTATGAATGCGTGGTGTTTAATAGGGAGGTTGACACCTAGTGGTCGATGTGGAAACTGCAGCCCTTAATCAACTGTGTGTTGCGTGTAAAAAGAGTATAAATAGACGACTGCTTCTGATCCCTCACATCCTTGAGAAAACCCACGTGATTGGGTGAAACATGTTGACAACGACACCATGGGAGTGACACTTTATATGTCACGGATGACGTTAGCGCAAGTGCACTACACATCTTGAAGCCAGTGGGAGCCATCTTTGGCTGAGGTATGAGGACAGCATGCCCAGACGGCACAACAACGATACACTGCTATCAGCAGACTTATTTAGTGGAGTTCCCTTGACTTTCGTGCGGCAATAGAGCACCCTGGACGATAAGATCACTGCAGTGTGAAGACCCCATTCCATATGTAACCAGGTGTAGCGCTAAAAAATGAGAAAGAAAATATTGCTTTACCACATAAAATAGCAAAATAAATTGTGAAAGGTAGTGTTTTGTATACTTTGTGAACATTCATACATATAGAACACTTATATTATAAAGCCCTAGAGTCACCAAAAGTGATGACAGGATGTAATAATGGCAATAAAGTCCAAAACTGAATAAGCAGGTACGATGGACATAAACGTTGCAATGGTGATAAATTCCAAAACATATACTCGTGAAAGATTTCTGAATGTAATCCAACATGTGCTGACAGACACTTGTGCGAAACCACCACCCGGGATGACTGGAGGCTTACCAGAAAGTCGGGACCCTCCTAGCATACGCTATATGGGTCAAACAGGCTTGGATTGCTCACTGGCAATGAAGGTGGGGAACCAAGGGCTGGTGAATGGTGAGGTTGTAACGTTGCTATCCCAAAGAGGTCTTCTTCATATGGAAGCTCGGACACCAACGGACATTACCCACATGTAATGAAGAAGGGGCTCATAGCGTAATTCCGTAAACCATAAAAAATTTATTAAAAGGAAAAACACTTACATTTCAGAATAAAAAGCGCTTGCAAGTAAAAATGGCGGCAGTGGAGTCCTCCTGACGCGTTTCGTCATACAAGACTTCATCTGGGGTACTTGCCCACTGCAGCCAGACTCCTTTATATAGGGACAAGGACCCCTCTGATGAGAATCCAGCTCCCAGGCTTGTTTGCATTGGCACTTCCGGGGTCATCCAAAATGGCGGACCCGAGTGCCTTCCAAGCCTCTCTTTCATGTAATTCAATTCCCATAGGTCTAATGGTGTCATGTGTTTCAAGAGGAGACGTGATGCTGAGTGCCTTCCAAGCCTCTCTTTCATGTGATTCAATTCCCATAGGTCTAATGGTGTCATGTGTTTCAAGAGGAGACGTGATGCCGAGTCCCGGCATCCAGAACCTCCCACTTTCACTTGTTACCACCCCTTATGACCTCTTAGTGGGTGTATGGAGGGGGAGGCCGTGACTCTGCGTCACTACATCAATGACATCCCCCCTAATGTATATTACGATAAAGACCGCGCTCGCGCATGCGCGCGGCGTAATCCAGCGCGGTGACATCATTCATGAGTGTGTGAGGGGCGAGGCCGCGACTGTGCGTCTCAACATCAGTGATATCCCCCATGGTATGATAGAGACCGCGCTCCTGCCACAAAGTGCCCACTATGTCATGTGCAGTGCTCACTATGTCATGTGCTGTGCCATGAAGTGCCCACTATGTTATGTGCAGTGCCCACCATGTCATGTGCAGTGACATGAAGTGCCCACTGTGTCATGTGCAGTGCCCACCATTTCATGTGCTGTGCCATGCAGTGCCCACCATGTCATGTGATGTGCCCACTATGTCATATGCTGTGCCATGATGTGCCCACCATGTCTTGATGTGCCATTCAGTGCCCACTATTTAATGTGCAGTGCACACCATGTCATGTGCAGCGCCCACCATGTCATGCTGTGTTATGAAGTGCCCACCATGTAATGTGCAATGCCCACTATGCCATGTGCAGTGCCATGAAGTGCCTACCATGTCATGTGCTGTGCCATGCAGTTCCCACTATGTCATGTGCAGTGACCACCATGACATGTGCAGTGCCCACCATGTCGTGCTGTGTCATGAAGTGCCCACTATGTAATGTGCAATGCCCACTATGCCATGTGCAGTGCCATGAAGTGCCTACCATGTCATGTGCTGTGCCATGCAGTTCCCACTATGTCATGTGCAGTGACCACCATGACATGTGCAGTGCCCACCATGTCATGTGCTGTGCCATGAAGTGCCCCCCATGTAATGTGCAGTGCCCACCATGTCATGTGCTATGTCTTGCAGTGCCCCCATGTAATGTGCCATGCAGTGCCCACCATGTTGTTCTGTGCCTTGCAGTGACCACCGTGTAATGTGCCTTGCAGTGCCCACCATCTAATGTTCAGGGCCCACCATGTCATGGGCTGTGCCATGCAGTGCCTACTATATCATGCTGTGCCTTGCAGTGCCCACCATGTAATGTGAAGTGCCCATCATGTTGTGCTGTGCCTTGCAGTGCCCACCATGTCATGTACTGTGTCATACACATTTTTAATCTTTGTATGAATAAAATTTAATGTGATTCTTAAAGCGGAGCTCCAGCCACCTCACCAAAAAATTTAAAGTTTAATCTTTTAATATAAGGACACTTTACCCAGGGATCTTGTGATGTCGGCACCCCAAACGATTTTTCAATCGGCTCTCTGGTGCCTGTCGCAGCCATTTCTTGTAAGGGAAATCGACAGTGAAGCCTTGCAGCTTCGCAGCCTTGCAGCTTCGCAGCCTGTTCCCTACTGTGCATGCGAGAAGTGCGCTGTCTTTTGTGAATGGCCCAGCGGCCGGGGAAGGAGAAGGGTGGCTGAACTTCCAAGTGACTTTGCAGCGAGTGACTCAAAGACCAGCTGTGAGAGCAGAGAGAACCAAGGCAGGGGAGGGGAACGAGGAGGGTGGCCGAACTTCCGAGTGACTTTGCGGCGAGTGACTTACAGATCAGCTGTGAGAGTAGAGAGAACCAATGTTCTCAATGCAACCTGTCAGGCTGCATGTACACTCACAGACTGCAGTGTCAGCCTGGCCCCAGTGTCCATGATCACTGCCCCAGTGCCCCCGAGTATAAGAACAATAAAGTGTGCAGCCAGCCCCTGTCATCCGTCCCATTGCCCCAGTGCTCACGACATACTGTATATCATACAAATGTCCTAATCACCGCCATACCCCATACCAGCGCCATGATCACCACCATACCTCATACCAGCATCCTGATCACCACAATACGTCATACGAGCACCATGATCACTGCCATTCGCTCTACCAGAGCCCCGATCACCGCTAGGGATGAGCCGAACACCCCCCGGTTCGGTTCGCACCAGAAAAATTTGAAAATTCGCACGAACGTTAGAACCCCATTGACATCTATGGGGCTCGAACTTTCAAAATCAAAAGTGCTCATTTTAAAGGCTAATTTGCTTGGTATTGTCCTAAAAAGGGTTTGGGGACCCGGGTCCTGCCCCAGGGGACATGTATCAATGCAAAAAAAAGTTTTTTCGGGAGCAGTGATTTTAATGATGCTTAAAGTAAAAAAAAAGAAAAAAAAAGTGAAATATTCCTTTAACTACCGTACCTGGGGGGTGTCTATAGTATGCCTGTAAAGTGGCGCGTGTTTGCCGTGCTTAGAACAGTCCCTGCACAAAATGACATTTTTAAAGGAATAAAAGTCATTTAAAACTGCTTACGGCTTTAATGTAATGTCGGGTCCTGGCAATATGGATAAAAATCAGTGAGACAAACAGCATGGGTACCCCCCAGTCCATTACCAGACCCTTTGGGTCTTGTATAGATATTAAGGGGAACCCCGCACCCAAATTAAAAAAAAGAAAGGTGTGGGGCCCCCAGGCCCTATATACTCTGAAAAGCAGTATACAGGCGGTGTAAACAAGACAGGGACTGTAGGTTTGTTATTAAGTAGAATCTGTTTGTAATTTTGAACTGGTAAATTTTTAACGTGTTTAGCTCCAGCCAAAAAATCTATTTTAAGCTTTTTGGAAAACATAGGGAAGGGCTATCACCCCTGTGACATTTGTTTTGCTGTCTGTGCTCCTCTTCAGAAGATTTCACCTCACTTTTTGTCCCAATGACAAATGTGTTTTTAGTGAAACAAGGATTGGTGATAAAGCATCAGTGTAAAGGAGAAAAGTTTTTCCCATATTAACTCTTGCAGGAGAGAATTTCCCTTCCTAGGCGTAGATTTCATCTCACTTCCTGTTATCTCCTTCCGTTTGCAAGTAGGAGTCGTTTGTAAGTTGGATGTTTGAAAGTAGGGGCCTGCCCTATATACTCAGCAGAAATTTAGACCTTAGGTGTTGTTGTGGCCACAACACTGTAAGCCCTCACAGGGCCCTGCTGTGAAATATTAGATCAAGAATTGTAATTACATGCCCCTGTTGAACAGGGGCAGAAAAATTGGGCCTTTGGTGGTGGTGGTGGTGCTGGTGCCACAACACTGTAAGTCCTCACAGTTACTCTTGGTGGGCGCAGAAACAGGCCCTGCTGTGAAATATTACATCAAGAATTCTAATTACATGTCCCTGTTGAACAGGGGCTGAAAAATTGGGCCTTAGGCACTGGTGCTGGTGCCACAACACTTTAACCCCTCACAGATACTCTAGATGGAGCGCAGGAACTTGCCCTGCCGCAAAAGAATTGCATCAAAAATTGTAATTACACGCCCCTGTTAAACAGGGGCTGAAGAATTGGGCCTTAGGCACTGGTGCTGGTGCCACAACACTGCAACCCCTCACAGATACTCTAGTTGGAGCGAAGGAACTAGCCCTGCTGCAAATAATTGCATCAAAAATTGTAATTACATGCCCCTGTTAAACAGGGGCTGAAAAATTGGGCCTTAGGCACTGGGGCTGGTGCCACAACACTGCAACCCCTCACAGATACTCTAGATGGAGCGCAGGAACTAGCCCTGCCGCAAAGAATTGCATCAAAAATTGTAATTACACGCCCCTGTTAAACAGGGGCTGAAAAATTGGGCCTTAGGCACTGGTGCTGGTGCCACAACACTCAACCCCTCACAGATACTCTAGTTGGAGCGCAGGAACTAGCCCTGCTGCAAATAAGTGCATCAAAAATTGTAATTACATGCCCCTGTTAAACAGGGGCTGAAAAATTGGGCCTTAGGCACTGGTGCTGGTGCCACAACACTGCAACCCCTCACAGATACTCTAGTTGGAGTGCAGGAACTAGCCCTGCTGCAAAGAATTGCATCAAAAATTGTAATTACACGCCCCTGTTAAACAGGGGCTGAAAAATTGGGCCTTAGGCACTGGTGCTGGTGCCACAACACTGCAACCGCCCACAGATACTCTAGTTGGAGCACAGGAACTAGCCCTGCTGCAAAGAATTGCATCAAAAATTGTAATTCCACGCCCCTGTTAAACAGGGGCTGAAAAATTGGGCCTTAGGCACTGGTGTTCTTACAAGCTATCAGCATGATCATTGAGGAGGAAAAGGATAATTACTCAGCATAACAGGATAGTCACTCAGCATCAGCATAAGCACTCTTTGAAGGGATATGACATTTCAAACAAAATTATTCGGTTACATCAGCATCAGGTGCTTGGTAGCTGGTGGTGATCCAAGACTGATTCATTTTTATGAAGGTCAGTTGATCGACCGAGTCGGTGGACAGACGCACCCTGTGATCGGTTACAAAGCCTCCAGCAGCACTGAATGTGCGTTCCGAAAGAACACTGGATGCAGGACAGGCCAGTAGCTCAATTGCATACTGTGCAAGCTCTGGCCAGTGATCCATCCTCAAGACCCAGTAACCCAGAGGATTTTCGGTGGGAAAGGTGTCTAAGTCAGATCTTGCCCCTAGGTATTCCTGCACCATGTAAAACAGACGCTGGCGATGGTTGGTGGAACCGATCATACCTTGGGGCTGCGGACTAAAAAATTGCCTGAACGCATCGGTCAGATGGCCACCTTCTCCATCGCTCCTTCTTTGACTGACCGAAGCCTCAGCAACGCGTTGTCCAGAAACAGGAGTTTGTAACCTCCCAGTCTCTGGGAATGCATTGCATAGACTGCAAGGCCTCCCGAAGATGTTTCATCCTCTGCTCCCTCTGCGATGGCACAATAAGGTCCGCAACCTTACCCTTGTAACGTGGATCAAGGAGGGTTGCCAGCCAGTATTGTTCCTTCTTCTTGATACCACAAATACGAGGATCCTTCTGCAGGCTTTGCAGGATCAGGGAGGCCATGCAGTGTAGGTTTGCTGAGGCATTCGGTCCAGAGTCCTCTGGGTCACTAAGGATGACATGATCCGCAGCCACCTCCTCCCAGCCACGTACAAGTCCATGTGTTTCTTTGGACTGTAAAAGATCCCTTAAAGACTGCTGCTGATGCTGAGTGCCAGGCTCCACCTCCATACTGACACAATCCTCCTCCTCCTTGTCCTCTTCCTGTGTGATCGACGGGCACGCAGGAACACTGTCTGGATACAGGGGGCCTTGAGAGCTAAGGAAGTCCTCCTCTTCCTGCCTCTGTTCTGCCTCAAGCGCCCTGTTCATTATTCCACGCAGCGTGTGCTCCAACAGGTGGACAAGGGGGACAGTGTCACTGATGCATGCTCTCTCACTGCTCATCATCCACGTGGCGTCCTCAGATGGTGACAGGACAGTGCATGCATCCCTGATCATGGCCCACTGGCGTGGGGAAAAAAACCAAGCTCCCCTGACCCTGTCCTGGTGCCATAGTCACACGGGTACTCATTGATGGCCCTCTGCTGCATGTGCAGTGACAGCGAAATTTGGCTGCACACAGAGCACACAGCCAAATCTCCTGTTTCTAATAATGATAACAATTTCGTCTAATGATATAAATGCATCTCACCTTTTGATCATATGTCTTTCCTTCTGCCGTAGCCCATCCTCTGGTGTAGCCCATCCTCTGGTGTGTGCCTCATTCCCCTCAAACAGACAGACCACATGCTTAAGTTCCCAGCTCCAAGATCTCTCTGCTAGCAAGCCTGCCCTCAGCTGCCAGTGAGCCCCTTTATTAGCATAACAGGAAGTCCCAAAACTCGAGGGTTGGGCTTCCAAGAGCCAAACACCTCTTACAAAGCTTGTGATCTCACAGGAAATGAACACAGGATGTGAATGACCATATAAAGACATGTATACATTCAAAATAGGAATACAGTAGTGACGTGTGCAGACGGTGGTATTCAAAACCATGTGGCAAGCACATGGCTTTGAACACGACCGTGTGCACACTCCCACTGTTACCAGTGATGCGAACCATACTATACCATGGCCCAGTGGGCCATAATTTTCATATAGTTATGCTATAGTTCCCATGTACGCAGACATGTATGCTCGGAGTCATTAATGCAGTCGCCATGAGGTAGCCAAACTCCTGATGAATGCATAATCTAACATCCCTAAAAGAGCAACAGATCTGCCGTGTCCACGGGAAGGTTTCCGCGTCCAATGGTCTTCCACCAGCGTCTGTACGTGCGAATACCTTCACATGAGAGTATTGCAGCAAAACTGACACTGGGGGGCATCTGACTACATACATTCATAAAATTTTCCACAACAGCTCCTCCTCTTTGTCATATCCTCCCATGTGTACCTCCATGAATCTTGATCTTCTTCTTACACCTGGAAATGTATCAGTCCTTACAGTCCATAAAAAGGAAAACACGGCGACTCTGCTCTTCAGGAGGAATGACTTCTAGGGAGGACACGACATGGTGAGCTGTAGTAATTGCCGGTCGGTTTGGGATCCTCTGTGTCTTGTACGTGGGTCGGGCTTCGGGGCATCTCATCAGGGAAGATGTGGTCATCTGCTCTGGCTCTGGTCACGCGTCCAATCAGGCAACAGGAGCACCTCATCATGGCATATAGAAGGAATAGAAACAAAAACAACATGAGTATATATACCCCTACTTCCTTCACTATAATCCGCTGCAAAATAAAATAATTAAATTCCCCAAAGCCTTTCCCAAACCCTTAAAAGGATTCCAACCTTCACTAGCTATAGCTCTGGCTTTGCCTTGCAGGGATCTAAACCTTATCCATATGGGCCTGAACTTTGTCACTACTATCCCCGATCCAGATATAACAATCTTTACTTATGAATTCCAGGAAACCCCCTTGGACTGTGGGAACTTCCTTGTAGCTTCAACAGTTACATGAAGACATCCCATCCTCAATGGATGAGAAATTGTTCAAGAGTTTCATAAGCTCAACCCCCACTGTGTACAAGCAATTCCCTTCCAGCTGTCCCTGCCATTCTTACCTTCTCTTGCACCATCAGATCCTCACGATCGGCCACGACATAAGATGCTGGGACAAGTTTCACCAGCACACATGAACCTCTTGCCTTAGGGGAATTACCTTATAAGCTGTAGATCCGCATTAATACCAAACTACAGTTGAAGCACACTTGTGGGCTACCTAGTTATCCCGATACCAAAGCTGGCAAGAACCAGAGCTATTGTTAAAATTATAATTAATTTTACCCTCTAGAAATGTTTTGTTAAGTTCAATTGACAGGTGTCTGTTTGGATTTTACTAGTCTGTCAAAACTCCTCACACCAATATGAACGTCACATATAGCATGTACCGCCGTCATCGCTGGGGCACTAGTAGACCCAACCATGTGTCCTGCTCTCTTTCTTAGCTAGTTGGAAAATACACTTTAAAAATATAAATAAACAAAGATACTCGTCATCCTTTTGGTATAGTTGATTCGCTTCTTGCAGTGGCTGGCGTGGTCTCATCCCTCAAGCTTATTTACAATGACCTAGTTACCTGGTTGGAAAGAATGTAAAATGGTTATTGTGTCAGGGTCCAGGATGGACTTGTGAACCCTGTGGTGGACCTTTTGAAGTTCATGTTACAGTGATTGCACCCACCCCATCAACTGAGAATGTAGGTGACAGCTAATGAGGAAAGTACAACTTCTGGTTTTGGTTGACCTTCAAACAAACCTCATATGACAATAACCCAGACATCGGCACTGTGGTCATTGCATAACCTGTGCGTGGCTTACCATCTGGGGTGTAATACCTGGAACCAGTGACAAAAAGGTTCTTAGCATCTGGGATAGGAGCCTCTTTCACCAGACTGCTGCTTGCTGATTCAAATTCTATCAAAGAAAAACAGTCTTGGCACAAACTTGGTTAGAATTACAGAGGTTAGTATTATTGGTTTGAAAAACTGTCATTCTCACCACTCTCATCTCCCCTTTTCTTCCCTCCTCATTACAAACTGGAGGAAGACATGCAGGGTTTGGAAGGGTGCAGAACAAAACTGTGAAATAGCCTATGATACTTTTACCTTCTTATACACCTGTACACACACTTCCAGAAACTCTTTGGACCTGAAAAGATACTTATAAAAAAAAGTTATTACTCTATCCTTCAAAGAATGGTAAACAATACAACATTTGTGTACACTGGCAAATTGTCACTGACATTCCTCAAAACCGATAATAACTAAACCCTCTGTAAATATTACTTTCACGTTTTTACTAAAATACAACAGCCGCGACACGCAAGAGGGCTGTCGCGGTAGGTTCAAACATGTTACTACATACAAACATTGAAAAGAGACAAACATTTAGATAGAAAAGTGGGGGAGATATTTCATAGTTCCCAAAAATGAAAATGAAAAAAATAAAAACGACCAGATGGAATGCTGCCACTCTTTTAGCGATAGAAAAAGAATACAATTTAAAAAGCACAAGAGCATCTCTAAATCTTTGCATGGACCAGCCACACAAAGTTCAAAAACAGGCCTGTGTATTTTTAATCACACAAACGTGTACTAAGCATCCATCAACTCACTCAACATTACAGATTTCTGAAGCCACAGCTGAACTACTTCCAAGGTATTTTTATTCTGGGGTCTCGTACCTCCAGACATCAAAAGTACCTTCCAAAGGAATACACCTTACTGTACCCTCTGATCATATCTGCCAATCTTTAAGGGGTCTCATGTCCGGAGCCCCAAACCCAGATCTCATGTGAGGTGCAGCTGTCTGACTGGTGTGGAGCCTCATTTTTTCCTCCAACACATGGACAGCACATTACCCATGACGATTCGAATCACTTTTTTGGCGAACTCTGCGTCCAGAGAACCCTGTGCTTTATTTTCGGAGCGATTATGGTTTGCGCCTCTATCACCATAATCGACCCCCGCATTCCGATTATCATACACGGCCTGAGCGGGGCTGTTAGCGTACTACTCCTCACATTTGCTCTACAACCAGTTATCGGCAGCCCTATAAATATGTTTGTCAGACAAACTACAAAGCACCATGAAATCCTCCACTATTCAAAACAATATTATGGCTTCTATCTGTACCTAGATATTACAACAATAACTTGGATGCCTCCTGTTTGCTCTCTACCCAAAACTGTATTACAGTATAAACCTTAATTTAATTTAAAAATAAAAATAATTTCGTCCTTTCAAACACAAGTCAAAAGACCCCAAGCCCCTCCCACCAACTTCCTGTTGCACACCTGAGTAGGAAGAGGGAGGGGGAGGGGAAGCCTTGCATGGGTTCATATTTTGTCTATCAAGACATTAGAAAAATCTATGGCTAACATCAACAAATAAAAACTTTTGTCCAGGAGTGGGTGGAATAAGCCCCCATATTGCAAATGGGAGGGAATCCCCTTTGTGACGGGAGGGCCCGTGGAACTCAGAATACATCTTATGTCTAAGTCACCCTGTGCCATCCTGGCACAGGGTGAGTGAGAAAATATATCTTGGACTACTTAAAATGGGACAGTAATATTTGTCCACAATATCTCCCAGGATGTATGTAGAGACTATTATTGGTTTGGTTGATTCTGAACGCAACCTGTTAATTGAATGAGCTGATCACATTGTCCTCTATACAATGTAGGAGACGGGACGACTCCTATTGGAGCTCATGTTAATTAGGTTAATTAGGTTTTGTTTGTATTGTTAATTGTAATTAGCTCCAGCTATTGTGTTTATATTACTGTGTGAAGCTCGGTGCCCACAAGTCTGGGCGAAAGGTCATGTCTCAGTCACCTAGGCTGTATAAAGGATTAGATAATTAGCTCATGTTAATTAGGTTACAGTTGTATTGTTAGAGGAGGTTCCAACGGCATATAAAGTCTTGTAATTTTGATTCTAAATAAAGTTAGTCCTGATGTACTCCAAGACTGGTGTTGTCTAGTTCTTGGGGGTTCCTATAGCCAGATCCATTGGACTTGTGTTCCAGAACTTAGGAAGCGGTATACAGACGGAAGCACTCAAGCGGAGTGTGGGACGTTCCGTGACACCCTTTGACTTACATATCCCCTGGGAAGTCAAACCACAAGTTTTGAGACCGAAACACCACACAACAGTGTAACAAAAGCCAAAACTGAAACTCCTGCAAAAAGACGGCTGAAGGAGTTTAACCAAAGTCTTTTCCCTTCCACTGCAGGCCACAAACCCAATGGCACCATTAACACATGAAATTTAGTTGTAGATCCCGCCAAAATCGAGATTTCTTCACTAGAAACATAAACTTCTTTAAAACAACTGGAATAAAAACCTAAATGATTCTAATGGAAATGCAATTCAGTACAAAACCAGAGATATTTCTCTTTTGAGACTAAAATCAGCAGAAACAAAAAGGCAGTTGCCAGCAATCGAAAATCGGTCCACGGCAAAATGGTGAATGAAACCCCGGACTACAGAAAAATGGCCAACATTAACAAATGACAAGACAAACCAGGATTTCTTCCTACAAAAACTGACTATACAACTGAGACACCAATTGAGACACCAATTTTAACACTTATCCCTAAACAAACACTTTAGGCTATGTCAATTAGGGCCTATACTGAAATATAGGCATATTTAACTAAACAATATTGGGTGGCACAGTGGTGTAGTGGTTAGCACCCCTGCCCAGCAGCAAAAAGGGCAGCTGGCTTGAATCCCAACCACGACACCACCCGTCCGGTCTCTGCATGTCCTCCCTGTGCCTGCGTGGGTCTCCTCCGGGCACTCCGGTTTCCTCCCACACTCCAAAGACATGCTGGCAGGCCAATTGGCCTCCGTCCAAAATTGGCCCTAGTACATGAATGCAAACCGGGGACCCCAGACTGCTGGCTCCCCGAGGGCAGGGACCAACGTGAGCATGCGGCGTGTGGAGCCCTGCGCAAACCAATGGCGCTATATGGGTATCTTTAAACAAATATGAGCATCTCAATGAGACACAATACACAGGGACAGGGACAACAGCAGACACACACCCACACTCAGGCTGAACTGGATGGACTGGTGTCTCCACCCAACCCAACCAACCATGCAATTATGTAATATATCCAAAACGCCAAAGTTACATAAAACATGAAATAAAAACGTAACTCCTCCCATGCTATTACCTAGAAACCTGAGACCCCCCACAGGGTGTAAACAGCTTCTATTGTTATGCATGGGCACTTGGATATGCTACAGGCATTTCAACTTAAAACCAATATTCAATACAGAAAATGCAATAGTTTCCTTGAAAAGTATGTAAACAGTACAAAAATTGAATTCACTTAAAAGGAGAGAGAAGGTGGCAGCCCAGACTGCATGGCTACACACACACAAAGGAACTTGGAGCAGCTTTCCCTGTAGGAAGGCCCACGGGTCTTCAAAAATGGCTGCCGATGCACAAGGTGACCACAACAAAAGCCAGACCCCAACAAAATGGCGCATTTTCCCGCCAAAACTGAAATTCAATACCAAGATGGATAAACATTTCAAAGTTCACACACAAAGGAATAGAAAATGGCCGACCGTAGTCACATGGCAGACAACAAAAGGAAATAGCAAACAAAAACCATTTTCCTGCCAAAACCAAAAATTTCTCCCCAAAAAATTACACATTTGAGATACTAAATGAACGCTTAGACAAACATTTAAAAGTGTTAAAGTTACAAAAAAGCACAACTTAGGAACACATGGTAGATGAAATCTGGACCACAGCAAGATGGCCGATGATAAAAAGACCACACTGAAAACACAAACACACGGCTGCAACATACCCTCTCCTCTCAAACTCAGTTCACATCAGCTTTCACAGGAACAAGACATTGAGAGGTACAAACAGTGAATGCTTGCATGTTCTTTTCATCTCAAAACAAAACCTTTCTATTGTCAACAGAGAGTAGCCAACTTTCACCATTGTAAAATGCTTAGTGGTGGCCATCTGTGTGTTGTTCTGTTTTTAGACAACGTTGTCTATTTTATTTTCTTAGTGTCAGGTCTTGGTTCACTTATTGCCATATATAATTTTTGATTTTGTGTCTGGTGTATATGTGGAATTATTCAACTCAACATTAAATTTTTCATATTTTTGCTAATTTGCTGGTTCCTTGTTGATGAATTCTTTTCCCTGGGTGGAACTGGTACTTGTCCCGTTCCTCCCCCTTGGGTCCCCTTTTTTGTGATATGCCTTAATTCAGAGGAACACACCCTGCTATTTAAATTAGATCCCCTGGGTGCTTTGCAATTAGCTTCATCCATACACAGATGTTGTTAGGGCACTTCCCTCATCTGTTAGTATTCTCTATATTGAGTTAACCTGAGTCTCTTGGATCATAAATTCCCTCCCCTCCCCTCTCTTTTTTTCATATAATTTATGCGGGATCATACTTCCCTTCATTTATGAACCTGACTCAACGACCACCTACACCAAACTGAACCTGGACCATACACCTTTTACTAACGGGCCCGTCCGTGGGTGCTTCCTACCTCTTTTTTTCCCTCTCCTCTTTTTTTTACTTGTCTCTTTGTGTTCTCTCTTCCCCCTTTCTTTTCCCTTTTCCTCTTCTGGCCTTTACTTTTTGTTTTCACCTAGCCCCCTCTCTCTGATATGGCATACCTTCTTGACGCTGACATTGACCGAGAAATTCAGTCCGCCTTTTCCTCTCAACGATCAACGTTGAACCAATCTGAAGACTCTCTCCATACCCTATTTAAGAATCATAAGAAATTAACTATTAAATTTCTGAATAGGAAATGGGACATCTCCTCATTAAAATCCCACATTGAGAATGGGATCGTCCCCAGGGGTCTGAGAGAACGGGTCACCCCAGCTGGACACCTCCATACACCTCGTTTTATTGAGGCCTGGAAGGCCAGCTGTGTCAGACGAGGTCTTGAAATCATGCAATTGATTGTTGATGAGGAACAGGCACAGTTGGATGAATTAAAAGCGGAGATAGATATTAGTGTTGGTTTGCTTGAACCCTTCAAAACAGATCCCTCCTTTGAAAAACATAATGAGCTCCTCAAAAAGGAAGTAGATAAAACTCAACGTAATTTAAAAATTCATAAACAAGAGAAATTCAAACAAAACTTATTAGATCTTGAACGTGGTGATCTGTTTGATCCTACCATCTATAAAGGAAGAAGTCGATCTCGCAAACATAGAGGAAGGAGCAATAGTATAGCTAACACGAAGACCACACGTAAACAATATTCATCTACTGACAGTGATAGTGAACGTCGGGATCTATCAGTGACTTTTTTAGAGAGGGATCAGTCACCAACAGACAATCCTATAATCACGACAGGGAAAACCAAATCCAGTGGAAAGGGAAAAACACCACCAAACTCGCCCCCAAGCCATCAGGGAAGACAAAGGGAAACTCGCAAAAGTCAACGACAACTCAGGAAGAAAACACACAGGACATAAACAGTGACAACTCATTAGTAACACCTTCATCTAGTCCTATTATAGACATGAAGGTTATTAACCTTATTGAATTCCCTCTTAACCAACATCATCTTTCCCTGCTTGGCAGGGGCCTTTCCTTCTCCCCTAAATCAGGGATGAATGAGTTTGAAGTGTATAAGGACATTTCCCTTTACCTTAGAAAAGTGATCTTTAGATACTGGCATTCAACTAAACACACTGAAATCAACCCAAACATACAAAATAAAGAAGAGTTGGAGGCCCTAGATACACTTATTTCTCTTCTACAAGAGAATGAGGATTCTGATTTTGATACAGAGACGCCCTCTGAGCAAACAGTAGACATACGCTCGGCCAATCTGTCTATAAAATCAGTCAAAATGCCTCCGTTATCTAAACACAAGTCCATTGAATTCTTCCTGACACAAGTCAGGAGAGACCTGTCTAAGGTGAATTGGAAGTATAGGGGTATAGATAACCTCACTAGGGAAGAAAGAAGGGCCCTAAAAGAACTAGAGGAAACTCCGGGTATCGTAATCAAGAGCAGCAACAAGGGAGGTAATGTAGTCCTCCTTACCGAGGACCAATATGAAAAAGAAGTATGTAGACTTCTGGGTGATAAGTCCACCTATCGCAAGCTTGAGTCAAATCCATTTCCCGGTATTGTTAGTGAACTAAATTTTCTGCTGAGTTTGGCACTGGAGGAAAAATTAATTAACAGAAAGGAATTTAATTTCCTACGTATATCTCAGTTCAATATACCCACCTTCTACATCATTCCAAAACTCCATAAATCCCTGACAAATCCGCCCGGCAGACCCATTGTTTCTGCGGTAAATGGCCCTCTCGAAAAAACGGGCAAATTCATTGATGCACTAATCAAGGAGCTGGTTCTTGAATTGCCCTCCTATGTGCAGGACACAGGGGATGTACTGTCCCATCTAAATGCTTTGGTTCTGCCGGAGGGATCTTTTATGGTAGGCATAGATGTCGAATCTTTATATACATCAATTCCCCATCAATGGGGCCTAAAAGCTGTCCAATTCTTTCTTGATAAAAAAAAAAAAAAAAAAAAAATTCCCACTCCTAGGTCATCAAAATGAGTTCATAGGTGATGTACTTACTTTTCTGCTGGAACATAATTGTTTCCAGTTCATGGGGATCTACTATCAGCAAATTAGAGGCACTGCGATGGGAGCACCTTGGGCTCCCTCGTATGCCTGCCTACATCTGGGCATGTGGGAGGAGGAATCCGTCTATCAGTCGCCGATGTACCTCAGCCACAGCCTTATGTGGCTGAGGTACATTGATGACGTGCTCATGATCTGGGGGGGCACGGAGCAGGAGTTGGTGTTGTTCATGGATGAACTTAATACAAACGATCGTAACATCAGGCTTACCTACACCGCCCACCAAGATACCCTGTCCTTTTTGGACTTGACCCTGTTTGCTGACCATGGGAAGATCAGCACTAAAACTCACAGGAAGCCAACAGCAGCGAATACACTCCTCCTGGCCACCAGTGACCATCCCAGATCCCTAATAAAAGGTATACCTGTAGGCCAGTTCCTCTGTATCCGTAGAAACTGCTCTAGAGAACAAGATTTTGACAAAGAAGCTAGGGACCTATACGGAAGGTTTAGGGATAGAGGCTACTCCCACTCATCTATTAGAACAGCCAAAAAAAGAGCCCTCCAGATGGACCGCCAGCAACTTCTTACCAGAAGGAACTCTACGGTCCCCAAAGATCGACATGAACCTCCCAGAATCATCACCAAATACGGTGCTCAATGGAAACAGATTAGGAATATTCTTAATAACCATTGGCATATCCTCTCTGGTTCCCCTGCTCTTGGTGAGATAGTGGGAGAACGTCCCCTTCTCACCGCTCGACGTTCTCGGAATCTGAGGGACCATTTGATTCACTCCGAATACCAAAGATCCCCTACCCAAAATTGGCTTACTCTACTTCCCCCTCTTAAAGGTATGTTTAGGTGTGGTAGATGTGCCATCTGCAAGTATGTTGAATGCACGGACGTGTTCAACGATTCTGACGGTAAGAGACAGTTTAAAATCTATAATTTTATTAACTGTAATACCACACGAGTAGTGTATATGCTCACATGCCCCTGTGGCAAAAAATATGTGGGTAAGACAAAGAGGAAACTAAAGATCAGAATTGGTGAGCACCTCCAAAACATTCTCAGCAAAAATGATGAGCGCCCCATTCCTCTACATTTCCTCAATTTCCATGGGGGGGACCCCACTGGGCTTACTGTCAAGGGTATCTACAGGTTAAATCTTCCCCTTAGAAGGGGTGATTTCGACAGAATTCTTTGCCAGAAAGAAAAAATGTGGATATACACCCTTGACAGTATGTCCCCCCATGGGTTAAATAACGAGTGCAATCTGTCAGTGTTCCTTGCCCCTTAGGATTATATCCATATTTATTGCCTTTCCTCTTTTATTTTCATATAGGTGACACATCTATTTTCACTGCCTGATCGCTCTTTTCAACTATTTTTTATCTATGTTTATTTCTTATTCTAGTCCTAGTTTCAGTTTTATTCTCCTCTCCATTCCACTTTCCTTCTTTCTTCTTCTCTTTCTTCTTTATGTAGTTTATGCTATTTATAGAGGTGGTACACCCACGGACCGGCCCGTTCCATGTATTTGCATACTTTCTGTTGTCTTCCGGTTTGAATGGCAGTCTATTTGTTGTACCGTTGCCAGGCCAACAGATAGCCATTGTATCCACGTTTGTAAGTGGGAGGGCTATATAAGATGTCAGCTCTGGCAACGGCGCATGCTCTGAAGAAATCCCTGTGATGGATGAAACGCGTCAGCATGACGCCATCACGCTCCACCTAGCGTCACACACAGACCCACCCATCAGCCCTGGATATTCCGTCCGCCCTTCTGTGAAGCCTTACAGCATGGAACCAGGAAGTGGACGCTGACCTACGCCGCACACAGGCGGCACATTCCAACACGCTCCCGTTCCTCATCACCGCTGCTGGTAACTGAGCACACGGATCTACGAAGCCCTATCCAGCTGATCTGACCCGGATGCAGCTGCTCTGCACTATCTGAGATGATCCGAGTAGGATTGGAATGATCCATTAACCTGCCCAACTTTGGTATCCTGGGATTGGTGAGACTGTATCTGCTCATGTTTTAATCGTGACTGCTGTCACCATAGTCACACAACTGTCTCCCACCCACTGTCTACTTTACTTACAGTGGTGATTATTACCGATGCAGGCCCATTCATATCTTGATCCATGTACCATTCCTACATAGCTGCTCACCTACATTACCAGTCATTGTATGACACTCAGTTGTTAGTGTCTTAACCAGCTATTTCCATGCAACTTACTTCAAGGCTCATCTAAGGCCTGTTACTGGCATCCTACTAGGCGGACTTCCCCCGAAC
Organism: Aquarana catesbeiana; assembly: GCF_042186555.1. NCBI lineage: Eukaryota > Metazoa > Chordata > Amphibia > Anura > Ranidae > Aquarana > Aquarana catesbeiana. The sequence goes on from NC_133327.1 coordinate 204,362,947, forward strand.
CATACGGCTGCACACACTCATCCCCCGGCCTTGACCTACAACACTTTGAGATACTCATAAGACTTTTTATGTTTTGCTGTGTTTCTTTTCATTCATTAATCCAGCTGAGCGATCTTGTTGTGTGTGTTTAGTGGTGGCCATCTGTGTGTTGTTCTGTTTTTAGACAACGTTGTCTATTTTATTTTCTTAGTGTCAGGTCTTGGTTCACTTATTGCCATATATAATTTTTGATTTTGTGTCTGGTGTATATGTGGAATTATTCAACTCAACATTAAATTTTTCATATTTTTGCTAATTTGCTGGTTCCTTGTTGATGAATTCTTTTCCCTGGGTGGAACTGGTACTTGTCCCGTTCCTCCCCCTTGGGTCCCCTTTTTTGTGATATGCCTTAATTCAGAGGAACACACCCTGCTATTTAAATTAGATCCCCTGGGTGCTTTGCAATTAGCTTCATCCATACACAGATGTTGTTAGGGCACTTCCCTCATCTGTTAGTATTCTCTATATTGAGTTAACCTGAGTCTCTTGGATCATAAATTGCCTCCCCTCCCCTCTCTTTTTTTCATTGTAAAATGCTTGGCCTCCCCTCCCCCAGGCAGCATGCTCACTTAAAAAATGCAGCAGCCATCTTCAAACTAAAAGCTTTCCTATACAACTATCAAAGTCCACTAACCATCTGTGTCTTGAAACAATTAAACACTCTACAAAACTCATGTAATCTACTTGTCCCATACATAAGTAATAATTACAATTCATCCATTTCTCACATGCATTACAAACTTGTTACACAGCATACAATTACTTACACATACACACACAGGCACACACACACACACACACACACGCAGGCACACACACACAGACACACACACACACAGGCACATACCAGACATACGATCAAACTTCCAGCATTGTCTCAAAAGAGGAAAAATTAGCTCTTTTCGCGAGGCAGACCCTCCCCAACACAACTTAATGATCCGATTCTGAAGGAAGTTCTGTTCACTCCTACGTTCTGACTCGCCAAGCCGACAGCGACATTTGGCTGCACACAGAGCACACAGCCAAATCTTCTGTTTCTTATAATGATAACAATTTCGACTAATGATATAAATGCATCTCACCTTTTGATCATATGTCTTTCCTTCTGCCGTAGCCCATCCTCTGGTGTAGCCCATCCTCTGGTGTGTGCCTCATTCCACACAAACAGACAGACCAAATGCTTACGTTCCCAGCTCCAAGATCGCTCTGCCAGCAAGCCTGCCCTCAGCTGCCAGTGAGCCCCTTTATTAGCATAACAGGAAGTCCCAAAACTCGAGGGTTGGGCTTCCAAGAGCCAAACACCTCTTACAAAGCTTGTGACCACACAGGAAATGAACACAGGATGTGAATGACCATATAAAGATATGTATACATTCAAAATAGGAATACAGTAGTAACGTGTGCAGACGGTGGTGTGCAAAACCATGTGGCAAGCACATGGCTTTGAACACGACCGTGTGCACACTCCCACTATTACCATACTATACCATGGCCCAGTGGGCCATAATTTTCATATAGTTATGCTATAGTTCCCATGTACGCAAACATGTATGCTCGGAGTCATTAATGCAGTCACCATGAGGTGGCCAAGCTCCTGATGAATGCATAATCTAACATCCCTAAAAGAGCAACAGATCTGCCGTGTCCACAGGAAGGTTTCAGCGTCCAATGGTCTTCCACCAGCATCTGTATGTGCCAATACCTTCACATGAGAGTATTGCAGAAAAACTGACACTGGGGGCATCTGACAACATACATTCATAAAATTTTTACAACAGCAGCCGCTGCAGCATGGCCAACCTTGAGTTCCACCTGGTGGGCATGTCACAGATTAGGCGGTTCTTGGGCAGGTTAAATTCCTTTTGGAGGTCTGCCAGCCGAGCACTGGCATTATATGACCGGCGGAAATGCACACAGACTTTCCTGGCCTGCCTCAGGACATCCTGTAAGCCCAGGTACCTGCCCAAGAACTGCTGCACCACCAAGTTAAGGACGTGAGCCAAACAGGGCACATGGGTCATTTGTCCCTGTCGGAGGGCGGAGAGGAGGTTGGTGCCATTGTCACAAGCCACCATTCCTGCCTTAAGTTGGTGTGGCGTCAACCACCTCTGAACCTGCCCCTGCAGAGCTGACAGAACCTCTGCCCCAGTGTAGCTCCTGTCCCCAAAGCACACCAGCTCAAGCACCGCATGGCATCTTTTGGCCTGCGTACTTGCGTAGCCCCTTGAATGCCTACAGAGCACCGCTGGTTCTGAGGACAAAGCACAGGAAGAGGCCATGGAGGAAGAAGAAGAGGATGGGGTGGAGGAGAGAGGTGTGTCAGAATCACTAGTAGTGGCATTTTGGAGGCGTGGTGGCGGAACAACCTCCAACACTACTGCACCTTGTCCTGCATCCTTCCCAGCTGCCAGAAGAGTCACCCAATGCGTCGTGAAACTTAGGTAACGTCCCTGTCCATGCCTGCTGGACCATGAGTCAGAGGTACTATGCACCTTACCACTGACCGCCCTGTCCAGCGAGGCCAAGACATTGCCTTCCACATGCCGGTAGAGAGCCGGAATCGCCTTCCGAGAGAAAAAGTGGCGTTTGGGAACCTGCCACTGAGGAACCGCACATTCCACAAACTCACAGAAGGGGCTACCAACTGAAAAGGTAGCAGTTGAAGTGCTAGCAATTTTGCCAAGCTAGCATTCAACCACTGGGCATGTGGATGGCTGGGAGCGAACTTCTTTTTGCGGTGCAGCAGCTGGGGCAGGGAAATTTGCCTGGTACAATCTGACGTTGGTGTACTGATAGCAAATTACCTGCAAGTACTTGGCTGTGATACACCTAATTCTACACCTTCATTCCTCTCAGTGCAAGTCTCAGAGAGGACTGAAGGTATAGTGGGGTTGGAGATCCCAGCTGATGAGGAGTAAGGAGAGGTCCTCTTTGTTTTTTGGTGTGGGTCTTTTAGGTACGTTTGCCAACGAACTGCATGGCAGGTCAACATATGTCTGGTCAAGCATGTGGTGCCCAAGCGGGAGGTGTTTTGGCCACGCGAGATACGCTTGAGACATATGTTGCAAATAGCAGTGGTGCCATCTGATGCACTCGTCTCAAAAAAGGCCCACACCAAAAAACTTTTGGAATAACGCGCAGAGACAGCAGTGCCCTGCACATGCGGAGCTCTGAGGTGTTATGCAGTCAGTGTGCTGCCCTTAGGCTGGCCCCTGGAGGGCATCCTGCCTCGTTGGTGATGTGCCTCCTCTTCCACCTCTCTCCTATCAGGCACCCACGTTGAGTCAGTCATCATCCCCTCCCTCCTCATCACTGGAGCAAACCTGGCAGTATGCTGCAGAAGGGGGAACATGACTGCTAGATTGCTGTTCTTCTTGGGCACCCCCTCTGTCTGTGCTCACGTTACTGGCTTCAACTAGCTCAGTATCATCATCAGAGCCTTCTAAACGCTGGGCATCCTCCTGGAACATGTACCCAACACTGTGGTCAAACAGTTCTAGGGACTCCTCAGGAGGACATGGTGGGGCTAGAGAAGGAGTCACTGATGCCATTGAGCCGAGGGAAGAGGCCACGTTGGCAGCTGCTTTGCCAGACAAAGTACCCTGAGCATGGGTGAGAGAGGATGAGGAGGATGAGGACGGCTTGGTCATCCACTCGACCAAGTCTTCCGCATGTTGCGGCTCAACACAGCCAGCTGCCGAAAAAAAGGCCAAGCGTGTCCCACAGCCACGTGCTAATGAGGATGCACCATGTCCACGACCAGCACTGTTGACTCTAGACACAGAGCCTGCTTGCCCTCTTTTATTGGCTTGTGACTGTCTGCCTCTCCTTGTTAGCCTTCCAGACATACTAATGGCCTGCAGTGAGATGTAGCTGCACTAAGCTGGGATATATATATATATACCGTATTTACTCGAGTATTAGTCGAGTTTTTCAGCACATTTTTTTGTGCTGAAAGTACCCCCCTCAACTTATACTCGAGTCAAGCACTTTTCTGCAGCAAAAAAATGTATTTTCCGAACTGACTTTGGGGCCCCGTATCTCGGGCCACTTTGTGCTAGGAACCCCAAATTTGGTGTGCAAACCCAGTGGAATGACAGAGAATGACATTTTCTGAACCAATTTTGGGGCCCCGTATCTCAGGGCCACTTAGCGCTAGGAACCCCAGCTTTGTATATTTTATGGTGCTAGTTCCACTGAGTTTGCAGATTAAATTTGGGGTTCCTAGCACTAAGTGGCCCCGAGATACGGGACCCCAAAGTCAGTCAACTGTGTCCATCTGCAGCAATGTCATTTTGGTTCAGAGATCCCAAATTTTGGCTGCTGCTAGGGGGCATCTAGGAACCCTTAGCTACCGAGTTTGAAGTTCGGGGGACCTATGGCTACAAATGGGAACAGTGAGGCATGCAAATGGGCACAGTGAGGCTGCAAATGGGCATTGTTGACCCTCTTTTCCACTTACAGTAGCTGTGCATTTCTCACCCTCGTCTTATAATCGGGTCACTAAGTTTTTCCCATTTTTTTGTGGTAAATTAGGGCCTCAACTTATACTCGAAATGACTTATACTCGAGTATATACGGTATATATACTGATACTGCAGCTGGCAAAATCAAGTGCCTGACTGTAGTGTTATTAGAATGAGAACACCACCAATATTCTACAGGTAGCTTTAGCTGAACACTGTGCAGAGGTCGCACTACACTAACGTGTAAAAAATAAAGCTGCCTGTGGTAGTGATAGGATCAGGAAAACAACACCAACCTTCTACTGGTAGCTTTAGCTAAACACTGTGCAGAGGTCTCACAACACTAACGTGTAAATAATGTCGCTGCCTGCGTTAGTAATAGGATCAGGAAAACAACCTTCTACAGGTAACTTTAGCTGAACACTGTGCAGAGGTGGAACAACACTAACTTGTAGCTTTAGCTGAACACTTTGCAGAAGTCGCACTATACTAACTTGTATCTTTAGCTGAACACTGTGCAGAGGTCGCACTACACTAACTTGTAGCTTCAGCTGAACACTGTGCAGAGGTCGCAGTACACTAACTTGTACATAATGTAGCTGCCTGCGGTAGCGATGGGATCAGGAAAACAACACCAACCTTTTACAGGTAGCTTTAGCTGAACACTGTACAGAGGTCGCACTACACTACCGTGTAAATAATGTAGCTGCCTGCGGTAGTGATAGGATCAGGAACACAAAACCAACCTTTTACAGGTAGCTTTAGCTGAACACTGTGCAGAGGTCGCACTACACTAACGTGTAAATAATGTCGCTGCCTGCGTTAGTAATAGGATCAGGAAAACAACCTTCTACAGGTAACTTTAGCTGAACACTGTGCAGAGGTGGAACAACACTAACTTGTAGCTTTAGCTGAACACTTTGCAGAAGTCGCACTATACTAACTTGTATCTTTAGCTGAACACTGTGCAGAGGTCGCACTACACTAACTTGTAGCTTCAGCTGAACACTGTGCAGAGGTCGCAGTACACTAACTTGTACATAATGTAGCTGCCTGCGGTAGCGATGGGATCAGGAAAACAACACCAACCTTTTACAGGTAGCTTTAGCTGAACACTGTACAGAGGTCGCACTACACTACCGTGTAAATAATGTAGCTGCCTGCGGTAGTGATAGGATCAGGAACACAAAACCAACCTTTTACAGGTAGCTTTAGCTGAACACTGTGCAGAGGTCGCACTACACTAACGTGTAAATAATGTCGCTGCCTGCGTTAGTAATAGGATCAGGAAAACAACCTTCTACAGGTAACTTTAGCTGAACACTGTGCAGAGGTGGAACAACACTAACTTGTAGCTTTAGCTGAACACTTTGCAGAAGTCGCACTATACTAACTTGTATCTTTAGCTGAACACTGTGCAGAGGTCGCACTACACTAACTTGTAGCTTCAGCTGAACACTGTGCAGAGGTCGCAGTACACTAACTTGTACATAATGTAGCTGCCTGCGGTAGCGATGGGATCAGGAAAACAACACCAACCTTTTACAGGTAGCTTTAGCTGAACACTGTACAGAGGTCGCACTACACTACCGTGTAAATAATGTAGCTGCCTGCGGTAGTGATAGGATCAGGAACACAAAACCAACCTTTTACAGGTAGCTTTAGCTGAACACTGTGCAGAGGTCGCACTACACTAACTTGTAGCTTTAGCTGAACGTTGTGCAAAGGTCGCACTACGCTAACTTGTAGCTTTAGCTGAACACTGTGCAGAGGTGGCACTACACTAACTTGTAGCTTTAGCTGAACACTGTGCAGAGGTCGCACTACACTACCTTGTAGCTTTAGCTGAACACTTTGCAGAGGTCGCACTACACTAGCTTGTAGCTTTAGCTGAACACTGTGCAGAGTCGCACTACACTAACGTATAAATAATGTAGAGGCCTGCGTTAGTGATAGGATCAGGAAAACACCACCAACCTTCTACAGGTAGCTTTAGCTGAACACTGTACAGAGGTCGCACTACACTAACGTGTAAATAATGTAGCTGCCTGTGGTAGTGATAGGATCAGGAAAACAACACCGACCTTCTACAGGTAGCTTTAGCTGAACACTGTGCAGAGGTTGCACTACACTAACGAGTAAATAATGTAGCTGCCTGCAGTAGTGATAGGATCAGGAAAACACCACCAACCTTCTATAGGTAGCTTTAGCTGAACACTGTGCAGAGCTCGCAAAAAACTAACGTGTAAATAATAAAGCTGCCTGCTGTAGTGATAGGATCAGGAAAACAATACCAACCTTCCACAGCTAGCTTTAGCTGAACACTGTGCAGAGGTCACACTACACTAACGTGTAAATAATGTAGCTGCCTGCTTTAGTGATAGGATCAGGAAAACAACACCAACCTTCTACAGGTAGCTTTAGCTGAACACTGTGCAGAGGTTGCACTACACTAACTTGTAGCTTTAGCTGAACACTGTGCAGAGGTCGCACTACACTAACTTGTAGCTTTAGCTGAACACTGTGCAGAGGTCGCACTACACTAACTTGTAGCTTTAGCTGAACACTGTGCAGAGGTCGCACTACACTAACTTGTAGCATTAGCTGAACACTGTGCAGAGGTCGCAGTACACTAACTTGTACATAATGTAGCTGCCTGCGGTAGTGATGGGATCAGGAAAACAACACCAACCTTATACAGGTAGCTTTAGCTGAACGCTGTGCAGAGGTCGCATTACACTAACTTGTAGCTTTAGCTGAACGTTGTGCAAAGGATGCACTACACTAACTTGTAGCTTTAGCTGAACACCGTGCAGAGGTGGCACTACACTAACTTGTAGCTTTAGGTGAACACTGTGCAGAGGTCGCACTACATTAGCTTGTAGCTTTAGCTGAACACTGTGCAGAGTCGCACTACACTAACGTGTAAATAATGTAGCTGCCTGCGGTAGTGATAGGATCAGGAAAACACCACCAACCTTCTACAGGTAGCTTTAGCTGAACACTGTACAGAGGTCGCACTACACTAAAGTGTAAATAATGTAGCTGCCTGTGGTAGTGATAGGATCAGGAAAACAACACCAACCTTCTACAGGTAGTTTTAGCTGAACACTGTGCAGAGGTCGCACTACACTAACGTGTAGCTTTAGCTGAACACTGTGCTGAGGTCGCACTACACTAACTTGTAGATTTAGCTGAACACTGTGCAGAGGTCGCACTACACTAACTTGTAGCTTTAGCCGAACACTGTGCAGAGGTTGCACTACACTAGAGTGTAAATAATGTAGCTGCCTGTGGTAGTGATAGAATCTGGAAAACACCACCAACATTGTACAGGTACCTTTAGCTGAGCACTGTGCAGAGGTCGCACTACACTCACGTGTAAATAATGTAGCTGCCTGCGTTATTGATAGGATCAGGAAAACAACACTAACCTTCTACAGGTAGCTTTAGCTGAAAAATATGCAGAGGTCGCACTACACTAACGTGTAAATAATGTAGCTGCCTGCGGTAGTGATAGGATCAGGAAAACACCACCAACCTTCTACAGGTAGCTTTAGCTGAACACTGTGCAGAGGTCGCACTACACTAAAGTGTAAATAATGTAGCTGCCTGCATTAGTGATAGGATCAGGAAAACAGCACCAACCTTCTACAGGTAGCTTTAGCTGAACACTGTGCAGAGGTCGCACTACACTAACGTGTAAATAATGTAGCTGCCTGCGGTAGTGATAGGATCAGGAAAACACTATCAACCTTCTACAGGTAGCTTTAGCTGAACACTGTACAGAGGTCGTACTACACTACAGTGTAAATAATGTAGCTGCCTGCGGTATTGATAGGATCAGGAAAACACCACCAACCTTCTACAGGTAGCTTTAGCTGAACACTGTGCAGAGGTCGCAGTATACTATTTTGTACATAATGTAGCTGATTGTGGTAGTGATGGGATCAGGAAAACAACACCAACCTACTACAGGTAGCTTTAGCTGAACACTGTACAGAGGTCGCACTACACTACCGTGTAAATAATGTAGCTGCCTGCGGTAGTGATAGGATCAGGAAAACACCTTCAACTTTCTATAGGTAGCTTTAGCTGAACACCGTGCAGAGGTCGCACTACACTAAGGTGTAAATAATAAAGCTGCCTGTGGTAGTGATAAGATCAGGAAAACAACACCAACCTTCTACAGGTAGCTTTAGCTGAACACTTTGCAGAGGTCGCACTACACTAACGTGTAAATAATGTAGCTGCCTGCTTTAGTGATAGGATCAGGAAAACAGCACCAACCTTCTACAGCTAACTTTAGCTAAACACTGTGCAGAGGTCACACTATAATAACTTTTAGCTTTAGCTGAACACTGTGCTGAGGTCGCACTACACTAACTTGTAGCTTTAGCTGAACACTGTGCAGAGGTTGCACTACACTAGCGTGTAAATAATGTAGCTGCCTGCGGTAGTGAAAAGATCAGGAAAACACCACCAACCTCCCACAGGTAGCTTTAGCTGAACACTGTTCAGAGGTCGCACTACACTTATATGTAAATAATGCAGCTGCCAGCGTTATTGATAGGATCAGGAAAACAACACCAACCTTGTGCAGGTAGCTTTAGCTGAACACTGTGCAGAGGTCACACTACACTAACGTGTAAATAATGTAGCTGCCTGCGGTAGTGATAGAATCAGGAAAACACCACCAACCTTCTACAGGTAGCTTTAGCTGAACACTGTGCAGAGGTCGCACTACACTAACGTGTAAATAATATAGCTGCCTGCGGTAGTGATAGGATCAGGAAAACAACACCAACCTTCTACAGCTAGCTTTAGCTGAACACTGTGCAGAGGTGGCACTACACTAACTTGTAGCTTTAGCTGAACACTGTGCAGAGGTCGCACTACACTAACTTGTAGCTTTAGCTGAACACTGTGCAGAGGTGGAATTACACTAACTTGTAGCTTTAGCTGAACAATGGGCAGAGGTCGAACTACACTAACTTGTAGCTTTAGCTGAACACTGTGCAGAGGTGGCACTACAATAACTTGTAGCTTTAGCTGAACACTGGGCGGAGGTCGAACTACACTAACTTGTATCTTTAGCTGAACACTGTGCAGAGGTCGCATTACACTAGCTTGTAGCTTTAGCTGAACACTGTGCAGAGGTCGCAGTACACTAACTTGTACATAATGTAGCTGCCTGCGGTAGTGATGGGATCAGGAAAACAACACCAACCTTCTACAGGTAGCTTTAGCTGAACACTGTACAGAGGTCACACTACACTAACGTGTAAATAATGTAGCTTCCTGCGTAGTGATAGGATCAGGAAAACAACACCAACCTTCTACAGGTAGCTTTAGCTGAACGCTGTGAAGAGGTCGCATTACACTAACTTGTAGTTTTAGCTGAACGTTGTGCAAAGGACGCACTACACTAACTTGTAGCTTTAGCTGTACACTGTGCAGAGGTGGCACTACACTAACTTGTAGCTTTAGCTCAACACTGTGTAGAGGTCACACAACACTAACTTGTAGCTTTAGCTGAACACTGTGCTGAGGTCGCACTACACTAACTTGTAGATTTAGCTGAACACTGTGCAGAGGTCGCACTACACTAATCTGTAGCTTTAGCCGAACACTGTGCAGAGGTTGCACTACACTAGCGTGTAAATAATGTAGCTGCCTGCGGTAGTGATAGGATCAAGAAAACACCACCAACCTTCTACAGGTAGCTTTAGCTGAACACTGTGCAGAGGTCTCATTACACTAACGTGTAAATAATGTATCTGCCTGTGTTATTGATAGGATCAGGAAAACAACACCAACCTTCTACAGGCAGCTTTAGCTGAACACTGTGCAGAGGTCGCACTACACTAACGTGTAAATAATGTAGCTGCCTGCGTTAGTGATAGGATCAGGAAAACAACACCAACCTTGTAGAGGTAGCTTTAGCTGAAACTGTGCAGAGGTCACACTACACTAATGTGTAAATAATGTAGCTGCCTGCGGTAGTGATAGAATCAGGAAAACACCACCAACCTTCTACAGGTAGCTTTAGCTGAACACTGTGCAGAGGTCGCACTACACTAACATGTAAATAATATAGCTGCCTACGGTAGTGATAGGATCAGGAAAACAACACCAACCTTCTACAGCTAGCTTTAGCTGAACACTGTGCAGAGGTCGCACTACACTAACTTGTAGCTTTAGCTGAACACTGTGCAGAGGTGGCACTAAACTAACTTGTAGCTTTAGCTGAACACTGTGCAGAGGTGGCACTACACTAACTTGTAGCTTTAGCTGAACACTGGGCGGAGGTCGAACTACACTAACTTGTATCTTTAGCTGAACACTGTGCAGAGGTCGCATTACACTAACTTGTAGCTTTAGCTGAACACTGTGCAGAGGTCGCAGTACACTAACTTGTACATAATGTAGCTGCCTGTGGTAGTGATGGGATCAAGAAAACAACACCAACCTTCTACAGGTAGCTTTAGCTGAACACTGTACAGAGGTCACACTACACTAACGTGTAAATAATGTAGCTGCCTGCGTAGTGATAGGATCAGGAAAACAACACCAACCTTCTACAGGTAGCTTTAGCTGAACGCTGTGCAGAGGTCGCACTACACTAACTTGTAGCTTTAGCTGAACACTGTGCAGAGGTCGCACTACACTAATCTGTAGCTTTAGTCGAACACTGTGCAGAGGTTGCACTACACTAGCGTGTAAATAATGGAGCTGCCTGCGGTAGTGATAGGATCAGGAAAACACCACCAACCTTCTACAGGTAGCTTTAGCTGAACGCTGTGCAGAGGTCGCATTACACTATCTTGTAGCTTTAGCTGAACGTTGTGCAAAGGATGCACTACACTAACTTGTAGCTTTAGCTGAATACTGTGCAGAGGTGGCACTACACTAACTTGTAGCTTTAGCTGAACACTGTGCAGAGGTCACACTACACTAACTTGTAGCTTTAGCTGAACACTGCAGAGGTCGCACTACACTAGCTTTTAGCTTTAGCTGAACACTGTGCAGAGTCGCACTACATTAACATGTAAATAATGTAGCTGCATGCGGTAGTGATAGGATCAGGAAAACACCACAAACCTTCTCCAGGTAGCTTTAGCTGAACACTGTACGGAGGTCGCACTACACTAACGTGTAAATAATGTAGCTGCCTGTGGTAGTGATGGAATCAGGAAAACAACACCAAACTTCTACAGGTAGCTTTAGCTGAACACTGTGCAGAGGTCGCACTACACTAACGTGTAGCTTTAGCTGAACACTGTGCTGAGGTCACACTACACTAACTTGTAGCTTTACCTGAACACTGTGCAGAGGTGGCATTACACTAACTTGTAGCTTTAGCTGAACACTGGGCGGAGGTCGAACTACACTAACTTGTATCTTTAGCTGAACACTGTGCAGAGGTCGCATTATATTAACTTGTAGCTTTAGCTGAACACTGTGCAGAGGTCGCAGTACACTAACTTGTACATAATGTAGCTGCCTGCGGTAGTGATGGGATCAAGAAAACAACACCAACCTTCTACAGGTAGCTTTAGCTGAACACTGTGCAGAGGTCGCACTACACTAACGTGTAGCTTTAGCTGAACTCTGTGCTGAGGTCACACTACACTAACTTGTAGCTTTACCTGAACACTGTGCAGAGGTCGCACTACACTAACTTGTAGCTTTAGCCGAACACTGTGCAGAGGTTGCATTACACTAGCTTGTAAATAATGTAGCTGTCTGCGGTAGTGATAGGATCAGGAAAACACTGCCAACCTTTTACAGGTAGCTTTAGCTGAATACTGTGCAGGGGTCGCACTACACTAACGTGTAAATAAGGTAGCTGCCTGTGGTAGTGATAGGATCAGGAAAACAACACCAACCTTCCAGAGGTAGCTTGAGCTGAACACTGTGCAGAGGTCGCACTACACTAACTTATAGCTTTAGCTGAACACTGTGCAGAGGTCACACTACACTAACTTGTAGCTTTAGCCGAACACTGTGAAGAGGTTGCACTACACTAACGTGTAAATAATAAAACTGCCTGTGGTAGTGATAGGATCAGGAAAACAACACCAACCTTCAACAGGTAGCTTTAGCTGAATGCTGTGCAGAGGTCACTCTACACTAACTTGTAGCTTTAGCTGAACACTATGCTGAGGTCGCACTACACTAACTTGTAGTTTTAGCTGAACACTGAGCAGAGGTCACTCTACACTAACTTGCAGCTTTAGCTGAACACTGTGCAGAGGTTGCACTACACTAGCGTGTAAATAATGTAGCTGCCTGCGGTAGTGATAGGATCAGGAAAACACCACCAACCTTCTACAGGTAGCTTTAGCTGAACACTGTGCAGAGGTCTCACTACACTTACGTGTAAATAATGTATCTGCCTGTGTTATTCATAGGATCAGGAAAAAAACACCAACCTTCTACAGGCAGCTTTAGCTGAACACTGTGCAGAGGTCGCACTACACTAACATGTAAATAATGTAGCTGCCTGCGGTAGTGATAGGATCAGGAAAACACCATCAACCTTCTACAGTTAGCTTTAGCTGAACACTGTGCAGAGGTCGCAATACACTAAGGTGTAAATAATAAAGCTGCCTGTGGTAGTGATAGGATCAGGAAAACAACACCAACCTTCTACAAGTAGCTTTAGCTGAACACTTTGCAGAGGTCGCACTACACTAATGTGTAAATAATGTAGCTGCCTGCTTTAGTGATAGGATCAGGAAAACAACACCAACCTTCTACAGCTAACTTTAGCTGAACACTGATCAGAGGTCACACCACACTAACTTGTAGCTTTAGCTTAAAACTGTGCTGAGGTCGCACTACACAAACTTGTAGCTTTAGCTGAACACTGCGCAGAGGTCGCACTACACTAACTTGTAGCTTTAGCCGAACACTGTACAGAGGTTGCACTACACTAGCGTGTAAATAATGTAGCTGCCTGCTGTAGTGATAGGATCAGGAAAACACTACCAACCTCCCACAGGTAGCTTTAGCTGAACACTGTTCAGAGGTCGCACTACACTTACGTGTAAATAATGTAAACGCCTATGTTATTGATAGGATCAGGAAAACAACACCAACCTTCTACAGGAAGCTTTAGCTGAACACTGTGCAGAGGTCGCACTACACTAACGTGTAAATAATATAGCTGCCTGCGGTAGTGTTAGGATCAGGAAAACAACACCAACCTTCTACAGCTAGCTTTAGATGAACACTGTGCAGAGGTCACACTACACTAACATATAAATAATGTAGCTGCCTGCGGTAGTGATAGGATCAGGAAAACAATACCAACCTTCTACAGGTAGCTTTAGCTGAACACTGTGCAGAGGTGGCACTACACTAACTTGTAGCTTTAGCTGAACACTGTGCAGAGGTCGCACTACACTAACTTGAAGCTTTAGCTAAACACTGTGCAGAGGTGGCACTACACTAACTTGTAGCTTTAGCTGAACACTGTGCAGAGGTCGCAGTACACTAACTTGTACATAATGTAGATGCCTGCGGTAGTGATGGGATCAGGAAAACAACACCAACCTTCTACAGGTAGCTTTAGCTGAACACTGTACAGAGGTCGCACTACACTAACGTGTAAATAATGTAGCTGCCTGCGTAGTGATAGGATCAGGAAAACAACACCAACATTCTACAGGTAGCTTTAGCTGAACGCTGTGCAGAGGTCGCATTACACTATCTTGTAGCTTTAGCTGAACATTGTGCAAAGGATGCACTACACTAACTTGTAGCTTTAGCTGAATACTGTGCAGAGGTGGCACTACAGTAACTTGTAGCTTTAGCTGAACACTGTGCAGAGGTCACACTACACTAGCTTGTAGCTTTAGCTGAACACTGTGCAGAGCCGCACTACACTAACATGTAAATAATGTAGCTGCCTGTGGTAGTGATAGGATCAGGAAAACACCACAAACCTTCTCCAGGTAGCTTTAGCTGAACACTGTACAGAGGTCGCACTACACTAACGTGTAAATAATGTAGCTGCCTGTGGTAGTTATGGAATCAGGAAAACAACACCAACCTTCTACAGGTAGCTTTAGCTGAACACTGTGCAGAGGTCGCACTACACTAACGTGTAGCTTTAGCTGAACACTGTACTGAGGTCACACTACACTAACTTGTAGCTTTACCTGAACACTGTGCAGAGGTCGCACTACACTAACTTGTAGCTTTAGCCGAACACTGTGCAGAGATTGCACTACACTAGCTTGTAAATAATGTAGCTGTCTGCGGTAGTGATAGGATCAGGAAAACACCACAAACCTTCTCCAGGTAGCTTTAGCTGAACACTGTACAGAGGTCGCACTACACTAATGTTTAAATAATGTAGCTGCCTGTGGTAGTTATGGAATCAGGAAAACAACACCAACCTTCTACAGGTAGCTTTAGCTGAACACTGTGCAGAGTTCGCACTACACTAACGTGTAGCTTTAGCTGAACACTGGGCTGAGGTCACACTACACTAACTTGTAGCTTTACCTGAACACTGTGCAGAGGTCGCACTACACTAACTTGTAGCTTTAGCCGAACACTGTGCAGAGATTGCACTACACTAGCTTGTAAATAATGTAGCTGTCTGCGGTAGTGATAGGATCAGGAAAACACCGCCAACCTTTTACAGGTAGCTTTAGCTGAATGCTGTGCAGGGGTCGCACTACACTAACGTGTAAATAAGGTAGCTGCCTGTGGTAGTGATAGGATCAGGAAAACAACACCAACCTTCCACAGGTAGCTTGATCTGAACACTGTGCAGAGGTCGCACTACACTAACTTATAGCTTTAGCTGAACACTGTTCAGAGGTCACACTACACTAAGTTGTAGCTTTAGCCGAACACTGTGCAAAGGTTGCACTACACTAACCTGTAAATAATAAAACTGCCTGTGGTAGTGATAGGATCAGGAAAACAACACCAACCTTCTACAGGTAGCTTTAGCTGAATGCTGTGCAGAGGTCACACTACACTAACTTGTAGCTTTAGCTGAACACTATGCTGAGGTCGCACTACACTAACTTGTAGTTTTAGCTGAACACTGTGCAGAGGTCACACTACACTAACTTGTAGCTTTAGCTGAACACTGTGCAGAGGTTGCACTACACTAGCGTGTAAATAATGTAGCTGCCTGCGGTTGTGATAGGTTCAGGAAAACACCACCAACCTTCTACAAGTAGCTTTTGCTGAACACTGTTCAGAGGTCGCACTAAACTTACGTGTAAATAATGTAGCTGCCTGCGTTATTGATAGGATCAGGAAAACAACACCAACCTTATACAGGTAGCTTTAGCTGAAAACTATGCAGAGGTCGCACTACACTAACTTGTAAATAATGTACCTGCCTGGGTTAGTGATAGGATCAGGAAAACAACACCAACCTTCTACAGGTAGCTTTAGCTGAACACCATGCAGAGGTCGAACTACACTAACTTGTAGCTTTAGCTGAACACTATGCAGAGTTCGCACTGCACTAACTTGTAGCTTTAGCTGAACACTGTGCAGAGGTTGAGCTACAGTAACTGGTAGCTTTAGCTGAATACTGTGCAGAGGTTGCACTACACTAACTTGTAGCTTTAGCCGAACACTGTGCAGAGGTTGCACTACACTAGCTTGTAAATAATGTAGCTGCCTGCGGTAGTGATAGGATCAGGAAAACACCGCCAACCTTTTACAGGTAGCTTTAGCTGAACACTGTGCAGAGGTCTCAATACACTAACGTGTAAATAAGGTAGCTGCCTGTGTTAGTGATAGGATCAGGAAAACAACACCAACCTTCTACAGGTAGCTTGAGCTGAACACTGTGCAGAGGTCGCACTACACTAACTTACAACTTTAGCTGAGCACTGTGCAGAGGTTGCACTACACTAACTTGTAGCTTTAGCCGAACACTGTGCAGAGGTTGCACTACACTAGCGTGTAAATAATGTAGCTGCCTGCGGTAGTTATAGGATCAGGAAAACACCACCAACCTTCTACAGGTAGCTTTAGCTAAACACTGTGCAGAGGTCGCACTATACTTACGTGTAAATAATGTAGCTGCCTGCGTTATTGATAGGATCAGGAAAACAACACCAACCTTCTACAGGTAGCTTTAGCTGAAAACTATGCAGAGGTCGCACTACACTAATGTGTAAATAATGTAGCTGCCTGCGGTAGTAATAGGATCAGGAAAACACCACCAACCTTCTACAGGTAGCTTTAGCTGAACACTGTGCAGAGGTCGCACTACACTAAAGTGTAAATAATATAGCTGCCTGCATTAGTGATAGGATCGGGAAAACAACACCAACCTTCTACAGGCAGATTTAGCTGAACACTGTGCAGAGGTCGCTCTATACTAACGTGTAAATAATGTAGCTGTCTGTGGTAGTGATAGGATCAGGAAAACACCATCAACCTTCTACAGGTAGCTTTAGCTGAACACTGTGCAGAGGTCGCACTAAACTAACGTGTAAATAATGTAGCTGCCTGCTTCAGTGATAGAATCAGGAAAACAACACCAACCTTCTACAGCTAACTTTAGCTGAACACTGTGCAGAGGTCACACTACACAAACTTGTAGCTTTAGCTGAACACTGTGCTGAGGTCGCACTACACTAACTTGTAGCTTTAGCCGAACACTGTGCAGAGGTTGCACTACACTAGCGTGTAAATAATGTAGCTGCCTGCATTATTGATAGGATCAGGAAAACAACACCAACCTTCTACAGGTAGTGTTAGCTGAAAACTATGCAGAGGTCGCACTACACTAACATGTAAATAATGTAGCTGCCTACGTTAGTGATAGGATCAGGAAAACAACACCAACCTTCTACAGGTAGCTTTAGCTGAACACTGTGCAGAGGTCGCACTACACTAACGTGTAAATAAGGTAGCTGCCTGCGGTAGTGATAGGATCAGGAAAACAACACCAACCTTCTACAGGTAGCTTGAGTTGAACACTGTGCAGAGGTCACACTACACTAACTTGTAGCTTTAGCTGAACACTGTGCAGAGGTCGCACTACACTAACTTGTAGCTTTAGCTGAACACTGTGCAGAGGTCGCAGTACACAAACTTGTACATAATATATCTGCCTGCGGTAGTGATGGGATCAGGAAAACAACACCAACCTTCTACAGGTAGCATTAGCTGAACACTGTACAGAGGTCGAACTACACTAACATACAAATAATGTAGCTGCCTGCAGTAGTGATAGGATCAGGAAACACCAGCAACCTTCTACACGTAGCTTTAGCTGAAAACTGTGCAGAGGTCACACTACACTAACGTGTAAATAATGTTGCTGCCTGCTTTATTGATAGGATCAGGAAAACAATACCAACCTTCTACAGGTAGCTTTAGCTGAAAACTATGCAGAGGTCGCACTACACTAACGTGTAAATAAGGTAGCTGCCTGCGGTAGTGATAGGATCAGGAAAACACCTACAACCTTCTACAGGTAGCTTTAGCTGAAAACTGTGCAGAGGTCGCACTACACTAAAGTCTAAATAATGTAGCTGCCTGCGTTAGTGATAGGATCAGGAAAACAACACCAACCTTCTACAGGCAGCTTTAGCTGAACACTGTGCAGAGGTCGTACTACACTAACATGTAAATAATGTAGTTGCCTACGGTAGTGATAGGATCAAGAAAACACCATCAACCTTCTACAGGTAACTTTAGCTGAACACTGTGCAGAGGTCGCACTACACTAACGTGTAAATAATAAGGCTGCCTGTGGTAGTGATAGGATCAGGAAAACAACACCAACCTTCTACAGGTAGCTTTAGCTGAACACTTTCAGAGGTCGCGCTAAACTAACGTAAATAATGTAGCTGCCTGCTTTAGTGATAGGATCAAGAAAACAACAACAACCTTCTACAGCTAACTTTAGCTGAACACTTTGCAGAGGTCACACTACACTAACTTGTAGCTTTAGCTGAACACTGTGCTGAGGTCGCAATACACTAACTTGTAGCTTTAGCTGAACACTGTGCAGAGGTCGCATTACACTAATTTGTAGCTTTAGCCGAACACTGTGCAGAGGTTGCACTACACTAGCGTGTAAATAATATAGCTGCCAGCGGTAGTTATAGGATCAGGAAAACACCACCAATCTTCTATAGGTAGCTTTAGCTGAAAACTGTGCAGAGGTCACACTACACTTACGTGTAAATAATGTATCTGCCTGTGTTATTGATAGGATCAGGAAAACAACACCAACCTTCTACAGGTAGCTTTAGCTGAAAACTATGCAGAGGTCGCACTACACTAAAGTGTAAATAATGTAGCTGCCTGCATTAGTGATAGGATCAGGAAAACAACACCAACCTTCTACAGGCAGCTTTAGCTGAAAACTGTGCAGAGGTCGCACTACACTAACGTGTAAATAATGTAGCTGCCTGCGGTAGTGATAGGATCAGGAAAACACCATCAACCTTCTACAGGTAGCTTTAGCTGAACACTTTGCAGAGGTCGCACTACACTAACGTGTAAATAATGTAGCTGCCTGCTTTAGTGATAGGATCAGGAAAACAACACCAACCTTCTACAGCTAACTTTAGCTGAACACTGAGCCGAGGTCACACTATACTAACTTGTAGCTTTAGCTTAACACTGTGCTGAGGTCGCACTACACTAACTTGTAGCTTTAGCTGAAAACTGTGCAGAGGTCGCACTACACTAACTTGTAGCTTTAGCTGAACACTGTACTGAGGTTGCACTACACTAGTGTTTAAATAATGTAGCTGCCTGCTGTAGTGATAGGATCAGGAAAACACTACCAACCTCCCACAGGTAGGTTTATCTGAACACTGTTCAGAGGTCGCACTACACTTACGTGTAAATAATGTAGCTGCCTGCGTTATTGATAGGATCAGGAAAACAACACCAACTTTCTATAGGAAGCTTTCGCTGAACACTGTGCAGAGGTCGCACTACACTAACGTGTAAATAATAAAGCTGCCTGTGGTAGTGATAGGATCAGGAAAACAACACCAACCTTCTACAGCTAGCTTTAGCTGAATTCTGTGCATAGGTCACACTACACTAACATATAAATAATGTAGCTGCCTGCGGTAGTGATAGGATCAGGAAAACAACACCAACCTTCTACAGGTAGCTTTAGCTGAACACTGTGCAGAGGTTGCACTACACTAACTTTTAGCTTTAGCTGAACACTGTGCAGAGGTCGCACTACACTAACTTGAAGCTTTAGCTGAACACTGTGCAGAGGTGGCGCTACACTAACTTGTAGCTTTAGCTGAACACTGTGCAGAGGTCGAACTACACTAACTTGTATCTTTAGCTGAACACAGTGCAGGGGTCGCACTACACTAACTTGTAGTTTAGCTAAACACTGTGCAGAGGTCGCAGTACACTAACTTATACATAATGTAGCTGCCTGCGGTAGTGATAGGATCAGGAAAACAACACCAACCTTCTACAGGTAGCTTTAGCTGAACACTGTACAGAGGTCGCACTACACTAACGTGTAAATAATGTTGCTGCCTGCGTAGTAATACGATCAGGAAAACAACACCAACATTCTACAGGTAGCTTTAGCTGACCGCTATGCAGAGGTGGCACTACACTAACTTGTAGCTTTAGCTGAACACTGTGCAGAGGACACACTACACTAACTTATAGCTTTAGCTGAACACTGCAGAGGTCGCACAACACTAGCTTGTAGCTTTAGGTGAACACTGTGCAGAGTCGCACTACACCAACGTGTAAATAATGTAGCTGCCTGCGGTAGTGATAGGATCAGGAAAACACCACAAACCTTCTCCGGGTAGCTTTAGCTGAACACTGTACAGAGGTCGCACTACACTAACGTGCAAATAATGTAGCTGCCTGTGGTAGTTACACTAACGTGTAGCTTTAGCTGAACACTGTGCTGAGGTCACACTACACTAACTTGTAGCTTTAGCTGAACACTGTGCAGAGGTCGCACTACACTAACTTGTAGCTTTAGCCGAACACTGTGCAGAGGTTGCACTACACTAGCGTGTAAATAATGTAGCTGTCTGTGGTAGTGATATGATCAGGAAAACACCGCCAACCTTTTACAGGTAACTTTGGCTGAATACTGTGCAGAGGTTGCACTACACTAACGTGTAAATAAGGTAGCTGCTTGTGGTAGTGATAGGATCAGGAAAACAACACCAACCTTCCACAGGTAGCTTGAGCTGAACTCTGTGCAGAGGTCGCACTACACTAACTTATAGCTTTAGCTGAACACTGTGCAGAGGTCACACTACACTAAATTGTAGCTTTAGCCGAACACTGTGCAGAGGTTGCACTACACTAATGTGTAAATAATAAAGCTGCCTGTGGTAGTGATAGGATCAGGAAAACAACACCAACCTTCTACAGGTAGCTTTAGCTGAATGCTGTGCAGAGGTCACACTACACTAACTTGTAGCTTTAGCTGAACACTATGCTGAGGTCGCACTACACTAACTTGTAGCTTTAGCTTAACACTGTGCAGAGGTCACACTACAAAAACTTGTGGCTTTAGCCGAACACTGTGCAGAGGTTGCACTACACTAGCGTGTAAATAATGTAGCTGCCTGCGGTAGTGATAGGTTTAGGAAAACACCACCAACCATCTACAGGTAGCTTTAGCTGAACACTGTTCAGAGGTCGCACTACACTAACGTGTAAATAATGTAGCTGCCTGTGTTAGTGATAGGATCAGGAAAACAACACCAACCTTCTACATGTAGCTTGAGCTGAACACTGTGCAGAGGTCACACTACACTAACTTGTAGCTTTAGCTGAACACTGTGCAGAGGTCGCACTACACTAACTTGTAGCTTTAGCTGAACACTGTGCAAAGGTTTCACTACACTAAATTGCAGCTTTAGCTGAACACTGTGCAGAGGTCACACTACACTAACTTGTAGCTTTAGCTGAACACTGTGCAGAGGTCGCACTACACTAACTTGTAGCTTTAGCTGAACACTGTGCAGAGGTTGCAGTACACTAACTTGTACATAATGTAGCTACCTGCGGTAGTGATGGGATCAGGAAAACAACACCAACCTTCTACAGGTAGCTTTAGCTGAAAACTGTACAGAGGTCGAACTACACTAATGTGTAAATTATGTAGCTGCCTGTGGTAGTGAAAGGATCAGGAACACAACACCAAACTTCTACAGGTAGAAGTTTGGAACACTGTGCAGAGGTTGCACTACACTAACGTCCAAATAATGTAGCTGCCTGCGGTAGTGATAGGATAAGGAAACACCAACAACCTTCTACAGGTAGCTTTAGCTGAAAACTGTGAAGAGGTCACACTACACTAACGTGTAAATAATGTAGCTGCCTGCTTTATTGATAGGATCAGGAAAACAACACCAACCTTCTACAGGTAGCTTTAGCTGAAAACTATGCAGAGGTCGCACTACACTAACGTGTAAATAATGTAGCTGCCTGCGGTAGTGATAGGATCAAGAAAACACCTACAACCTTCTACAAGTAGCGTTAGCTGAAAACTGTGCAGAGGTCGCACAACACTAAAGTGTAAATAATGTAGCTGCCTGCGTTAGTGATAGGATCAGGAAAACAACACCAACCTTCTACAGGCAGCTTTAGCTGAACACTGTGCAGAGGTCGCACTACACTAACATGTAAATAATGTAGCTGTCTGCGGTAGTGATAGGATCAGGAAAACACCATCAACCTTCTACAGGTAGCTTTAGCTGAACACTGTGCAGAGGTCGCACTACACTAACGTGTAAATAATAACGCTGCCTGTGTTAGTGATAGGATCAGGAAAACAACACCAACCTTCTACAGGTAGCTTTAGCTGAACACTTTGCAGAGGTCGCGCTAAACTAACGTAAATAATGTAGCTGCCTGCTTTAGTGATAGGATCAAGAAAACAACAACAACCTTCTACAGCTAACTTTAGCTGAACACCGTGCAGAGGTCACACTACACTAACTTGTAGCTTTAGCTGAACACTGTGCAGAGGTCGCACTACACTAACTTGAAGCTTTAGCCGAACACTGTGCAGAGGTTGCACTACACTAGCGTGTATATAATGTAGTTGCCTACGGTAGTGATAGGATCAGGAAAACACCACCAACCTTCTACAGGTAGCTTTAGCTGAACACTGTTCAGAGGTCGCACTACACTTACGTGTAAACAATGTAGCTGCCTGCGTTATTGATAGCATCAGAAAAACAACACCAACCTTCTACAGGTAGCTTTAGCTGAAAACTATGCGGAGGTCGCACTACACTAACGTGTAAATAATGTAGCTGCCTGCGTTAGTGATAGGATCAGGAAAACAACACCAACCTTCTACAGGTAGCTTTAGCTGAACAATGTGCAGAGGTCGCACTACACTAACTTGTAGCTTTAGCTGAACACTGTGCAGAGGTCGCACTACACTAACTGGTAGCTTTAGCTGAATACTGTGCAGAGGTCGCACTACACTAACTTGTAGCTTTAGCCGAACACTGTGCAGAGGTCGCACTACACTTACGTGTAAATAATGCAGCTGCCTGCTGTAAAGATAGGATCAGGAAAACAACACCAACCTTCTACAGTTAGCTTTAGCTGAAAACTATGCAGAGGTCGCAATACACTAACGTGTAAATAATGTAGCTGCCTGCTGTAATGATAGGATCAGGAAAACACCACCAACCTTCTACAGGTAGCTTTAGCTGAAAACTGTGCAGAGGTCACACTTCACTAAGGTGTAAATAATGTAGCTGCCTGCTTTATTGATAGGATCAGGAAAACAATACCAACCTTCTACAGGTAACTTTAGCTGAAAACTATGTAGAGGTCGCACTACACTAACGTGTAAATAATGTAGTTGCCTGCGGTAGTGATAGGATCAGGAAAACACCTACAACCTTCTACAGGTAACTTTAGCTGAAAACTGTGCAGAGGTCGCACTACACTAAAGTGTAAATAATGTAGCTGCCTGCGTTAGTGATAGGATCAGGAAAACAACACCAACCTTCTACAAGAAGCTTTAGCTGAACACTGTGTAGAGGTCGCAATACACTAACGTGTAAATAATGTAGTTGCCTGTGGTAGTGATAGGATCAGGAAAACACCTACAACCTTCTACAGGTAACTTTAGCTGAAAACTGTGCAGAGTTTGCACTACACTAACGTGTAAATAATAACGCTGCCTGTGGTAGTGATAGGATCAGGAAAACAACACCAACCTTCTACAGGTAGCTTTAGCTGAACACTTTGCAGAGGTCGCACTAAACTAACGTAAATAATGTAGCTGCCTGCTTTAGTGATAGGATCAAGAAAACAACAATAACCTTCTACAGCTAACTTTAGCTGAACACTGTGCAGAGGTCACACTACACTAACATGTAGCTTTAGCTGAACACTGTGCTGAGGTTGAACTACACTAACTTGTAGCTTTAGCCGAACACTGTGCAGAGGTTGCACTACACTAGCATGTAAATAATGTAGCTGCCTGCGGTAGTGATAGGATCAGGAAAACACCACCAACCTTCTACAGGTAGCTTTAGCTGAACACTGATCAGAGGTCGCACTACACTTACGTGTAAATAATGTAGCTGCCTGCGGTAGTGATAGGATAAGGAAACACCACCAACCTTCTACAGGTAGCTTTAGCTGAACACTGTGCAGAGGTCGCACTACACTAACGTGTAAATAATAACGCTGCCTGTGGTAGTGATAGGATCAGGAAAACAACACCAACCTTCTACAGGTAGCTTTAGCTGAACACTTTGCAGAGGTCGCGCTAAACTAACGTAAATAATGTAGCTGTCTGCTTTAGTGATAGGATCAAGAAAACAACAACAACCTTCTACAGCTAACTTTAGCTGAACACTGTGCAGAGGTCACACTACACTAACTTGTAGCTTTAGCTGAACACTGTGCTGAGGTTGAACTACACTAACTTGTAGCTTTAGCTGAACACCGTGCAGAGGTCGCACTACACTAACTTGAAGCTTTAGCCGAACACTGTGCAGAGGTTGCACTACACTAGCGTTTAAATAATGTAGCGGCCTGCGGTAGTGATAGGATCAGGAAAACACCACCAACCTTCTACAGGTAGCTTTAGCTGAACACTGTTCAGAGGTCGCACTATACTTACATGTAAATAATGTAGCTGCCTGCGTTATTGATAGGATCAGAAAAACAACACCAACCTTCTACAGGTAGCTTTAGCTGAAAACTATGCGGAGGTCGCACTACATTAACGTGTAAATAATGTAGCTTCCTGCGTTAGTGATAGGATCAGGAAAACAACACCAACCTTCTACAGGTAGCTTTAGCTGAACACTGTGCAGAGGTCGCACTACACTAACTTGTAGCTTTAGCTGAACACTATGCAGAGTTCGCACTGCACTAACTTGTAGCTTTAGCTGAACACTGTACAGAGGTCGCACTACACTAACTGGTAGCTTTAGCTGAATACTGTGCAGAGGTCGCACTACACTAACTTGTAGCTTTAGCCGAACACTGTGCAGAGGTTGTACTACACTAGCGTGTAAATAATGTAGCTGCCTGCGGTAGTGATAGGATCAGGAAAATACCGCCAACCTTTTACAGGTAGCTTTAGCTGAACACTGTGCAGAGGTCGCACTACACTAACGTGTAAATAAGGTAGCTGACTGTGGTAGTGATAGGATCAGGAAAACAACACTAACCTTCTACAGGTAGCTTGAGCTGAACACTGTGCAGAGGTCGCACTACACTAACTTATAGCTTTAGCTGAACACTGTGCAGAGGTCGCACTACACTAACTTGTAGCTTTAGCCGAACACTGTGCAGAGGTTACAATACACTAGCGTGTAAATAATGTAGCTGCCTGCGGTAGTGATAGGATCAGGAAAACACCACCAACCTTCTATAGGTAGCTTTAGCTGAACACTGTGCAGAGGTCGCACTACACTTACGTGTAAATAATGTAGCTGCCTGCTTTATTGATAGGATCAGGAAAACAACACCAACCTTCTACAGGTAGCTTTAGCTGAAAACTATGCAGAGGTCGCAGTACACTAACGTGTAAATAATGTAGCTGTCTGCGGTAGTGATAGGATCAGGAAAACACCACCAACCTTCTACAGGTAGCTTTAGCTGAAAACTGTGCAGAGGTCACACTATACTCACGTGTAAATAATGTAGCTGCCTGCTTTATTGATAGGATCAGGAAAACAACACCAACCTTCTACAGGTAGCTTTAGCTGAAAACTATGCAGAGGTCGCACTACAATAACGTGTAAATAATGTAGCTGCCTGCGGTAGTGATAAGATCAGGAAAACACCTACAACCTTCTACAGGTAGCTTTAGCTGAAAACTGTGCAGAGGTCGCACTACACTAAAGTGTAAATAATGTAGCTGCCTGCATTAGTGATAGGATCAGGAAAACAACACCAACCTTCTACAGGCAGCTTTAGCTGAACACTGTGCAGACGTTGCACTAAACTAACGTAAATAATGTAGCTGCCTGCTTTAGTGATAGGATCAAGAAAACAACAACAACCTTCTACAACTAACTTAAGCTGAACACTGTGCAGAGGTAACACTACACTAACTTGTAGCTTTAGCTGAACACTGTGCTGAGGTTGAACTACACTAACTTGTAGCTTTAGCTGAACACTGTGCAGAGGTAGCACTACACTAACTTGTAGCTTTAGCTGAACACTGTGCTGAGGTTGAACTACACTAACTTGTAGCTTTAGCTGAACACTGTGCAGAGGTCGCACTACACTAACTTGTAGCTTTAGCCGAACACTGTGCAGAGGTTGCATTACACTAGCGTGTAAATAATGTAGCTGCCTGCGGTAGTGATAGGATCAGGAAAACAACATCAACCTTCTACAGGTAGCTTTAGCTGAACACTGTGCAGAGGTCGCACTACACTAAATTGTAGCTTTAGCTGAACACTATGCAGAGTTCACACAGCACTAACTTGTAGCTTTAGCTGAACACTGTGCAGAGGTCGCACTACACTAACTGGTAGCTTTAGCTGAATACTGTGCAGAGGTCGCACTACACTAACTTGTAGCTTTAGCCGAACACTGTGCAGAGGTTGCACTACACTAGCGTGTAAATAATGTAGCTGCCTGCGGTAGTGATAGGATCAAGAAAACAACACTAACCTTCTACAGGTAGCTTGAGCTGAACACTGTGCAGAGGTTGCACTACAGTAACATGTAAATAATATTGCTGTCTGAATTAGTAAAAGGATCAGGAAAACAACACCAACCTTCTACATGTAGCTTTAGCTGAACACTGAGCAGAGGTCGCACTACACTAACTTGTACATAATGTAGCTGCCTGTGGTAGTGATGGGATCAGGAAAACAACACCATCCTTCTACAGGTAGCTTTAGCTGAACAGTGTTTACAGGTCGCACTACACTAACTTTTAGCTTTAGCTGAACACTGTGCAGAGGTGGCATTACACTAACTTGTAGCTTTAGCTGAACACTGTGCTGAGGTCGCACTACTCTAACTTGTAGCTTTAGCTGAACACTGTGCAGAGTCGCACTACACGAATTTGTAGTGATAGGATCAGGAAAACACCACCAACCTTCTACAGGTAGCATTAGCTGAACACTGTACAGAGGTCGCACTACACTAACGTGTAAATAATGTAGCTGCCTGTGGTAGTGTTAGGATCAGGAAAACAACACCATCCTTCTACAGGTAGCTTTAGCTGAACACTGTGCAAAGGTCGCACTACAATTACGTGTAAATAATGTAGCTGCCTGCGTTATTGATAGGATCAGGAAAACAACACCAACCTTCTACAGGTAGCTTTAGCTGTAAACTATGCAGAGGTCGCACTATACTAACGTGTAAATAATGCAGCTGCCTGCGGTACTGATAGGATCAGGAAAACACCACCAACCTTCTACAGGTAGCTTTAGCTGAACACTGTGCAGAGGTCGCACTACACTAAAGTGTAAATAATATAGCTGCCTGCGTTAGTGATAGGATTGGGAAAACAACACCAACCTTCTACAGGCAGCTTTAGCTGAAAACTTTTCAGAGGTCGCACTAAACTATCGTGTAAATAATGTAGCTGCCTGCTTTAGTGATAGAATCAGGAAAACACCACCAACCTTTTTACAGCTAACTTTAGCTGAACACTGTGCAGAGGTCACACTACACAAACTTGTAGCATTAGCTGAACACTGTGCTGAGGTCGCACTACACTAACTTGTAGCTTTAGCTGAACATTGTGCAGAGGTCGCACTACACTAACTTGTAGCTTTAGCCGAACACTGTGCAGAGGTTGCACTACACTAGCGTGTAAATAATGTAGCTGCCTGCGTTATTGATAGGATCAGGAAAACAACACCAACCTTCTACAGGTAGCTTTAGCTGAAAAGTATGCAGAGGTCGCACTACACTAACGTGTAAATAATGTAGCTGCCTGCGTTAGTGATAGGATCAGGAAAACAACACCAACCTTCTACAGGTAGCTTTAGCTGAACACTGTGCAGAGGTTGCACTACACTAACGTGTAAATAAGGTAGCTGCCTGCGGTAGTGATGGGATCAGGAAAACAAGACCAACCTTCTACTGGTAGCTTGAGCTGAACACTGTGCAGAGGTCACACTACACTAACTTGTAGCTTTAGCTGAACACTGTGCAGAGGTCGCACTACACTAACTTGTAGCTTTAGCTGAACACTGTGCAAAGGTTTCACTACACTAAATTGTAGCTTCAGCTGAACACTGTGCAGAGGTCGCACTACACTAACTTGTAGCTTTAGCTGAACACTGTGCGGAGGTCGCACTACACTAACTTGTAGCTTTAGCTGGACACTGTGCAGAGGTCGCAGTACACTATCTTGTACATAATGCAGCTGCCTGAAGTAGTGATGGGATCAGGAAAACAACACCAACCTTCTACAGGTAGCTTTAGCTGAACAGTGTGCAGAGGTCGCACTACACTAACTTGTAGCTTTAGCTGAACAATGTGCAGAGGTGGCACTACATTAACTTGTAGCTTTAGCTGAACACTGTGCAGAGTCGCACTACACTAACGTGTAAATAATGTAGGTGCCTGCGGTAGTGATAGGATCAGGAAAACACCACCAACCTTCTACAGGTAGCTTTAGCTGAACACTGTACAGAGGTCACACTACACTAATGTGTAAATACTGTAGCTGCCTGTGGTAGTGATAGGATCAGGAACACAACACCAACCTTCTACAGGGAGCTTTAGCTGAACACTGTGCAAAGGTTGCACTACACTAATGTACAAATAATGTAGCTGCCTGCGGTAGTGATAGGATCAGGAAACACCACCACCCTTCTACAGGTAGCTTTAGCTGAAAACTGTGCAGAGGTCACACTACACTAACGTGTAAATAATGTAGCTGCCTGCGTTAGTGATAGGATCAGGAAAACAACACCAACCTTCTACAAGTAGCTTTAGCTGAACACTGTGCAGAGGTCGCACTACACTAACTTGTAGCTTTAGCTGAACACTGTGCAGAGGTCGCACTACACTAACTGGTAGCTTTAGCTGAATACTGTGCAGAGGTCGCACTACACTAACTTGTAGCTTTAGCCGAACACTGTGCAGAGGTTGCACTACACTAGCGTGTAAATAATTTAGCTGCCTGCGGCAGTGATAGGATCAGGAAAACACCGCCAACCTTTTACAGGTAGCTTTAGCTGAACACTCTGCAGAGGTTGCACTACACTAACGTGTAAATAAGGTAGCTGCCTGCGGTAGTGATAGGATCAGGAAAACAACACCAACCTTCTACAGGTAGCTTGAGCTGAACACTGTGCAAAGGTTGCACTACACTAACTTGTAGCTTTAGCTGAACACTGTGCAGAGGTCGCACTACACTAACTTGTAGCTTTAGCTGAACACTGTGCAGAGGTTTCACTACACTAAATTGTAGCTTTAGCTGAACATTGTGAAGAGGTCGCACTACACTAACTTGTAGTGATAGAATCAGGAAAACACCACCAACCTTCTACAGGTAGCTTTAGCTAAACACTGTACAGCGGTCACACTACACTAACGTGTAAATAATGTAGCTGCCTGTGGTAGTGATAGGATCATTAACACAACACCAACCTTCTACAGGTAGCTTTAGCTGAACACTGTGCAGAGGTTGCACTACACTAACGTGCAAATAATGTAGCTGCCTGCGGTAGTGATAGGATCAGGAAACACCACCAACTTTCTACAGGTATCTTTAGCTGAACACTGTGCAGAGGTCACACTACACTAACGTGTAAATAATGTAGCTGCCTGCGTTATTGATAGGATCAGTAAAACAACACCAACCTTGTACACGTAGCTTTAGCTGAAGTCTGTGCAGAGGTCGCACTACACTAATGTGTAAATAATGTAGCTGCCTGTGGTAGTGATAGGATCAGGAAAACACCACCAACCTTCTACAGGTAGCTTTAGCTGAACACTGTGCAGAGGTCGCACTACACTAAAGTGTAAATAATGTAGCTGCCTGCATTAGTGATAGGAACAGGAAAACAACACCAACTTCTACAGGTAGCTTTAGCTGAACTCTGTGCAGAGGTCACACTACACTAACTTATCGCTTTAGCTGAACACTGTTCAGAGGTTGCACTACACTAACTTGTAGCTTTGGCCAAACACTGTGCAGAGGTTGCACTACACTAGCGTGTAAATAATGTAGCTGCCTGCAGTAGTGATAGGATCAGGAAAAAAACACCAACCTTCTACAGATAGCTTTAGCTGAACACTGTGCAGAGATCACACTGCACTAAAGTGTAAATAATGTAGCTGCCTGCGGTAGTGATATGATGAGGCAGAGGCGGCTCTCTAATTAGGCAAACTAGGCGGCCGCCTAAGGCCCGGCACTTACAGGGGCCTCACGGCCGCCTAGTTTGCCTGTGCTCGATCACTAATGTGGACTAGGGAAAAGGCGTTTGGGCAGCCATAGGGCACACCGGAAGTCCATGCGGGGCCCTAAGGCAGCTGAGCTGATCCTTCAGCCCGCGCCGCTCACCTGGCCTCTCTGCGTCTGGCCGGCTGCCTATTTGGGTCTGGAGTCGGGCCAGGCTGCGGAAACTATCCAGCTGAGCTGCTCTATGACTGTCTCTGCCTGTGAAGGGGAAGAAGGAGCTCCGGTGGATGGATCGCATCCCAGCACTTGCTGCAGCCTGGCCGACCGCCCAGAAAGTGAGTGCCCAGGTGTTGTGCCGAGGCTGGCCGTGCAGCCCTCCTGTGTGCCTGGATAGGAGGAGCGGCAGGGACAGCTGCATATGGAGGAATTGATCTTCCATATTACTTCTACAGCCGCTGAATGCTCGCTTCTTCTGCGGGCATTCATTGGCTGCAGAAAGAATATGGAAGCTCAAGTCTTCCATATGCAGCTGTCCCTGCCACTCCTCCTATCCAACTTGTTTTACTGCCCCGTGCTCCCTGGTTCCTCCCAGTTCTCCCTGCCCACCCTACCCCCCCATGCTCCCCCCACTGTGCTGTCCAGTCCCATCCCACTGCTCCCCCCAGTGCTCTGTGCTCTCCCCCCACAGTGATCTCTGATCCCCTCTGTGCTCCCTGGCTCCCCCTCTGTGCTCTCCCCCCACAGTGATCTCTGATCCCCTCTGTGCTCCCTGGCTCCCCCACTGTGCTCTCCCCCCACAGTGATCTCTGATCCCCTCTGTGCTCCCTGGCTCCCCCACTGTGCTCTCCCCCCACAGTGATCTCTGATCCCCTCTGTGCTCCCTGGCTCCCCCACTGTGCTCTCCCCCCACAGTGATCTCTGATCCCCTCTGTGCTCCCTGGCTCCCACCATGCTCTCCCCCCACTGTGCTGTACAGTCCCACCCCACTGCTCCCCAGCTCCCCCCAGTGCTCTGTGCTCTCCCCCCACAGTGATCTCTGATCCCCTCTGTGCTCCCTGGCTCCCCCACTGTGCTCTCCCCCCACAGTGATCTCTGATCCGCTCCGTGCTCCCTGGCTCCCACCATGTTCTCCCCCCCACTGTGCTGTCCAGTTCCCCCCACTGCTCTCCAGCTCCCCCAGTGCTCTGTGCTCCCTGGCTCCCCCACAGTGCTCTCCCCCCACAGTGCTCTCTGGTCCTCTCTGGCTCCCCCATACTCTCCCCCCCAGTGCTCTCCGACCCCCATGCTCCCTGGCTCCCCCCCAACAGTGCTCTCCAGCCCCCCAGAGCTCTCTGCTACCCGGGTACTCCCTAACCCCCTTGAAGTTCTACCTGCCCCCAGTGCTCTCTGCCCCCTGTGCTGTCCAGTTTCCCCCCCAGTGCTCTCCACCCCCGTGCTCTCTGGCTCCCCCTGTGCTTTCTACTCCACCCTGTGCTCTTCAGCTCCCCCCACAGTGCTCTTCAGCTCCCCCGTGCTTTCCGGACCCCACTTTTCTCCCTATCTTTCCAACTCTCCCCCACCCCCCTGTGCTCCTTGGCTCCCCCCCATGCTCTCCACCACACTGTGCTATCCAGCTCCCCCGGTGCTCTCCACCCCCCACCCTCCCTGTGCTCTTCTGCCCCTTCTCCAGTACTCTCTGGCCCCCGTGCTCTCCACCACCCCCTGTGTTCTCTGCCCCCGCCAGGCTCTCCGCTCCTACCAGTGCGACCCCCTAGTGCTCTCCAGCTCCCCCAGGGCTCTCCACTCCCCCAGTGCTCTTGCCCCCCACACTCTTGCCCCCCCCTCTGCTGCTCTCAGCATCACTCCCGTGTTCTCCGCCACCCCTGTTCTCTTTTCTGGCCCCCTCACCCCCCGGCAGCTCTGCTAGGTTCCCCCTCCTTTCCCTCCGGCTGCTGCAGGGGGTCTCTCAGGCTGGAGAGCAGGGAAGGGACCGCTCAGTCTATTTTTTTGTCCCAGTCCGGGCCTGGCGGGCAAGGTGAGCAGCGAGGCTGGCAAGGATCGATAGTTCTGGAGGGAGAAGAGCTCTAAAGACCTGCCAGGACTGGTAAACATGCTGACTGGGCCAGGAAAACGAGGACGTGTGGAAGGTAAAGGTGACCAGGGACCACTCCATCTCACAGCAAACAGATCCTCTGGAAGGAGCAGGACACTGTCCCCACCCAGAATGAGAATGGACCCTGCCTGCTGCTGGCCGTCATGAACATCCTGCTGGCATGGAAGGTACCGTACCAAGCATCACGCACAGCTTCCCACAGACAGGCACTGCAGACTGGGACATACAGTAGGGCACAGGAGGGGCTGCAGACAGGGACAGTGCTATGGATCTCTCTCTCACCCCCCCTCTCTCTCTCTCTCTCTCTCTCGCGCGCTCTCACCCCCTCTCTTTCTCACCTCCACCTCCCTCTCTCTCCACCTCCCTCTCTCTCCCCACTCTCTCTCTATCCCCTCCCTCTCTCTCTCCCTCCCCCCCCTCTCTCTCTCTCCCTCCCTCTCTCTCCCTCTCTCTCTCCCTCCCTCTCCCTCCCTCTCTCTCTCTCTCCCCTCTCTCCCTCCCTCCCTCTCCCTCCCTCTCTCTCTCTCTCTCTCTCTCCCCTCTCTCTCCCTCCCTCTCTCTCCCTCCCTCTCTCTCCCTCCCCCTCTCTCTCTCCCCCTCTCTCTCTCCCCCCTCTCTCTCCCTCCCCCTCCCTCTCTTTCCCCCTTCCTCTCTCTCTCTCCCTCCCTCGCTCTCCCCTCCCTCCCCTCTTCTCTCTCTCCCTCTCCACTGGGATTTCCCCACTCTCCTTCCTCTAGAGATGTGGAATGATTCAGTGACGCCCCTTCCCATCCTCCCAAGGCACAGAGGAAAATCCTAGAGGGGTTGTCACCTTGCTGGGTCCCAGATGTTGTATTAGCTGCATATGTCTGATGGGTGAGAAGGGTGCCCTGGAAGTGGTGCTGATCACCTTTGTGCTAGATCCATGCATCTTTCTGCAGCCATTTTTACTTGCTTGAATTTTTTTATCTATTATGGGAGTGAGTGGGGCCTCGTGTCTAAATTTTGCCTAAGGCCTCACAAAGCCTAGAGCCGCCTCTGGGATCAGGAAAACAACACCAACCTTCTACAGGTAGCTTGAGCTGAACACTGTGCAGAGGTCGCACTACACTAACATGTAAATAATGTAGCTGTCTGAATTAGTAAAAGGATCAGGAAAACAACACCAACCTTCTACATGTAGCTTTAGCTGAACACTGTGCAGAGGTCGCATTACACTAACTTGTAGCTTTAGCTGAACACTGTGCAGAGGTCGCAGTACACTAACTTGAACATAATGTACCTGCCTGTGGTAGTGATGGGATCAGGAAAACAACACCAACCTTCTACAGGTAGCTTTAGCTGAAAATTGTGCAGAGGTCGCACTATACTAACTTGTAGCTTTAGCTGAACACTGTGCAGAGGTCGCACTACACTAAATTGTAGCTTTAGCTGAACACTGTGCAGAGGTCGCACTACACTAAATTGTAGCTGTAGCTGAACACTCTGCAGAGGTTGCACTACTCTAACTTGTAGCTTTAGCTGAACACTCTGCAGAGTCGCACTACACGAACTTGTAGTGATAGGATCAGGAAAACACCACCAACCTTCTACAGGTAGCTTTAGCTGAACACTGTACAGAGGTCGCACTACACTAACTTGTAGCTTTAGCTGAACACTGTGCAGAGGTCGCACTACACTAACTTGTAGCTTTAGCTGAACACTATGCAGAGGTCGCACTACACTAATGTGTCAATAATGTAGCTGCCTGCGGCAATGATAGGATCAGGAAAACAACACCAACCTTCTACAGGTAGCTTTAGCTGAACACTGTGCAGAGGTCTCACTACACTAACTTGTAGCTTTAGTTGAACACTGTGCAGAGGTCGCACTACACTAACTTGTAGCTTTAGCTGAACACTATGCAGAAGTCACAATACACTAATGTGTCAATAATGTAGCTGCCTGCGGCAATGATAGGATCAGGAAAACAACACCAACCTTCTACAGGTAGCTTTAGCTGAACACTGTGCAGAGGTCTCACTACACTAACTTGTAGCTTTAGCTGAACACTGTGCAGAGATCGCACTACACTAACTTGTAGCTTTAGCTGAACACTATGCAGAAGTCGCACTACACTAACTTGTAGCTTTAGATGAACACTATGCAGAAGTCGCACTACACTAATGTGTCAATAATGTAGCTGCCTGCGGCAATGATAGGATCAGGAAAACAACACCAGCCTTCTACAGGTAGCTTTAGCTGAACACTGTGCAGAGGTCTCACTACACTAACTTGTAGCTTTAGCTGAACACTGTGCAGAGGTCGCACTACACTAACTTGTAGCTTTAGCTGAACACTATGCAGAAGGCGCACTACACTAACTTGTAGCTTTAGATGAACACTGTGCAGAGGTCGCACTACACTAACTTGTAGCTTTAGATGAACACTGTGCAGAGGTTGCACTACACTAACTTGTAGCTTTAGCTGAACACTGTGCAGAGGTCGCACTACACTAACTTGTTGCTTTAGCTGAATACTGTGCAGAGGTCGCACTACACTTACTTGTAGCTTTAGCTGAACACTGTGCAGAGGTCGCACTACACTAACTTGTAGCTTTAGCTAAACACTGTGCAGAAGTCGCACTACACTAACTTATAGCTTTAGCTGAACACTATGCAGAAGTTGCACTATACTAACTTGTAGCTTTAGATGAACACTGTGCAGAGGTCGCACTACACTAACTTGTAGCTTTAGCTGAACACTGTGCAGAGGTTGCACTACACTAACTTGTAGCTTTAGCTAAACACTGTGCAGAAGTCGCACTACACTAACTTATAGCTTTAGCTGAACACTATGGAGAAGTTGCACTATACTAACTTGTAGCTTTAGCTGAACACTGTGCAGAGGTCGCACTACCCTAACTTGTAGCTTTAGCTGAACACTGTGTAGAGGTCTCACTACACTAACTTGTAGCTTCAGCTGAACACTGTGCAGAGGTCGCACTACACTAAAAAATAATGTTGCTGACTGCGATAGTGATAGAATCAGAAAAACACCACCAATCTTCTACAGGTAGCTTTAGCTGAACACTGTGCAGAGGTCGCACTACACTAACTTGTAGCTTTAGCTGAATACTGTGCAGAGGTCGCACTACACTAACTTGTAGCTTTAGATGAACACTATGCAGAGGTCGCACTGCACTAACTTGTAGCTTTAGATGAACACTGTGCAGAGGTTGCACTACACTAATTTGTAGCTTTAGCTGAACACTGTGCAGAGGTTGCACTACACTTACTTGAAGCTTTAGCTGAACACTGTGCAGAGGTCGCACTACACTAACTTGTAGCTTTAGCTAAACACTGTGCAGAAGTCGCACTACACTAACTTATAGCTTTAGCTGAACACTATGCAGAAGTCACACTATACTAACTTGTAGCTTTAGCTGAACACTGTGCAGAGGTCGCACTACCCTAACTTGTAGCTTTAGCTGAACACTGTGTAGAGGTCTCACTACACTACCTTGTAGCTTTAGCTGAACACTGTGCAGAAGTCGCACTATACTAACTTGTAGCTTTAGCTGAACACTGTTCAGAGGTCGCACAACACTAACTTGTAGCTTTAGCTGAACACTGTGCAGAGGTCGCACTACACTAACTTGTAGGTTTAGCTGAACACTGTGCAGAGGTCGCACTACACTAACGTGTACATAATGTAGCTGCCTGCAGTAGTGATATGATCAGGAAAACAACACCAACCTTCTACAGGTAGCTTTAGCTGCACAATGTGTAAAGGTCGCACTACACTAACTTGTAGCTTTAGCTGAACACTGTGCAGAGTTCGCACTACACTAGCTTGTAGCTTTAGCTGAACACTGTGCAGAGGTCGCACTACAATAACTTGTAGCTTTCGCTGAACATAATGCAGAGGTCGCACTACACTAATGTGTCAATAATGTAGCTGCCTGCGGCAATGATAGGATCAGGAAAACAACACCAACCTTCTACAGGTAGCTTTAGCTGAACACTGTGCAGAGGTCTCACTACACTAACTTGTAGCTTTAGCTGAACACTGTGCAGAGGTCGCACTACACTAACTTGTAGCTTTAGCTGAACACTATGCAGAAGGCGCACTACACTAACTTGTAGCTTTAGATGAACACTGTGCAGAGGTCGCACTACACTAACTTGTAGCTTTAGATGAACACTGTGCAGAGGTTGCACTACACTAACTTGTAGCTTTAGCTGAACACTGTGCAGAGGTCGCACTACACTAACTTGTTGCTTTAGCTGAATACTGTGCAGAGGTCGCACTACACTTACTTGTAGCTTTAGCTGAACACTGTGCAGAGGTCGCACTACACTAACTTGTAGCTTTAGCTAAACACTGTGCAGAAGTCGCACTACACTAACTTATAGCTTTAGCTGAACACTATGCAGAAGTTGCACTATACTAACTTGTAGCTTTAGATGAACACTGTGCAGAGGTCGCACTACACTAACTTGTAGCTTTAGCTGAACACTGTGCAGAGGTTGCACTACACTAACTTGTAGCTTTAGCTAAACACTGTGCAGAAGTCGCACTACACTAACTTATAGCTTTAGCTGAACACTATGCAGAAGTTGCACTATACTAACTTGTAGCTTTAGCTGAACACTGTGTAGAGGTCTCACTACACTAACTTGTAGCTTCAGCTGAACACTGTGCAGAGGTCGCACTACACTAAAAAATAATGTTGCTGACTGCGATAGTGATAGAATCAGAAAAACACCACCAATCTTCTACAGGTAGCTTTAGCTGAACACTGTGCAGAGGTCGCACTACACTAACTTGTAGCTTTAGCTGAATACTGTGCAGAGGTCGCACTACACTAACTTGTAGCTTTAGATGAACACTATGCAGAGGTCGCACTACACTAACTTGTAGCTTTAGATGAACACTGTGCAGAGGTTGCACTACACTAATTTGTAGCTTTAGCTGAACACTGTGCAGAGGTTGCACTACACTTACTTGAAGCTTTAGCTGAACACTGTGCAGAGGTCGCACTACACTAACTTGTAGCTTTAGCTAAACACTGTGCAGAAGTCGCACTACACTAACTTATAGCTTTAGCTGAACACTATGCAGAAGTCACACTATACTAACTTGTAGCTTTAGCTGAACACTGTGCAGAGGTCGCACTACCCTAACTTGTAGCTTTAGCTGAACACTGTGTAGAGGTCTCACTACACTACCTTGTAGCTTTAGCTGAACACTGTGCAGAAGTCGCACTATACTAACTTGTAGCTTTAGCTGAACACTGTTCAGAGGTCGCACAACACTAACTTGTAGCTTTAGCTGAACACTGTGCAGAGGTCGCACTACACTAACTTGTAGGTTTAGCTGAACACTGTGCAGAGGTCGCACTACACTAACGTGTACATAATGTAGCTGCCTGCAGTAGTGATATGATCAGGAAAACAACACCAACCTTCTACAGGTAGCTTTAGCTGCACAATGTGTAAAGGTCGCACTACACTAACTTGTAGCTTTAGCTGAACACTGTGCAGAGTTCGCACTACACTAGCTTGTAGCTTTAGCTGAACACTGTGCAGAGGTCGCACTACAATAACTTGTAGCTTTAGCTGAACACAATGCAGAGGTCGCACTACACTAATGTGTCAATAATGTAGCTGCCTGCGGCAATGATAGGATCAGGAAAACAACACCAGCCTTCTACAGGTAGCTTTAGCTGAACACTGTGCAGAGGTCTCACTACACTAACTTGTAGCTTTAGCTGAACACTGTGCAGAGGTCGCACTACACTAACTTGTAGCTTTAGCTGAACACTATGCAGAAGGCGCACTACACTAACTTGTAGCTTTAGATGAACACTGTGCAGAGGTCGCACTACACTAACTTGTAGCTTTAGATGAACACTGTGCAGAGGTTGCACTACACTAACTTGTAGCTTTAGCTGAACACTGTGCAGACGTCGCACTACACTAACTTGTTGCTTTAGCTGAATACTGTGCAGAGGTCGCACTACACTTACTTGTAGCTTTAGCTGAACACTGTGCAGAGGTCGCACTACACTAACTTGTAGCTTTAGCTAAACACTGTGCAGAAGTCGCACTACACTAACTTATAGCTTTAGCTGAACACTATGCAGAAGTTGCACTATACTAACTTGTAGCTTTAGATGAACACTGTGCAGAGGTCGCACTACACTAACTTGTAGCTTTAGCTGAACACTGTGCAGAGGTTGCACTACACTAACTTGTAGCTTTAGCTAAACACTGTGCAGAAGTCGCACTACACTAACTTATAGCTTTAGCTGAACACTATGCAGAAGTTGCACTATACTAACTTGTAGCTTTAGCTGAACACTGTGCAGAGGTCGCACTACCCTAACTTGTAGCTTTAGCTGAACACTGTGTAGAGGTCTCACTACACTAACTTGTAGCTTCAGCTGAACACTGTGCAGAGGTCGCACTACACTAAAAAATAATGTTGCTGACTGCGATAGTGATAGAATCAGAAAAACACCACCAATCTTCTACAGGTAGCTTTAGCTGAACACTGTGCAGAGGTCGCACTACACTAACTTGTTGCTTTAGCTGAATACTGTGCAGAGGTCGCACTACACTTACTTGTAGCTTTAGCTGAACACTGTGCAGAGGTTGCACTACACTAACTTGTAGCTTTAGCTAAACACTGTGCAGAAGTCGCACTACACTAACTTATAGCTTTAGCTGAACACTGTGCAGAAGTCGCACTATACTAACTTGTATCTTTAGCTGAACACTGTTCAGAGGTCGCACAACACTAACTTGTAGCTTTAGCTGAACACTGTGCAGAGGTCGCACTACACTAACTTGTAGGTTTAGCTGAACACTGTGCAGAGGTCGCACTACACTAACGTGTACATAATGTAGCTGCCTGCAGTAGTGATATGATCAGGAAAACAACACCAACCTTCTACAGGTAGCTTTAGCTGCACAATGTGTAAAGGTCGCACTACACTAACTTGTAGCTTTAGCTGAACACTGTGCAGAGTTCGCACTACACTAGCTTGTAGCTTTAGCTGAACACTGTGCAGAGGTCGCACTACAATAACTTGTAGCTTTAGCTGAACACAATGCAGAGGTCGCACTACACTAATGTGTCAATAATGTAGCTGCCTGCGGCAATGATAGGATCAGGAAAACAACACCAACCTTCTACAGGTAGCTTTAGCTGAACACTGTGCAGAGGTCTCACTACACTAACTTGTAGCTTTAGCTGAACACTGTGCAGAGGTCGCACTACACTAACTCGTAGCTTTTGCTGAACACTATGCAGAAGGCGCACTACACTAACTTGTAGCTTTAGATGAACACTGTGCAGAGGTCGCACTACACTAACTTGTAGCTTTAGATGAACACTGTGCAGAGGTTGCACTACATTAACTTGTAGCTTTAGCTGAACACTGTGCAGAGGTCGCACTACACTAACTTGTTGCTTTAGCTGAATACTGTGCAGAGGTCGCACTACACTTACTTGTAGCTTTAGCTGAACACTGTGCAGAGGTCGCACTACACTAACTTGTAGCTTTAGCTAAACACTGTGCAGAAGTCGCACTACACTAACTTATAGCTTTAGCTTAACACTATGCAGAAGTTGCACTATACTAACTTGTAGCTTTAGATGAACACTGTGCAGAGGTCGCACTACACTAACTTGTAGCTTTAGCTGAACACTGTGCAGAGGTCGCACTACACTAACTTGTTGCTTTAGCTGAATACTGTGCAGAGGTCGCACTACACTTACTTGTAGCTTTAGCTGAACACTGCGCAGAGGTTGCACTACACTAACTTGTAGCTTTAGCTAAACACTGTGCAGAAGTCGCACTACACTAACTTATAGCTTTAGCTGAACACTATGCAGAAGTTGCACTATACTAACTTGTAGCTTTAGCCGAACACTGTGCAGAGGTCGCACTACCCTAACTTGTAGCTTTAGCTGAACACTGTGTAGAGGTCTCACTACACTAACTTGTAGCTTCAGCTGAACACTGTGCAGAGGTCGCACTACACTAAAAAATAATGTTGCTGACTGCGATAGTGATAGAATCAGAAAAACACCACCAATCTTCTACAGGTAGCTTTAGCTGAACACTGTTCAGAGGTCGTACTGCACTAACTGTAAATACTGTAGCTAATAGGACTAATAGGATCAGAAGAACACCATCAATTTTCTCCAAATACTGTAACAACATCTGCCTGCCTGTCAGTAGGAAGAAAAGAACAGGAACGGATCTAGCTAAACTGAATACAGTGTATATATATATATATATATATATATATATATATATATATAAAACACCTAGGATGCATATATATATACACAATACTGACTGTCCTGCCTAATCTATCTAACTTAAATCAAATGACACTGTCTCTCTGTCTCTGTCTCGGAACACACTACACAGGGCCGACATGCAGGCGGCCTTATATAGTGCGGGGCGTGTACTAAATCCCCTGAGGCATATTTGGCCAAAGCCACCCTGCCTTTGGCCAATTATGGCTCTCCGTTCTTACCGTTCTGTGATTGGCCAAAGCATGCGGGTCATAGTGCATGCTTGGCCAATCATCAGCCAGCAATGCACTGCGATGCCGCAGTGAATTATGGGCCGTGACGCGCCACTCGAA
The DNA here is from genome assembly GCF_042186555.1 of Aquarana catesbeiana. NCBI lineage: Eukaryota > Metazoa > Chordata > Amphibia > Anura > Ranidae > Aquarana > Aquarana catesbeiana. The sequence goes on from NC_133327.1 coordinate 204,404,017, forward strand.
TTTGGCACGAACGGCCCATATCGTTCGCAATTCGGCGAACGATCGAACACGAAGCTCATCCCTAATCACCGTCATACCTTATACCAGCATCCTGATCACCACAATACACATTACCAGCATCATGATCACCCACATGCACCATATCAGTGCCCTGATCACCGCCATATTCCATACCAGTTCTCTGATGACCACCACAACATACCAGGATCCTGATCACCCCCATACGCCATATCAACATCCTGATAACTGTCATATGCTATACGAAAGCCCTGATCACCACCACAACATACCAGCATCCTGATCACCCCTAAATACCATACCAGCATCCTGATCACCCCCATATGCCATACCAGCATCCTGATAACTATCATTTGCCATACTAGTGTCCTGATCACCACCATATCCTCTGTCAGCATCCTGATCATTGCCATAGATTATACCAGCATTCTGATTAACACCATAGGTCATACCAGCACCCTTATCACTGCCATACCCCGAACCAGATTCTTTGTCACTCCCATAACCCATACCAGCATCTTGATTACCGCTATACCACATACCAACGTCCTGATCACCACCATACCCCATACCAGCATCCTGATCACCACCATTCACCATACTAGTGTCCTGATCACTGCCACAATCCATACCAGCATCCTGATCAGCGTCACACACCATACTAGCATCCTGATCACCGCTATACACCATACCAGTGTCCTGATCACCGCCATACACCATACCAGCGTCCTGATCATTACCATATTCCATTCTAGCATCCTGATCACCGCCATACCCCATGTCAGCATCCTGATCACTGTCATATCCCTTAAAAGAACCATGATTGCCACCATTTATCATAACAGCGTACTGATCACCACAATATCCGATACCAGAATCTTGATCACCACCATACCACATATCAGTGTCCTGATTGTTGCCATACCAGTTTCCTAATCCCCACCTGATCAGTACCAGTGTCAACAGAACCAGTGTCCCCAGTTGTTTCCACTGCCCTGGTTCTCCAGAAGCTCCAAAAATTTAATAGATATTCAGGAAATTAGATGCATAATTTATGCCCTTAAAACACCTTAATCGCTTCCTGTCCAGCGACCTACCGGAAATTCCGAAGCTGGAAAAGTAATCCATACCAATCTGATTACAGCCTCCCCTTCCACTGTCACCTTTACTGGGCTCTTATGAGTGATCGGGGAACCCAGTAAAGAAATGACCAGTAGCATCTAGCTCTGAGCACACAGTTAGAGGAACTGATGTTGTTCCTCCTATTGTGTGAGGTAAAAATCAGAAGCGACAAGGATTTTATCACTTCCAGTTTCGGTTCTTTGTTTCCCTGGCCAGGGAAGCAGCCGATCAGACTGATCTGTGTCTGATCGGCTGCATTGGAGGCCAGAGGAGAGGTCTGAGGTCTAATAGACTCCAGATCTCTCCATAAAGAAGACCTGCCACAGGCCATGCTGTCACGAAGCATGTTGTTCATCCCTTGTGATAGCAATAAAGTTGTTATAAAAATCAAAGCGACCAAGTAAAAATGTTTTTTTAGCATAAAATAAATAATAAATTGACTTTTTTTTTAAAGCTCCTCCGTTTGCCCGTGCTCAACCTCAAATGCAAACCCATGCGCCGGTCCTGCATGATATGTAAACGACAATCGTACCACACATGTGAGATATTGCCATGAACATCAGAGTGAAAGAATTTTTTTAGCTCCAGACCTCCTGTGTAACCCTAAACTGGTAACCTGTAAAGGCTTTTAATGTGTCGCTTGTGGTGATTTTTAGGTACCATAGTTTGGCGCCATTCCACAGGTGGATGCAATTTTAAAGCCTGACATGTTTGGTATCTATTTACTCAACGTAATATTATCTTTTATATTATAACACATAATTTGGTATTATATTGTGTTTTGTGCATTAAAGTTCATTAAAGTGTATTTTTCACCAAAAATTTGCTTATTAACTGCTTTCCGACCGGCGCACGCCAATGTACACCACCAGAATGGCACAGGTGCGCAAAAAGGGCATACCCGTACATCCCTTCGTAATCCCAGGCTAGCGGATGTGCTCACCCACTGCGCAGATCACATCGACCCAATGTCCGGCAGTGGCCCGCAATCGCGACGAGAAGAGGCAGAACGGGGAAATGCCTAAGTAAACAAGGCATTTCCCTGTTCTGCCTAATTACATGACAGGGATCTACTGCTCCCTGTCATCGGGAGCAGTGATCTCTGTCACCTCCTAGGTAGCCCATCCCCCCTACAGTTAGAACATGCTGAAGGAACACATTTAACCCCTTGATTGCCCTCTAGTGTTTAACCCCTTCCCTGACAGTGACACCGTAATCAGTGGTTATTTTTAGCTCTGATCGCTGTCTAAATGTCAATGGTCCTAAAATAGTGTAAAAAGTGGTTGATCTGTCCGCTGCAATGTTGCAGTTCCAATAAAAATCATAGATCACTGCCATAAAAAAAAATGAATAATAAAAATGCCATAAATCTATCCCCTATTTTGTAGACGCTATAACTTTTGCGCAAACCAACCAATGTATATTTATGATTTTTTTTACCAAAAATATGTAGAAGAATAAATATCGGACTAAAGTGAGAAATAAATTTGTTTTTTTATATATATTTTGGAGATATTTATTATAGCAAAAAGTAAAAAAAATTGCTTTTTTTCAAAAGTGTTGCTCTTTTTTTGTTTATAGCGCAAAAAATAAAAACCGCAGAGGTGATCAAATACCACAAAGAGAAAATTGTCAGTTAAAGCGACGCAGCACCAGATTGTAAAAAATGCTCTGGTCAGGAAGGGGGCAAAATCTTCCGGGCTGAAGTGGTAATAAAACTGCTGCGCAAATACCGTTTGACATAAAAATATGCAGCAATTACCATTTTATTCTTTAGGGCCTTTGCTTAAAAATATTTCATGTTTCGGGGTTCTAAGTAGTTTTATAGCAAAAAACTATGCTTTAATCATGCAGGAGAGGAATGTCAGAATTGGCCCAGACTGGGAGTGGTGAAGGGGCTTCTCGGATGTCAGGTCCCTCTTGTGTGGCTAGGCTGTGAAAAGTCTTACACGTGTGGAATTCCCTTTCTCGGGAGGAGTAGCAGAATGTGTTCACAACAATAAATTGACAGCTTTGTGTAAAAAAAAATTTCATTTTCTTTCTGCATTTTCCCAAATCTTGTGGCAAAAAATGACATTTTTAAAAGACTCCCCGTGTCTCATGGGGTCATTTGGTGAGTGTTTGTTCTGTCATTGTGAGCCAGGGCCTCCAAAAATGTGATAGGTAGTCAGAAAATTAGATGCATAATTTATGCTCCCAGAAAGCCTGATGGTGCTCCTTGGATTTTGAGCTTCTTTATGTGCCTAGGCTGTGAAAAAGTCTAACACATGTGTTATCGCCATAATCAAGAGGAGTAGCAGAATGTGTTTTGGGGTGTATTTTCAAGTATGTCAATGCTGTTTGTTACAAATATCTTATTAATTGGCAACTTTGTGTAAAAAAAATAGATTTTCATTTTCTTTCCTACATTTTCCAACAACTTGGCAAACCATTACATTTTCAGAAGACTCATTATATCTTTCAGAAAAGTGTTTGCTTTCCAAAATGTGGTCATTTTGTTTCCACTGTCCTGGTGCTTCAGGGCCTCCAAAAATGTGATAGGTAGTCAGGAAATTAAATGCGTAATTTATGCATAATTCATGCCGCTGGAATGCCTGAAGGTGCTCTTTGGATTTCAGACCCTGTGCATTTAAGCTGTGAAAAAGTCTCACACATGTGGTATCCCCATACTCAGGAGGCATAGCAGCATGTGTTTTGGCATCTAATTGCAAGTATCCCTATGCTTTGATTGAGAAATAACTCATTAAAATGACAAAGTGAAAGTGAAAAAAAAGAATTTGATTTAATTTCTTTAATTTCAAAAACTCTCTGACACAAAATTGCAACTTCAAAAAACTCACAATGCCTCTTACTAAATAATGTCTACTTTCCAAAAAGGGGTCAATGGGGGGGGGGGGTGTTATTTTTACTGTCCCTATATTTTACGGTCTCAAGAAATGAGATAGGCAGCCAGTACATCAGGACTCATTTTCTATATATATATATATATATATATATATATATATATATATTTGGAAATTAGTCCTAATGTACTGGCTGCCTATCTCATTTATTGCGACCCTAAAATATAGGGTTTGTAAATTCTATAATTTGAACACACCAAATAATACACACTAATTGTCACTCAAAGTGTGACAGTGCTGAAAGCTGAAAATTGGCCTGGAGGGGGTGAAAGTGTCTGGATTTGAAGTGGTTAAAGTATTCCCCCATAAAGCCATCTGGGCCTGGGGATGAATTTATATTGCAGCAAATTTCAGAAACAGTAAACAAAGAATTGAGTTGGTTTAACTGATCTTCCGCTAACTGAGAGAGTTTATTCCTTTTTAAGAAAGTCTTGAATAACCTCTGCCATTGGTTGCGGAATAGAAGCATAATTTTTATAATTATACAAAGAGCTATAATAATGGCTAAATGCGTCTGTGCTGGATTGTGGATGATAACATTTGTCCCTGCTAGATAGGTGATATATAAAAGGTAACTTAGTTTTATATCTATGACCTTGTAGACGATTGGCCAGGATTTTACCCGTCCTGTTACCACATGCATAGTGGGTCATTTTCAGCCTCCTGGATGCTTTCTTAAAGTCTTCTAACAAATGTAATTGGAGGTCATGACTAGGGATGACCCGAACACCCCACGGTTCGGTGCGCACCAGAACGTACCAAACAGGCAAAAAATGCGGCAGAACACACGAATATGTAACCAAGTGTAGCGCTAAAGAATGAGAAAGAGAATATTGCTATACCACATATAATAGTAAAATGAATTGTGAAAAGATAGTGTTTTGTATACTTTGTGAACATTCATACATATAGAACACTTATGTTATAAAGCCTTAGGGTCACCAAAAGTGATAACAGGATGTAAAAATGGCAATAAAGTCCAAAACTGAATGTGCAGGTACGATGAACATAAATTTTGCAATGGTGATAAATTCCAAAACATATACTCGTGAGAGATTTCTGTATGTAATCCAACATGTGCTGACAAACACTTGTGCGAAACCGCCACCTAGGTTGACTGGAGGCTTACCAGAAAGTTGGGACCCACCTAGCATACGCTATATGGGTCAAACAGGCTTGGATTGCTCACTGGCAATGAAGGTAGGGAATCAAGGGCTGGTGGATGGTGAAGTTGTAATGTTGCTATCCCAAAGAGGTCTTCTTCATATGGAAGCTCAGACACCAATGGACATTACCCACATATAATGAAGAAGGGGCTCATAGCGTAATTCCGTAAACCATAAAAAATGTATTAAAAGGAAAAACACTTACATTTCAGAATAAAAAGCGCTTGCAAGTAAAATGGCGGCAGTGGAGTCCTCCCGACGCGTTTCGACATACAAGACTTCGTCTGGGGTACATGACGAATCGCACTCGCCGTATTTTACCCAATAAAGGTTTAACCCCCTGATCACCCGGCGGGTGATCAAAGTTAGGTTTTAGCATCAGATAGGGTCTGCGTCGCCGCAGGCAGTGTCAGATTAGTGCCAGTACCGCACGCACCATACGCCTCCCTTAGTAGTATAGTGTCTGAACGGATCGATATCTAATCTGATCAGATCTATACTAGCGTTCCCAGCAGTTTAGGGTTCCCACAAATGCAGTGTTAGTGGGATCAGCTCAGATACCTGCTAGCACCTGCATTTAGCTCCTCCGCCCAGCCCAGCCCACCCAAGTGTAGTATCGATCGATCACTATCACTTAAAAAACACAATACACATAACTGTAGTGTTCACAGAGTCAGGCCTGATCCCTTTAAACGCTAACAGTTTTTTTGGTAGTGTTTGAATCAGTCGCTAACAGCCAGGAGCTTTTTTACCTGTGAGTCCCACTAGTGTACCAATAAATTTAGAGCCCAAAATGGCAAATCGAAGGTACACTAGTGAAGAGGCCTACATATTTCTGAGCATGACAGATAGTGAAGAGGAAGTCACTCATCTGTCAGATTCAGGCTCAGAATGCAAACCTGTAGACAGCAGCGACACCCTGACAGATAGCTCTGACGACGGAGTTGTGGTCCCTGCCATATTCATGCGTACCCGACCTCGATCTTCCTTTGCTGTCGTAGAGGTGCAAGAACTGCAGGTCCCTCGTATGGAGCAGAGAGCTAGTACTAATGCCGCTATTCCTTCTGGTGAACTGGCAAGCACCAGTGGCCTAGTACATCCTGGTCATACATCCAGCACTGCAGTAACATGTGGTGACATGGCGAGTCCCATAAGTGCAGTTCAAGCTGGCGAGGTGGCAAGCACAAGTAGTGTCCCGCTGCCACCAAGAAGAAGACAAACACAGGCCTATCACGCACATAGTGCCCTTCCTGCTGCATTCGCCAATCCTAATTGGGATCCCACCACTTCTGCAGCACCCGTACTTCCCCCCATTCACTGGCCAACCCGGAATTCAGGTGGAAACAGTTGATTTTACGTTACTTGATTCTTATTCACTGTTTTTCACCGAAGATCTCTATAGATCTATTGTGGACCAAAGCAATTTGTATGCCGGGCAATACATTGCTGCTAATCCCCAGTTGTCCCTTGCCAGAGATTGGAGACCAATTACGGTTTCCGAATTTAAGACCTTTCTGGGCCTATTCCTCCTCATGGGCATAACCAAAAAGAGTGAGTTGCGGTCATATTGGTCCATTGACCCAATTCACCATTGCCCGTGTTCTCTGCCTCCATGACCAGGACACGATACGAGCAGATCTTGCGGTTCATGCACTTCAGTGACAATGAACTCTGTCGTCCTCGGGGTGACCCTGTATTTGATTGGCTCTACAAAATTCGTCCCCTCGTAAACCACTTCAACCAACATTTTGCAGCCTTGTTTAATTCCAATCAAGTTGTCTGCGTTGATGAGTCCTTGATTAAGTTTTCTGGCCACTTGTCATTCAAACAGTATCTTCCCAGCAAGCGTGCCAGATATGGGGTCAAGATGTATAAGCTCTGTGACAGGGCCACAGGCTATACATATAGTTTTATGGTTTACGAGGGAAGAGATAGTCACGTAGAGCCGGAGAACTGCCCTGATTACATAGGGAGTACTGGTAAGCTAGTGTGGGACTTGGTGTCACCCTTATTCGAAAAGGGGTACCACTTGTACGTGGACAATTATTACATGAGCGTGCCACTTTTTAGTCACCTTTTTGATTATGGAATTGGTGCATGTAGCACCGTGCAATCTAATCGCCGGGGCTTCCCTCAATGTCTTGTAGAATCCCATCTTAGTCAAGGGGAGAGAGCCTGCTTTAGGTGTAATCATTTGTTAGCAGTAAAGTGGAGGGATTCACGGAATGTTTTCATTCTGTCCTCGCTTCACGCAGACTTGGCAGTCCAAATTCCTACAGTGAAAAAAAAACACACACAATAACACAAAAAAATATAAAATAAAAAGTCCAAAAATAGTTGTGGTTGTATTTTTCTCCTCTCTCTCTATTGTTCTCTCTCTTATGTTCACTCTCTACTGTCCGCTCTACTGTTCGCTCACTATTTTTCTATATCTAGCGTTCTCTCTGTTTTTACTATGTTTTATTGTATTTGCTTTGCAGGGATGGTATGTTATACTGTAATGTTTATTTTATTGTTAACCATCATTTGCTTACACCATTTAGCTGCAGCACGGGTTTTTTTATCTTGACAGCAACCCACGATATGAAAATCCGTAACTCTAGCGCTGTCGGAGGTGATTTCACCACAGTTAAATAAATAATAAAAAAAAAAAAACACCCCTGTCCCCCCTTGCTCACACGCAAAGGTGAATGCAAGCGTCGGTCTGGTGTTATATGTAAACAGCAATTGCACCATGGATGTGAGGTATCACCGTGAAGGTCAGATCGAGGGCAATAATTTTAGCAGTAGACCTCCTCTATAGATCTAAAATGGTAACCTGTAAAGGCTTTTAAAGGCTTTTAAAAATGTATGAAGTTTGTCGCTGCACGTTTGTGCGTAATTTTAAAGCATGTCGTGTTTGGTATCTATGTACTTGGCATAAGATCATCTTTTTTATGTCATCAAACATTTGGGCAATATAGTGTCTTTTAGTGCATTAAAATTGAAAAAAGTGTGTTTTTTCCAAGAAAATTGCATTTGAAAAATCTCTGTGTAAATACTGCGTGAAAAAAATTGCAACACCCACCATTTTAATCTGTAGGGCCTTTGCTTTAAAAAATATATATATAATGTTTGGGGGTTCAAAGTAATTTTCTTGCAAAAAAAAAAAAAATTTTTTCATTTAAACAAAAAGTGTCAGAAAGGGCTTTGTCTTCAAGTGGTTAGAAGAGTGGGTGATGTGTGACATAAGCTCCTAAATGTTGTGCATAAAATGCCAGCACAGTCCAAACCCCCCCAAATGACCCATTTTTGAGAAGTAAACACCCCTAGCTATTTGCTGATAGGCATCTTGAGTCCATGGAATATTTTAAATTTTGTCACAAGTTTCGGGAAAACTACACTTTTTTTATTTTATTTTTTTTTTTTTTGCACAAAGTTGTCACTAAATGATATATTGTTCAAACATGGCATGGTTATATGTGGAATTACACCCCAAAATGCATTCTGCTGCTTCTCCTGAGTATGAGGATACCTCATGTGTGAGACTTTTTGGGAGCCTAGCTGCGTAGAGGACCCTGATAACCAATCGCCACCTTCAGGATTTCCAAGGGTGTGAATTTTTGATTTTACTCCTCCTTACCTATCACAGTTTTGAAGGCCATAAAATGTCAAGATAGCACAAATCCCCGCAAATGACCCCATTTTGGAATGTAGACACCCCAAAGTATTTGCTAAGAGGCATGGTGAGTATTTTTCAGATCTCATTTATTTTTGAAAATGAAGAAAGAAAAGAAAAATGTATTTTTTTTTCTTTTTTTCAAATTTCAAAACTTTGTGACAAAAAGTGAGATCTGCAAAATACTCAACATGCCTCTCAGCAGATAGCTTGGTGTGTCTACTTTTCAAAATAGGGTCATTTGGAGGGGGGGGGGGAGTTGTGCTAACTGGGCATTTCATGGCCTCCGAAACTGTGATAGGCAGTGAGGAGTGAAATCAAAAATGTATGCCCTTAGAAAGCCTGAAGGCGGTGATTGGTTTTTGGGGTCCTGTACACAATTAGACTGGCATAAAGTTCCACACTTGTGGTATCCTCATACTCAGAAGAAGCAGCAGAATGCATTTTGGGGTGTAATTCCACATATAACCATGCCATGTTTGAACAATGTATCATTTAGTGACAACGTTGTGTAAAAAAAAAGAAAAATAAATAAAAAATTGTAATTTTCCCGAAACTTGTGTCAAAATATAAAATATTCCATAGGCTCAACATGCCTCTCAGCAAATAGTTTGAAGTGTCTTATTTCCAAAATGGGGTCATTTGGGGGGCTTTTGTGCTATCTTGACATTTCAGGGCCTCCGAAACTGTGATAGGTAGTGAGTAAGGGAAATCACCATTTTACGCCCTTAGAAAGCCTGAAGGTGGTGCTTGGGTTTCGGGGTCCTGTACACGGCTAGGCTCCCAAAAAATCTCACACATGAGGTATCCCTGTACTCAGGTGAAGCAGCAGAATACAATTTGGGGTGTAATTCCACATATGCCTATGGCATGTTTGAGCAATAGATTATTTAGTGACAACTTTGTGCAAAAAAAAAACCATTCTCCTGAAATTTGTGTCAAAATATTAAATATTCCATGGACTCAACATGCCTCTCATCAAATAGCTTGGGGTGTCTACTTTCCAAAATGGGGTCATTTGGGGGGGTTTGTGCTATCTTGGCATTTTATGGCCAAAACTGTGATAGGTAGTGAGGCGTGAAATCAAAAATTTACACCCTTCGAAATCCTGAAGGCGGTGATTGGTTTTCGGGGTCCTGTATGCGGCTAGGCTCCCAAAAAGTCTCACACATGAGGTATCCGCATACTCAGGAGAAGCAGAAGAATGTATTTTAGGGTGTAATTCCACATATGACCATGCCATGTATGAGCAATATATCATTTAGTGACAACTTTGTGTAATTATTTTTTGTCATTTTTCAATCAATTGTGACAAAAAAAAAAAATATTCAATGGGCTCAGCAAGCCTTTCAGCAATTTCCTTGTGGTGTCTACTTTCCAAAATTGGGTCATTTGGGATGGTTGTACTGCCCTGCCATTTTAGCACCTCAAGAAATGAGATAGGCAGTCATAAACTAAAAGCTGCGTAAATTCCCAAAAATGTACCCTAGTTTGTAGAAGCTATAACTTTTGCACAAACCAATAAATATATGCTTATTGACATTCTTTTTACCAAAGACATGTGTCTGAATACATTTTGGCCTAAATGTATGACTAAAATTGAGTTTATTACATTTTTTTATAAGAAAGAGTAGAAAATATCATTTTTTTCTAAATTTTTGCTCTTTTCCCATTTATATCGCAAAAAAATAAAAATCACAGAGGCAATCAAATATCATCAAAAGAAAGCTCTATTTGTGGAAAAAAAAGGATGCAAATTTTGTTTGGGTACAACATTGCATGACCGCGCAATTACCAGTTAAAGCATCGCAGTGCCAAATTGTAAAAAGTCTTCCGGTCATTGAGCTGCCAAATCCGCTTCGGCTGAAGTGGTTAAATATCGTGATAAGGGGGTGTCTATAGTATGGTAGTGTTCCCATGTTTAGAACAGTACCACAGCAAAATGACATTTCTAAAGGAAAAATTGTCATTTAAAACTGATTGCGGCTGTAATGAATTGTCAGGTCTCGGCAATATAGATAAAACTCAATGAAAAAAAGAGCATGGAATCCCCCCCAGTCCATTACCAGGCCCTTTGGGTCTGGTATGAATATTAAGGGGAACCCCGAACCAAAGTTTAAAAAAAATTGCATGGGGGTCCCCCTAAAATCTATACCAGGCCCTACGGGTCTGATATGGAAATTAAGGGGAACCCTGCACCAAATAAAAAAAAATGGCGTAGGGGTCCCCCTCAAAATCCATATCAGACCCTTATCTGAGCACGCAACCTGGCAGGCCACAGGAAAAGAGGGGAGGCGAGAGAGCATCCCTCTCCTAAACTGTACCAGGCCACATGCCCTCAACATGGGGAGGGTGCTTTGGGGTAGCCCCCCAAAGCACATTGTCCCCATGTTGATGGGGAAAAGGACCTCATCCCCACAACCCTTGCCCGGTGGTTGTGGGGGTCTGTGGGCGGGGGCTTATCGGAATCTGGACGCCCCCTTTAACAAGGGGACCCCCAGATCCCAGCCCCTCTGTGTGAAATGGTAATGGGGTACAAATGTACCCCTACCATTTCACAAAAAAGTGTCAAACTGTTAAAAATGACAAGTCACAGCTTGGGGACAAGTCCTTTATTAAAAAATAAAAAAATAAAAATGTCCCACGATGTCCTTTCATCTTCTTCTTCATGCTGCGACGGACTGAAAAAGAAAAAAAAATCCGCCACCGATCCTCCTCTTTGGGAGGCTCCTGCTGTGTGACGCCATGGGAAAGTCCCTATGGCGTCAGAGGGGGCGGGGTCACCCGGGTACGTCACAGGCTTATCAGTTATAAGCCCTCAATTATATAAGAACTGTCATCAGCGAAGAAGTGTCACAAAGCGGTAGGATTGGTGGCGCATTTTTTTCCTTTTTTGGTGCGGCGGCAGAGCGATATAAGAAGATGAATGGACATCGTGGGACATTTTTATTTTTTATTTTTTAATAAAGGACTTGTTCCCAAGCTGTGTCTTGTCGTTTTTAACAATTTGACACTTTTTTTGTGAAATGGTAGGGGTACATCTGTACCCCATTACCATTTTGCACGGGGGGGGCGGAATCTGATCCCTTGTTAAAGGGGGCTTCCAGATTCCGATAAGCCCCCTGGCCACAGACCCCCACACCACCAGGCAAGGGTTGTGGGGATGAGGCCCTTGCTCCATCAACATGGGGACAAGGTGCTTTGGGGGGCTACCCCAAAGCATCCTCCCCATGTTGAGGGCATGTGGCCTGGTATGGTTCAGGAGGGGGGGGCGCTCTCTTGTCCCCCCTCTTTTCCTGCGGCCTGCCAGGTTGCTTGCTCGGATAAGGGTCTGGTATGGATTTTGAGGGGGGCCCCTACGCCATTTTAAAAAAAATTTTGTCACAGGGTTCCTCTTAACTGCTTGCCCACCATCTGCCACAGTTGTACTGTGGCAGAATGGCACAGGCAGGGAAATCGCCGTCATGTTACCTCAGGCGCGCGGCCAGCTAGGGGGCAAGCGCGTGCCCCTCCGCCGGCCGCAAGAATCGGATTTGATCAGGAACCGATCAATCCCCAGGCCCAGGTCAATGATATCTGGCCTGGAACTGGTGATCGGTCCTGACCAATGAGATCCCTCCCCTGTCGTGTAACTGTAAACACTGACGGGGAAGTGATGTCATCTCTACTCGTGTAGTTTTTTTCCGTTCCAGACCAAGGAGAGATAACATCTAAAAGTGAGTTGTACAACACCACACTGACACCAGGTCATGTAGGCACACAATTCACCCAACGATCACCCCTCGATCACTCCCCCAGTTAACCCCTTCACCACCTGTCACTGTCACCCAGTGCAGTATTCAGATTTTTTTTTCGTCGCTGTACTGGTGTCATTATTGACACTAATCAATGTTAGAGTAATTAGTATTAGGCCCAGATAGGTCTAGGGACCCCCCAATAAAGGTTTAACCCCTTGATTACCCACTGTCACCTGTGATCACTGTATAAGTGTCACAGGTGACGCAGTTTAGCTAGATTTTTTTTATAGCGTCAGGGCACCCGCCGTATTTTACCCAATAAAGGTTTAACCCCCTAATCACCTGGCGGGTGATCAAAGTTCGGTTTTAGCGTCAGATAGGGTTTGCGTCGCCCCAGGCAGGGTCAGATCAGTGCCAGTAGCGCTAACACCCATGCACGCACCATACAACTCCCTTAGTATAGTGTCTGATCGGATCAATATCTGATCTGATCAGATCAATACTAGCGTCCCCAGCAGTTTAGGGTTCCCAAAAACACAGTGTTAGTGGGATCAGCCCAGATACCTGCTAGCACCTGCGTTTAGCCCCTCCGCCGAGCCCAGCCCAGCCCACCCAAGTGCATTATCAATCGATCACTGTCACTTACAAAACACATAACTGCAGCTTTCGAACGCTATCACACATTGGTTGAGTATTAGCATAGGGTACAGCACCACACAGTCATAGGCATACGTACACAGGGTTTCGGGGTCTCGAAAGATGTGATGGCCATCACATTTTGAGAGACCCTAATCTGCAACGTTCAGTTTATAGTTTTTTTACAGTTTTTATAAAAGTAAAAAAAAAAAAAAAACACACACAAAAACACAAAAAAAAGAAAAATGAAAAAAGCCAAAAATAGTTGTGGTTGTATTTTTCATCTCTCTCTCTCTCTCTCTCTCTCTCTCTCTCTCTCTCTATTTTTCTCTCTCATATGTTCACTCTCTACTGTCTGCTCTACTGTTCGCTCACTATTGTTCTATATCTATCGTTCTCTCTCTCTTTTATTTTTACTATGTTTTATTGTATTTGCTTTGCCGGTAATGTATGTTATACTGTAATGTTTGTTTTATTATTAACCATCATTTGCTTAGCAGGTACGCCATTCAGCTGCAGCATGGGTTTATTTTTCTTGACAGCAACAGTGTTTGCTCCCAAAATACATAAAACCATGACTCCACCGTTATTGGAGGTGATTTCACCACCACAGTTAATAAAAAGAGCATATATGCCGAAGCATGGAGGCAGGGGTGGAGGAGCGATTTGCTTTTAACATATAACATATATCCAAAATATATTTTTTAGGCACAGATTGCGTTAAAAAATGTTTTATTTTGACTATGTTTTATTGTATTTGCTTTGCAGGTATGGTAAGTATTACTGTTATACTATAATGTTACTTTGTTTTATTGTTAACCATCATTTGCTTAGCAGGTATGCCATTCAGCTGCAGCACTGATTTAGTTATCTTGACAGCAACAGCGTTTGCTCCCACGATGCGTAAATCAGCGACTCCATCGCTGTAGGAGGTGATTTCACACCACACTTAAATGAAATTGGTGCATGTATGCCCATCATTAGAAGTGGGTGGATGAAGGGCGGTATTCTAATGGTGGGCATACCCACCAATCAGTCTCTTTTTTTGTTCAGCCTACAGGCTGCATGAAAAAAACAACATTACAATGTATGCCCAACAAGGACCAGCAACGTACTGGTATGTTGCTGGACTTTGAGTGGTTATACCAGAATGATGCTTGTAGGTTTAGGTATCATCTTGGTATAATTCTTTTCAGCCAGAAGTCAGCTTTCATGTAAAAGCAATCTTAGCAGCTAATTAGCCTCTAGACTGCTTTTATAACCAGTGGGAGGGAACATTACCCCCTCCGTCTTCCATGGTTTTCTTGGGCTCTCCTGTCCCAACAGGGAACCCGAGAATGCAGCCGGTGGTTCCGCCAGCTGACCATAGAGCTGATCATAGACCAGAATGGCTCCAATCATCTCTATGGCCTAAGAAACTGGAAGCTAGGAGCATTTTGTGACTTTGGTTTCGCCGGATATAAACAGCGCCATTGGGAAATTGGCAAAGCATTTTATCACACCGATCTTGGTGTGGTCAGATGCTTTGAGGGTAGAGGAGAGATCTAGGGTCTAGTAGACTCCAATTTTTTCAAAAAAGAGTACCTGTCACTACCTATTGCTGTCATAGGGGATATTTACATTCACTGAGATAACAATAAAAATGATAAAAAAATGAAAGGAACAGTTTAAAAATATAATAAAAAGCAAAATAAATAATTAAAAAAAAAGCACCCCTGTCCCCCCGTGCTCACGCGCAAAGGCAAACGCAAGCGTCGGTCGGGTGTCATATGTAAACAGCAATTGCACCATGCATGTGAGCTATCACCGTAAAGGTCAGCTTGAGGGCAGTAATTTTAGCAGTAGACCCCCTCTGTACATCTAAAATGGTAACCTGTAAAGGCTTTTAAAGGCTTTAAAAATGTATGTAGTTTGTAACGCTGCACGTTTGTGCGCAATTTTAAAGCCTGTCGTGTTTGGTATCCATGTACTCGGCATAAGATCATCTTTTTTATTTCATCAAACATTTGGGCAATATAGTGTGCTTTAGTGCATTAAAATAAAAAAGTGTGTTTTTCCCAAAAAATTGCGTTTGAAAAATCGCTGCGCAAATACTATGTGAAAAAACACCCACCATTTTAATCTGTAGGGCCTTTGCTTTAAAAAAAAATATAATTTTTGGGGGTTCAAAGTAATTTTCTTGCAAAAAATATATTTTTTCATGTAAACAAAAAGTGTCAGAAAGGGCTTTGTCTTCAAGTGGTTAGAAGAGTGGGTGATGTGTGACATAAGCTTCTAAATGTTGTGCATAAAATGCCAGTACAGTTCAAAGCCCCCCCCAAATGACCCTATTTTCAAAAGTAGACACCCCAAGCTATTTGCTGAGAGGCATGTCGAGTCCATGGAATATTTTATATTTTGACACAAGTTGCAGGAAAAATACTTTTTTTTTTGCACAAAGTTGTCACTAAATGATATATTGCTCAAACATGCCATGGGCATATGTGAAATTACACCCCAAAATACATTCTTCTTCTCCTGAGTACGGGGATACCACATGTGTGAGACTTTTTGGCAGCCTAACCACGTACGGGACCCCGTAAACCAAGCAACGCCTTCAGGTTTTCTAAGGGTATAAATTTTTGATTTCACTCCTCACTGCCTATCACAGTTTCAGAGGCCATGGAATGCCCAGATGGCACAACTCCCCCCCAAATGACCCCATTTTGGAAAGCAGACACCTCAAGCTATTTGCTGAGAGGTATGGTAAGTATTTTGAAGATCTCGTTTTTTGTCACAAAGTTTTGAAATTTGAAAAAAGAAAAACAAATACATTTTTCTTTTCTTTCTTCATTTTCAAAAACAAATGAGAGCTGCAAAATACTCACTATAGCTTGTGGTGTCTACTTTCCAAAATGGGGTCATTTGGGGGGTTTAGTGCCATCTTGGCATTTTATGGCCTTCAAAACTGTGATAGGTAGTGAGGAGTGAAATCAAAAATTTACGCCCTTAGAAATCCTGAAGGCGGTGCTTGGTTTTCGGGGGCCCCGAATGCGGCTAGGCTCCCAAAAAGTCCCACACATGTGGTATCCCCATACTCAGGAGAAGCAGCAAAATGTATTTTGGGGTGTAATTCCACATATGCCCATGGCATGTTTGAGCAATATATCATTTAGTGACAACTTTGTGAGAAAAAAAACGTTTGTCATTTTCCTGCAACTTGTGGCAAAATATAAAATATTCCATGGACTCAACATGCCTCTCAGCAAATAGCCTTGGGTGTCTACTTTCCAAAATGGGGACATTTGGGGGGGTTTGTGTCATCTTGGCATTTTATGGCCTTCGAAACTGTGATAGGTAGTTAGGAGTAAAATCAAAAATTTACGCCCTTAGAAAATCCAGAAGGCTGTGCTTGGTTTTCGGAGCCCCGTACGCGGCTAGGCTCCAAAAAGTCCCACACATGTTGAATCTCCGTACTCAGAAGAAGCAGCAGAATGTATTTTGGGGTGTAATTCTACATATGCCCATGACATGTGTGAGCAATATATCATTTAGTGACAACTTTGTGCAAAAAAAAGTTTGTCATTTTCCCGCAACTTGTGGCAATATATAAAATATTCCATGGACTCAACATGCCTCTCAGCAAATAGCTTGAGGTGTCTACTTTCCAAAATGGGGTCATTTGGGGGGGTTGTGCCATCTTGGAATTTTATGATCTTCAAAACTGTGATAGGTAGTGAGGAGTGAAATCAAAAATTTACGCCCTTAGAAATCCTGAAGGCGGTGATTGGTTTTCAGGGCCTAGTAAGCGGCTAGGCTCCCAAAAAGTCCCACACATGTGGTATTTTTTTTTTTGTCATTATTTAATCACTTGGGACAAAAAAATGAATATTCAATAGGCTCAACATGCCTCTCAGCAATTTCCTTGGGGTGTCTACTTTCCAAAATGGGGTCATTTGGGGGGGGTTGTACTGCCCTGCCATTTTAGCACCTCAAGAAATGAGATAGGCAGTCATAAACTAAAAGCGTATGTGTAAATTCTAGAAAATGTACCCTCGTTTGTAGACACTATAACTTTTGCGCAAACAAATAAATATACACTTGCTGACATTTTTTTTACCAAAGACATGTGGCTATATACATTTTGGCCTAAATGTATGACTAAAATTGAGTTTATTGGATTTTTCTTATAACAAAAAGTAGAACATATCGTTTTTTTCAAAATTTTTGATATTTTTCCATTTATATATCAAAAAATAAAAATCGCAGAGGTAATCAAATACCATCAAAAGAAAGCTCTATTTGTGGGAAAAAAGGACGGAAATTTTGTTTGGGTACAACATTGCATGACTGTGCAATTACCAGTTAAAGCAGCACAGTGCCAAATTGTAAAAAGTCCCCTGGTCTTTAGGCAGCCAAATGGTCCGGGGCTTAAGTGGTTAAATACACTGCAGCTAACTGAATAACCTGCCTGCTTGCTCAATCTAAATCACACCTTCTCTCCATCCACTCCAACAACACACTACACAGGGCCGACGTGCAGGCAGCCTTATATAGTGTGGGGCATGGACTTAGTCCCCCTGAGCCATAATTGGCCAATTGGCCAATTATGGCTCTCTTAGCTGAGGGCGCTGGGATTGGCCAAAGCATGCAGGTCATGGTGCATGCTTTGGCCAATCATCATACAGCAATGCACTGCGATCTCTGCCATAATGTTCATTTTTTGACAAACGGGCGAACACCCGATGTTCGAGTCAAACTCATGTTTAACCCGAACATAAAGCTCATCCCTACCCACCACCCTATTAGTCCTATTATATATCCAATTTCCTTATAATTAATTTATTTTTTATTAATTTTTATTTTATTTTTCATACATAGTAATTAATGTTTTTTTAATCATTTTTTTTAATATACTAATCAACTCTCATTTTTGTTTCATCTTTTGTACTATTTTTTGTTGATGATATAACTTTTAAACTAATGATCTTCAATTATTTTAATAATTTGCTAACAATATCTTCCCACTCATCTATATAATAGTATATACATTAGGACAACATACAGTGAGGATGGAAAGTATTCAGACCCCCTTACATTTTTCACTCTTTGTTATATTGCAGCCATTTGCTAAAATCATTTAAGTTCATTTTTTTCCTCATTAATGTAGACACAGCACCCCATATTGAAAGAAAAACACAGAATTGTTGACATTTTTGCAGATTTATTATAAAAGAAAAACTGAAATATCACATGGTCCAAGTAATCAGACCCTTTGCTGTGACACTCATATATTTAACTCAGGTGCCGTCCATTTCTTCTGATCATCCTTGAGATGGTTCTACACCTTCATTTGAGTCCAGCTGTGTTTGATTATACTGATTGGACTTGATTAGGAAAGCCACACAACTGTCTATATAAGACCTTACAGCTCACAGTGCATGACAGAGCAAATGAGAATCATGAGGTCAAAGGAACTGCCTGAAGAGCTCAGAGACAGAATTGTGGCAAGGCACAGATCTGGCCAAGGTTACAAAAAATGTCTGCTGCACTTAAGGTTCCTAAGAGCACAGTGGCCTCCATAATCCTTAAATGGAAGACATTTGGGACGACCAGAACCCTTCCTAGAGCTGGCCATCCGGACAAACTGAGCTATCAGGGGAGAAGAGCCTTGGTGAGAGAGGTAAAGAAGAACCCAAAGATCACTGTGGCTGAGCTCCAGAGATGCAGTCGGGAGATGGGAGAAAGTTGTACTAAGTCAACCATCACTGCAGCCCTCCACCAGTCGGGGCTTTATGGCAGAGTGGCCCGACAGAAGCCTCTCCTCAGTGCAAGACACATGAAAGCCTGCATGGAGTTTGCTAAAAAGGACTCAAAGATGGTGAGCAATAAGATTCTTTGGTCTGATGAGACCAAGATAGAACTTTTTGGCCTTAATTGTAAGTGGTATATGTGGAGAAAACCAGGCACTGCTCATCACCTGTCCAACACAGTTCCAACAGTGAAGCATGGTGGTGGCAGCATCATGCTGTGGGGGTGTTTTTCAGCTGCAGGGACAGGACAACTGATTGCAGTCGAGGGAAAGATGAATGCGACCAAGTACAGGGATATCCTGGACGAAAACCTTCTCGAGAGTGCTCAGGACCTCAGACTGGGCCGAAGGTTTACTTTCCAACAAGACAATGACCCTAATCACACAGCTAAAATAATGAAGGAGTGGCTTCACAACAACTCTGTGACTGTTCTTGAATAGCCAAGCTAGAGCCCTGACTTAAACCCAATTGGAGAGGATCTGCAAGGAGGAATGGCAGAGGATCCCCAAATCCAGGTGTGAAAAACTTGTTGCATCTTTCCCAAAAAAACTCATGGCTGTATTAGATCAAAAGGGTGCTTCTACTAAATACTGAGCAAAGGGTCTGAATACTTAGGACCATGTGATATTTCAGTTTTTCTTTTTTAATAAATCTGCAAAAATGTCAACAATTCTGTGTTTTTCTGTCAATATGGGGTGCTGTGTGTATATTAATGAGGAAAAAAATTAACTTAAATTATTTTAGCAAATGGCTGCAATATAACAAAGAGTGAAAAATTTAAGGGGGTCTGAATACTTTCCGTCCCCACTGTATGTGTTCCTCTTTTGCGTCTATTATTATCATATGATATATCTTATTAATTTTTTCATCATATGTATATATTTTTTTCATTCTGTTTTTTCTGTCCTTTTTATTCATTTAATGATGTATTATTGTTGTATTATAATTATGTGCTAATCTTCTGGTATATGTAATGCCTCTGGCCCCTTAAACTTTATTGTAAAAACGAACGCCATCACATGCCGCCGCCGTCAGTCTATAAAAAATAGACATTTCTAACCACCAATTAGATCTGAGGAAAAAGCGGAAGCTTTGAAACGTGTCATCTGACACGTCTGAACGTCACTTCCGCTTTACGGACTCCTCCGAGCTTATGTTCTGGCACGCATGCCTTTCAGCAGACACTAGGCTGGTCCTACACGCCGCTCTGCTGACCCATCTTCTGCAGCTTGCTGGGATGCTGCTCTGGATGCAACTCTGGACCCTGCAGTGACCTTACGACCACGGACATCACCATTATTATTATATGCCTGATTCTCACCTATACTGTGTGAGTAGCCATTTGGCTTTTGTTCGTAAATAAATCATTTGCTATATGTTGCACTTAGTCTGGTGCACCTTGTCCTTCTTTTTACCTGTCTTAAAGAGTTTGCTTCAACTCCCAAGGGAGCTGACGCTGGTGCCTTAAATCATTCTCTTTCATCATTTGCTGGGACTTGTTGTTCACCAATTTTTTTTCAACAATTGCTATATCCAAAGTGTAATTATTCATACAGTGCATGTTCTGTTTTTGTGCCATCTTTTCCTTTCCTGTCAGAATAAAAACATGGAGTTCAAAGACCTTATCTCTTTTTTATTCATTTTGCATTTTTTAACTACTGAAAATTGATGGGACAGCTAATAAAATACAGTAGCTTTGTGACCAAATGAAATATTGCACAAAAGAGTTAGACTGATGATTCATACCATGCTCTTCAATATAATCCTGATATGCAGCATTATATTTGCAGTTGAGAAATAGCTATACATTGTATAGCTCTAGAAAGGATGGAAGGTTCATTTTGCTTGGTGTAAATAACTCCAAGAGTAGATCAAGTGGAGCTGTAATAATATTCTAGTATTCTATGAATAACAATTGACTGACTTCATTAGTTTAATTATAATATTCACTGCTTTGAAGAGCTGTATTATTACAGCAAAATGCTTATGTCTCCTATTCATAGTCAAAAAATAATTTCATCATTGTTCACTTTGTGTTAACAAAATGGAAACAAAAAGTCATTAGATTAATTTGGATGATTTGTTGTAACCATTGACCTATGTGTCACTACAGTTCCACTAAAACCACATGCTAAAAGTTATGTTCCTCATCAGCTTCCATAAGTGTAATTAATATCATGTTGTCAAGTATGTTTTGTTCTATAATTCATCAAATTAGACCAATTAGACCTGGCATTTCAAGGACAAAGTGGGTCAGACATGCGTTACATAAAATTACAATTTATGGGTGTATCAGTAGAGATTATAGTATGTTAAACCTTTTTTGTGTGTGCAAATACCATCATGGACCTACCAGGATGTTGACAGTGTAGCTCACTGTGAATATATTCATGGATCCAGCAGGTATACGAACAGCAAACATTCTAATACCATGATTATGCCAGTCAAAAAAAAAAACTGGTCATTAATGTTGGCCACTCCTAAGAACATTTAAAATATGAATAGTAAACTTTGTAACATTTCTCTAAAGCCGACTAATGTGAAATGTGAAAAATGTGATAATAGCAATGCAAATTATATACAAAATAAAAAAGTCTACACCAAAAGCTTAATAAAGAGCATGGATACATGTAGCTTGAGCTAGAAAATATAGGGTGATATCTCAAGCACCAATGTGACATATGGGGGTTGATTTACTAAAGGCAAATTGGCTGTTCAAGCTGGAAGGGAAGTTTCACTTTGCAAGGTTTCCCTCAGAGCTTAGTTTTAGTGTTGCTTAACAATTCTTAGATGTGGTGGCTGAATTGTTTTTTTTTTTTTATACTTTTTTTTCCCTTTATTGTTACCTATTTAAATGGTCAGTAATAAAGTATTTAGTAAATTAGCCCCTGCACTCTACAAAACAAAAAACCTGTACACCATTAAAATGTAACCATTATGATATTAAAGCTGTCTAAAACCCTAAAATAACAATGTAGTTTATTGTAGCTCACCAATGCTTAGATGTGGTGGGTGAAATTGTTTGCTTTTTTAGGCTTTTTTCTTTTTCATCTGTTGCTCTGGTAATTTTCAGCCTACCTTCAATGGACCAGTTATGCCCTGTACACACGGTCGGACTTTGTTCGGACAGTCCGACAACAAAATCCTAGGATTTTTTCCGACGGATGTTGGCTCAAACTTGTTTTGCCTACACACGGTCGCACAAAGTTGTCGGAATTTCCGATCGACAACCACGTGGTCACGTACACCACGTACGACGAGACTAGAAAAGGCCGGTTCAGAACCAAGTGCGGCACCCTTTGGGCTCCTTTTGCTAATCTCGTGTTAGTAAAAGTTTGGTGAGAGATGATTCGCGCTTTTTCAGACTCGTGGCTTTCAGATCGTTTTCTGCCTTTCAGTTTGTGCTTGTGGGTTTGTATCTGCTCTTCAGTGCGTGCAGTCAGTTCGTATCAGAGTTCTCTGTGTGATCTTGCCTGCTCGTTGCTGTTTTTCAGGTCGCTCTTCACAGGCCTTGCTGTTCTTCAGTGCGTTCTGTTACTTCGTTCTGAGCAGCAGACCATTTTCTAGCCATGTTTCGTATGCGTACTCCTCGTAGAGTTCGTGCTGTGCGGGGGCTTGGTGTTGGGGTCCTGACCTTGACACAAGTCCAGTCCATGAACAGGGTGGGGAGGAGTTCATGGACCAAGAATTGGTTGCTTCAGCGTGACCAGTTCTCTCATATGCCTTTGCTCCGTGAGATCCGTGAGAATAATCCTGATGATTTCAGGAACTTTCTCAGGATGACGGACCCCGTGTTTCACCGTCTGTTGGCTTCGCTGACCCCCTATATCAGCAGGCAGGATACCTGCATGAGGCAAGCCATCACCCCGGAGCAGAGGTTGGTCGCTACCTTGCGGTATTTGGCCACAGGGAGAAGCCTGCAGGACTTAAAGTTCTCGACAGGCATCTCCCCCCAGGCTCTGGGTATCATTATCCCAGAGACCTGTTCTGCCATCATACAGGTCCTGCAGAAGGAGTATATGAAGGTAAGATTTTTATTCTTTTATATCACATTTTATTGTATTGAATGTTTGCTAATACATTGTATTTCTTTCCTCATTCCCTAATTACCATGATTGGAATATGCTGTGAATGTCCCCTTTGTTCTCATGCATGCTGGATTTTTATGTAATTATTATTTTATGTCCTTCATACATATTTGCCCTTCACTAACCTCCCCAGCATGGTGTCTCCTGCCCTATATTCACCTCATGTAGTCACTTAACAATGTATTTTATCAGCTCCATAGTAGTGCTTTACCCCAAACACCCCCTAAAATGTTTGGTAATGTTATTTTTGTTTTAAATTCAGGCAGAGGCTTTTTTTTTGTGGTGTCCCCAAATAATTTTTAGTAACCCTCCCTCCCCCAACTGCTAAGTCAGCTGATCACAATTCTCTATCCTCAATCATCTATCTGCTGACTTTGCCAAACCCATACACACTATACCCATTTCTTTACTGGTCAGATTTATGGATGAATTCCCCAAAGCATGTAGTGCAAGGGCCTGCCTGTATACTTTCCAATGGTACTGTTTAAAGTTTTTGGATCCTATTATTATCTTGATAGGTAATAGCAGAATGTTCAAATGTGCTCAGATGTGTACAGTGTGTATTTACATCTTTGTATTATGACACTTCTTACCTGTCCAGTGGTCTGCCAATAGTGTAACTAAGGAGGGGCTGTTCCAAGTAATACCCATTATTTAGGCATTCATCTCTCAATGAAGTGAAGAGGGTTACCTGTCCAAGAGTCCCCCCCCCCTATAATGTTAGAAATGGCCCATGAGAGGGGGGAGGGGGAATATGATAGGTGTACCTTATACTTTGTTGTTGGTAAATTCCCCTTAATAAATGCTATCTGGAGGTTGACCCATAATGTTTGTGTCTAATCTGCTTGCCATGTTTCTGTGAAAAAATAGTAATGTTTATTGTTTTTTCCTCAACAGTTTCCTTCAATGCCACAGGAATGGCAGACTGTGGCCTCCCACTTTGCCCAGCGGTGGGACTTTCCTAACTGCGGAGGGGCAATTGATGGGAAACACGTCCACATCGTCCCACCACCCAACTCGGGGTCGTACTATTATAATTACAAGGGGTTTAATAGTATAGTGATGTTGGCGGTGGTGTCGGCTAATTACGAGTTCCTGTATGTGGACGTGGGGAAGAATGGCCGGATGTCCGATGGTGGAGTCATCGCCCAGACGGAGTTCTACAGGCGTCTCCAGAATGGCAGCTTGGACTTTCCACCTCCAGAGGACAATGTTGAAGGTCTCCCATTTGTGTTCGTTGCTGATGAAGCATTTGCACTGGGGGACCACCTGATGCGGCCATTCCCGATGAGGACCCTCACCCCGGAACAGAGGGTTTTTAATTACCGGCTGGCCAGAGCCCGAAGAGTGGTGGAGAACACATTTGGAATCCTGGCCAGCAGGTTCCGATTATTTCTGACACCCATCCATATGGCGGAGTATAAACTGAACCATATAATACTTGCCTGCTGTGTTCTCCATAATTTTTTAAGAAAACATTCAGCCAACTATGCTGGCTCAGTTGGGCCTGAGGCCGGAATCCCAAATCCATCAACACTGACGGCGCTTGAAAGTGGCCGTCCTGGCTTGCTCTCCCTGAGTGCCCGTGATGTCCGGTTACGATACCTGGAGTTCTTTGCGGGTAGGGGGGCTATCAATATGCCAGACAATCTGTGAAACCTTTTTCACATAAAAAACAACCAAAAGAAATTCTTTGTGGACATTTACTGCTTGTGTTTGTTTTAGCTGACCCTGACAGAAATGTGTTGAGTGCAGAAAATGTCGTGATTGGGTAACCTTATAAAAAACAGTGTTGGCTGGTACTTCCTAAATGCAAAAACACATTTCACTACAAGTGCACTTGCAACTACACTGAACCTGCACTTGTAGTGCAAAGTGCATTTGCCCTTAGGAAATAACCCCCATTTTTGCATAAAACAGCAATTACATCACCACAAAAGTGTTGTAGTGTTGAGACAATAATCCACACATTCTTGAGTAAGCCACTTTTTTATACCTGCACAATCACATGTGCATTTACCAAAGGTTTTTAAAACAAACCAACATGTTTGTTGTATAACAATTTTTGCAGTAGCATTATCAAAAATCGAAATATCCATGTAAGATAAAACAGGCCTGTGTAAAACCAACAAGAAAGCCAAAAAACTTGAACTTACAAAGTTCACATTAGGTAAAACCTGAAGGCTATATCAGACATCAGTATTTAGGAACTGGGTTTGATATAGCGTTCAGATGGGGGGAAATCACCCCTGGAAAAGCCAAATTTGGAAGATGCACACCAATTTACGAATGTCAACATGTGCTATCTGCCATCAGGGGGGATCAAGGGACGTGTTTTGGGGGAGCAAGCCCTTCCTCACCGCGACTTTATAATTGAGGAAGGGGTTGCACCCCCAAAACGCCTCCATTGATCTCCCGTGATGGCAGATAGCACATGTTGGCACACTGTGTGCATCCTCCAAATTTGGCTTTTCAAAACATTGAAAAAATTTTTATAAGATTGGACCACAATAAAACAAGTGATTTTGTGGGGTTTAAATTCGCCCCAAAACATCAATGATGTTATTATTTTTTTTAATAACATCACTGATTTGTTGCTGTATGTTGTGCAATTCGAGATTACACCCCATAATCTCCCCGATCAGGATCTGGGCACTTTCAGAAGTAAAGCGTTCTCTATCCCTCACATCACGATCACCTAAAAAGAGATAAAGAACAAAAAAAAAGGTCTCAAAAATCTGCCACCATCCATCTCTTTTACCTGAGCCTGTGGTCGCAGACACTCACCTGTTGTGGTGCCAATCTCCACCACATCTTCTTCTTCCTCCTGCTCTTCTTCTTTTGTTGGTGGTATTTCACCTTCTTCCATAGGTGGGGGGTCTGTGTTCTCCTGGGATGAGGGGTGTCCTCCGAGTCTTTTCTCCCCTATGTAAAATGGTGTTCTAGGTATAATTAGCACACAGATATTTGATGGCAGAACTATAAATAGGAAACATTGCTTGGAAGTGGGGTACAATTGTCTATTTTAGCCGAGTTCCAAGATGTATGTTTTTTATTGCCCTTTGCCAAGCTGCAATACTTTACCTGTTGAGTACAAGCTTCACAGATGTAGCCCCCCTATAGTATACACTGGAGCACCTGTGTGCCCCCCCTAATAAAAATGGTGTTCTGGGGTCCCACACTAGTGCTCCAGTGTCCAGATGTGAAAACAGCTGCTCAGTGTCCTCTCCTTACACACAATCTAGTTGGCATTTCATTCTAGTAACAAACCCATCTACACAAACAAATATTTGGCATCCAAGTAGGCCCCAAAAAATGTGTGAAAATGCATATGGCCTAAACAATGGTGTTCTAGAGGCCGAAAGAAAAATGTTTGATACGAACGAATAATGGGCCCATGAACATTAAAGTTGCCCTTTTAAACGTTACAATTAATAAAAGCATATGGAGCAGAACGAACGGAATAAAGACAGAAAGAATAGGAACACAGCACAACTACTTACTTTTTTGCAGCACTCTCCGGATCTTTCGGTACTGCTCTGGCTCTCTCAACTTCAGGTCCGACCACCACTTCCTGAGCTGATCTTTAGATCTTCGTACCCCGAAATTCCTGTGAAGGCTTTTGATCACTTTAGCAATGATTTTTGCCTTTCGGATGTTGGGGTGTGGGTAAGGCCCATATTTTCCGTCATAGTCGGACTTCCTCATGATGTCGACCATCTCCAACATCTCCCCAAAGGACATATTTGTGGCCTTAAAACGTCTCCTTCTGGATCGGGACGTGCCTGGATCCGGGCTTTCCTCCTCCTCCTCCTCGTTGCTAGAATTAGCACGCACCTGCTCTAACTCCGCCATGTGCTTTTCACCCACTGCGCCGAATGAAAAGGGGTGGGGAATAGACTAGAAAGAACGTCAGGGGCGGGCGGAGTTACACGCATGCGCAGTGTGTATAAAGCGTAACATGCGTGCGTAGTACGTAATACGTAGTACGTAAGGGAGTACATATACAGAACTGGGAGGTACATGCCAGCATGATGTAAAAGGTACGTATAAATATATAAATTCCTAAAAACATTGATCTGGATGAGATCCTATTAAAACAAGAGTACCTCCCAGTTCTGTATATGTACTCCCTCTATGAAATCTGTTAATTTTGATTCGTTGCTCAGTTGTCATGTTATCCGCTGTATATGCACATATTCATGCAGGTTTTGTTAGCGTGTATGCGCATACAACCTTCTATGTTCATACTGTGTGATGTATTTCTGGATGCCTATGCAATAAATTGACCTTTTTGATTTCAACTCCATCCTGCCAACTGCCTCATTTAAAGTCCCAATGTCTTCCCTGTTTATTTCCTGAACCCGGGATGGAGGCACTACCCTGTCCTCATTCAAAGTCCCATATTCTCTTTTTTTGCTATATTAGGGATGGAGGCAGCTGACAGCAGCTGGCAACTATCCCCTGCCAGCTGGTTTTGGAGTTGTTCTGTGTGTTGGTGCACCTTTTGGTCCACACACACAGTTCTGTTCTGCAACATACTGTTTAGGCCATGTCTTGTGCGTACGCATGAGCAACTTTTTTATATGTGACGTACATCTGGAAGCTACATGCAATCAAATTAACATTTGGTACTATACCTTGTCAACTGTTTCTTTTAAGTCCTTATGTTCTTGCTCCTCTTTCTTCTCCCCAATCTGGGATGGAGGCACTACTTTGTGCCTCATTCAAAGTCCCATTACAATTTCTTCATTACTCTACATTAGGGATGGAAGCAGTTGACAGTTATACATAATTTCCTGCAACACAATTGCTGCTGGAACTCTGGGAATTACGGACACATTCCTGCATAGTGTATGTGGGGTCTGATTTCCGGGCTATGTTTCGTTTCAAACCCGGAGCTGCGATGCGCTCTGCGCGCCCTCCCCTCCCCCCTTTGGGGATCGGGCGGCAGCTCACAGCACATCGGCGTCACGCCTCGCTCCTCCATACGACATCACTAGTTGGCATTGCGGTGGAGGTACGCGCCCTTTCCATCTATCCGACCCAGCCGGATGTGGTGACGTCAGTCATGGGCGGGTCCCCACCGCCTAGGCTGCGGTCCTGCCTCACGCACTGTCGGCTCCCACGTGACGTTGGCGGTCACTGCCGACACAGGCGGCATGCATATTTAGGCGCCGGTTTTTCTCCCTCGGATGCAGCCTTCACTCCCGCACACGTGCAGACGTCATAGCTTTAGAAAGCTCTTGTCCCAAGCACATTAAGGTAACACTTAGTGGTTCCTTTTTAAAGTACCCTACTTTTTATACTCTTTCTGTCAACAACATTGGCTTATCTCAATGGACTTTTTATCCATTTCAGATACACATCTACGATGATTTTGATTTGTTTTTGTTGGAAGTGATGGTCTGTGTTCTGGGGATGATGCCTGTGTATGCCTGTCCTGCGTTGGGGCCTTGGCCACCTCAGCTCCGGGGGAAAACAAACCCTTGTAGCCCGGTACCCACCCTACGATACACCTTAGTTAGGTACATAGTGTAAGTATCCAGAAATCGACTCACTGTCCTTTCTGGTTGCTCTTAGCTCATTGGTTGATGTTTTTCATATTTTGTTATTTACAGATACCCCACTGCATCTGCCCCCGAAGAAGTGTTATTCACAGAAACGCGTCGGTCAATACGGATGCAGCTACTCTTGTTTTAATAGGATCTCATCCAGATCAATGTTTTTAGGAATTTATATATTTATACGTACCTTTTACATCATGCTGGCATGTACGTCCCAGTTCTGTATATGTACTCCCTCTATGAAATCTGTTAATTTTGATTCGTTGCTCAGTTGTCATGTTATCCGCTGTATATGCACATATTCATGCAGGTTTTGTTAGCGTGTATGCGCATACAACCTTCTATGTTCATACTGTGTGATGTATTTCTGGATGCCTATGCAATAAATTGACCTTTTTGATTTCAACTCCATCCTGCCAACTGCCTCATTTAAAGTCCCAATGTCTTCCCTGTTTATTTCCTGAACCCGGGATGGAGGCACTACCCTGTCCTCATTCAAAGTCCCATATTCTCTTTTTTCGCTATATTAGGGATGGAGGCAGCTGACAGCAGCTGGCAACTATCCCCTGCCAGCTGGTTTTGGAATTGTTCTGTGTGTTGGTGCACCTTTTGGTCCACACACACAGTTCTGTTCTGCAACATACTGTTTAGGCCATGTCTTGTGCGTACGCATGAGCAACTTTTTTATATGTGACGTACATCTGGAAGCTACATGCAATCAAATTAACATTTGGTACTATACCCTGTCAACTGTTTCTTTTAAGTCCTTATGTTCTTGCTCCTCTTTCTTCTCCCCAATCTGGGATGGAGGCACTACTTTGTGCCTCATTCAAAGTCCCATTACAATTTCTTCATTACTCTACATTAGGGATGGAAGCAGTTGACAGTTATACATAATTTCCTGCAACACAGTTGCTGCTGGAACTCTGGGAATTACGGACACATTCCTGCATAGTGTATGTGGGGTCTGATTTCCGGGCTATGTTTCGTTTCAAACCCGGAGCTGCGATGCGCTCTGCGCGCCCTCCCCTCCCCCCTTTGGGGATCGGGCGGCAGCTCACAGCGCATCGGCGTCACGCCTCGCTCCTCCATACGACGTCACTAGTTGGCGTTGCGGTGGAGGTACGCGCCCTTTCCATCTATCTGACCCAGCCGGATGTGGTGACGTCAGTCATGGGCGGGCCCCACCGCCTAGGCTGCGGTCCCGCCTCACGCACTGTCGGCTCCCACGTGACGTTGGCGGTCACTGCCGACGCAGGCGGCATGCATATTTAGGCGCCGGTTTTTCTCCCTCGGACGCAGCCTTCACTCCCGCACACGTGCAGGCGCCATAGCTTTAGAAAGCTCTTGTCCCAAGCACATTAAGGTAACACTTAGTGGTTCCTTTTTAAAGTACCCTACTTTTTATACTCTTTCTGTCAACAACATTGGCTTATCTCAATGGACTTTTTATCCATTTCAGATACACATCTACGATGATTTTGATTTGTTTTTGTTAGAAGTGATGGTCTGTGTTCTGGGGATGATGCCTGTGTATGCCTGTCCTGCGTTGGGTCCTTGGCCGCCTCAGCTCCGGGGGAGAACAAACCCTTGTAGCCCGGTACCCACCCTACGATACACCTTAGTTAGGTACATAGTGTAAGTATCCAGAAATCGACTCACTGTCCTTTCTGGTTGCTCTTAGCTCATTGGTTGATGTTTTTCATATTTTGTTATTTACAGATACCCCACTGCATCTGCCCCTGAAGAAGTGTTATTCACAAAAACGCGTCGGGCAATACGGATGCAGCTACTCTTGTTTTAATAGGATCTCATCCAGATCAATGTTTTTAGGAATTTATATATTTATACGTACCTTTTACATCATGCTGGCATGTACCTCCCAGTTCTGTATATGTACTCCCTCTATGAAATCTGTTAATTTTGATTCGTTGCTCAGTTGTCATGTTATCTGCTGTATATGCACATATTTATGCAGGTTTTGTTAGCGTGTATGCGCATACAACCTTCTATGTTCATACTGTGTGATGTATTTCTGGATGCCTATGCAATAAATTGACCTTTTTGATTTCAACTCCATCCTGCCAACTGCCTCATTTAAAGTCCCAATGTCTTCCCTGTTTATTTCCTGAACCTGGGATGGAGGCACTACCCTGTCCTCATTCAAAGTCCCATATTCTCTTTTTTCTTTAATGTTCATGGGCCCATTATTCGTTCGTCTACAAAAAATTTTTTAACCCTCTAAAACAACATTGTTTCTGCCATATGCATTTGCCCACATTTTTTAGGGCCTACTTGTATGAAAAATATTTGGTTGTGTGGATGGGTTTGTTACTAGAATGAAATTCAAACTAGATTCTGTGTAAGGAGAGGATACTGAGCAGCTGTTTTCACATCTGGACACTGGAGCACTAGTGTGGGACACAAGAACACCATTTTTATTAGGGGGCCACACAGGTGCTACAGTGTATACTATAGGGGGGTCTCCATCTGTGAAGCTTGTACTAAACAGGTAAAGTATTGCAGGTTGGCAAAGGACAATAAAAAAGCGACATCTTGGAACTCTGCTAAAATAGACAATTGTACCCCACTTCCAAGCAATGTTTCCTATTTATAGTTCTGCCATCAAATCACTGTGTGCTAATTATACCATTTTTGTTTTACATAGGGGAGAGAAGACTCAGAGGACACCCCTCATCTGAGGAGAACAGAGACCCCCCACCTCGGGAAGAAGGTGAAATACCCCCAACACAAGTGGAGCAGGATGAGAAAGAAGATGTGGTAGAACTTGCCACCACAACAACAGGTGAGTGTCTGTGACCACAGGCTCGGGTAAGAGATGGATGCTGGCAGATTTTTGATACCTGTTTTTGTTTGGTTTCTCTCTTTTTAGGTGATCGAGATCCTTTCACATCCGAAAGTGCCCAGATGCTGATCGGGGAGATCATGGGGTGTAATTTGGAATTGGAGAACCTAAAGACAAAAATCAATGATGTGATTAAAAGAAATAATAACATCATTGATGTTTTGGGGAGAATTTAAAACACCACCAAATCACTTTTTTGATTGCGGTCCAATGTTTTAAATCTTTTTGAAAAGCCAAATTTGGAGGATGCACACAGTGTGCCAACATGTGCTATCTGCCATCACGGGAGATCAATGGACGTGTTTTGGGGGTGCAACCCCTTCCTCAATTATAAAGTAGCAGTGAGGAAGGGCTTGCTCCCCCAAAACACGTCCCTTGATCCCCCGTGATGGCAGCTAGCACATGTTGACATTCGTAAATTGCTGTGCATCTTCCAAATTTGGCTTTTCCAGGGGTGATTTCCCCCCATCTGAACGCAATATCAAACACAGTTCCTAAATACTGATGTCTGATATTGCCTTCAGGTTTTACCTAATGTGAACTTTGTAAGTTCAAGTTTTTTGTCTTTCTTGTTGGTTTTACACAGGCCTGTTTTATCGTAAATGGACATTTCTATTTTTGATAATGCCACACAAAAAATTGTTATACAACAAACATGTTGGTTTGTTTTAAAAACCTTTGGTAAATGCACATGTGATTGTGCAGGTATAAAAATGTTGGTTCATCAAGAATGTGTGGATTATTGTCTCAACACTACAACACTTTTGGGGTGATGTCATTGCTGTTTTCAGGGAAAATGGTGGTTATTTCCTAAGGGCAAATCCACTTTGCACTACAAGTGCAGGTTCAATGCAGTTGCAAGTGCACTTGTAGTGAAATGTGTTTTTGCATTTAGTAAATAACAGCCAACGGTGCTTTGTATAAGGTTACACAATCACGCCATTTTCTGCACTCAATACATTTCTGTCAGGGTCAGCTAAAACAAACACAAGCAGTAAATGTCCACAAAGAATTTCTTTTTGTTTTTTATTATAAAAAGGCTTCACATATTTGCTGGCATATTGATGGCCCCCCTACCCGCAAAGAACTCCAGGTAGCGTAACCGGACATCACGGGCACTCAGGGAGGGCAAGCCAGGACGGCCGCTTTCAAGCGCCGTCAGTGTGGTTTCATGTATCATTCCGGCCTCAGGCCCAACTGAGCCAGCATAGTTGGCCGAATGTTTCCTTAAAAAGTTATGGAGAACACAGCACGCAAGTATAATATGGTTCAGTTTATACTCCGCCATATGGATGGGTGTCATAAATAGGCGGAACTGGCTGGCCAGGATTCCAAATGTGTTCTCCACCACTCTTCAGGCCCTGGCCAGCTGGTAATTAAAAACCCTCTGTTCCGGGGTGAGGGTCCTCATTGGGAATGGCCGCATCAGGTGGTCCCTCAGCACAAACACTTCATCCGCAACAAACACGAATGGGAGTCCTTCCACATTGTCCTCTGGAGCTGGCAAGTCCAAGCTGCCATTCTGGAGACACCTGTAAAACTCCGTCTGGGCGATGACTCCACCATCGGACATCCGGCCATTCTTCCCCACGTCCACATACAGGAAGTCGTAATTAGCCAACACCACCGCCAACATCACTATACTATTGAACCCCTTATAGTTGAAATAGTATGACCCCGAGTTGGGTGGTGAGATGATGTGGACATGTTTCCCATCAATTGCCCCTCCGCAGTTAGGAAAGTCCCACCGCTGGGCAAAGTGGGAGGCCACAGTCTGCCATTCCTGTGGCGTGGAAGGAAATTGTTGAGGAAAAAACAATAAACATTACTATTTTTGATCAGAAACATGGCAAGCAGATTAGACACAAACATTATGGGTCAACCTCCAGATAGCATTTATTAAGGGGAATTTAACAACGCCAAAGTATAAGGTACACCTATCATATCCCCCCCCCCCTCATGGGCCATTTCTAACATTATGGGGTGTGTGGAAATCTTGGACAGGTAACCCTCTTCACTTCATTGAGAGATGAATGCCTAAATAATGGGTATTACTTGGAACAGCCCCTCCTTAGTTACACTATTGGCATCCCACTGGACAGGTAAGAAGTGTCATAATACCAAGATATAAATACACACTGTACACATTTGAGCACATTTGGACATTCTGCTATTACCTATCAAGATAATAATAGGATCCAAAAACTTTAAACAGTACCATTTGAAAGTATATAGGCAGGCCCTTGCACTACATGCTTTGGGGAATTCATCCATAAATCTGAGCAGAAAAGAGATGGGTATAGTGTGTATGGGTTTGGCAAAGTCAGCAGATAGATGATTGAGGATAGAGAATTGGGATCAGCAGTTGGGAGAGGGAGAGTTACTAAAAATGATTTGGGGACACCACCAAAAAAAAGCCTCTGGCACTCTGCCTGAATTTAAAGCACAAATCACATTTAAAAACATTTTAGGGGGTGTTTGGCGTAAAGCACTACTATGGAGCAGAAAAAATACATTGTTAAGTGACTACATGAGGTGAATATAGGGCCAGGAGACACCATGCTGGGGAGGTTATTGAAGGGCAAATATGTATGAAGGACCTAAAATAATAATTACATAAAAATCCTGCATGCATGAGAACAAAGGGGACATTCACAGCATATTACAATCATGGTAATTAGGGAATGAGGAAAGAAATACAATATATTAGCAAACATTCAATACAATAAAATGTGATAGAAAAGGATAAAAATCTTACCTTCATATACTCCTTCTGCAGGACCTGTATGATGGCAGAACAGGTCTCTGGGATAATGATCCCCAGAGCCTGGGGGGAGATGCCTGTCGAGAACTTCAAGTCCTGCAGACTTCTCCCTGTCGCCAAGTACCGCAGGGTAGCGACCAACCTCTGCTCCGGAGTGATGGCTTGCCTCATGCAGGTATCCTGCCTGCTGATATAGGGGGTCAGCGAAGCCAACAGACGGTGAAACACGGGGTCTGTCATCCTGAGAAAGTTCCTGAAATCATCAGGATTATTCTCACGGATCTCACGGAGCAAAGGCTTATGAGAGAACTGGTCACGCTGAAGCAACCAATTCTTGGTCCATGAACTCCTCCCCACCCTGTTCATGGACTGGACTTGTGTCAAGGTCAGGACCCCAACACCAAGCCCCCGCACAGCACGAACTCTACGAGGAGTACGCATATGCAACATGGCTAGAAAACGGTCGGCTGCTCAGAACGAAGTAACAGAACGCACTGAAGAACAGCAAGGCCTGTGAAGAGCGACCTGAAAAACAGTAACGAACAAGAATACAATGACTAATTAAAGTCACGTGGAACTTGCTGCATGCACTGAAGAGCAGATACAAACCCACAAGCACAAACTGAATGGCAGAAAACGATCTGAAAGCCACGAATCTGAAAAAGCGCGAATCCTCTCTCACCAAACTTTTACTAACACGAGATTAGCAAAAGGAGCCCAAAGGGTGCCGCGCTTGGTTCTGAACCGGCCTTTTCTAGTCTCGTTGTACGTGCTTGACGTCACCGCGTTCTTGGCGATCGGAAATTCCGCCAACTTTGTGCGACCGTGTGTACGCAAAACAAGTTTGAGCCAACATCCGTCGGAAAAAATCCTAGGATTTTGTTGTCGGAATGTCCGAACAAAGTCCGACCGTGTGTACGGGGCATTAGAGTTCGACTTTAGATTTTTTTGTATTATCCATCTATGTCTGGCAGTGCATCAAATACTTCCCCCTCTCACAGACTGACAATGCTATTGTTCAAAGGTATCTTCATTATTCCTCCAGTGGAGTGAAGACACCATTACACAGGTGGTGTATTACTGGCCAGTTAAAAAGGTGAAAACAAAGAGAAAAAAACTAAGGACTAGTAAACTGCAATATGTACATACAACTATATAAGTCAGAAGGATGTAGCATAAGGACTGATATATTGTACTGTACACAATAGATACAGTCATTGTCTAACCATAAATGTACAAAGAAGCAGATTTGCATAATGCTATACAATTCATATCAACTGAACAGTAGATAAGTTCAAATGCAGTTAACATTGAAATATACACAAAAAGATAACCTTGCCAAACAAGAACTGCACCATTATTAAATACTGAAGATTCCCCTGGCCCAGTACTATTGAATTACTGTGGAAGTGACATTAAATAAGCATAATTTCAGTTTTGGAGTATTTCTGGCTACAAATTATATTTAAAGGGTATTGCTGGGTGAGCAGTTCGGGCCATGCATAATACAGACCAGGCCCTTTGGGTCTAATATGGATTTTAAGGGGAACCTTGTGCCAAAATGTATAAAAAAACAGTGTGGGGTCTCCCCAAAATCCATACTAGACCCTTATCCGAGCATGAAGCCGTAACTGTACATCGGCCCTTTAAGACGCTGTAGGAGGCGCGCATACGCACCGGGAGTGTGTTCCCAGAGCTGATGGGAGTGCCCGGCAGGCGCGATGACCGCCGGGCACCCGCGATCACTCGTGACAAAGCGAGAACCGGGATACCGGTTCTCTCAGGCGAGAGGAGACAGATTGTGTGTTCATACTAAGTATGAACACCGATCTCTCTCCTACCCTAGTCAGTCCCATCCCCCGTACAGTTAGAACACATCTAGGAAACACAGTTAACCCCTTGATCGCCCCCTAGTGCCCCTGCCAGTTTCCCTGCTAGTGACATGTATACTGTAATCAGTGCATTTTTATAGCACTGATCACTGTATAATTGTCAATGGTCTCAAAAATGTGTCAAAAGTGTCAAATTTGTCTGCCACAATATCGCAAAAAAAAAAATTGCAGATCCCTTTATATTATTATGAGCCTGTTTTACTCTTACTACTAGTAAGTGCTTTTAACCCTTTGGCTATTAAAGATTTTTATGTTTCTGCACTTAGGGGGCCTAGTTTCTGTTTCACATTTTTAAAACTCTCATACTTTGAAAATGGCTTTCTGTATGCAAAAGTTAAACCTCTTCCTCCAGAGACAGAGTGATCCCGGTCTTTTGTGAAGTCCTTAAAGTGAATGACTCTTCACCAAGTTCACTATAAAGCTCATCTGTATATTTATACAGGTACATGGTGATCACCCCCTTAAACATTTCTTCTCAAGGGAGAATACATTCAGATCAGCTTATCTTTCCTTATAACTGAGGTCCTCCATGCATTTTATCAGTTTAATTGCCCTTTTCTGTCTCTGCACTCTCTACAGTTCCTCAGCATGTTTTTTTGTGAACTGGTGCCCAAAACTAAATAGCATATTCCAAATAAGGACCCACTAAGGCTTTTTACAGAGTTTTTACAGGGGCAAAATAATGCATCTTTTTCCGGAGTCTGTATTTATTTATTTATAATAAAGTATTTTGCTTGTTTTAGAAACTGAATCTTGGCATTGCATGTTATTATTAAGTGCATAACTTTACATTTATCAACATAAAATTTGAATTGGTTGCCCCAATGGCGAAACTAGACATTCACCCTGGGAAAAGACTTTTTTTTTACAATATTATTTCCTAAAAAAAATGTAGGAGCCTGTTGGGGGGGGGGCTTTGGTGAAATATCAGGGGTCTAAACAGACCACTGATGTTTCACTGTTAAGACAGAGAAAGAAATTGAGGGCACAGATTCTTCAATTCCTTTCTCTGCAGCCTCAACTGCACTTACGATCAATAAACGGGGGAGCTCTGTACAGAGGCTCCTGTTCATTCACAAACTAAACATAAGTGTTCAGTACTGAACGTTCACTGTGTTCATTCAAAAGGAAGGGGCCAACAAATGGCATATTTACTGGCCCCTAGCCCCACTCCCCATCCTGAATAGATCTCCTGCAGCAGAAGGCAGGAGAGGATGGGAGCTAGCAGTACTGCTGGGGGGAGCAGGAGAGCACACGGGGGTGGGCAGCAGAAGAAGGGGCATGAACAGAAGGGTCGGAATTTATGGGTTCCTCTTGGGTTCTACCAGCTGAATACTGGTAGGAAGGAGTGGAGGAGAAGCAGGCTTTCAGCTTCTGCAGGAGGATTGGTACCAGCAGTGGTGCCAGGGTTGGTGCAAGGATTTTTGTCTATGCAGGCAAAGGCTCATTTTACTGCCCCCTAAGCCATATGCTCGCATCAGCCCTGGCGGTGTGTCAGTCAGTCAGTGATGGGGTGGGACAGTGGTGGGTCAGTCAGTCAGTCAGTGACAGGATAGGACAGCGGTGGGTCAGTCAGTCAGTGACGGGATAGGACAGCGGTGGGTCAGTCAATCAGTGAAGGAATAGGTCAGCGGTGGGTCAGTCAGTGACAGGATAGGACAGCGGTGGGTCAGTCAGTCAGTCAGTGATGGTATAGGACAGCAGTGTGTTAGTCAGTCAGTGACAGGATAGGATAGCGGTGGGTCAGTCAGTCAGTGATGGGATAGGACAGCGGTGGGTCAGTCATTGATGGGATAGGACAGTGGTGGAACAGTCAGCCAGTAATGGGAGCAGACACTGTCTTAGTGATGAGGATAAGACAGTATGTGATTGGTCAGCGTTGTTCAGTGATGTGCACAGGGGGCGTTAAGTTTTCTCTCACCTGCCTCCATTTGTTAGTCCCTGGCTTCCCCCTGCATGTATTCTCCTCCGATCCGTGGACCCGTTCGGTCTCCCCGCCCAGTACAAGCACCTCACACTTCCTGCATTCCCTGTCGGAGCCAAACCTATTCCATTAATCACTGGCCAACTTGAGGATAGGACAGTATGTGATTTGTGAGTTTCGTTCAGTGATGTGCACAGTGGGATGGGTTGTCAGTTTTCTCACGTGCATCTCCCATGTCTCAGTTCATGGCTCATCCCAGCATGTATCCTCCTCCAGACTCTGGATCCGCTCGGTCTCATCCCGGTACAGGCGCCTCGCACTGCCCGCATTTCCCTAGAGAATGAACACAGCAGCGCTGGGGTAGAGCTGGCCTTACTCCACCAACTGCACCCAGTCACTGGCTAACTTGGGCGTGTCCTCCCATCATCTAC
This sequence comes from Aquarana catesbeiana, assembly GCF_042186555.1. Lineage (NCBI taxonomy): Eukaryota > Metazoa > Chordata > Amphibia > Anura > Ranidae > Aquarana > Aquarana catesbeiana. Next base: position 204,442,581 of record NC_133327.1, read on the forward strand.
TGCTATTACCAAGTCCTAGTGCCTGCCACCAGTTCAGAGGCCAGGGAGGGACGCAGAAGGGTTCATGCTGATCACACTGAAATTATTACCAGTACCAATCTGCTGCTAGTGAAGGTGCAGTTTACAGCCCCCAACCTGGTGCCCCCTAATTGCGGTGCCTGGGGCACATGCCACCCCCCTAATTTTGGCCCCAAGTTGCCCACTCAAAGAGAGCATTCAGGTCTGCTTGTAGGTTAGAGACTTTTTTTATGGACTGTATTCCACTATATGGGTAAGTGTCATTTGCAAGTACATACAGCATATAAATATGTTCTAGGAGTAGGCATGTTAGTGTCCATGCTCCTAACCATCAATATAGAGGGGCACAGTCCAACCATGGGAGGGGAAGAGGGTGGAGAAATAGAGGTAGAGGTCCACACTGTGGAAATCAAGAAGGCTCCCAATATTATGATCACCGGAGATATGACAGGTCTCCACATGGTTGGCATAATAACCATGGAGGGTATCATCGTGAACAATATCACTCTCAACAAACACCCGTACGCACTCATAACCGTTTTTCACACCTCAGAGAAGACTATCCGCGAGAGGTCTATAATACACATTATTCATACATGGAAAGGGAACATGATCAGTACAATAAATCACCATATAATTACAATCAAACTTATCCTGGGCCGTCCCATGCTGGGGGTTTTCCCAGGGAACTTGCAGGCCCCAAACGAAGAGCAGAACAAAAGGCTCCCAAGGGGGGTGGCGTGCCAGGGAAAAGAATACAAATGATAATGGCATTTTTAATCTTAGTCTTGCGACGTTCACAGACGCGGAACAACTCATTTTAGATAAGGGACTTAAATTTCCTAAGAAACTCAATAAATTTGCTACTTTTATAGATGTACAGAAATTCATACGTAAACTAAACATAAGAATGTCACCTCTTTGCCAATCTTTCAAGACCACCACCTGGAGAGAGGGTGGGAGGCGTTGTTCACTCAGGCCTCTCTAATCCCTCTTTCTTCAACCCCCTAGTTCCACTGCACCTTCGATCAATGTCTTTCGTGACCTTGTTTTGAAGGATTTGGACTCATTGCCTAAAAAAAGAGTATACGACAATTCCTAATATTAAAGTCAGTCTCAAATCTCTATGCGAACGTAAGGACTTGATTATACGTCCGACGGATAAAGGAGGGGGTCTAGTCACCCTAGACAAAAAGTGACTATTGTAAAGAAATGTCTAGAATCCTTAACTATTTAAACACATATAGACCATTACCAAAGGATCCCACCCTAGATTTCAAAAAGGTATTGGTTGGACTGGTAAATAGGGGGTTTCAGCTAGGGATTTTGGATAAAAAAGAGAAGGAATATCTAGTACCCTTGGCTTCTCATATACCCATAATGTATTATCTCCCTAAAGTTAATAAAAATGCTATACAATCCCCTGGTTGTCAGCGGGATTGATTCTGTGACATCCTGCATATGACGTTACATGGATTTTTATTTGCAACCATTGGTGAAATCCATTCCTTCCTACTTCAAAGATACTGGGGGCACCATTCGTCTTTTGGAACAAATAGACTATCGTGAAGACTATGTGTTGGTCACGGCAGATGTTGCAGCACTCTACACCTGTATACCACATGAGCTGGGTTTGGCAGCTGTAGAATATTTTTTATCCCAAAGTGATCGAGTACCCATTGTCCAACAAAGGTATATTATGGAATTACTCCAATTCGCAACAAAACATAATTATTTCTGGTTTAATAACCAGTATTTTTTACAGCAGAAAGGAGTGGCTATGGGGGCTAAATTCACCCCAGCCTCGCTAATATTTTTATGCCCTTGTGGGAGGAGTATGTCGTCTATACCCTGAACAGACCTGAACTGGTACTTTGGTCTAGGTATATAGACGTCCTCCTCCTATGGAAAGGGGATGAGGAATCTTTGCGTGATTTCATGGCTGTCCTCAACAACAATGAGAGAGGTATCACACTAAGTTATGAGACTTGTTTTACTACAATACATTTCCTTGATTTGGAAATTTCGATTATTGACCACCAACTAGTTACCAAGACTTTATTCAAACCCACCGACTGGAATGGATACATATCGGTCGATAGCTGGCATCACAGTTTGTGGTTGAAGTTAGTCCCGCGCAGCCAATTATTGCGCATTAGATGCAACTGCACCAATTTATCCAATTTTTAAGTCTAGGTTTGTGGAAAAAGGCTATCATCCGACTATCATAGACGAAGAGATTGGTAGGGTTTCTTTAGTGGATAGGTGCACACTGACCACTAAACAATTGAAACGCATACTAGATACTAAGTTTTAATGGTCCTTTGTGACTGCATTTTCTGTACAACATAAGCAAATAAAATATATTTTTAAACGCCATTGGAAGGTACTCAAGAATGATCGTGTGTTAGGCCCTGCCCTTCCTGATCGGGCTGGAGTCATTTACAGAGGAACTCCATCTTTGAGAGGCCAGATTGCCCCAAATGTTATTGATCCCCCAACCAGACCTTCTTTTTTTCACAATCTTAAGGGATACTATCCTTGTTGCAAATGCAATGTATGCACGCATAATGCCTGCAGGAGGAGGAAGTCAAAGACTTTTGAGTCTACTTCTACTTCTGCAATTTATCAGATGAAGCATTTTACCACCTATGCCACCCATCATATTGTTTATCTGATAACTTGCCCATGCAAAAAGCAATATGTGGGATGGACCATCAGATCCTTTTCAGTCAGGGTGAATAAACACATTGCCAGCATTAAAAAAGGTTGCACTAACCATAGTATACCCAGACATTATCTTCATCATCACAATAAGAACCCATTAGGCACTAAATTCCAGACCACAGATAAATTTGTCCCCCACTGGAGAGGCGAGTCTTGTCTACGAGGCGCATAACGATTAGAATCATTCTGGATACACTAGCTCAGATGCTCTTCACCTCATGGAATGAATATTGACTGCGATATTAATGCTTTTATTAATAAAGCTTAGTTGTGCCTTTGGAATACTTTTGATCATTCCCTTTTTTTTAAGCCCTTCGTTTATGTATTACGGTATATTACTTTTTTCTTAGTGTCTGTTTATTATAAATTTTTATATAAGTATGTTTTAGTATTTATATATAATCAAACTGATATTGTACATTTTTAGAGATTATGATCATTTGGTTCTTGCCATGGTGTCTGACTAAGGGACTGACTAGTATTGCTTATAACATCTCCCTTTGTGTTGCCATTACCACTGGTTGATATTTGAGGGGGCTGCATGGTGGTTTATGCTCTTTACATTAATCTGAGATATATATAAGCTGGACTTGTATTTGTAAGTTAGGATTTAATATACGTTACTGACTGATCATGCTCTGTTATATGCCCCTTGATGTAATACTCACAGTCGTCACAAAATTAGGACATTGATTACAATGTTTTTTGGGCGATGACATTTGTCACGTGATTCTATGACAAGAGTTGCACAGCCTAGATCAATGTAGGCTTGTTAGCTGAGTTGAATCAAAGCTTGACACGTGTCTTGATATCGTGATTCCGCCGAGCTCTCATGATTGGTGAGTTAAAGTAAGTGGAGGAACGCATGCCGCCTTACAGTTGTTGTGCAGCCTAGATTAACGCACGCAAGATAGGTGAACATCAGTGAGGCATGAGACGCACTCCATGTGTCGCGATGACTTGATTCCTTCGCTGAACTCCCATGATTGGTTAGATCAACCAGGGGGAGTAACTGATAGCAGCTGTTACAGTAAGTTTGGTCTGTAATTAGACAATCAATGTTTTGTGTAATTGAGGTAATATTGTTCTTAAATATATATCGCAGTGTGTGATATCAGGCTTATATCCCAGTCGAAGTCCCATTGGATGAAACGCATTGGGTACACAGCCTGCTAGGCTCCATACATTGCGCTTGCTTTTTATCTATTTCTGTGATCACATTTTATGTACACATCTTGAGTGATGACTGTACCCTTTTTTAATATTAAACTCCTTAGGTTGATTTAATCTGCGCTATGTGGAGGCTTTCCTTTTACTTTCTATTACCCTCATTTTTTCCTGACAATAGGGGTACTTCATGTACCAGGAAAATCGTGGTTGAGTCCGGTTCCCTGGATCACCATCTAGTTTAATCAATGCAGGTGTATGCACACACCAGTCCAACAGTAGGAGTTTGTGGCTTGAGATCCTGACTGCTGTCTATGCTTGTTTGACCACCGCCGCTGGTGTGTGTGTCCACATCCTAGAGTAAGAGTATCCACCCCTTCCCCACAGTCCCGGTTGTCGTGTGTGAGTATCACTCTGTATGGTTCAGAAATTCATCTATATTTGCGATCTACACCTTCTCTGGATCTACTACGCTATTTACATGTTGATGGACTTTGTGTTGTTTTATTGACTTCTCAGCACATATGCAGATTTTCCCTTCCTTTTTCAATATAGCTTTATACCTGGTACAGGTTGTTATATATGTATGTAAGCTTTAATTGAACATGTTGCTACACAGGAGTATCAATATGAACATTTGATGTCATCTGACCTTTTGGCATTTTTTGACCATCATAAGGTTCATTTTTGGTGCATATACACTCATTGTTTCACTAACACTATTGTATTCGCTCCCTCGGCACACATCTGGGTCACACTAATGTTTTAAGCACTGCACTTTCTCCTTTTTATTTTTCTCATGCAATTAGTCTTACTGCTGGTGCTGGCAGCTCACTTTTTTTTGTATTAGTAGCGCAATATTTTTCTTTATTATTACATACAGTATATAGCACTTATAATCTCAAACTCTATATCATTTATAAATGTGTTAAAAAGTATCAGAAGATAACTGGTGTGATTGGAGGCTACTTGGGTGCCAACATCCCAGAAATATGCAACAAATTTGATCATCAGTGTATGGGACTGTCCCAGCACCAAATATACATCAAAAACAGAGAATATATACCATACAAAAAAAAATTATTACTTTTTTTACAGAACATAAAACCATACCCCAAAACATACACTGTAGGCTTAGACCATAGGGGAACAGGACCCTTTACACAACTCTCATAGGTTAAAGTGTAACAATCTTGATGTAGAAGCTGCCCAATGCATTTTGAGTATCACTTTTAATCGGGGGCATAATTACACCTGACTATACAAGAATGAATAATTTTGAACATAACTGAACTGAACAATAGAAACATACTACAAAATAAAATTTAAAAAAATGTTACTGTACTAGGAAGTTAATAAATTAAAAAAATAAATAAAGAAACAGACTAACCTAAACCACAGCCCACAATGGGTCCATCCAAGAGCACGGCTACAACACTCCAACACCAGAAAAGATACAGACAACCACATCTCTAAGGATCTCCATTATATATATGGCACAAGACAGAAAACCACTGAAGGCAGAACTAAACAAATCATAAAGAACACAAGAAGCAGACCAGAGTGTCAACTGAAGTTACGATGTATTTGTCCGCCTACATTTCTGCCCTATATTGGACTCCCCAGTGTGCACATGTGCAGTAGCAGCTCGACAGTGGGGTCAGACATTCACCTGCACACCACAGTAAATGTGCCCACAGGGACATAGCGCTCCAACGGTGCCCACCCCTAAGGTCCACTGATAGAGAGCCCCCCAATCCTGCAGTTCTGCAGCTATCCCATCTAACATCCAGCAGGAGACTAGGGATGAGCTTCGAGTTCAAGTCAAACTCATGTTCGACTCAAACATGGGCTGTTCGCAAGTTCGCCGAACAGCGAACAATTTGGGGTGTTCGAGGCAAATTCGAATGCCGCGGAACACCCTTTAAAAGTCTATGGGAGAAATCAAAAGTGCTAATTTTAAAGGCTTATATGCAAGGTATTGTCATAAAAAGTGTTTGGGGACCTGGGTCCTGCCCCAGGGGACATGGATCAATGCAAAAAAAAGTTTTAAAAACGGCCGTTTTTTTGGGAGCAGTGATTTTAATAATGTTTAAAGTGAAACAATAAAAGTGTGATATCCCTTTAAATTTCATAGCTGGGGGGTGTCTATAGTATGCCTGTAAAGGGGCGCATGTTTCCCGTGTTTAGAACAGTCTGACAGCAAAATGACATTTCAAAGGAAAAAAAGTCATTTAAAACTACTCGCGGCTATTAATGCATTGCCGGTCCGAAAATACACATAGAAGTTCATTGATAAAAATGGCATGGGAATTCCCCACAGGGGAACCCCGAACCAAAATTTAAAAAAAAATGACCTGGGGGTCCCCCTAAATTCCATACCAGGCCCTTCAGGTCTGGTATGGATATTAAGGGGAACCCCGGCCAAAATTAAAAAAAAAAAAACATTGTGGGGTCCCCCAAAAATCCATATCAGACCCTTATCCGAGCACGCAACTTGGCAGGCCGCAGGAAAAGAGGGGGGACAAGAGAGCAGCCGCCCCTCCTGAACCGTACCAGGCCACATGCCCTCAACATTGGGAGGGTGCTTTGGGGTAGTCCCCCAAAACACCTTGTCCCCATGTTGATGAGGACAAGGGCCTCATCCCCACAACCCTGGCCGGTGGTTGTGGGGGTCTGCGGGCGGGGGGCTTATCAGAATCTGGACGCCCCCTTTAACAAGGGGACCCCCAAATCCTGGCCCTCCCTGCTGTGTAAAATGGTAAGGGGGTACTACCCCTACCATTTCACTAAAAAACTGTCAAAAATGTTAAAAATGACAAGAGACAGTTTTTGACAATTCCTTTATTTAAATGCTTCTTCTTTCTTCTTTCTTCTATCTTCTATCTTCCTTCGGTTTCTTCCTTCATCTTCTTCTTCTTCTGGTTCTTCTGGTTCTTCTGGTTCTTCCTCCGGTGTTCTCGTCCAGCTTCTCCTCCGCGGCGTCTTCTTCCCTTCTTCTCCTCGGGCCGCTCCTCATCCGTGGCATGGAGGGAGGCTTCCGCTCTTCTCTTCATCTTCTTCTCTTCATCTTCTTCTCTGGGCCGCTCTGCATCCATGGTGGCATGGAGGGAGGCTCCCACTGTGTGACGCTTCTCCTCTTCTGACGGTTCTTAAATAATGGGGGGCCACCCGGTGACCCCGCCCCCCTCTGACGCACAGGGACATGATGGGACTTCCCTGTGGCATTCCCCATGATGCCATAGGGAAGTCCCGTCAAGTCACCGTGCGTCAGAGGGGGGCGGGGTCACCGGGTGGCCCCACCCCCCGTTATTTAAGAACTGTCAGAAGAGGAGAAGCGTCACACAGTGGGAGCCTCCCTCCATGCCACCATGGATGCGGAGCGGCCCGGAGAAGAAGATGAAGAGAAGAAGATTAAGAGAAGAAGATGAAGAGAAGAAGATGAAAAGAAGAGCGGGAGTCTCCCTCCATGCCATGGATGCAGAGCGGACTGAGGAGAAGAAGGGAAGAAGACGCCACGGAGGAGATGCTGGACAAGAACACCGGAGGAAGAACCAGAAGAAGAAGAAGATGAAGGAAGAAACCGAAGGAAGATAGAAGATAGAAGAAAGAAGAAAGAAGAAGCATTTAAATAAAGGAATTGTCAAAAACTGTCTCTTGTCATTTTTAACATTTTTGACAGTTTTTTAGTGAAATGGTAGGGGTAGTACCCCCTTACCATTTCACACAGCAGGGAGGGCCAGGATCTGGGGGTCCCCTTGTTAAAGGGGGCGTCCAGATTCCGATAAGCCCCCCGCCCGCAGACCCCCACAACCACTGGCCAGGGTTGTGGGGATGAGGCCCTTGTCCTCATCAACATGGGGACAAGGTGTTTTGGGGGCTACCCCAAAGCACCCTCCCAATGTTGAGGGCATGTGGCCTGGTACGGTTCAGGAGGGGGGGCGCTCTCTCGACCCCCTCTTTTCCTGCGGCCTGCCAGATTGTGTACTCAGATAAGGGTCTGGTATGGATTTTTTTTTTATTTTGGCGCGGGGTTCCCCTTAATATTCATACCAGACCTAAAGGACCTGTATGGAATTTAGGGGGAACCCCACGTCATTTTTTTCAAATTTTGGCCAGGGTTCCCCGAAATATCCATTCCAGACCTGAAGGGTCTGGTATGGAATTTAGGGAGACCCCCACGTCATTTTTTTTTTAAATTTTGGTTCGGGGTTCCCCTGTGGGGAATTCCCATGCTGTTTTTATCAATGAACTTCTATGTGTATTGTCGGACCGGCAATGCATTAAAAGCCGCGAGTAGTTTTGAAATGACTTTTTTTCCTTTGAAATGTCATTTTGCTGTCAGACTGTTCTAAACACGGGAAACATGCGCCCCTTTACAGGCATACTATAAACACCCCCCAGGTATGAAATTTAAAGGGATTTTACACTTTCATTGTTTCACTTTAAGCATTATTAAAATCACTGCTCCCAAAAAAACTGCTGTTTTTAAAACTTTTTTTTGCATTGATCCATGTCCCCTGGGGCAGGACCCAGGTCCCCAAACACTTTTTATGACAATAACTTGCATATAAGCTTTTAACATTAGCACTTTTGATTATTCATGTTCGTGTCCCATAGACTTCTGTCACCCCCACAGGGATTAGGATGTATGCGGTCCAACACAGTGAAAAGGACATTAAGGAAGTAGTAGTAGTGGACCCAGGCCACATGCCTGCCCAAGGGAAGGCAAAGATTGTCTACTATCATTGCATATATGTGATCCTGGATCCTCCTGCACCACTCCCTCTTAGTTTTGCCCACACAGAAACTGCCACAATCACAAATCAGTAAGTGGAGAATACAGTTTACCGTTGGGAAGTCTGAAATATTTTGCTATGTTGATGAATTTATAAAAGTTACAATTGCCACAAATTTCCCCCAATTTTTTTTTCTACACAATGCCCAAGATTCATTAAAATCATACTGAACCACTGAGCAGACCGATTTTTTGGGGCCAGGGTTCAATCTTGGAAAATATCAATCATTTGGTAGATTCTTTTTTATGTCCATTTGTCACAAGTCTTTCTTCATATTTACAAGACACAATTCACTTTTTAAGAGTAATTGATGATCTACCTATACCACCTGGTGCTTTTCTGGTCACCATTGATGTGGAAGCCTTATATAGTATTATCCCCCATAGGCTGAAACTTTAACGTATACGTGATTATACATATTTAGGGCTATGTATTTTGCATATTTATTAATTTTGTATCCTCCCATCCTGGGAGATGCAATGTATGTATTCTCACACCGTTTTGTATTCATTATATTAGTACAGTATATTGACATGCATTTATATGTAATCATACATTTCTGTTGATATGTACTTTTATTGACTATTATGTGCTAGTTTTATAGGTGGTGCCAGCTGGATGTTAGGTGGAATGGTTGTTATGCTTGGCACAGAAAGCCCCCCTGGTTGCAGTATTGTGGGATTAGAGGGCTTTCTATTGGTGGATCATAGTGGTGGGATCTGTGGGATACTACATCCCTGTGGGCACATTCATTGTATGCAGATGGACGTCTGGACCTGCTGTGCCCTTCCCTCTGTGTCCATTGATATTTTGATCTCTTTGGACAAATGTGGGTGTTCCAAAATGCCTGCCACGTGCCACTACTGCATATGTGCGGTGACATCATTTCCAGTTAGGCGATGATGTATATCCTTCACTTGAACGCTAGGGGTCCAATAGAGGGCAGTAGTTTAGGCAAAAACATACATGGTAACTTCAGTTGACATTCTGGTCTGCTTCTTGTGTTCTTTATGATTGTTTTGGGCTCCACCTTCAGCAGTTTCCTGTCTTGTGCCATATATAAGGGAGATCTTTGGAGGCATGGTTGTCTGCATTTTCCTGGTGTTAGAGTGTTATTGCTGGCCATGCTCTTGGATGGACCCATTTAGGGCTGTGATTAAGGTTAGGCAGTTTAATTCTTTATTATCATTTATTTATTTATTTTTTAAATGTTTGTTTTGAGTCCTTCCTATGTTTAGCATGTGTATGCATATTTTTTCCAGATCTCTTAGCTGCCCTCTAGATCTTTGCACTTACAGCTGTCCTTTTTCTCTTTTGGGACCCTATCATCATGGGATTGCATCACCACGCCACCAAGCTTATTGTTTTTACCGCTCACCTGTAGGCTTGCAACCGCTAACCTCTCTATGAGTTTGTGAGTATTTTGTGCCTAGTGATATAATCAAGTTGAACTAATAAAGTGAACTATAAAACAATTACTGTAGTAATATAAAATTACATTGATTATAGTTTCCCGCCTTACAATCTTCATAAGAAGATTAAAAAAGAATCTGTCTTTCCACTTCCTACTTGTGTTTTACCAGCCACCCAATATATACTCAGATGCCTCGTTGTGATAATGTGTCTGCATGCTCTGAATGCTTGAAAGTGACATGCTTGTAATTTCAAGCAGAAAGTATACATCGTAAAGAATGCCTGGGATAAATTAAACTGGCCCATTCCAATGCCATTACAGAAATTAGCTATGTGTGGTTGAGTCTCTGAAGAATCTTTAGTAAGGGCTTGGCATCCGTGGGTAATATATAATAAACATGCATTTCTGTGCAGTTTGCACCTGGATCTGATTATTTCCTGCTGCAAAGAAAAATAGAATTAATAAACTAAGTGGAAAGAATAGGTATACATATTACATTGATGCACAGGTCTCACATAAAGAAAAATTAATCTAAATATGTAGCATAAATTATTTATGATTACTGATTAGAAAACCCATTAAAGACCCATAAATTACACTGTACAAATAGTCTGCAATTAGGTAGTTGTGATCAATGTCTGATATTTTAGTACACACAGGCCACAGAATTAATGTAACTGCTCTCTTTTTTTGCACCTCTCATATTGTACAATATGCCTACTCTGTAATATATGCATTTATTTCTTTGTTGTTATAAAAATATACAATTAAATACAATGTATTTATACTATTTAGTTACAACCATAGAGACGCTCCTCTTCATCACCATTATTCTTTTCATGTTGACCTAAACATGCTTCTTTTACAACTGTGTAGTCTGCAATAATAGGAAAATATAAATTTTTTATAATTAACTACACTGTAACATTTTGAAATACAGTCAACAAATGTAACACTATCCCCAGAGTCTCTTGTACTTTAGGATCTAATTCATTTTTGATATAACGTGTGTGTGTGTGTGTGTGTGTACAAAAAAGTTATATATTGTCCTAGCAGTGAAGACCATACCCTTTTCTAGGAAAGAAGGGCACCCTGTTATGCCAATCCATGCTTTATTTAGCAGGTGTAAGAACAATTAAGCTGGGAATTGTTATGAACTAATACATCAAATGCAATGGTTATAAGACAAGTAAATTAGCATGAGATAATGTATATCCAAAATTGGGTGGATACCAAAAAAACATAAATGAAATGACCAATATGAGGTGATATACAAAATATTTATTTTTAAAGCTAAACAGTAAGCCATCAATTAACTTAGTTTGCACACTAGAAAACCAGAATGTTCCGCCAATTTTTGCAGTAAAGCATCCTGCTGGTTTTCTTGTAGCAGGCTTTTGTGCTTTGTTAAACACATCAAAAAATATTACTATATATAAATACTAAACAATTGTACCTTTATTTTATTTTTTTTTGTTTTGTTATGCTTGCACCCCTATTTCTATGTTACTTGATGACATCATGAAATCATATTTCTGTGGTTTCTGTTTCAAACTCCAGAGACAGTGATATCAGGAACAATGAAAAATATAATCAGGTTACATTATGGAACATTATATATGTCAAAAACATTTTTAGGTTAGCATCACAGCTATACTATATCTTGGGACCTATACACTAATAAATAGGATATCGCAATAATTACATGAAAAATTCAGTAGTCAAAGCAACCATATTTTTATGGTAGTTAAAAAAAATGGTTGCCACAGATCAATGCACTTTAAATATGCAAAAGTGTGTGGCTGATACAGGTGGCTTTCATGTACTAAAGCAGGGGCGGACTGACCATTTGGGCACTAGGGCACTGCCCGAGGGCCCGGGGTCAGGGGGGCCCCATGAGCAGCTCAGTCTGCCCCTAGAAGTGCCCACAGCTTATCATGCAGAATAGGGGAAGTTTATGCACCTCGGAGGCAGTGAGCTATGTCATCCCTACCTGCAGCTGATGAGGCTATATGAGAGGACTTGAGTGCTGGCCGGAATTACAGAGCGATAATGGAGCCATGAGGATGAGAGCAGTGACAGGCGCTCCGGCCACCTCTCCTCCTGGGGAATTCAGCAGAGGTTCGGGGCCACAATATACATCCATGCCATGGGGAAAGCCAGTAAGAGAGCTGGAGGCTGCAGAGTGAAGAGTGGAGTCATGTCGAAGATAGCCACCTGACCTTCCTTGTGTGTAGCAGCAGGTCAGTGTGTAATCACTGCAGTTTTGTGTGTATCTATAATCACCATCCAGGCTGACTGAGTGTTCCTTCTGGCCCAGTGACCATCTACCAGGTGTTATTCCCTGGTACACTGATATCTGTACACTGAGTGACACTCAGTGTACAGATATCAGTGTTGTATATAAGGAATAGCACTCATTATACCGATATCAGTGTTAGGGAAAAGTACTCAGTGTATAGATGTCTGTTACATATAGGAAATACCACTTAGTGATATTCCCCATGTGTTACACTAATATCTATACACTAAGTGCTTTTCCCTAACACTGATATCTGTATACTGAGTGCTATTCCTTATATACAACACTGATATCTGTACACTTCAGCGGAAAGAACAATCAGTGAGAATAATGTCCCTGACATTGGTGGTTAGCAGAAAGCATGTTCCTTACATTGGTGGTCAGCAGAAAGCATGTTCCTTACAATGGTGGTCAGCAGAAAGCATGTTCCTTACATTGGTGGTCAGCATAAAGAATGTTCCTTACATTGGTGGTCAGCAGAAAGCATGTTCCTTACATTAGTGGTCAGCAGAAAGAATGTTCCTTACATTGGTGGTCAGTGGGAAGAATGTTCCTTACATTGGTGGTCAGCAGAAGGAATGTTCCTTACATTGGTGGTGGTCAGTGGGCAGAATGTTTCTTATTTTGGCAATCAGTGAGAATAATGTTTCTTACATTGGTGGTCAGCAGAAAGAATGTTTCTTACATTGATGGTCAGTGAGAATAATGTTTATTATATTGGTGGTCAGTGAGAATAATGTTCCTTACATTGGTGGTCAGCGGAAAGAATGTTCCTTACATTGGTGGTCAGAGAAAATAATGTTCCTTACACTGGTGGTCAGAGAGAATAATGTTCCTCACATTGGTGGTTGGAGAGAATAATATTTCTTAAATTGGTGGTCAGCGGAAAGAATGTTCCTTCCATTGGTGATCAGTGAGAATAACGTTTCTTACATTGGTGGCAGTGGCAGAGGTATAGGGTCGCTGAGGTCGCCAAGGCGACTGGGCCCCATGCTGCAGGGGCCCTTGAGGGCCCCTTGTATACTTCGATAGGAGGAGCGGCAAGGGCGGCTAAGACCAAGCTCCCCAATCCTCAGCCGAACTGTAATCGGCACTGTGCAGGGAGCTTGTCACATTGATTACATATAAAGTGAAAGCACAGTGTGTGCTGTGCTCTTTGTCTCCCTCTACAGTGCAGTAACTGGCAGGAAGAGGTAAGGTAAAGCACTACCGATTTTTAACCTCCCTGGTGGTATGATTATTTCAGATTTTTGATGCTCAAAGCAGTACAATGTTTTGCATGGAAATTTGGCATTTTATATTGTAGGCCTGTAATTAACACACTTAAATCTGTCCAAACAAGACTCTAGTAGACATCCCGTGTATGATAAAGTTTGAAACACAAAATCATAAATTATAATATAATAAATAACTATAAATAATTATGAAAAATAATAATATAATAATAATAAAAAAAATATTCAATAATGTAATCAAATCAAAAACACTGAAATTTGCTCAGTTGCAGAATTGTCGCTGTCATTTCTTTCAGTTTTTGATGACGGATTTCCTCACGAATCACTATCGATCAATTCTGCAAGTGATTCTAATTTATTGCTGTTTTCTAGCTGGTCTAAAACCGCTTTTGATGTAAAGGGACTCTTTTTGGTTGCTATGGACAATCTCCAGTTTCCAGGCAGAAAGAACAGTATTTACAATATAAAACTGCATGCAGGACACTGGACAAACCACTAGGGACAAAAGGGATTTGAAATAATTTGATACAGTAATGTAATCTGTAAGATTACAGTGTGCTGTATGTATTGTGTATTTTTAACTTTTTGAATTTGGCGCTGTGCTCCGTCCACGTGCATCACAACGCTCGCAGGGAATGGAGCTCGGCGCTGTGATGAATCGAGTGGAGACACAGCTCGCACACACAGTGGGGAGACATCGCAGGATCCAGGGGACAAGGTAAGTAACTATACCTGGATCCTGCAATGCAATCCAGAGCGTGGCTCGGGGTTAGCGCTTTGGTACTGAAAATTCACCCCAAAGCACACTTGGGAATACCGCCAGGGAGGTTAAAAGGCTATCTGTATGTATGTGTGTTTATGTGTGTGTGTGGATGTATGTGTGCATATGTGTGTATGTACATGTATGTGTGTATGTGCATGTGTATGTATGCATGTGCATGTATGTGTGTATGTGCATGTATATATGTGTGTGTGCGCATGCATGTATGTACGTAGAAAATACAAAATAAGTGCAGCGCTAAAACTAAATGAATTAATAAAACATGCTAGAAAAAATCATACAAAAGTGATTAATCCACCAAGCAATATATTAAAAAACACAACAGGTCTCCTATAAAGGATAGAGACAAATGTCTCAACATATGTCATATGTGAAAAAATTATTATAAAGCGTAAAAAAGTGATAAAGTAAGTCCCAAAATTGTTGCAGAAAAAAAGTCCATAAGTGAAGTAAGTGGATGGTCAAAATGAATATATTCTGGAGAAGTGTGACACAGGTGAATCCAACATCCAAAGTGACTTGCACCCAAGTGAGATATGAGGCTCCTTACCAGCTCAGGATGACCACCATGACAGTGGTCCCACCAGGCATTTGGGAAATTAACAGGTCACCCACAAACCTATGCCGACCTTTCCAGTATGTAGAACTCAAAAGACAAAAATCAAGAAAAAGCTCCCATAGCGTAAAATTGCAAAACAGTAAAATTTTAATAAGCCAAAAGATTGCACTTACAAGAAACTTCCATCAAAAACAGCGTATGACCGAGCAACACGATCGCGGCGTCTCCACGAGCTTCCGCCTGCCTACTGTGTATGTCCCATCAATCACGGAGAAAAACGTAATGACGTCAGCGTCACTGGCTCCTCCCTACGCGTTTCGTCACTATAGGACGTCGTCTGGGGATTGGCCAAGTGACGCGGTCACTACGTTTATGGTTTAAATAGTCCCACAGCGCCATATTGACTACTGGCAACTAGGACCAGACAGATGGAAACAAAACACGCGCCACCATATTGACTTCTGGCAGCCTATGTTAGTTCAATAAGGGACATACAAGTGAGTAGGGATATAAGAATTCCCCCATATAGTGGTAGCCAATGATATTACCGGTGACAATTATTTGAAAGACAGGGGAGAAAGAACAATGGGATAAGGTTCTCGCCATCTAGTGGGCAAAGACCATACCCATTATAATCCAATGGGTCATACACACCAGCAGGAAAAAAAGCTCATGGACAGTACGTAGCCATACCGCATAAAATATATTTAAACATTATATAAACACAATTATGATAATCACACTCATGAGATAATACAGAATCACTTTAAAACTAAATGATCATTAGAAAGATCATAAAAATTTAAAATATAAAAATAAAAACAAATATCAAATAGAGAAATGGGATAGAATTAAGAGTTATTAATAAAACAATTTATGTCCCAGTCAACATTAAGGCCTAGGGGTACATAAGATTTCATCAAAAAAATCCATTTCGTTTCGCACCTGGAAATGGCTCTCACTTTATTAACACCCCTCCAGTGGGGCTGAAGCTTATCCAGAGCAACAAACAGGGTCCCCTTAAGCTGTTTATTATGATATTTCGCATAATGTCTAGAAAGGTTGTGTTTACTAAAACCTCGTTTGATGTTCCCTATATGCTCAGATAGGCGTACCTGCAGGGCTCTCTTGGTACGCCCTATATACTGTTTGGAGCATGGACACTGGATCATATAAACTACACACTCCGTCGAGCATGTAATAAAAGACTCTATATTATATGATTTATTGGTTTGAGTAGATTGAAAAGATTCACACCTGCGTCCTCGGAAGGAATTAATATGACATATTTCGCACTTCCTGCAGGGGTAAAAACCTTTCATACTTTGAAAAAAGGAGATGGTTTTAGGGGGATTTACGACATTGGGGGCTATCCTATGGCGCAAGGAGGGTGCTCCTCTGAAAATAACAACAGGATGGTCAGGGAGAACTGGGCCCAACACTTTATCACTCTTCAGTAGGCTCCAATATCTCTTAAAGATTTTACTGACCGAGAAATGCTGGTTGGAGTAACTTGTCACTAGAGAACAAGCAAATTTATTAATATCTCCCTGATTGTTCCTCCTGGGTCCTTGAAGCATAGTGTCCCTGCTCATATTACCAACATTAATAATAGTTTCATCAATCTCCCTCTCATCATATCCCTTATCAAGAAATCTCATTTTAAGAATCTGGGCCTGTTGCTGATAATCCGATAAGTTGGTGCAGTTACGTCTAATCCGCTGAAATTGCCCCTTAGGGACTGCCCTAAGCCAAGAGGCATGATGACAACTGTTGAGCGGAATATAGGCATTACGGTCGGTTTCTTTGAAATGAGTAGTTGTAATCAATTTACCATCCTGGACACATATATTCAGGTCTAGGAAATGAATTTGAGTCTGGCTAGTCTCATACTGTAAGGAGATCCCTCTGTCATTTGAATTGAGCTTATGGAAAAACGCCTCTAGAGAAGGCAAATCGCCCTCCCATAAGAGAAGGACATCGTCGATGTACCTTCTCCAGAGGCGTAGCTCTTTGGGGGGATTGGCATCAATTTCTTCACTCTCCCACCGAGCCATGAAGAGGTTCGCTAGGCTGGGCGCGAACTTTGCCCCCATAGCCACACCAACTGTCTGTAAGAAAAAATCCCCCCCAAACCAAAAATAATTATGACTGGTAGCAAAAGTCAAAAGATTTAAAACAAATTCCCTCTGAATAGCAGGCAAGGAGTGATCCTGTTCCAAGTAAAATTTAGCAGCTTCAAAACCGTATTCATGAGATATAATAGTATAGAGGGAGGCAACGTCAGCAGTAGCTAAAATGCAACCCTCCCTCCAGTCACATTCAGCTATAAGTTTGATAACTTGAGTAGTATCCCTTAAATAGGCTGGCGTTTTAACCACAAGGGGTTGCAAAAAATTGTCAACATACCGGCCTATTCTTGATGTAACCGAATCTATGCCACTAATAATAGGGCGACCGGGTGGCTTTATTAAGTTTTTATGGATTTTGGGCAGATAATACATTACTGGTACCCTTGGCGCTGAGGGCACCAGGTGTAGTTTTTCTTTCTTACTCAAAATGCCCATCTGAAATCCGGAATCAACTAATGATAAAAGTGCTTTCTTATATTTGAAAGTAGGGTTCGACCTTAATTTGGTATAAGTTATACTATCAGATAAAAGTCTGTTCATTTCATCTAGATAGTCTATTTTGTTCAGAACAACCACACCACCCCCTTTGTCAGCGGGGCGTATAATAATATCATTACGTGCACAGATTTGTTTGATATTATGTTGAAGATCATAGTTGTTACCAGATCTTGGTATCTTGAGAGCAATTAAGTCCTTAATCACCATCTCTTTAAAGACTTGGACAGAGGGAGCTACAAATCCGGGAGGGTTGAACAGTGAAGCATTAGCCAGATTAGTATGTCTGATCTGGACCATGCTAGTTTCTGCCAGTCTACCATTAGATGTAAGATTAGCTTCTTGGTTGGTATCAGAGATGGTATTAGTGGGATCCACACCAGTATTTTGATATACATTAGTGGAAACCACCTGACTCCGATTGCCAATCGGATTTAGTAAAAAGTGTCTCTTTATGTTCATTTTGCGGATGAACTTATGGACATCTATAAAAGTCTCGAATTTGTTTAGTGCACGGGGGGGTGCAAACTTAAGTCCTCGACTAAGGACAGCTTGTTCCCCTTGAGAGAGTTGGGCTGAACTTAGGTTAAAGACACCAGTAATATCTAGTATCTTCTTTGGACCTGACTCTCCTCCCCCCTCTAGTGCCTCTCTTTCTTCGAACCCCCTTTTTGGCCTGGTGTTGCCCATGGGAAAAAAACGATTTTGTTCCATCCGGTCAGGGTCAAAAGGGGATTCCTGCTGTTCATTCCAAGTAACGATCATAAGGATGCCTCAAAATGGCGGATGCTGAGCCATAATTTTCTTCCCGATAGAGTGGGGCAAACCTATTACGTAGGGGAACACCCCTATCACCGGGGGTACCCCTATTTGGCCTCCCCCTATGGGAATTGACAAAATCCCTGGGATCTTCCCTGGGCCCCTGATGTTTGTAAACATTTCTATGTGGGGTCCTTAAGCCGGGGGGATCATTCCTATAAGGTGTCCCCTGTGTTGGAAAATTATTCCCATAGGGAGTCCTCTGAGGGTATATCTCATGTCTCCCAGGGCCATTGCCATACTGATGAGGCAATCGTGAACCTCCAAGTTGCCTATACTGGTTGTGGTTATTTTTCTTATTTCTATTGTTATATTTCGATCTGGTGGAACCATAACCATCATAGTGGTCTTGAGAGGGATATCGTCTAGATCCCCTCAAATTGCCTCCATCACCTTGCCTCGGAGGTATCGCAGTGTTAGGCAAGGAAGGGGGGGGTGGTTGTGTTGGTATGATAGGTAAGTCTGCACCTGCGCCCTCACTAGGTTCATCCGTTTTAATCTGCCATTTAAAAACAACCTGATTAGAATAGTCCGCTAGGTCACGGTTATATTTTTTCTTTTTCTTAGCCTTTTGTTCCACATCTTCTTTCTCAAGAAAGAGTTTCAATTGGTCAGATTTCTGTTTATATAGATCTTGACCCTTGAGAGGAGATAGTTTATCTCTGACAGAACAGATTTCATCATTGAGGGTTTTAAGCTTATCTCGTTTCTTCCCCACCAAAAACTGAAGAAAACGAATACCAATATCGTTAAAATAAACGAACCAGCCCTCTAAATCTGTCTCACCCTTTTGCGGGCTCACCTCCCATCTTAGGCTACGGGGTACCATTTTTTGCGCCACATACTGCTCAAGGTATGCTATTTCCCAACTTGTATGTAACTCTGAGACTAAGAGGTTCTTAAGTCTCAGAAAAAGGCCCCCTATTTCATCATTCTGCTCCCCTTTACCATTAAACACACCCTCAGTATCAATATTGTGTTGAGATCTGAAATCAAAAATATCCATAACGATAATTCAGCAGCAACGTTGCAGTATCAGAAAATCACAAATAAGATCAAAAAAAACCCAAGGAAAGGGTTAACGCTGCGCTAGAAGAGTGTAAAATGATATGTGAAGTGTAAAAGCTGCCAGCACTAAAAAAGTCCAATACTAAACTCCAAACACCAAAAAATACAAAATAAGTGCAGCGCTAAAACTAAATGAATTAATAAAACATGCTAGAAAAAATCATACAAAAGTGATTAATCCACCAAGCAATATATTAAAAAACACAACAGGTCTCCTATAAAGGATAGAGACAAATGTCTCAACATATGTCATATGTGAAAAAATTATTATAAAGCGTAAAAAAGTGATAAAGTAGGCAGGCGGAAGCTCGTGGAGACGCCGCGATCGTGTTGCTCGGTCATACGCTGTTTTTGATGGAAGTTTCTTGTAAGTGCAATCTTTTGGCTTATTAAAATTTTACTGTTTTGCAATTTTACGCTATGGGAGCTTTTTCTTGATTTTTGTCTTTTGAGTTCTACATACTGGAAAGGTCGGCATAGGTTTGTGGGTGACCTGTTAATTTCCCAAATGCCTGGTGGGACCACTGTCATGGTGGTCATCCTGAGCTGGTAAGGAGCCTCATATCTCACTTGGGTGCAAGTCACTTTGGATGTTGGATTCACCTGTGTCACACTTCTCCAGAATATATTCATTTTGACCATCCACTTACTTCACTTATGGACTTTTTTTCTGCAACAATTTTGGGACTTACTTTATCACTTTTTTACGCTTTATAATAATTTTTTCACATATGACATATGTTGAGACATTTGTCTCTATCCTTTATAGGAGACCTGTTGTGTTTTTTAATATATTGCTTGGTGGATTAATCACTTTTGTATGATTTTTTCTAGCATGTTTTATTAATTCATTTAGTTTTAGCGCTGCACTTATTTTGTATTTTTTGGTGTTTGGAGTTTAGTATTGGACTTTTTTAGTGCTGGCAGCTTTTACACTTCACATATCATTTTACACTGTTCTAGCGCAGCGTTAACCCTTTCCTTGGGTTTTTTTTTATCTTACTTATGTATGTACGTAGGTGTGTGTGTGTGTGTGTGTGCAGAACTGATTTTTTTTTCTTGCTTGTTCATAGTACCAGCAAAAAAATGCTGTTCCTCTGAAAAGTGATCTATGCTCAGATCACTTTTCAGAGTCATTTGACAGCCGGTAAAGAGGCAATATGTTGCCTTTTGACCACCCGTTTTAACCTCTTAAATGCATCATCACTATGCTGCAACTGCATGCAATGCACACAGTTGCAGAGTGGTTGCAGTGCAGCCCCTTTCACCTAGGGGTATACTTCAAGGGTGCCCTGATGGGAAAAAGACTGAGGAACACTGGTATAGAGGAAGCAATCTCTCCATTTTCCTCCTGCAGCTGCTGAATGCCTGCGGGAGGGAGAGGAGGAGAAGCAGGGGGAAATTGAGAAATTGGTTCCTTTATATGCAGCCAGAATTTAAACATTGTGATAAAACAACTGAATAATTAAATGTGGTGTATAATAAAGTGATAACACAATAAGTTCATGAATACAAGTCCACTGAATGTGACTAAAGTGGTATCCTCTGTGGCAGATGATAAAATGAAGTAAATCCAATGGTGGCTGTATGACACAACTGGAAGTTGGAAATAGGTAAACTTTCATCAAAGATATAAAAAATAGATGGATGAGTTTTATGGTCTATATGTGACACCGTTCCATTGTGTCACTCATCCACCTATCGATCTCCCCCTGAGGTCTGGCTTACACTCCATTTTCCTGAGTCTTGGATATTTGGCTATCGTACCTGGATCCTGATTGATCGTTTGGCGTAACATCTGCCTACAGAGAAATGCCTCCATTTTATATCGTCATTATTTCAGAGGGGAACATGGATAAGTGTTTGACTTTTGGTCAAAACTATGCCTGATTGGCTCACTGTCGTACGACAGGTGTGCCCACCAAGTCCAGTAAGGAATATCCATCCATTTTTTTATATCTTTGATGAAAGTTTACCTATTTCCAACTTCCAGTTGTGTCACACACCGTTGGATTTACTTCATTTTATCTGCCACAGAGGATACCACTTTAGTCACATTCAGTGGACTTATATTCATGAACTTATTGTGTTATCACTGTAATGCCCTGTACACATGTTAGGATTTTCTGACAACAAAATCCATGTTTTTTTTCTGACGGATGTTGACTCAAACTTGTCTTGCATACACACGGTCACACAAATCTTGTCGGAAATTCCAAACGTCAAGAACGCGGTGACGTACAACGAGCCGAGAAAAATTAAGTTCAATATTCTGCTTGATTCCGAGCATGCGTGGAATTTTGTGTGTCGGAATTGTGTACACACGATCGAAATTTCCGACAACAAAATGTGTTGTCGGAAGTTTCGATCGTGTGTACACAATTCCGACGCACAAAATTCAGATCTCAAATTTTGTTTGTCGGAAATTCCGACGGAAAATGTCTGATGGAGCCTACACACAGTCGGAATTTCTGACAACAAGCTCCCATCGAACATTTGTTGCCGGAAAATCCTATTGCGTGTACAGGGCATAACAGTGTTGGGACTTTATCACATTTTAGCCAGCGCACTTAATTATACACCACGTTTTATTATTCAGTTGTTTTATCACTACGTTTAAATTTTTGTCACATATTATTTATGAATGCTACACTTTTTTTTATTTCTATTCATCTTGGACTTTGTTTGTTTTGGTGTTAGCAGCTCTATTCATTTCACATATTTCTGTTTGATCAGTGAGAATAATGTTTCTTACATTGGTGGTCAGTGGGAAGAATGCCCCTTATATTGGTGGTCATTGAAAATGATATAAAGTAAATAAAAATAATTTTAAAAAATGTAAAGCAAACCCAGGACCCCCCACATGCTCTATTTGAAAAGCTTTATGTAGGATGAGCACATGTATGTAAACAATAATGGCGCCACACATGCATGGTATCGTTGGGAACGTTGGAGTAAGAGTAATTCTAGGGCCATAATTTTGTAACATGCTGGACAGAGTTTTTTATTTTTTATTTTTTGTATAAATTTGATCAAACTGTTCAGCTAAGAAGACATTTGTTGCACCTGTTATATTGTGTTAATTTATGAAATCCTTAATTTTGGAAATGTACCATTGTTGCCCTTTCTTTAATGTAAGTTTATTTTTCTTTATATTCTATAATAAACATTTATTTTGAACATAGTGTAGAGAAATTCTGTGATGAACGCATGTAGTGTGGGCAGTGCAATATGTAGGTGGGGATTTGTGTGAGTGTGGCTTGAGTGTGGGCGGTAACACATGGACGGAGACAAGGGGGCCTAGGATCTCTTATTGCCAGGGGCCCCATGAGTTGTTAGTCCACACCTGTACTGAAGCTTTAGATTTCGAATGTCGGGAGGTGACTGCAGCTACTAGAGGTTCTCAAGAAATCAAAGCATTCAAAATTCACAATTTTTAGACCCCTAGATCTTCAAAAATTGTTTAATTTACTGCCTTCAGAAAAAAAAACAAGGGAATTTAAGTGTATATCATGGCAAACAATATATATGCAGTACATTTTTTAAATTCATGCACGTTTAACCATCTTTTTCCCTTGATAGACCATGCAAGTACATAAATTTAGGGGTGTATGAGGGTTGTATATTGCAGAGCTATTTATCCTGTAATGCATGTACATTTGTTGTACATGAATGGGGGAAAATGCTGTATTTTCCTGATTCATTCCATTCTGCATGAATAAAAAACTTAAACCTGTAGAGAATTTAGCCTAAAATATGAGTTTTAGCCCTCATTCATATATAATGAATGCACCTGCTTTTTTACAGGATATATAACTGTGCAAATGTTTTATAAATACACTCTAATGTGTTGATCTTCCAGACATGCACTCTGTTGCTAAGCCCTGATGAGTGATGAAAACACACAGCCTTTTTGTGGACTAGGAATGATGTTCAATTTCATCACGGCCATCAAGTTTTAGGTGACTCCTGCGAGTTTGGGATTTAAAGATCTGTGACTTTTTGTGCAGATTTGCCTGATATTTATCTTTAAACCATAATGTACTATGTGAACTTTGAACTATAGCCAGCAGGCTTAGAAAGGCCAGTAAGGGGGATTTTGGATAATCCAGGGTCTCATTATAAAAGGGGGCACAGAGCAGTCATATTGTCAGTGAATTCAAAGCTGTTGTAGCAAAGAGAAGCACAGAGAAGGCTGACAAACAGCATAGAGAGTGATTAGGGTCAATAAGGGAACAGGACTCTAATTCTGATTGCTACATTTTTGGGCAATCAGCCCCACATCCCTTTCTTTGTATTTATTATTGTATGCTTTTTTTGTCTGTCATTTTATTTTGTGGTTGATTTTAAGTCAGTGGTCACTTTTAGCTGCTGTCTTACCCCTTGCAAACTTTTGAATTTGCTGCACTGCTACACTTCCACTGGACTGAGTGATGTCAGCTCTGATCAGTTTTCTTTTGCTTAACTTCCTAAACCCTCCTATCTTCACAACATAGAGGCTAATTATTTCAGACATCTCAAGTCTCCCGCACACCCGCAATCGCCTCACGATCTCCCGGGAATGATCGGTGTGGTGGGGAACAGCTATGAAGACAGACTCTGTCCCCGCAGATGTCTCTGCAAACAGCTTCCGCTCCTAGCATCGCCATCAACGCTAAACAATCTTGTTATGTTTTTTACTTTAATATTTTGCCGCAGGGGGGTTGCGGGCGTGAAGCTCCACCTCCCTGAAATTAGCTTTTGCAGGTTGGGATGTCTGTGATTTGTAATCCCAAGATATGAGCAAGGAGGGCAAACGAAATTTCTTAAAATAACACAGGAAGTGTGCACTGGACACAACATCACAGATCTGAACTGCTGTCATAATCAGTGGGTGTTTTCTTGCACTTATTAACCAGATACAGGCATAGCCCACTTTTAAGTACACAATGGGGTTTATTTACTAAAGCCAGAAAGTGCAAAATCAGGCTCACTTCTGCATATAAACCAATGAGCTTCTAACCCCAGCTCGTTCAATTAAGCTTTGGTAATAACACCTGGAAGCTCATTGGTTTCTATGCAGAAGTGAGCCTGATTTTGCACTTTCCAGCTTTAGTAAATAAACCCCATTGTGTACTTAAAAGTGGGGTATGCCTGTATAGTCAAATGCTTTCAATGGTACATTTTCCAGATCAAAGGGAATAACATAATAAAAGTTAATTGGTAGGGTTTGCATACTGTCAGGAAATTACTTGCTTGGTAACACAATTGTCTGTCTGAGTTCAGTAAGCTCTGCTGAGAGACAACCACTGGTGGACACTTTAATGTGCCATTTCTGCTCATTAAATACATACAAATGTTAAAAGAAAGTGTTTCAATCATCATGCATGCTTCTGACAAACTCCATAAGGTGCGAGTTCAGGGCTAAATTCAGAGACAACCTTTGTAAAAGTAAAGTTATTTAACCTTCTCCTGGGATTTAGCGCCCTAAAGAGAGTGGTCAAGGCAGGAGAAAATTTGGAACACCAACATTATTTTTTAAATAACTGATTTAATTGACTAATGTATAGATAATTAAATACAATGCCTTGCAAAAGTATTCACCCTCTTTGGCTTTTTACCTATTTTGTTACAGTACAACCTTTAGTTCAATGTTTTTTTTTTTTAATCTGAATTGTATGTGATGGATCAGAACACAAAGTCTAAATTGGTGAAGTAAAATTAGAAAAATATATGCATAAAACTATTTTTCAGAAATTAAAAACTGATAATTGGCATGTGTGTGTGTATTCACCCCCTTTGTTATGAAGCCCATAAAAAGCTCTGGTGCAACCAATTACCTTCAGAAGTCACATAATTAGTGAAATGATGTCCACCTGTGTGCAATCTAAGTGTTACAAGATCTTTCATTACATATACACACATTTTTGAAAGGCCCAGAGACTGCAACACCTAAGCAAGAGGCACCACTAACCAAACACTGCCATGAAGACCAAGGAACTCTCCAAACAAGTAAGGGACAATGTTGTTGAGAAGTCGAAGTCAGGGTTGGGTTATAAAAAATATCCAAAACTTTGATGATCCCTAGGAGCACCATCAAATCTATCATAACCAAATTGAAAGAACATGGCACAACAGCAAACCTGCCAAGAGATGGCCGCACACCAAAACTCACGGATCGGGCAAGGAGGGCATTAATCAGACAGGCAGCACAGAGTCCTAAGGTAACCCTGGAGGAGCTGCAGAGTTCCACAGCAGAGACTGGAGTATCTGTACATAGGACGAAAATAAGCTGTACACTCCATAGAGTTGGGATTTATGGCAGAGTGGCCAGAAGAAAGCCATTACTTTCAGCAAAAAACAAAAGGGCATGTTTTGAGTTTGTGAAAAGGCATGTGGTAGACTCCCAAAATGTATGGAGGAAGGTGCTCTGGTCTGGTGAGACTAAGATTGAACTTTTTGGCCATCAAAGAAAATGCTATGTCTGGAGCAAACCCAACACATCACATCACTCAAAGAACACCATCCCCACAGTGAGACACGGTAGTGGCAGCATCATGCTGTTGGGATGTTTTTCAGCAGTCGGGACTGAGAAACTGATCAGAGATGAGGGAAAAATGGATGGTGCTAAATACAAGGATATTCTTAAGCAAAACCTGTACCACTCTGTGTGTGATTTGAGGCTAGGATGGAGGTTTACCTTCCACCAGGACAATTACCCCAAACACACTGCTAAAGCAACACTTGAGTGGTTTAAGGGGAAACATGTAAATGTGTTGGAATGGCCTAGTCAAAGCCCAAACCTCAATCCAATAGAAAATCTGTAGTCAGACTTAAAGATTGATTTTCACAAGCACAAACCTTCCAATTTGAAGGCTTTGGAGCAGTTTTGCTAGGAGGAATGGGCAAAAATCGCAGTGGTAAGATGTGGCAAGCTCATAGAGACTTATCCAAAGCGACTTGGAGCTGTGATAGCCGCAAAAGGTGGCTCTACAAAGTATTGACTTTAGGGGGTATGAATAGTTATGCATATTGACTTTTTCTGTTATTTTGTCCTATTTGTTGTTTGCTTTACAATAAAAAAAAAATCTTCAAAGTTGTGGGCATGTTCTATAAATTAAATGATGCAAATCCTCAAACAATCCATGTTAATTCCAGGTTGTGAGGCAACAAAACACAAAAAATGCCAAGGGGGGAATACTTTTGCAAGGCACTGTACATAGGCCATAATCTCACTTCCAGCCCAAGGCCGTCATATGAGGTCCTGGACTTTGAGTGGAGATGTCTAAATGATACCTGCAGCTGCAGGCATCATTCAGATCTCATTATTTTCAGCCGGCTATTCCCTGTAGCGTAAAAACAATCATAGCGGCTGTTCAGCTTCCTGATTGTTTTTACAGGCTGCAGAAGGGGCTTGCAATCGGTGAGCCAGAGAAGGAATCCACCCGGCGGCAGAAATTAACTATAGATAAAACCTCGAACCATCCCCAGCAGTCTCTTTGACATTCAGAGGCCAAACGTTATGTCGTCCCATCCGGCAAGGCAGATGTAAACACTGCCGTGCACTTGGCTGCAAAGGCCAAGATTGTTTATTCTTTTTTTTTTTTATCTCAGTCTTTTCTTCCTAGAGGTGAGATGTGGGGTCTCATAGACCCCATATCTCTCCATAAAGAGGACCTGTCATGCCCATTCCTATTACAAGGGATGTTTACATTCCTTGTAATAGGAATAAAAGTGATAAAAAAAAAATAATTTAAAGGGAAAGTGTAAGAAAAAAAAAAAAGAAAAAAAAAGAAAAAGAAACAATAAAAAAAAAATTTAAAGTGCTCCCGTCCCCGTGTGCTTGCACGCAGAAGTGAACGCATATGTACACCGCACCTACATTTGTTAACGGCGTTCAAATCACACATGTGAGGTATCATCATGAACATAGAGAGAGCGACAATTCTAGCCCAAAATCTCCTCCGTAACCTGTAAGAAAATTTAAAGTACCAAAGTTTGGCACCATTCAATGAGTGTGTGCAATTTTAAAGCGTGACATTTTAGGTATCTATTTACTTAACGTAACATCATCTTTCACATTATACAAAAAAATTGGGCTCACTGTAGTGTTTTATTTTTTTTAATTCATATAACTGTTTTTTATTCAAAAAAATCGCATTCGAAAAATGGCTGCGTAAATACCATGTAACATAAAAAGTTGCAACAACGGCCATTTTATTCCCTAGGGTCTCTACTAAAAAAACATATCTAATGTTTGGGGGTTCTGAGTAAATTTCTAGCAAAAAAATTATGATTTTTTCATGTAGGAGAGCAGTACCAAACTAGGCTGGGTATGGAAGTACCGGTAGTTAAATGCACACATTATAGTTGCTTAAAAGGATTAATAAAATTTGAAAATTTGTCATGGTAGTTCATATATTCTACACATAAAACAAACTAACAAACTGTCTTCTTGAGCAAGATGTCTAGTGCATGCAATAACTGCAGTGAAAACCTTTAGCAATATAAATAAAGAGAATTCTGGGTCACTTAGTGAAAGAGTGAAAGTAAGGTTTAGACCAGCAAAGACAGCAATAAGATGCACATACAAACTTGGACCTCTTAAAACATTTCTGAACTACAGTTTTTCCTAAGTAACAATTTATCTCCTAAGCATAATTTATTTTTGATTTTTCACCCGCTACCTTTTGTGTTTTGATATACTTGTATACTGTAGCAGACTGTCACCATTCACAATAATTTGTAACTAATTAAAAGCACATTTCAATGTAAAACTCCATAATGTTCCCACATAAAGTTACCTACCTATATGAAATGACACTTGTATTAAGCCGAAAAAAATGTAATAAATTGCAGTTTACCAATCTTTAGATGTGGTGGCTGGATTTGTTTTCTGTTTTTATTTGTGTTCCCTTTTTTTAAATTCATCTGGTGATTTAGACAGTGTCACACTTCCTGTCTTAGGGTGACTTGTTGGATGACTGGACTAGTAGGTTTAGATGGGCTTTACATATGTGACTTACAAATTAAGTCCAGCTAACACTTTTTAACTAATTAAAACATGTTTTCTCCTTTGGGATAAAGGCCTTTATAAACACCCCTGACAGTGTTAAATGGTTTATCTCAGGGGGGCGTTGCCAAGATGGCAATGTAGAAGGACGCATGTGTGCTGAGCTCCTCTCCCGGCTTATTATTTACCCTGATATCCTGCGTGCCCACCGCTACTCCTTTCTTGTGCAAATAGCTCTCTGAAGTGCTGATACCCATTTCCACATGTCGCCATCTAAAAGAAACACCTCCGCTGCCCAGTCCCTGGAGAAATACAGGAGACAAGACCGGGACCCCCCGCGGAAGATGGTGCCGCCCCCTTCCTCTGAGCCTGTCACGCCCGAAACAGCCAAGATTCTCGAGGCAATCTCCACCTGCCAGGTGACCCTGACATTTAAGATAGAGGAGGTGAAGGGGGACATTTCCCTGATTAGGCAATATATGCACAAACTGAGGGTAGGTGTCACGGAAACAGAGACTAGGATCAGCCTAGCTAAAGACATCCTCCACCCCATGCAACACACAGCAGAAGTCCTCCAGCGAAAGATACATCAGCTTGCTCAAAAGCAGAATGATTTTGAGAATAGAGCTAGATGCTGCAACCTGCACTTTCTTGGGCTCTCCCGAGGGATCTGAAGATCCTGACCCTTCTACTTTCTTGGAAAATCCCTTTATCAATACCTTTAGCAGAGAGACCTTCTCCACCACATTTGTGGTGGAGCGTGCATACCACATGCCTGCTCGCCAACCCCCAGAGGGAGCTCCACCTTGCACCTTTATAGCAAACCTTCAGAACTTCAGGGACCGGGATGCAATCCTGCGTCTTACTCGAGAACAATGGAATATCCCCTACCAAAACGGTCGCATATCAGCTTTCCCAGACTTTTCAGCAGAGGTCCAGAAGCAGCGGTCCCCCTTCACTGATGTCAAGCAGTGCTTTTGGATTTATAACCTGAAATATGTTATGCTCTTTTTCAGCATGTCTCCGTGTGGCAGGAGGCGACCGAGTAAATTTTTTTGAGGACCAGGAGCTGGCATCTGCATGGTTGTATCAACAAAATACTGACAGAAATCACCCAATGTGATGGCAACCCCCTTCTCTTTTTTTCATTTCGGTCACTGTGAGTACATTACATTTACACTGAGCGTGTCTTATTGCAACACACTTTACTGATCACCATCATACAGGGGCTGATCCATGATGCTGTACTGCTGATTGCCCAAACTGCCCCCTCAGGATCTTCCTTTATCACACTCCTAGCCTTTTCCTCTGTCATGGGCACTTCACAGCAGTTCTTCACCAAAGGGTGAAGCCCTCTACCACTCTACCACTCCCTTGGACTTTAGTCCGTTTGAGTTTTTCTTCTATATACCGAGAGTATGCTCAAGAACTGCACCAGCACTTCTACACAACATTAGAAAACTAAAGACAAACTCTGTGACCTACCAGTTATCCAGTGTAAGATCGCCCCATAGGATCTCACCATTCTACACTACTATGGCCTTTCGGGTCTCAGTACTAGGACTTGCTGACCATATGTTTGATATTTTCTATACATGCCAGTTTCTTTTATGTGTTGGGTGGGGTTGCACCGATACCGCTTTTTTAAGACCGATACTTTTTTCAAGTACTCGCTGATACCGATTACCAATATTTTTTTTAATGTCATGTGACAGTGGCACTAATATTCAGCACTGATGGGCACTGATAGGTGGCACTGATGGGCACTGATGAGGCATGGACCGTGTGAGGATTTTTAAAATTTATTTATTTATTTTTTAAAAATCTTATTTTTTACAATGTTTTTTTTTTTTTATTTGTTACAATTCATATATATATATATATAAACATATTTGACATTTTTTGGGGTGGAGGGGGGGTGGAGGGGGGAGTGGACGGTATCAGTGTTTTTTTTATTTAAATTTTTATTAATTTTACAACTTTACTTTTAAATATTTATTTATTACAATGTTTCCTTTTTTTTCTTTAATCAACCCTGTTGGGGGGAGGGGGGTTAAACAGACCCCTGACATCTCCCCTTTGAGAGAGGGAAAGGGACTGAGAGGTTCCCCAGTCCTTTTCTCAGCAACCTCAGCTGCACTCAAGATGAATGGAGAGGAGACAGAGGCTCCTCTCCATTCACAGTTTACGATGCTCAGTTATGAATGGACACTATGTTCATTCAGAAAAAGAAGGAGCTGGTAAATTACATATATGCCGGCTTCTTCCTCACAGAGGGGAGACTGGAGGAGGACGGGGGGATCCAGAGGAGCACATGGAGGAGCACACAGAGGAGGACACGGAGGGGGACCAGAGGGGCAAAAAAAAATTATAAAAGGAGTTAAGAAAAACATAACATGAGTTTCCCTCACAGGGATATTCAACATTTATCTTTCATCAGAAAAACAAACAGTCAGCCTTTACTCTGGTCCCACAGATCATTACACAGTACTACTAAGTATCTTGATCCATAAACTTGGCAGCCCCTTGCTGCTCTGGTTCCCATCTGTACTCCTGTACAAAGACC
Organism: Aquarana catesbeiana; assembly: GCF_042186555.1. Taxonomy (NCBI): domain Eukaryota; kingdom Metazoa; phylum Chordata; class Amphibia; order Anura; family Ranidae; genus Aquarana; species Aquarana catesbeiana. Next base: position 204,473,655 of record NC_133327.1, read on the forward strand.
TTCTCTGTCTGCCAGGGTGGAGCCCAGAACCATGGTCAAGTTTCTACAAAAAAACCTGCACACACCTGTGCCATCAGTGTGCTGGCTATTCACAAAATCTGGACCCAGGACTGGAGATTTCATCCCACCCAGATCTCTTAGAAATCTCTGGGATCCAGGTCCCAAAACTGAATTTTCGACACAATGTGCACTGCAATATCCCACCAGAGTGATGTCAACCAAGGATTCTCAAACAGACAGGTTGAGGAGCTCCAGGGGGTTTGCTTAATTAGGAAGAAACTGGCTTTTCAGTTTCCTCCTAATTATGCAAACCCCCTTAAGCCTCATACATATCTAAATAACTCTTTAAAAGATTAGTTGCTTAGAAAGAAATTTAGTGTCTTAACCTCTTCTCACCCGGCCACTGTACGACAGGGACAAGTGTAATTTTGGTAAGACGTACATCCTCCCAGAACTGCGCGTCATGCACACCCCCAGGTGTGCACAACGGCTCGATCTGTGACCACAGTGGACCACTGATCATTGTACTAGACCACTCTGCTCTGGCACCATATAATAACTGTGACCAATCACAGTGATCACTTGTCCGGTAGTAAACAATGGCTGTCATTGATGATGCCATTGAAAACTACTGTGATTGGTCACAGTGATCACATGGTATGGGGCCAATCACAGCAGCCCTGTACCACATGATAGCTGTGGTCAGTCACAGCTATCACAGTAGTTCTCAATGGCTGCATGAATGCAGCTGGGAACTGTCAGAAATGATTGCTTACATAGCCACCATGGCTATGTAAGCATAGCCATGGTGGCTATGTAAGCAATCATTTAGTAACATAGTAACAGTGAAGTGTTACTATGGTGACACTGTACTGCTGTGGCAGAGATCATGTACATGTGCTGCTCTGATATCACTGCATGTTAGTGCTGCCAGCCATTATCTCTGATCACCGCCATAGCAGTACAATGTCACCAGACCAGTCTTGCTAGTCAGTTTCCCCTAACCATTGCTGCAGCAGTCAGTGTCTCTAATTACTTTCACCCACTCAGTGTCCCCAATCACCACCACACCACTCATAGTGTCCCTGATCACCACCACACCAGTCATATTGTCCCTGATTACTGCCATGGCAGTTATGTTGTCTCTAAACACTGCACACTGCACACCAGTCATATCATTCCCAATTACCACCACTCCAGTTACAATGTCACCAGACCTGTGTAAGTCAGCAGCAGTGTTCCTGATCACTGTCACACCACTGCAGTGTTTACTTTCCCTGACCCTGAGCTTTTTATTGGCTACATTTCTGCCTGTTGCCTGGACCAATCCTTTGCCTGTTTGCTGTCCATGTCTCTGCCTGTGGCCTGAACTGACCCATCTGCACGACCGGCTGACTATGTTCCTGTAAGACACTGGTCCCAGCCATTCCCTTCCTGGAACCACAGGAACTTTTTTGTTCTTTCTTTCTTCAGCATCCTGTACTTCCTAGCATCTAAGCATGGCATTCCTGGGAGCAGCCATGTACCAGTAGGCTAGAATTGCTTGGCTTATAGGATCTGGGACTGCCATAGGTGACGCTACACTAAGCTATATTCTCTGATCACTTGTACAGATGAGACCATTAGAGTATATTGGGTCCTCCAAAAATGTGAGAAGTAGTCAGGAAATTAGATGCTTAATTTTTGCCCCCTCCTGGAATGCCTGAGGTTGCTCTTTGGAATTTGGGCCTTTCTATGAATGTAGATTGTGAAAAAGTCTCACACATGTGGTATCGCCATACTCAGGAGGAGTATAAGAATTTGTTTTGGGAGGTATTTCTAAGTATACTTATAATGTGTGTTAGAAATGTCTTATTATTAACAATATTGTGTAAAATAAATTCTAATTTTATTTCCTGCATTTTCCAAAAACTTGCGGCAAATAATTACATTTTCAAAAGTCTCACTGTGCCTTTTAGAAAATACCTTGGAGTATTTTCTTTCCCAAATAGGATCATTTTGTGGGTGTTTCCACTGTCCTGGTGCTCCAGGGCCTCCAAAAAAGTGATAGCTGGTCAGTAAATTAGATGTTTAATATATGTATAGTTTATGCTCCTTAGATGCACAAAAGTGCTTCTTGGATCTTGGGCTTCTCTATGCGTCTAGGCTGTGAAAGTCTCATACATGTGGTATCCCCATACTCAGGAGGCATAGCAGAATGTGTTTTGGGGTGTATTATTATATTAGTATAAGTATGTCTATGTTGTGTGTGTGAGAAATAACTTGTTAAAATGACAACTTTGTGGAACAGAAATTATTTCATTACTTAATTCTCCAAAAATTTGTGACAAAAAAATTACAACTTTAAAAAACTCACCATGCCTTTTACCAAATAACTTTGACTATCTACTTTGCACAAATGGGTCATATGGGGAGTATTTGTACATTCATGGCATTTTAGGGCTTCAAGAAAAGAGATCAGTAGTCAGTTGGTACATCAGGATTGACCAATTTTACAATAGTTTGTAGACTCTATAACTTTGACACAGAGTAAATAATATACACTGATTAAGGTGACTTTTTTACCAAAGAAATGCAGCATAATACATTTTGACCTAGATTTATGTATAAAGATTATTTATTTGGAATATGTTATAACAGAAAATATGAAAAATGTGTTTTCAGTTGTTTCTTTTTAGTAGTTTTTCATTTATATAGCAACAAATAAAAAAAACAGTGGTGCTTAAATACCACCAAAAGAAAGCTGTCTGTCTAAAAAAAAATATTTTGGTACAGTGTTGTATGACTGAGTATTTGTCATTCAAAGTGTGACACTGCTGAAAGCTGAAAAAAAAGGCCTAAGCAGGATGACATTCTCATCTTTTAAGAATCTCAGTTTAAAGATTCGGATTATCCTTGCTGCATTCCTAAAAAAAAATTCCCACACATATATATGTCTAATGACACATCAAAGAAAAATTTAATTTCTGCAATAAAGAACTACATTTTGAATTTTGGTAGCAAAATCTTACTGAAAACAATATTGTGTTTGAAATGTCATTATAAAAGAGGAAACAAATTAATGGAAAAATATTTTTGCTAAATATTTACAAATTCAATCAATACATCAACCTCTCAACTAAATAACTACAATTTTAAAAATGGTAAAATGGTAACCTGTTCCTGCTTGTGCTGTGTAAAACTTAAATGCTCTACATAAGCATTGAAAAACAAATGTCCTTTGTCTGCTATATACTGTATTTAAGATTAGTATTTGTTGCCCTATCAGATCAGCTTAGATGCTGGTGGCTCCATTAAAACATTTTGGTCAGAAATAGAGAAATACTTGTTACACAAAGAAAGCTATTATGCTTTTTTTTCAGCAGAATCTTTGCTGTTGATTCAGTTTCTGTTGATTGATACATTCTACCTATTTATCAGAGTTTTATTACATGGATAAATTGCATCAAAAATACCACGTGTTACAGGCTTCCAAATGTTTTCAATAACATTTAGAATACAAGTTCATTTTTCAAAATGTGATGTATAATTTTTTGTTTTGTCAAAATGCTAAAGTTCAGTGAATTAAATAACGCATGCAACAGGGCTGATTTATTAAAGGCAAATAGGACAGCATTAAGGTTTTGATTTTTAAACTGAGCTGTATTGTTGATAGGATCTTGTTTTGAAGATGCCAATAAAGTTGAAGTCTGTAATAAAGCTTTTTTTATTTCGTTTTTTGATTAGGGTTGCTTTATTAAAGGCAAATAAACAGTTCATTTTGCAAGGGAATTTTCCCTTAAGGGATGTGGTGAAATTTCACTTTGCAGAATACATTTGCTTGCACATGATTAGATGATGGAGGTCATCACAGCTTCACCTTATTCACTAAGTTAAGGGAATTTTTTGTAAATGTTTTCACTTCCTCATGCCCACACTATAGCCGAAACACTGCTACAGCATGGACCTAAATTGCCGGGAGGGCATCCATGTACGTCCTCCCATGCATGAGCTGCCTGCATGCCCCCGCTGGACATGGACGGCACGCTCTGTGATCAGCGAGTCCGATCCCTGCCCCTTACCACATGATCAGCTGTCAACCAATGACAGCTGATCATGTGATATAAACAGAAGACTGTAATCTGATTTTTTCTTTCTGACAGCGGGACATCGATCCCACACACAGACACCCACTGCTGCTAAGCAGTGCCCACCAGTGCCACCTTCTAGTGCCCACCAGTGCCCCCTATCAGTGCCCATCAGTGCCTCATCAGTGTTAGCTACCAGTGATGCATAGCAGTGTCACCTACCAGTGCCCATCAGTGCCACCCATCACTGCTCATTAGTGCCACCCATCAGTGCCCTTCAGTGCTGCCCATCAGTGCCAACTCTCAGTGCCACCTATCAGTGCCCATCAGTGCAGCCTATCAGTGCCCATCAGTGCAGCAACTATGAAACAGTTTTTTTTTTATTATTTCAAAATTTGCAGTCTTTTTTTTTGTTTCTTTTTAGGAAAAAAAGCAGCAGTGATTAAATAAGAGAAAAGAAAGCTCTATTTGTGTGAAAAAATTATAAAAATTATAAAATTAAAAAAAATATATATAAAAATGACAGCGCTGAAAATTGGCCTGGGCAGGAAGGGGGTTTAAGTGCCCAGTGAACAAGTGGTTAAAGCCCCCAAAAAGTGGGATACATATATTGGTAAAGAATTTGTGGGACAATAGCTACAGGCTATTTCTAACTTCCACTATATAAACCACTGAAAAAATATTCTGAAAATATTACTACTAGGTTCTGTAAAAGACTTTGCACCTAATCATATTAAGTGTTTGTATTTTATAAGATGTTACAGACTTACATCTTAAATCTTCTATAATATCATTCTTTTTTATCCCTGGGTATTGGAAAGTGCCCAATAATGTACCGAACAATAATAGTACACATTTGCATAGCAGCCAAAGCTATCAACCTTACAATGATAAATGGAAAAAAGTTAAGGTTTAAAGTTTATTGGATGTTGCATTTGAGTTAAATAATGAATGTCTGTATGAACAAATGCTTGCTGTCAAAATACTAAAGGTGTGTATTTTATTAAAAAGTTAGCATTTTTGTTGAAAAATAGTATATGTTCAATGCAATATTTCTATAGCTTTCCTTCAATATAATTTGGAATACATAGGTCTACTGGTGTAGTTTTTTGTATCTATATCAATCATTTGTAGCCAGTATTTCCAGTAGTAGTACTGCGGGTGTAAAAAGACACAAGTCTGTTTACATCTGCTGCTTCATAGAGGTAAATGGAGGGTCCGATTGGGTTAGACTGATCGTGTGAAAGGGGCCTAAGGCTGCTTTTACACCAATGCGATGCAGTTTACCCGCACCGCGGGTGCAGTGCAGTGCACCTGTGGCTTATGTGCGATTAGCTGCACTTTGCCAAAGACTTCTATTATATCCTGCAGGTGTGGTGCACTTTCAGTTTGAAAGCAGCCCAGTAACCCCTGCAAAAGAGATATGCTGACATATACACTGATTTTAGTAATAACCTTACCTTTAATAACAGTTTTCCATTCAGGTATTGCTGGCTGTTGCTGTCCCAGGCAGAGTGCATTTGGTATTATTCTGCCTGTGACAGGAGCCGGCGCTATACAGGGAGCATCGGCTTATGCGGCTCTGCTTCACAGCCGCTTGCTTCCTCTCCATGTTGTGCTTCATTCACAGCACTAATGCTCTGGGGTAGCAGGTCAGCAATCCCCAATCTGAGCTTGACAAACCTGCCATCCCAGAGCAGGAGGTCGTGGGCCACATCAGAGGGTTCTGCGGGCCACTGGTTTGACGTCCCTGTTTTATAGTACCAACAAAGAGCTTGAATGTGTGTATATATTAGTGTTATTGCCTTGGAACATAATGAATAAACAGTGAATCTTTTGTCTATAGTTATAGTATGATTATGCTTGTAAACAGAATGTAATTGTCTTCCAAGCACCCAAATAGGAGTAGATTACTTTCTAGTAATAGTAAAGGTGACTGTCTCTGCTTAAAGTATAAATTATAAATACTCACAAAATAAATAAAAATCTATTGTATGATACATACATGAGGAATCATAGGTAATATATCTATAAATATAATCCTGGTCATTAATCATTGGGCATTCAAGATACAGGTGATGGCAAAATCATCCTTCAAAGATATACTGTACACTTTGGAAAATGACCACAGTGTATTACCCAAATATTTATGGTATTTTCCAAAAGGACTATTCAAAAGTGATCATAATCCTCAAAACAGTCCTTGGGCATTTAGGATGCAGATAGAAACAAAATAGATATAGTAAAGTGTAAACACAATATATTAGACATATATTCACAATGTGTAGTCTTAGAGCTTCTCATTCATCCTCACCACTTTGAGCAATTAATTATGCCAGTGATATTGATTACTTAATCAATCAATATATGACGGTGCCTCAATTTTAAAATAAGTTGCTAAATATAATTACACCGACTCAATTAGTTATTCCCTGAATTTGTGCCCTATGCAGATATTTTAAGCACAATAAAATTGTGTGAAAGTATGGGCTACACAAATTTAGATTTATTTAACAATTAAGTTCCTAACAATCACTTATAGCAGCACGAGTAATAGTATGATATAGACACATAAAATGTACAGTGGGGACGGAAAGTATTCAGACCACCTTAAATTTTTCACTCTTTCTTAAATTGCAGCCATTTGCTAAAATCATTTAAGTTCATTTTTTTTCCTCAATAATGTACACACAGCACCTCATATTGACAGAAAAACACAGAATTGTTGACATTTTTGCAGATTTATTAGAAAAGAAAGACTGAAATATTACATGGTCCTAAGTATTCAGACCCTTTGCTCAGTATTTAGTAAAAGCACCCTTTTGATCTAATACAGCCATGAGTCTTTTTGGGAAAGATGCAACAAGTTTTTCACACCTGGATTTGGGGATCCTCTGCCATTCCTCCTTGCAGATCCTCTCCAGTTTTGTCAGGTTGGATGGTAAACGTTGATGGACAGCCAAACTGTTTATCTTCGGGATACTCACTAGTATCCCCTTTTAACTAACACCATTTCACATACTCCTCTAGCTGAAGGGATGGCCCTCACAGGACAGACCCCATGACACAGATCTGAACTCACTGTAGGCCAAATCAGATCCTTCCTCGTGTGTCTCCCTTCCAGTCAGCTCTGCAGGACATCTGGGTTGCAGCTATACTCAAACTCAAGCCCTCAGGTCAGCCACCTGAGGCCACATGGCAGCTTCTACAGGGGAGGGGCAGCCGCACCCTCCCACCAGGATCCCACTCTCCAGCCGAAGACCCAGAGCACATGTGCCCTTGCCATATATAGTCTCCCAGCATGCACTGAGGCACTTTCCTCAGCCAATCACCAGGGCTGTTACTATGCCTATGCTCTCATTTGTCAGGTTTCCTCCCACTGTCTAATATGCCCCCCTACTGGACCAGTGTGAAACTTTCAGACAACATGAGCAGCATCTGAGCACCATGAGCAGACCCTACCAATGGATCCCTGATCCCTGGTAGGCAGAGAGCATCTACATTTACCTGGCAATCTTTCTGTTAAGCAGAAAGACTCAAAAACTATACTCTATTCTAGCACCTACCTAGGAGGGTGCTACAAACAGTAATTAATGAGGGTATAAAGTCACGTCCCTTACACTTAATCTTTTCATATCCTCCTGGACAGATGACAGCAACAGATCTTCTTAGGCTGTCAATTATTTGCATAGTGTTAATATAATTTCGGACATTGCCCTAAGCTGACACCATATAAAATGAGTCTTGTTTAGGCCAGATGAATAAATACTGAGTTGTAGAAACGAATTATGACTGGTTGGCTAGTAAACATTTTTATTGTTTCTAAGCTTGAAGTGGCTGTGTTTTTAAGTCATATGTACACACTTTTGTGGGTAAAACAAACTTTTCATATTTCTGCAGCTCTGACATAGGTAAACATGCTGTCCATGTAAAATCTAGGCATTTCCATTAAGAAATCATATTTTATAATTTACAATCAGAGAAACTCTGACATATATGATCTGCGAATTGCAGAATTGTCTCTTTTATTCCTAAAAAGCAAGTCAATGAGATTGAGGCAACACTAAAATACACTCTTATAAATTATAGCATAGTCAATTTTGTGCAATACTATCAAAGGATACAAAACTTACTAATCATCAAATACATGCGCCATCATGTCTTTATTCATATCCATCAAACTGTGACGGGCCACTTACTCCATAAGGGGAATAAGGGTCATAGCAAAGTGAAAATGCTTCTTCCTCTCGTCTTTGAAAAAGTGGAGTGCATCCAAGAGTTTGTCAAGGACTGGTTTCTGGATCTACAAGTGAATCCACTTGTGTTTTGTCTTAGCACTGTGGTAAGAGCTGGTGGTGTAGCTGCACCTCTTGACTGACTCAGTGCTGCCCTTTCCACATTACTATTGGCAGTGGTTGACTCAGTGGTTGTAACTGGAGCCCTTTTCATCACAGTATTCTTTTCAGTTTCTTCCGCTTCCCTCTCCATCGACTTCTCATAATTATCAAAGTTACTGTCAGTTCTGTGTAACGTGTGAAGCTCTATGATGGGTCGCAGAAAAGCAAAATTAACATATGGGGTGTGTTTTTTTTAGCCCAAACCACTATGATTGTCACTTTGCTGTTTACATAGTTATCTTTAATAATTATCATGCATTGTTCTTGATCTGGATTTCAATGATTGCACTGCAAAAATATAGATTTTTGAACTACAAGAAATATTTTTCTGTGGTTTCTTTAGCAGTTGAAGATGCTGATTACTGCTTCACATATATTGACATTGTGGCTTTTGGAATCAATTTTTAGGAATTCTACACTTGCCAAGAGATTGTGTAATAACCAACTGGATAATACACCTAACAGACCGTGGCCTAGACCCAGTCAGCCAGGTTACCCTTTTGTTTTTTTGGGCAATGAGGCAGGAGTGCAAGCAGGATTGTTGAGTGCCCATTTAGTATACTAGCAAACAAATGGTGTATACTACACACAGCTATGCAAATGATGCCACAGAATGCAACAAATGTCGTAAAGACCACCTGCGTGCTAAGCAGGGGAAAAAAATCAACAGGATCCCAAGATCATTAGTAAAAGCAACACATATTACACCCAATACACATTGTTAGGCACACATTTAACCCTTTGATTGCCCTAGATGTTTAACCCTTTCCAACCAGTGTCATTAGTACAGCCACAGTGTATAGCATTAGCACTGATCACTGTATTATAGTATTGGGCTAGCAGTTTGGACCGAGCATAAGTTCGGCTTGAACATCACTCATTTGCCCAACTTCCAAATTTGAGGGTGGTGCTCAGCTTGAATGTTCACCCACCAAGCACCCCACAATGCACTGTGCGCTGCACAGTGCATTCTAAGCCCTGATTGGCTGAAGCAATGCACCTGACCACAGGGCACAGTGAATAGCTGGTTGTTAAGGTGCAGGCTTTGAAGTCGGCCGCTGCTTCCTTAACAATGAGTGAGTCATCAGCTGTCAACGGGCTTCCCCGCTGACACCTGAATGCAAAAAAACATTGCTGGCAATGAAAAAATTGAAAACGGTGGTTCCCCCAATCCATTCCAGGTTCTTTGGGTCTGGTAGGGATGTTAAGGGGAACCCCACAACATAATAAAAAAAAATGGCATGGGTTCTGTCAGAAACCATGAAATCAGACCGAGACAGAAGTACAGTTAAATCAAACTCGCTTAATAATAAAAGTAAATAGAACAAAACGTAGTCAAAACATAGCTAGAGTTCAGGAACCGGAACAGATAGTCAGACAAGCCAAATGTCAGGGAGCCGGAGATGAGCATAGTAAAACAGCAAGCAGGATCTGGAGCCAGAAGGGATGTCAGCCAAGTAAGTCTTTTAACAGGAATGCAGGAGAACGTCTCTGTGATGTTGACTAAGGCGAAGGCAGAGATCCTCTGGGCTGGATGTCTTAAGTAGGCAGGACTGACAAGCAGGATATCATCAACAGCTGAGTAACTGTGGAGAGATAGGAGCTGGCAATTAGCCGACAGCTGAGCGGCCAGCTCAGAGAAGGAAGGGCTGAGCTCAGCCCTGACAGGTTCCCCCCCAAAATCCATACCAGACCCTTATCCAAGCATGCAGCCTGGCAGGCCAGGAAAGGTGGGATTTAACAAGGGGACTCCTGTATCCCACCCCCCATGTGAATGAGTATGGGTTACATTGTACCCCTACTAATTCACCAAAAAAAGTATCAAAAATAAATAAAAACACAGTTTTTGACAATTCCTTTAATTAAAATTAAAAAATGTCCCCCGATGTAAGTCAAGTGTCAATCACGACACCCGCCGCACCATCAGGAAGAGACCCACCATCAACATGGGGATAAGGTGTTTTGGAGTGGGAAGTGTTGAGGGCATATGGCCTTATATGATTCAGAAGGGGGGACTCTTGCTCGTCTCCCCTTTCCTTACCTGCCAGACTGCATGCTCAGATAAGGGTCTGGCATGGATTGGGGGGGCCACACCTTTTTTTTTTACATTTTTGTATTGCTGGCAATGGCTTGCAGCCAGGAAAACCAATTTAAATGTTCTTTACATATGTCAGTTTTGCTGCAGCAGGTTCTACCCTGTTTCCCCGAAAATAAGACCTAACGTGATTGTCAGTGATGGCTGCAATATAAGCCCTACCCCCAAATAAGCCCTAAACTGTTTCCCCAAAAATAAGCCCTACCCTGAAAATAAGATCTACAAGAAATTTAACTAGGGCTTATTTGGGGGTTAGGGCTTATATTGCAGCCATCACCGACAATCACGCTAGGTCTTATTTTTGGGGGAAACAGGGTAAGTACAGATGCGCTATTTTACAGGTAGACTAAGGGGACTCCCAGGCACTATATTTAAATAAATGTTTCATTTTTATTGTTTCACTTTAAGCATCATTAAGATCACTGCTCCTGTAAAAATTATATTTTTAAAAAAATATTTTTGCATTTATACATGTCCCTCAGGGCTGTACCTGTCCCCCAAACCCTTTATATGGCCAATAACTTGCATATAAGCCATAAAAATGGGGTCTTTTGATTTTTCAAGTTCAGGTCCCATAGATTTTAATAGCTTTCATGGTTCAGGTCCAAAGTTTTTCATTGTCCCGGAGTTCTGGTGTGAACCAAACCGGGGGGTGTTGGGAAAAACTCTACTGTATTAGTGTTACTCTTAATGTCAGTGACAGTTAGTGTACCCCCAAACAGGTTGCCCGCTATAAGTTGCCAATTGCCACCATTGCTATTATAAAAAAATAATAATAATAATTCCGATATATATATATATATATATATATATATATATATATATATATATATATATATATATATATATATATGTATATATATATATATATATATATATGTATATATATATATATATATATATATATATATATATATATATATTTGCAATAAAAAGTATGTGAACCCTTTTGGAATGATATGGATTTCTGCACAAACTGGTCATAAAATGTGATCTGATCTTCATCTAAGTCACAACAATAGACAATTGTCTAGAAACTAATTGCTTAAACTAATAGCACACAAAGAATTAAATGTTACCATGTTTTTATTGAACACACCATGTAAACAGTCACAGTGCAGGTGGAAAAAGTATGTGAACCCTTGGATTTAATAACTGGTTGAACCTCCTTTGGCAGCAATAACTTCAACCAAACGTTTCCTATAGTTGCAGATCAGACGTGCACAACGGTCAGGAGTAATTCTTGACCATTCCTCTTTACAGAACTGTTTCAGTTCAGCAATATTCTTGGGATTTCTGGTATGAATCGCTTTCTTGAGGTCATGCCACAGCATCTCAATCGGGTTGAGGTTAGGACTCTGACTTGGCCACTCCAGAAGGCGTATTTTCTTCTGTTTAAGTCATTCTGTTGTTGATTTACTTCTATGCTTTGGGTTGTTGTCCTGTTGCAACACCCATCTTCTGTTGAGCTTCAGCTGGTGGACAGATGGCCTTAAGTTCTCCTGCAAAATGTCTTGATAAACTTGGGAATCCATTTTTCCTTCAATGATAGCAATCCGTCCAGGCCCTGATGCAGCAAAGCAGCCCCAAACCATGATGCCCCCACCACCATACTTCACAGTTGGGATGAGGTTTTGATGTTGTGCGTTTCTTCCAAATAACTCAACTTTGGTTTCATCTGTCCACGGAATATTTTGCCAGTACTGGTGTGGAACATCCAGGTGCTCTTGTGCAAACTGAAAAACATAAAGCAATTTTTTTTTGGACAGCAGTGGCTTCCTCTGTGGTATCCTCCCATGAAATCCATTCTTGTTTAGTGTTTTACGTATCGTAGGTTCGCTAACAGGGATGTTAGCATATGCCAGAGACTTTTGTAAGTCTTTAGTTGACACTCTAGGATTCTTCTTCACCTAACTGAGCAGTCTGTGCTGTGCTCTTGCAGTCATCTTTACAGGATGCCCACTCCTAGGGAGAGTAGCAGCAGTGCTGAACTTTCTCCATTTATAGACAATTTGTCTTACCGTGGACTGATGAACAGCAAGGCTTTTGGAGATACTTTTATAACCCTTTCCAGCTTTATGCAAGTCAACAATTCTTAATTGTAGGTCTTCTGAGAGCTCTTTTGTGCGAGACATCATTCACATCAGGCAATGCTTCTTGTGAAAACCAAACACAGAACTGGTGTGTGTTTTTTATAGGGCAGGGCAGCTGTAACCAACACCTCCAATCTCATCTCATTGATTGGACTCCAGTTGGCTGAGACCTCACTCCAATTAGCTCTTGGAGATCTCATTAGTCTAGGGGTTTTTGCAATTTTGGTGCGTTTGCTTGCGGTGCAGTGAAAAAATTAGAACATGTTCTACTTTTTTTTAACACTAGGCAGAGCACCGAATCTCACTTTCAGCATCTGCATGAACAACTTCCATTTCAGGCCCTTCTTTTTACATGCAGCTGTGCCGACATGTGGTGATCACCGCGAGCCAGCACATTTGGTGTGAATGAAGCTTTACTTTTTACTTTTTAAAAATTTTTTTTTTTTTAACTGTGTATATAATACACCTCTAAGATCTGGTGCAAAACTGATTCAGGAGTAAATCATTGCACAGATTTAGGAGTGGAGATTCAACTGTGAACTGTTCCCCATGAACACATTTGTATTTATTATTGCAATGTTCATATTTACTGATGGATTATGCTTACTAACACTCTACAATTATCTGTTACATGTATGCACTTTATTGTTAAGTTATATTTGATGAGTAGCAACTTTGGCACATTCATGTTCTTTGATGGCATTGCTCATAGTTGAATGCACTATTATTTACAGGGTGTATTTTAGCGCTGAACTCTATCTAATAGATTTGTTTTTATACGCATAAAAGAGGCGCTGCAATGGTTCTATACTAATTATGAGGATGAATGAGAAGCACTAAGACTAATTAATAAGGATCTAAGCAGCATTGAGATATTTTTAGCTTTAATGCACACAGAACATGGGGAGCATGCCAATGTCATAATAACCATAAACATAATCTGTGGCACTCACAGCAAGATAAGGGAGACTGTAGAAATATTTTTCTTCGGTTTGCTATATTGACATATACTTATTGTTCCAGCATGCTAGTAGGGGTTGTCCAGTTCAGTGTATGATGAGGATGTATACCAGAGCATACATATAGCGGGGAGAACAAGTATTTGATACACTGCCAATGTTGCAGATTTTCCTACTTACAAAGCATTTAGATGTCTGTAATTTCTATCATAGGTACTCTTGTGAGAGACAGAATCTAAACCAATAATCCAGAAAATCACATTGTATCATTTTTAAATAATTAATTTGCCATTTATTGCATGACATAAGTATTTGATCACCTACCAACCAGTAAGAATTCCGACTCTCACAGACCTGTTATTTTTTTCTTTAAGAAGCCTTCCTGTTCTCCACTCGTTTCCTGTATTAAAGGCACCCGTCCACACACTCAGTCAATCAGACTCCAACCTCTCCACAATGGCCAAGACCAGAGAGCTGGACATTAGGGATAAAATTGTAGACCTCACAAGTCTCAGATGAGCTTCAGGACAATAGGCAAGCAGCTTGGTGAGAAGGCAACAACTGTTGCTGCAATTATTAGTAAATGGAAGAAGTTCAAGATGACGGTCAATCTATCCTCGGTCATGGGCTCCATACAAGATCTCACCTCATGGGGCATCAATGATTATGAGGAAGGTGAGAGATCAGCCCAGAACTACATGGCAGGACCTGGTCAATGACCTGAAGAGAGCTGGGACCACAGTCTCAAAGAAAAACACTACGGCGTCATGGATTAAAATCCTGCAGTGCACGCAAGGTCCCCCTGCTCAAGCCAGCGCATGTCCAGGCCCGTCTGAAGTTTGCCAATGACCATCTGGATGATCCAGGGGAGGAATGGGAAAAGGTCATGTGGTCTGATGAGACAAATAGAGCTTTTTGGTCTAAACTCCACTTGCCGTGTTTGGAGGAAGAAGGATGAGTACAAGCCCAAGAACACAATCCCAACCGTGAAGCATGGAGGTAGAAACATAATTCTTTGGGGCTGCTTTTCTGCAAAGGGGGCAGGACGACTGCACCGTACTGAGGGGAGGATGGCTGGGCCCATGTATCACTAGATCTTGGCCAACAACCTCCTTCCCTCAGTAAGAGCAATGAATGACAACGACCCGAAACACACAGCCAAGGCAATTAAGGAATGGCTCCGTAAGAAGCATCTCAAGATCCTGGAGTGGCCTAGCCAGTCTCCAGACCTGAACCCAATAGAGAATCTTTGGAGGGAGCTGAGTCCGTATTGCCCAGAGACAGCCCTGAAATCTGAAGGATCTGGAGAAGGTCTGTATAGAGGAGTGGGCCATAATCCCTGCTGCAGTGTGCGCAAACCTTGTCAAGAACTACAGGATGATCTCTGTAATTGCAAACAAAGGTTTCTGTACCAAATATTAAGTTCTGCTTTTCTGATGTATCAAATACTTATGTCATGCAATAAAATGTAAATTAATTATTTAAAAATCATACAATGTGATTTTCTTGATTTTTGTTTTAGATTCCATCTCTCGCAGTTAAAGAGTGCCTATGATAAAAAATACAGACCTCTACGTGCTTTGTAAGTAGGAAAACCTGCAAAATCATCAGTGTATTAAATACTTGTTCTCCCCACTGTATGTGACAAATCACTTGTCTTACCTGCCAATAGTTAGTGTATATCCACCTCATATGAATCAGTTAGGTCTAGGTTAAACAATTAAAAATAGCAAATTTATTCATTCTCTAATCAATCAGGGGCTTAAGCATTAAACATATGTGATCAAAAACATTACTTGTTTTCCATGGCAACCAATCAGCTTCCAAAAGTAATTTCTGTAGAATCTAGTTTAAAATGAATCAAGGATTTTGCTTGGTTGCTGTGGGCAATAAGGTTTTTTTTGTTAGTACATTTAGGAGTATATCTTTAAAAAAGTGATTGTGACTTCCAGCAAACGTTTACTGGTGGTGAATAAATCATTGCCATTTAAAACATATGCCAAAGGGATTCCACTGCAGTGAATATTTAGCATTCTTCATAAATAGATCCTTTACACAAGTTATACACATAAGGAGCTCAGTCCTAATTTTAATGAAGCTAAATTCTTCCACTTTCAAGGCTGGCACACAAAGATTTTGATCAAAGTTTTGGAAACATTATTTTTAATCAAAGCATGAACTGTTGCTTAGTGTTCAAAGGATTACAGTCTCATGCCTCATACACGCAGAATACATGAGAATGTCACTAGTACTCTTTATAATTTATTTGTGGCATATCATAGAAAGTTTAAAATTCAAGTTATATGCTTTATTTGCTAACTTAAAGTTTAACTAAAACAATACTTTTTTCCCTAGTTTTGGATAGAGCCGAGGGGAATTAGAACACCTGTCATTTTTTTTTTTGCTGTTTGTGTCCACATTATGGATATCCCCCTCTCTATTTGTCCAGTTTACTGTTATCACTGAGAGCAAAGTGTAAAGAAAAACCCATATTTGATAAAAATAACCCAAATTTTATTCAGTGAGTGTGAAAGTTATAGAGCAGGGGTCTACATACTTTCTAAGCACAGGGTCAGTTTACTGTCTTTCAGGCTTTATGTGGGGGGGGGGGGGGGGACGACTGTGGCCAGTGTAAGTAGAAGATGCCCTAGAATCAGTGCCCCATCATTGGTTTTAATGGGAGGAATAGTGCTCCATTGATGGTGTCAGTTGGGGGAATGGTGCCTCACCTTTGGTATCAGTTGGAGGAATAGTTCCCCAAGGGCCAGATAAAGGCAAGCAAAGGACCCCATCTGGCCTCTGGGTCACAGTTTGGAGACCATTGTTATAGAGTCTGCAAACTATGTTACACATACTGTAATTGAGAATTGATCACTGATGCACTCACCGCCTATCTCATTTCTTGAGGCCCTAAAATGCCAGGACAGTACAAATACCCACCAAATGACATGTTTTTGGAAAGTAGACAGTCCAAGGTATTTAGTAAGAGGCATAGCAAATTTTTTGGAGCTGTCATTTTTTGTCAAATATTTTGGAAAATGAAGAAATTAATAAACAAATGTTTTCATTTTTTTACATACTATCACCAGTGCAATCACACGCCATCATATAATTGGTGTGGCAGTGATCAGGGATCTGGTGATTGTATGTAAATGAATAAATAAATACATTTTCATTCAAATTTTCTAAACTTTTTTTTTTATATATACAATTTTTTTTTTAAATACTCTAATACTCTCAGCAGAGTAGATCAGTCACCATAGTGATACTGCACTAGTCTGGAGGCAGGAGGAGGGGGGCTGATCAGGGATTTTTTTTTTTACACCGTGATTGCTGGTTACAGCGATGACCAGTGTAACAGCAATCATTTGAACTGTAATGAATAGCTTTCATTCATGACCCATTTTTTACTATTTTGATGTTGTAAATGGCCACAGCTCATCACATGGTGCAGGGTGCTGTGATTAGCCCAGGTACCAGGTGATAGCTGTGGACCAATCACACCATCACAGTAATGAGCAAGCTGTCATGAATAAAAGCCTTTCATGACAGTTTTGCTTACATGTTATCATCTGATCGCTTATGATTGGTCACAGCGATGACATGATACTGTGATCCTCTATGTGCATTGGACACAGCAGTCACATGATTGTGCCGGGTGCCCTAGGGGCCCGCTAAGGTGCATGTGCACTGTAATATATGGGTTTGATGCAGTGCCTGGGGAAGCTGCTAGCCAGCAGTAAATGTACTGCTGGCAGTCGGTAAGTGGTTAATCATTTACTAAATATACATGGTTCTTTCCTTATTTTATTACAGGTATTTATATAGGTCCAACAATTTATGCTCACTTTACATGTATATTGTATATTTACATCCTTCTCTGCCCTCAGTTTGCTTTTCTGCCCTCAGCCTCTTATGATTCTGTTGAAAGCTAGTGCCATGATCACTGTTCCAGGTTTCCTATTTCAGGGTGGGTCCCTTCTTTTATAGCATCCTATTGAGCCACCCTTGCATGCAGACACTAGAGTTGTGTCTTCCTACACTGAGTGCATCAATAGAAACACACTCTTTGCTCTGAAGATGGACACCGGCGGCAAAAAGTGCCCTGAGGCAATTCAGTTTGCATAGGTAGCGCTATACAAGTCACTCATTCATTCACTCATTCATTCATTGGAGATCAGAAGTTTGGGGAAGCAGGTGGTGGTATTGAGAAAGCATGAACTTCCATGTGAAACACGTCTACCTACCTTTTCCCTCCCCTGCCTGATCAGTTGTGGTTGTTTTATATGGACTTTGTTCTACAATAAAATCTGTTTTTTTGCAAGTATTGAGTATGCAGCCATCCAATCATTTGTATACCTGAGAGCCTGCAGCAGTGGCAGGGCGTGCACCTCAACTGCTGTGCAGTCTGAGCATTATGGCTGGCAAACATCACCTGTGAGCAGCGTTTGTTTTACTGTTTGGGGAAGCAGCACTGAGGGAGCAGGAGCAAGCAGAATTTAAGGTTAAACCAGAAGTGCTGAGGTAGGAACTTTTAGAAATAGTTTACTAGGGAATGCTGTCCTGTTCTGGTCACCAGTAATCAGGAAGGATGTGCTGGTACTGGAGTGAGTTCAGAGAAGGACAGCAAAATTAATGAGGAACGGCTACACATATTACATTTATTTTCCTTGGAGAAGAGACACTTGAGAGAAGACACAATCACAATGCACAAATATCCAAATGGTGATTCTAGCATAGGCCACTCAATGAAGTTGGACAATAAGCAGTTTAACCTTAGACTGCATAGGGGGTTCCTTATGATTAGAGCATTAGGGATGCGGAACTCCCTTCCACAAGCAATAGTGTAGGCAAGAAGTGTCGATAAGTTTCAAAAATCTTTTAGGTTGGCATCTTAGTGAACACAAAATGACAACTGTTTTTTATTTAACTCAATGGTAGTGCATAACAGTGAGTCCAGTCAACTTCAGCAACTGTTTCCAGGACTTTTTATGCCCACTTTTATTTAAAACAATAAAGAAAAGTTCAACAAAAGACATCAGCTACCCATGTAGGGGTTTCCACCATCATTGTAACTTTTACAACACTAAGGCTGCATGTACACTACAGCTCCTAAACACAAGTTTAGGAGCTTTTGGTGTTTTTTTTGTCAAACCTCCTAAATTCAACTACATAAAAGCCTATGTGTCAACGTA
This sequence comes from Aquarana catesbeiana, assembly GCF_042186555.1. NCBI lineage: Eukaryota > Metazoa > Chordata > Amphibia > Anura > Ranidae > Aquarana > Aquarana catesbeiana. The sequence goes on from NC_133327.1 coordinate 204,492,461, forward strand.
CACATAGGCTTTTATCAGAGTTTAGGAGCTGCTGCGGTTAGGGGAGCTTCAAGCTCCCTCAACCTTCCTCTCCTGAAGAACTGCATTCAGGATAGGAAAGTTTTGACCGCCGACCGCAAAACGCAGTAAAATTGTGGTAAAATCATGGTAAAATTGCACCGTGATTTTGCCATAATTTTTTGGCCTTTTGCATTTTCACACGGCCGGCGTTAAAGTAGGGTGTGTGTATATGAAGCCTTATACTTCAGCCTCGTGGCTCAGTCTCTTTGGCAATCCTGCCGCTGACCATCAAACACAAATGCCCAGTGCTCATACACAGTACCTCTGTCAGCTTGTCTCTCTCCTTTTCCTGCAGCTCAGATGAATTTGAGATGTAATGGTGAAAAAAATGGTATAACTAATGGAAAGTAAAATAGGTACATGTGTTTGCAGTAAAACATGATGTCATGGATAGTGATGTAGTCATAGGTAAGGCTAAAGTTGATAGAAGTAGAGGTGAAATGAAACGTGAGGTAGAGATATACACACATGTCTTCCTGTGTCAGTCCGAAACACACGAGGCGCACATGTGTAGTACGGGAGCCGCCGAGGGCCAAACTAGTGACAGGGTGAACTGTACAAGAAGAGAGGGGAATAATTGAATGATCTGAGAGCTGTCCCGCTTCAGATAATAGAAGGAGGATACCGGCAAGGATTTCCATGGTTTTGAGTGGCATACACGCTAAAGATCAAGCTCTTATCTGGTAAGAGTCTTACTAAGAGGTGGTTCTCTTGCACACCCCCCCTCTTTATCTGAGCACGTGTGATTTGGAACTCGCTTGGGTGACAGCAACTATCTCTGTGGATCTTTCTTCATAAGATTGATTTCAAAGGACTTGGTGCTTCTCTGTATAATCAGTGTTTTTATTATATGAGTGTACAGACTTTATTGCATGTATATATTGTTTAGATTGTTCATGGTTTATGATCAATTATTTTTATAAGCGCTGCTGGAGTCTATTAGACGCTTTCATATTATATATATATATATATATATATATATATATATATATATATATATATATATATATATATATATATATATATATATATATATATATGCTCAAAAACAAAATTGTACACACATTCTTCATGTACATATACCCTGTTTCCCCGAAAATAAGACCTAGCGTGATTGTCGGTGATGGCTGTAATATAAGCCCTACCCCCCAAATAAGCCCTACCCTGTTTCCCCGAAATGAAGCCCTACCCTTAAAATAAGACCTACAAGGACTTTAACTAGGGCTTATTTGGGGGGTAGGGCTTATATTGCAGCCATCACCGACAATCACGCTAGGTCTTATTTTCGGGTAAAACAGGGTACATGCACACACATGTACTGGAAGATATATGTACATGCACATATGCATATGGGAGCATAGGTGGTTAAACATGAGTGCACATTGGTCATCAAAGTTCATAATGGTTTCAGAAATGTAGTCCAAAATTCTCAAAAATCCAATAGGTGGATTCAATTGTGTCATTGAGGCTGCCCAGTTACAAGGTTTTCAGTGTAAAGATCCAGAAAGATTCTTTTGCTACTTTCCGGCATTGGTTATAGTTGCTTAATGATGGGATTTGCTTAATTTGCTGACAGGTGATCTGCACATTTGTTGTGGATCAGGGCATAGTGTTTTTCAATGCTCTGGTCTGGAAAGCCATTTTCAATGTTTCTTCCATGTTGGCTGATCCTCATTCTCAGTTTTTGGGTTGTGCGACCCACATATTGTAGGCTGCAGGGACACTCCAAGAGGTATATTACATATTCTGTGTCACAGTTGATAAGTGTTATGTGTAATCTTAGTGTTAAAGGAGGAGAAGGTTCTTGTTATATTCACCATGACTGTGCAAGTCATACATTTGGAGTGTAGGCACCTGTAGTGCCCTACCAAAAGTTCCTGGTGTAGATCTATTTGTTTTAGTTTTGGTTTCTTATTTAAACAGTTTTAGTTTACTTGGTGAGAGATGGTTCTTGAGATAGTTATTGTGTTTTTTTTTCAATATCTCTTTATTGAGGTAAAGAAGTGGTACAATGTTAGATATACCATAACAATAATAAGTATATAAACATTATATGGTAACAGAATGACACAGAAAGGGAGAGGGAAAATGAAGGTGGCCCTGAAGAGGCCCAGTAGTAGGAGAAAGGGGGGCTAGGGAAAAAGTGAGTGAGAAGAGGGTATGGGTAGGGAGAGAGGGGAGTTGGTACAGCTGTCGGTTTGAAGTGTTACAGGAATGCACAAAAATGACAATGCAGATGGGATGCATGTTATAACAGATAGTATAAGGTAGGTTTCAGCTGTAAGTGAATAACACAGAAAAGCCTTGAGGTGAGGACATGGGTTTCAAGGTTCATTTTTTAGGCAGGTCAGGTTGATGCAATATGTTGAATCATAGATAAGAAAACGCTGGGGGCGTGGTTTGGTGCCGGACTCTGATGGACGCCTGATCCCTGCGCTCCGGTCCTCAGAGGTATTTTCACCAGCCTAGCAGAGCCATCCGCAGTGAAAACATGGGGAAATCTAAGGGGAACTCATCCCCATCCCGTTCCCGATCCCCGCAGAGACCTGATTCCCAAGCGGGCCGCAGTATTCCAGAGATATTCCGGACGCAATCACGTGAGGCCCCGGCTTCATCTCAGGCCTACTCTTCCACAGCGCGCTCCTCCAGCCTCAGCCCCTCTGGCAGACACCAGACACAATCGCCCACACCGCTCATGGCGACAGAACAGCCCCTAAACATAGGGGATCTGAGAGCAGTAGCAGAGGACATTAAAGCCACTTTTGCAACGGTCATCTCAGACCTAAGGAGGGACATCAAGTCCATGACGGTCCGCATGGACAACATAGAAGAAACAACAGCACACAGTGAGAATGCCATCCACAGGCTCCAGACTTCATCCCAAGTGCACTCTGTCCAGCTCAGAGATCTGTACAGATACATGGAAGACCTGGACAATCGTGGCAGACGACACAACATACGGGTAAGAGGCATGCCAGAGTCGATCGACCATACCCAACTTACCCAGGCAACCATAGCTGTATTCAACGATTTTTTAGGCAGACCCCCTGAGACCCCCATTGAATGTGAACGCTTACACAGGGCCCTCAGACCCAGGGGTAGAGACACCGATCCTCCCAGAGATGTGGTATGCTGCCTAGTTAATTTCAAACTGAAAGAGGAAATCCTTTGCAGGGCCAGAGATCGCCGTAACCTTTCATGCCAAGGCTCAGAAATAAAAATCTTTCAAGATCTATCGCCCATCACTCTACAAAATAGAAGAGACTTGCGCCCTCTCCTTGATCTATTGCGCACAAACGGAATTCAGTACCGCTGGAAGTTCCCTTTCTGCCTCTCAGCATCAGCACAAGGGCTAACAGCTAACCTGAGGGTGCCTGAAGATCTCACCACATTCTGCGAAACTCTGAATATACCCTGCATTGAACTACCTGACTGGTACCGCTCTCTCAGACCTCCCCAACCCAGAAGGGCCAGCTCCATGGATGCATCCCAGTCCGCGATGATTTCCATATAAGAAGGCGCAGATCCAACTCGCCCAGGACCAACACGTCCACAGCCCACAGCTTCTCCTGCCCACAGACGACCCCGCCACGGAGGTCCTGAATAACGGGGGAACCCCCCATCTCCTATTGACCACCTGAAGCCCTTTAACCCGTTACCTTTTAAAGGTCTATGCAAGACGGACTTCAATCAAAACTGCGACTACTCAAATACCTACATACGGATCCCCTACATATCAGAAGCAAGATGTCTCGACCCAAAGGATCAACACAATTCCTTTCCCTCACTTAGTTCCTGACGGATGCCTACCATTTGGATCCACAGACTGGCCTACTTTACGAAAAACATACCCTACCCCTTTGTGTTTCTTCTTGTTCTTTTTCTCACACCGCAAACTCAATGTAAGATCTTCAAACCTACCACTACGCCCAATCCCCCCCATCTGACTCATCTTACAGTGACTCGTACAA